>NW_027507903.1:39379196-39976696 GCF_037356315.1 Lithobates pipiens
GTGTGAAAGCAGGAGGGCTTTCACACTGGGGCGGCGCACTAGCAGGACGGTAAAACAAATCCTGCTAGCAGCATCTTTGGAGCAGTGAAGGAGAGGTATATTCACTGCTCCTAAACCACTCCTACCCATTGAAATCAATGGGGCAGCGTGGCTATACCGCCGGCAAAGCTTTGTGGGCGGTTTTAACCCTTTTTCGGTCTCTAGCGGGGGTTAGGGGGCCTTAGGGAGATTCACCCTCTCAATTTTAGCTTTTCTACTGTTATAATCGAAGGAGAAAGAAAAAGAAGATCACAATCTTTGGGTTATTCCCCAAAAAAGGTAATAGAGGGAATATCTTCCAATAGGGAAACTAGTGAAGAAAAGTGATTCCCTCAATTTGGAGGGACGTCCTCTTACTTCCTGTTTAGGCTATGGGACAGGAAGTAATGTGACACAGGTTGCAAAAAAAGAGTTTAACTGGTGCTTAACTTTTATTGCTTATATTTGCTTGTAAATGTATTATTAAGTACATCAATTTCAGAAATTTCAGAAAAAACATAAAAGTGGGCCTGGATAAGTATGTCTATGGTGCCTGTAGATAGCCTACACACGCTCATTGTGATCATACAGGACTATTGTCCAATCATTGTTACCCTAAGGCCGCGTACACACGCGGGGACTGTTCGCTCAACTTTGTCCGCTGAACAGTGTTTCGGCGGACAGTCCGCTCGTGTGTGGGCTTCAGCGGACAGTCTGACGAACAAAGTTTTTCGGAAATTCCGTAAAACTGTCCGCTGAAACTTGGTTTGAGCGGACAGTCCGCCCGTGTGTAGGCTTGTTCGTCAAACTAAGTTCCGCGCATGCTCAGAAAGGATTTACACGCCGAAGGTTGCATTGCAGTGTATAGGACGTCGTATTTCTAGTCCCGTCGTACGTGCCGTTCACGTCATCGCGCAAGTTTCAGCGGACTGTTCGTTTGTCGTGTGTGGCCAAGTCCGTCCATGCTAATTTTGAGCGGACTGTCCGCTCAAACTGTTTGACGAACAAAGTTGGGCGAACAGTCCCCGCGTGTGTACGCGGCCTAAGGGTAAAGAAGCAGTAGTGCGGTGTGTGATTCATCCTTCTTTTTTTCTGTAGAGGTGCTATTGAAGTCACAGAAATAGATCTGCATTCAGACATTGTACTAACAACCTCTGTTTTCAATTTCCCTCTAGTTTGCCATTATAGCATTTGTATAGTGAATGTTGTAATCTCACAGACCCCACTAAACACACACCAATTAAATAGTCCGCTTAGCTTATAATATTCTATAGAGCTGTAGATATGATTTCATTTACATAAGAATACCAGAACGTAATCTATAGTTAAAGTGAACTTGAATTCAATTCAATAAAATGTACTGTAGAAAACATTTAGAAATAATGATTGTGCATAAGTAATACCGTAACAAATGTACCTTTTTTGCCTTGAATTCCTCCTCAAAAATAGCGGTACACTTCCTTGTATGCCTAGACACAACTATGCCAACAGACTGATAGCTGTATATCTACAGTGTGAGATCAAAACGGATCTGGCTGCCCCCTATCCTTTGCTGTCAAAACACTAATTACGGAAAACAAAAAAAAAATACTTGGGGGGGGGGATTGCAAAAAATATATTATTTTCAAGCTCCTGGTAAGCGAAGCAAGGTGATGCCAGTGGTTATTCTGCCGAAGTTCCCGACGGAGTTCCGCTGAAAAGGACTTGCGTACACATGATCACACCAAAGTCCGATTGTTTAGAATGCGTACAACACAAACGAAGGGACTAGAAAAAGGAAGTTAAATAGCCAGTAGCCAATAGCTTCCTTGTGTTGTAATAGCATACAGACTAACGGTTTTCCTGATAGGAATTAATTCCATCGGAAAGATTTAAAACATGTTCTATTTCTAGGTCCATCAGCATTTTCGAAAGAAAAAGTCAGCTGAAGCCCCCACACGATCGGAATATTGATGGAATTATTCCGTCGCACCTTTTCTGCCCCGACTTGTTCAAGCCCCGACTTGTTCATGCTCCCGACTTAGTTGGGGTAGGTGGAACACTTTGGTGGGGGTGGGTCAGCCCGACACTTGACCTTTGACCTCTGGGGACACACCTGCTGACCTTTGACCTTTGGGGGAGGTCCCTATTCCAATCCCTGAGTCCTAACCTTTTTCTTCTAGGGGAAACCCTAACCCTAACCCCTAACTCCAACCCTAACTCCTAACCCTAAGTCTAACCCTAAGTCCTAACCCTAACCCTAATCTATTAGTTCATGAAGTCCATATAAAAGAGTATATTTAACTATGCAACATCAGTGGCAGCTCCCCATAGAGCAAAGCAATGACTCTGTGAGAAAACAAAAGGGAACAGATGGGGGCACCAGACTAAGTGTAGCCAATAAAACAAAATGGATTTATTTCAAAAGCCAAGTGGCAACTTACATAAGTAACAAGCAAATGGGCATCTCAGTACATATGGGGCAAGATGTTAAAGGGTGTCCGGAGGTCTTCTGAAGAGGTCCTGTGAGGCTCAATGTTTCTGATGCCTGGACTACCTGATGGAAGGCAGAGGACCGCTGCCCAGAGGGAGCAATAACCAGCGTGAAACGCAGAAGGAGCCGGACCTGGTGTGATTAGGGCTGTCTTAATGAGTGGGCATGCCTGAGCATTGCCCACTGCCCAGGGGCCCTAGCTGCATGGGGGGGGCTGCACTTTCTCCAAAGCAGCTGGTCCTTGGGCCCACACTGCCCCAAAATTGGGGGCCCCATGATGGCACTAAGAGTGATGGATACACAGGGGAGGCAGGCTAGCAGCAGTATGCTGTGCAGAACAATACCTATTATTTCACAGCCAGCAAGGAAGGGCAGGGCTAGAGTGCCAGTGATGCTCTGACCCCACTCCATGAAGCCTGAATGGTCGGGACTTGGAGGCCGCGGAGTAAGAGCTGGAGTGGGAGCTGCAGCCAAAAGTTTACATGCACTGTATTGCCACTGAAAAAGGGGGTACTACATGGATGGAATAATGGTGCTGGGGGATATCAAAGGAGTATGGGGGGAAAACAATGCTGAGGGGGGATCTGGGGTGTATAGGGGGTAGCAATGCTTGGGGTAGCTTGGGTGGCTATAATGCTAGATGTATCAGGGATGTAGAAAGGCCACAGTGTAGGGGGTATCAGGGATGTAGTGGGGTCACAATACAAGGGGTATGTTATGGTATATGGTAACAGTGCTGGGGGGAATATCTAGGTTGTAGAGGGGTCAGAGTGCTGGGGGGATATCTGGGGTGTAGAGAGGTCAGAGTACTGGGGGGATATCTGGGGTGTAGAGGGGTCAGAGTGCTGAGGGGATATATAGGATGTAGAGGGGTCAGTGTGCTGGGGGGATATCTGGGGTGTAGAGGGGTCAGGGTGCTGGGGGCTATCTGGGGTGTAGAGGGGCCAGAGTGCTGGGGCGATATCTGGGATGAAGAGGGATCAGAGTACTGGGGGGATATCTGGGGTGTAGAGAGGTCAATGAGCTGGATGGATATCTGCGGTGTAGAGGGGTTAGAGTGCTGGGGAGATATCTGCGGTGTAGAGGGGTTAGAGTGCTGGGGGGATATCTGGGGTGTAGAGGGGTCAGAGTGCTGGGAGGATAGCTGGGGTGTAGACGGATCAGACTGCTGGGGGGATATCTGGGATGTAGAGGGGTCAGAGTGTTGAGGGGGAAATATGGGATGTAGAGGGGTCAGAGTGCTGTAGGGATATTTGGGGTGTAGATGGGTCAGAGTGCTGGGGGGATATCTGGGATGTAGAGGGGTCAGAGTGCTGGGGGGATATCTGGGATGTAGAGGGGTCAGAGTGCTGGGGGGATATCTGGGATGTAGAGGGGTTAGAGTGCTGGGGGGATATTTGGGGTGTAGAGGGGCCATAGTGCTGGGGAGGCATCAATCTAGCAGATACATTATATGGACAGGACAGCTTTGTTACTGTATGTATGTAATATTTTCCCACAGTTTCTTTGCTGAACAGAATGATCGTTCATGTAGTTAATGCGGAGCTCCACCCAAAAGGGGAATCTCCACTTGTCTGCCTCCTACCTACTTGATGTCTGTTTACCTGTGCTGTCTCCATTGTAGGGGCCCCAGAGCATTACTTTGCCCAGGGGCACATGATGCTATTAAGATGGCCCTGGGTGTGATGTCAGCGGGAAACTGGATGTCTTCCACTCTGCTTATCGCTGCCTGTAATTCCATTTCTTTATGATTTTATATTGGTTCTGTTTTGTGTAAACCGGAGAGCAGAGCAAAAAAAAATCCATAGTACATCGCTCACAACTGAACATTGGCCGCTCACGACAACTAAGTCTTGTTAACATTTGTAATATTTCAATCTTTAGTGGTAATAGTCCAATTATTTTTATAGCTTACATATATTTATACTGGTAAATCCTGCAGTTCCAGAGCGTTCCTGTCTTCCTTCTCCATTTAACATTCACTTTCATTTCTTGGAGCTTATCCAAGCTCTATTGTACCGAGGAAGACACAGGCCGCTTTATTTCAGATACACTTCTGCTTCCAGAGAAACCACCCCCAGATTTCAACAACCATTAAACAACCTGACAGGACTTTCAGCAAGAGTGGAAAAGTAAAATAGCCAGCTTAATATGTGTAATCTGGGTGGTTTATTGTAAGTAGTCAGTCTTGTTTGGTTTCCATTTGTTTAAAAGCCGCGGAGAGACTTGGGGCAAGTCAACTTTTCATCATGGTGTGCCATGAAAGTTGATGACAACTGTTTCATGTTTTTTCTAACACTTTTAACTCACTAATCACTTAACGGTTTCAAACAGATCTAGACTTAGATAATCACACAGCTCCATCTGGAAGCCTTCATGTAGCAAATACAGTAGGTATGTCTATAAAGCTATGATGCTGGGTTTAATGGAGTACACGGTATGCTGAACGTCGAAGTCTACAAAATAGGCAAATTTATGTTTGGCGAAACACATTTTAATTTCCCAAAATTAGTATTAGAAGAGGTTTTATGCTTTATGTATAAATGTATCCAATCTGCTACTATTGTCTACATCCACCTTTCTCTACCTCTTCGACAAAGAGGAACCCTTGAAATAACTTATGTGTCCCAGGGAAACACTGCTAAAAATTACAATTTCTACAACTCCTGATACATTAGTGTGATGGTCAGTGAGAAGAATGCTCCTAAGGCCTCGTTCACATGACCGATCCGTTCAGGTCCGCCTGTCAGTTTTTTAGGTGGACCTGAACGGATGCTACATAGACCTCTATGGAGTGTCCGGTGTCAGTGGTGAAATGCTACACATCCGACCTGCTCCGATCCGAAAAAGTGTGACGGGGAAAAACTTTTCCATCCATCTGCGGATCGGATCGGGTGATGACGGGCTCTGCGATCAGTCGTCATCCGATCTCCCATAGGGGAGAGCGGCGCTCTGACAGGTCCATCCCTGCGCAGTGTGCAGAGGCGGACTTGTCATCTTCCTGCTCAGCGGGGATCGATGGAGTGATCCCTGCTGAGCAAGCATATGTACACGGGGCAGATCATCACTGATCCGTCCCATGTAAAGGAGAGTCCTTACACTTGTGGTCATTAGGAAGAATTACCCCCTTACAGATAGTTAAAAGGATCAATGGTGTCAGTGTGAACATATCAGAGATGCAGAAATTGCTAATATCTCAAGGAACATCTATTAACTTCTGGAGGAATTCTACTTGAGAAACCCTGCTCTACATGCTTTCAATGTACCGTTCACATTACTGCTATTTCAGATACAAGTCGAGTTGCACAGAATCGTCTGACATTGGAAATCACATTGTTTTCAATGGTGCACTTTCATATCAATGTAACTCAGCACGGTGCAATTTTGGAAAGGTTTCCTGTGCTACTTTGGGGCAATTCCAGCACATTTTTGGCTCCACAGAATAAACAGACCACTTCAAAGTAACATCCAATAGGGATGGGCGAACGGTTCGGCCCGAGCATAAGTTTGGGCCAAACTTTGGTTTTTTGGATGTTCAGCAAACACGAGCAATATGCAGTGTTTGGGGGAAATTTGAAAGCTGACGGGGGTCCCCTTGTTAAAGGGGGCTTCCAGATTCCGATAAGCCCCCCACCCACAGACTCCCACAACCACTGGGCAAGGGTTGTGGGGATGAGGCCCTTATCCCCATCAAGATGGGGATAAAGTGCTTGGGGGCTACCCCAAAGCACCCTCCCCATGTTAAGGGCATTTGGCCTGGTACAGTTAAGGAGGGGGGGCGCTCTCTTGTCCCCACCTTTTATGCGGCCTGCCAGGTTGCGTGCTCGGATAAGGGTCTGGTATGGATTTTGGGGGGACCCCTACGCCATTTTTTTTTTATTTTGGCACAGGGTTCCCCTTAAAATCTATACCAGTTCTGAAGGGTTTGGTATGGATTTTGGGGGGACCCCTATGCTATTTTTTTTTTAAATTGGTGCAAGGTTCCCCTTAATTTCTATATCAGACCTGAACAGCCTGGTATCGATTTTAGGGGGACCCCACGCAATTTTTGAAAAAAAAAATTGGTTCGGGGTTCCCCTTAATATTTATACCAGACCCAAAAGGACTGGTAATGGACTGGGGGGAGGATCCCATGACACTTTACAGGCATACTATTGACACCCTCCAGGCACAATATTTAAAGGAATATTTAATTTTTATTGTTTCACTGCTCCCAAAAAAAATGCCATTTAAAAAAAAATGCATTGATACATGTCCCCTGGGGCAGAACCCGGGTCCCCAAACACTTTTTCGACAATAGCCTGCATATAAGTCTTTAGAATGAGCACTTCATGATTATTCATGTTCGTGTCCCCTAGACTTTCGCGTGTTCTGCCAAATTGTTTGCCTGTTCGGTATGTTCTGGTTCAAACCAAACCAGGGGGTGTTTGGCTCATCCCTAGTATCCAAATTGAACTACATAGTCACACCAAAAGTTGCATAAAAATCAGATCTCAGCAGTGGAAACCTAGCCTTATTCTTTGTAAACCCCAATGTCCTGTCCCAGTATTGTTGGTAAGTCACATGCTTACATGACCTTCCCTTGCTTGGTGCCACATTGCCTCTTTTTCAAAAATCCTTACTGTGGCATCCTGCTCCTCCTGCACATGCATGTCATTAGACATGTGCGACTTGTTTAGTTACGACTCCAAATTCAGACTTTTTCATTATTAGGAGACGCGGATACATCCAAATCTCCAAATCACACTAGTACACACTCCTGTGCATCTAAAATATATTATTGGCATAACGAATTATCAAAATTTTGTTCAGATCCATTTCATTTTTCTGTTGCATTAAAATTTTTCTTTATTATGAAAAATGCACTGCATATAAAATGGAAACATATTGCAATACACTGTGTTTGGGTTGGATGGAGGAGGATCCATCAGAATCTCTGAGTCATAATATAAAAAATGAATCTGAAATGATTTTGTCCCATTTGTTATGTTATGATTTGGAAATTCTGATGGAGTCCCCTCCATCCAATGCAAATAGAGCGCATAAGTAATATCCCGAAATAATAAATGAACATGTTAAAATGAATATAGCCAATCTTCCGAAAAATAACTTCTGAAATATGAATCAATTCGGAAAAACGAATATACAAATTATTCAGAAAATTTGAAACAAATCAAAATATACTAAATAAATCTGAATATATAAAATAAATTCCAAAAATTAATCATTCTAATATAAAAAAATATAGTCTGGGGGAAGGGGAGTGTTAGATGTACTAGGAGGTTTAAATACACTATCAAATTGAAGCCAAACTCGGTTAACAGTTTTTAGGCAGTTACAGCAGAGAGGTTTTTTTTTTTCATTTTGCAATAAACGTTTCACATAAACAAGTAAAAAACTGATAATTGTAAGCACCCCAAATGGTTTGTCTCAACCCTCTAACTGCTACATCTGCAGGACAGATTGTTCTCTTGAAAACAACAGCCTTACTGACAGGACTATTATTTAAAAATGAAGGAAAGGAAACCTAAAAAAAAGAAAACTACCGTATTTTTCGATCCATAAGACGCACCTGATCATAAGACGCACCTAGGTTTTACAAGTTGAAAACAAGAAAAAAAAATATTCTGAACCAAATGGTGTACTAAAATATTTCCCAGTGCCCATGAAATGCAGAGTGACCATTACCATAGAAAGTATTGGCAGGGTATGGCAGAGTATTGGCAGGGTATTGCAGAGTATTGGCAGGGTATGGCAGAGTATTGGCAGGGTATTGCAGGGTATTGCAAAGTATTGGCAGGGTATTGCAGAGTATTGGCAGAGTATTGGCAGACTATGGCAGAGTATTGGCAGGGTATGGCAGAGTATCGGCAGGGTATGGAAGAGTATTGGCAGGGTATGGCAGAGTATTGGGAGGGAATTGAGGGATGGCTGTGATTGCACTTGTCACAGAGCAGCACTGTGGGCTCTACAGATGCAGCCCACAGCGCTACTGCCATCCGATCTCTCCCCTCCACTGTCATCATGACACCGGTTTGTTTACAAGTGATCGCTCCATCATTTGACAGAGCGATCACATTGCAAACGCGGGTGCACCAAGTTGGCCGCTGCTCCAGAGCTAGGCTGAAGCCACAACCTTTCCTAAGGCCGTGGAGCGCTTCGGATTGCGGCGGGGCGGTGCCAATCGTATATTCGCACCATAAGACGCAGGCACATTTTCCCCCATATTTCTGGGGGAAAAAAGTGTGTCTTATGGTCCGAAAAATACGGTAATGAAGCTATCACATCTAAGATATGGTAAGCTGCAATATAATAAATGTTTACTTTTGGGTTTAATACCGCTTTAACTATTCAGACAAATCATGAAAACGATTTCCTTCCTTTGCAATTAGAACATTTGTTTTCATCAACAGCTCTTAAATGAAAAAAACATGCAGGTAACTTTTCTGCAATCTTTATGATGCCTATTATGTTGTTATGAATGCATGTATGACACATACCTGGTTGGAGGCCGAAATTACAAGAGGGGAACTAGGTGTCTAACCTTGGAGATGGCCAGTAGAAGTGGTGTCAGGGCTGTAGACAGGGATCTTAGAGACACTCCAAGAACAACCGTGGTAATGTAGTGCAGGACGGAAACCGATGAACCTGGGATGCAGTAGTGTGGAGACGATGCCCCCGAGGAGACAAAAGAGCCATTAGTCCAGAAGCCCAGCCGGACTCAGGCATAAGTAGTCAGGATGAGAGATGTGGACTAGAGACAAGCCTGGGTCATACATGGTTAAGCAGCTAGAACATACAGTAGTCAGTAGCTAGGCCAAGGTCACACATAGTAGATCAGATAGAAACGTGGTTAAACAGCAAAATCACAATCAGGAGTTCAACAGAGAGTTGTCAGGAGAATGCCTAGTCAGCAACAGGTAATCAGGTAACCAGGAATCAGAAACACAGGAGCAAAGATCATAGTTAGCTGAAGATTATACAGCAATAAGCAGTCATGGGTGCGTCCAGCGCAAGCATGCGTTCCTGCACCGCGTTCATGCATGTCGTGCAAACGCTCGTGCCCCCACAGGAGGGACTCTCCTTCTGCATGCTGGTGCATGCGCACCCTTGTTCTGGTTAACATCCATATTATCCATATGTGCTGCAATAGCTTCCTTGATCACATGGTCCGTGACTATTTTAGTTCTTTTAAGTCTGATTCCACTTTGCTAAGCAAGTAAAAAGAAAGTGAAGGGGTGGCTCTCGCAGCATGAAAATGAGAGGATCTGAAAGGTACCCTAGCCTCATTTTCCCCCCAATACTGGAAAAGTATTACAGTGGGACCCTAGTGAGCAGGAATAGTCGGAGGACTAGCAATTGGAGCAGCCCAGGAGAGACATATGCTTACTTACAAGCAATTTTAGGTGAGAGTTCTGAGAGCACAATGGTGACATGAAGGAGTATTGGTGAAGCACAGAAGGATATCATCTATAGGTGTGGGGTGAACATCATGGTTAAAGATACTGTATAAAACAAAAATGCTTTGTGCACTGGTGGGCAGTCATGTTGGAACAGGAAGGGGCCATCCCCAAACTGTTCCCACAAAGTTGGCAGCATGAAATTGCCCAAAATGTCTTGGTATGCTGATGCCTTAGAGTTCCCTTCACTGGAACTAAGGTGTCAAGTCCACCCCTGAAAAACAACCACCCACCATAAACCCCCCTCCACCAAATGATGTGGGCCAGTGCAAAAAGCAAGGCCCATAAAGACATGGGTGAGCAATTTTGGAGTGGAGGAACTTGACTGGCCTGCACAGTCCTGACCTCCACCTGATAGAATACCTTTGGGATGAATTAGAATGGAGACTGCAAGCCAGGCCTTATCGTCCAACATCAGTGCCTGACCTCAAAAAGGCGCTTCTGGAAGAATTGGTCAAACATTCCCATAGACACACTCCTAAACCTTGTGGACAGCCTTCCCAGAAGAGTTGAAGCTGTTATAGCTGCAAAGGGTGAGCCAACTCAATATTGAATCCTATGAACTAAGACTGGGATACCATTAAAGTTCATGTGCGTATAAAGGCAGGTGTCACAATACTGTGTATGTTTTTGTGTTGGGAATAATGACACACACAAAACTACAGTATACTCTTTAGTCATCAGAAGCATTATACTGCAACTTAGATATGGTTAGTGGGACTTTAAGGGCCGGTGCACACAGCGATGCGCGGCGAGGCAAGTCGGAGACCTGCACGGACCTCAGCGGCGACTTGCAGAGGACTTCTGTATAGAAGTCAATGCAAGTCGCCCCCGAAGTCGCCCCAAAGTAGTACAGGAACCTTTTTTCTGAGTCGGAGCGACTCGAGTCGCTCCTCTCAGAACGGTTCCATTGTACAGAATGGGGGCGACTTGCGGGAGCGAGGCGAGGCGAGCCGTGTCGCCTCGCCTCGCGTCGCAGTGTGAACCGGCCCTAAGGCTCCATGCACACTGAAGCTCAAAAAAGCTATTTCTGGACGCCAGATTGCTGGCAGAAAACGCTGGTTGAAAAACCTGCTTTTAACAGCGTTTTATACTAGCGTTTATGAGCGTTTATGAGCGTTTTACAGCGTTAGCGTTAATGAGCGTTTTTTATAAAAATACACAGAGGACACTCCAAAAATCCCACAATGCATTGAAAAATAGTATGCCGAACACTAATGAACGAGCGTTTATGAGCGTTTACAAGCGCTTATGAGCGTTTATCAGCGTTTGTCGTTTTTTGGCGCTGAAAAACGGCACTTTGAACGCGAATTTCTGGCGTTCAGAAAAAAGTCCATAAACTCCACTGCTCATTAAAGCTGAAAAACGTCCATGTGTGCATGGACACATAGGCTAACATAGAGTGGAGTTTATGGGCTTTTACAAAAAACGCCCAAACTCCAATAAACTGCAGTTTATCAGCTTCAGTGTGCATGGAGCCTAAAAGTACCATGGAATGGCATAAAAACAACTGCTACAAAATATAAAAACTTTGGTACACCTCCCTTCTTACACTGTATTCCATTTATACCATTTTATTATGTAAATAACTTATGAATATAATCTTACAATACTGTTCTGAAATTCTGTCATATTACAATGGCAACAATAGTGGAAAATGGGCTGAGTAGCAACTCTATGCATTTCATTGAGATCATTTCAACTTCTTTAGCAGCCACCAATTTATGATATAAAATAGTACGTAAATTAGAGACATCAAACATACATAATTTTGGATCTTTTTTGATGTATGTATGTATTTAAAGTAAGTGTATCATTTATTTCACAACAGTATTATAAGAATTTATTTATAAGCTATATACAACTACAACATACTTTTTACTGAGACGTGAGCAGGGAGATGTACCAAAGATTTTATATTTTATAACATTTGTTTTCCTGCAAATCATAAATAAAGATGTTTTTATCTTTTTAATAATATGTACTGAGACATTCCTTGGTGCCACCATGTCGGGCATTTATTAAATGGAGATATTGGTACCTATATTTGAGTATTGGATGATTTGGGTCCTTATTTTTTTTTCTATAAACCATTATACTGCACTAAACTTTTCATTTAGCCTTAAAATTGTCATGCTGGTTATTTTCAAATGTGTGAAAACATGAATTCCCAATAAAGAATCCTTGAAATATATATTTGAAATTGGGATATTGACAAAAAGACAATGTTCTGTTTTATATGAAATCTGGGTAAGGCCCCTTTCACACATGCGGATGGTATGTCCGTATTTCATCCATCCGTTTGCGGATGAAATACGGACATACATTCATCCCTATGGGATAGCGGGTGTCTGCGGATGAGCATCCGCAGACACCCTATTTCGTCCGCCTCTGCAACAGTCCGATTCTGCAGACGGAGGAAAATCCTATTTTTCTATCCGTCTGCAGAGCGGATCGGACGAACACGGACACACGGTCCGTGCTCGTCCGATCCACATAGAGGAGAGCGGAGATCTGACAGGGCGGTCCCTGCACAGTGTGCGGAGACCGCCCTGTCCGCAGCCGGCTCAGCGGGGACAACGGAGCGATCCCCGCTGAGCGAGCGGATCTTCACGGGGCGGATCATTACTGATCCGCCCCGTGTGAAAGAGGCCTAAGGCCGCGTACACACGCGGGGACTGTTCGCCCAACTTTGTCCGTCAAACAGTTTCGGCAAACAGTCCGCTCAAAATTAGCATGGACGGACATGGCCCACACACGACGAACGAACAGTTTGCTGAAACCGTGCGCGATGACGTGAACGGCACGTACGACGGGACGAAAAATACGACGTCCTATACACTGCATTATAACTTTCGGCGTGTAAATCCTTTCTGAGCATGCGCGGAACTTAGTTTGACGAACAAGCCTACACACGGGCGGACTGTTCGCTCAAACAAGGTTTCAGCGGACAGTTTTACGGAATTTCCGAAAAACCTTGTTCGTCAAACTGTCCGCTGAAACTGTCCGCTGAAAGCCCACACACGAGCGGACTGTCCGCCCAAACACTGTTCAGCGGACAAAGTTGGGCGAACAGTCCGCCCGTGTGTACGCGGCCTTATGCTTTAATAATGATATTTGTTTTTCAAGACAAATGAAGGAACATCAGTAGTGGAACCTAATTTAACCTTTTTCTTATTTCATAAAGTTTTATTGAATTCACAAATTAACAAGCTTCCCCTCATTTCAGATCTACCCCTTAGATTTAGAGCAACCGCACCTCCAAGTGCACTTTCAGTGCAAAGTGGATTTGCCTTTCGTAAATAACCCCCTATGTCTTTTTATGAGTGGTATCGTGACGGATTGGTAAGGGAGGAGGTTAAATGGGGGAAAAAAAAGGGAGACGTTCAATAGTAAGGGTGGGGGGGTTAATAGCTAGTCAGGAAGTTAATTTTCCCTCTTTCCCTCCCCCTCCTCTCTCACGTCATCATCTGAGATGGGTGTATCCTGTACTCAAAGGGAGGATTATTGATAATAAATGAGTGAGTAAGTAATTGTGGGAGAGTGATAGGGGAAAGGTAGAGGCATGCATGGAGGAACTCCATCTGACACCCTATGATGCAATCTGTAGTAAGTAAAATGTATATAAAACCATGTATGGTGATATTAGATAGGAGAAAACATTAATTTCTTGATCATACATCACGGGACACAGGAGCTTCATTACATAGTGGGTTATATAGGCACCTCTGGTGATTGGACACTGGTTGACCCTAATTAAAGAGAATTCCTCCCCTATATAACCCCTCCCATCTGGGAGGCACCTCAGTTTTTTCGCCAGTGTCTGGTCGATGGTCACGTAAAACTTAGCTCTATGCGGGTCCCGGCGAGGGCCGAAGGGCTACAACAAACCGGATCCATACCTCGGGCCGATATTTGACTCCCATGATGGTATGGTACCCGGGCCTCGTCTGCCGAAGAAATGAGGTTTTGCCTGTAAGTCCTCTCCATTGGAAGACTAGGCTCTGGGACAACCAGACTTGGGGTACTGTTTACTCAGGGCGCCCGTAAGTTTCTGGCAGAGCTTTCTACATGGCCCAGGTGGGAGGATCTTTTCGTAAGAGCCCCAGATATACCTGAAGGTTGGCTAACAATACCCGCCGTGATGGGTGAAGGCTGGAATTGGTCTGATATCAGCAATTCCTGCGGCGGGGACAGGTAAGGGAAGTCATCCTATATATTTTAAATATATGAATGGATTTCTTCATTGTGAGTAGTTGTATGTCTTACCTGGTTTCCACCACTAGAGGGAGTAAGAGCAGCCTGATGCATACTTACATGCCTTTCAATACAAACACGCTCAGTGAAAGCCTGGTTCTCCAGCTACTCACGTCTCCCTTACAGTTCCTGCCACAGTTAAAGGTAAAAAGGGGTCCCATGCAGGTCAGGGGTCCCACGTTGCTCCCTTTGGGTTCTCCTCCCCCCCCCCCCCCGGATTCCGCGGTCCTCGTGCACGCGCGCAGGCGCGTGCACTCGCGCTGGGCGCGCTCCCGGCCTAATGGAGGAGGGGGGGTGTGGTTGCGAGCCGTGCACGTTAGTGTGCACGGCGCTGTAGCGCAGGCGCCAAGCGGCAGTTTTAAAAAGCCCAGAGCGTCAGGGGACTGTAACTGGAGACACAGGAGCTGTGGGCTGTAAGCATCCGTGGGGATTGGATCCAGGCAAACCTTAAGACACCTACTCAGCATCAGGTTGTGCAGTTTAAGCATATATTGATTTATTGTGAGACTTTAAGCGCAACAGTGATTGCATTTGTACTAGTACCTCTGCTTTGTAGCTTAGTACTATGTCTCCTCGTAAGAGGGTTTCAGGGGCAGGTAATAAAAGCACTGGCAAGTCACCACCTAGGTCCAGGGGTTCCAAAAGTGCCTGTAAATTACCATCCCCCTCTGCAAGACTGGAGCCTGCCTCTCAAGACGAGTCGGTGCCCCTTTCAGGCTTTGCAGCCTCTCCCAATGTCGCAGCCCCGGTCTATGTCACTGAGGACTCCCTTAGGGCTACATTGGAGGGTTTTGAAGGGAGGATCATGAATTTTATTTCTGCTTCCCTAAAAGATAGCAGGAAAAGGGGTAGATCCCCTCCCTCTGCTGAAATTCCTCTCTCAGATAGTTGCTCTGAAAATGAGGAGGGATCCCTATCTTTGGATAGGGATCATGAGCAGTCGGATGAGTCAGAGGAAGAGGAGATAGTCCCCTCCTCCCAGGCACTCAGAAAGCAGGTGCAGTATTATACTGAATTGGTGCGTACCACGTTCAGAATGCTGAAGTCGCTACATCCTCTGTCTCTTCCCTGGGAGTCAGGAAAGCCCCACAGACTGCTTGTTCCTTCCCAATTCATCCTTTAATGGGTGAATTGATGTATGAGGATTGGGGACATCCCGATAAACTGTTTACTCCTCCCAAGAGGTTTTCTATGCATTATCCTGTGGAGGAAAGTTTCGCTAAGAAATGGGGGGTCCCATCTGTCGATGCGGCTGTTTCTTGTGTGAATAAAAACCTAACTTGTCCTTTGGATAATGCGCAGGTATTTAAGGATCCAGTTGACAAAAGGCTGGAAACCTTATTAAAAGCCTCCTTTTCCATGGCTGGCGCTGTGGTGCAGCCTACAGTCGCAGCCGTGGGGTTGTGTCAGTTCCTCAAGGAACAGGTTAAACAGATGTTTGGACTCCTTCCCAGTGAGGAAGTAGAGAAATATGCAGAGATGCCTCACATCTTGTGTTTCATAATTGATGCGATTTTGGATTCTGTCCAACAAGCATCACGTTTATCCCTCATGTTGGTACACATGCGTAGGGCTCTATGGCTAAAGAATTGGGCTGCTGAGATGTCATGCAAAAAGCATTTGACTGGGTTCCCGTTTAAAGGGGAGCGTTTGTTTGGGGAAGAATTAGATAAATTCGTCCAAAATATTTCGGGAGGTAAGTCTACTCTCCTTCCAGTCAAAAAGAGCAAACGTCCTTCATTCAGGCGTACTCTCTCTCCCGAAGCATCAAGCTCTAAACAGTGGCGACGGCCTTCCCAGCCCTCCTCTGCTAGAAAGCCTCAGGGCCGAGCCCAGGGACAGAAAAGGACTTGGGGGCGAAAGCCTGCCAAGCAGACCCCCAAGACCTCCTTGTGAAGGGGCGCCCCCGCTCGGCAGAGTGGGGGGGAGGCTCCTGCAGTTTGCAGGCGCCTGGCGGGAAGAGATTCAGGACAAATGGGTGATCTCTTCAGTATCTCTGGGCTACAGGCTAGAGTTTCAGAAGATTCCACCTTCTCGTTTTCTAAGGTCAAGGATCCCCAAGGATCCAGTAAAGCAAAAACCGCTATTCCTGGCCTTAGATCAGTTACTATCCCAGGGTCTGATAGTAGAAGTGAGCCCGAAAGATCAGGGTTCAGGTTTTTATTCAAATCTCTTCACCGTTCCAAAACCAAACGGAAGTGTCAGACCTATCTTGGATCTGAGAGACTTAAACCGGTTTTTACACATCCAGACCTTCCGGATGCAGTCAATACGCACTGTGGTCTCCTCCCTGCAAGGGGGAGAATTCATGGCATCAATAGATTTCAAAGATGCATATCTCCATGTGCCAATATTTCCCGCACACCAGAAGTTTCTAAGGTTCGCGGTAGAGCGGCGCCATTTTCAATTTGTGGCCCTGCCGTTCGGGCTAGCTACGGCCCCTCGAGTCTTCACGAAGATTCTGGACCCTCTCTTAGCAATCTTAAGAGTTCAGGGCATAGCCGTCATGGCTTACCTAGACGACTTGCTTCTCGTAGAGAGAACTGCAGCGTGCCTAAGTCGCAGCGTCACCAGGACGCTAGAACATCTAGAGCGCCTAGGTTGGATTATAAACCTAGAAAAGTCGTCCTTGCAACCGACCACCAGGTTGGATTACCTGGGTTTGATTATCGACACCGCTCAGGGCCAGGGGCGGATCCAGAGCCTAGTCTCGGGAGGGGCGCTTGCAGAAAATATGTTTTTTTTTTTGGGGTAAATTTATCAGGGAAATGGCTAGTGTTAGCACTTCAATCATCACGACGCCATGGTTGTTATGGTGTCAGGATGATTGAAGCACATTACTATTATTACATTGTTATAAAAAATTAAATGGTTCAACTCACCATAATGCAGCATCAGTGGGAGCCCCGAGCGCGTCACCTGCCACACGTTGCAGATTGTCACTTGCCACGTCGCCTTTCACCAGATGCAGATTGTCACTTACCACATCCCATGCCACATGTTGCAGATTGTCACTTCCCATGCCACACGTTGCAGATTGTCACTTGCCACGTCCCATGCCACACGATGCAGATTGTCACTTGCCACGTCACCTGCCACCAGATGCAGATTGTCACTTGCCCCGTCCCATGCCACACGTTGCATATTGCCATTTGCCACGTCCCATGCCACACGTTGCAGATTGTCACTTGCCACGTCACCTGTCACCAGATGCAGGTTGTCACTTGCCATGTCACACGATGCAGAGTGTCACTTGCCACGTCTCGTGCCACACGTTGCAGATTGTCACCTGTCACCAGATGCAGATTGTTACTCGTCACGTCCCATGCTGCACAATGCAGATTGCCACTTGCCATGTCCCATGCCACACGATGCAGATTGTCACTTGCCACGTCCCATGCCGCACAATGCAGATTGCCACTTGCCACGTCCCAGGCCACATGATGCAGAGATTGTCACTTGCCTGCCATAATTGTCTCTTGTTATAATTGCTATATAATTGTCCCAGGCAGCAGATTACCAGTAAAGCAGCAGAGAGATGAAGTAATCTCTCTGCTGCCGTGGCTGCCTGCACACTACACGGAACTTCAGGGATGCAGGACGGGCGCCGGGCAGTGAGAGATGATGTCATCTCTCTGCCCGCCCACCGGCTCCCTGATAGGCCAGCAGCTACTCACACACTGACACTGAGCCGGGCCGTCCGCGGAGCCACCCGCTGTCTCTCCCCGACGGAGCCGCCCGTGCTCTCTGCCATGGAGCCGCCCGCCGGCTCTCGACTCTCACCCGCGGTGACACCTACCACTCCTATTCTCGGAGGGGGCAATTGACCCGTTGCCCCCCCCCTGGATCCGCCCCTGCTCAGGGCAGGGTGTTTCTTCCAAGGCCAAAGGCCTTGGCCATTGGAGATCTGGTGCGCCTGATTCTGGGCAGAAGATCTTCCTCCATTCGGTTATCTATGAGACTATTGGGAAAGATGGTCGCCTCATTCGAGGCCGTCCCATTCGCCCAGTTCCACTCAAGGCCTCTGCAAAGATGCATCCTTGCGGTTTGGAACAGGAAGCCCCAATCCCTGGATCTTCCTATGCGTTTATCCCCCGGGACACGCAAAAGTCTTGTCTGGTGGTTACAAACCAGGAATTTGCTGAAAGGCAAAACTTTTCTTCCCCTCTCATGGAAGATTGTCACAACGGATGCCAGCCTGACAGGCTGGGGAGCCGTATTGGAGGGAACGTGCTCGCAGGGAAAATGGTCTGCGACCGAAGGTCTGCTGCCCATAAATATCTTGGAGATTCGGGCAGTTTATATGGCACTCATAGAGTGGTCTTACAGACTGCGAGGTTTCCCGGTTCGGATTCAGTCCGACAATGCCACCGCAGTGGCTTACATCAATCACCAGGGCGGTACCAGAAGTCTGGTGGCCCAAAAGGAGGTGAATCGCATACTTGTCTGGGCAGAAGAGCATGTTCCGTGTCTTTCTGCAGTCTTCATCCCAGGAGTGGAGAATTGGCAGGCGGATTTTCTCAGCCGCCAGCAGTTGTGCCCAGGAGAATGGGCTCTGCACCCCGATGTGTTTCAGAACATATGTCACAAGTGGGGCACTCCAGACGTGGATCTGTTTGCGTCCAGATTCAACAGGAAACTGGACAGGTTTGTGTCAAGGACAAGAGATGCGCTTGCCCAGGGGTCAGATGCTCTGACGGTTCCCTGGGATCAGTACAATCTGATCTATGCCTTCCCCCCGAGCCCGCTGCTATCGCGGTTCCTGGGAAGGGTCAAGAGGGAGTCGAAGTCGGTCCTTTTAGTGGCCTCAGCTTGGCCCAGGCGACCATGGTTTGCAGAAATCATGAAGTTGGCAGTGGGCAGGCCATGGACCCTCCCTCTCCGGCCAGATCTGCTCTCACAGGGTCCAATCTACCATCCTGCTTTACGCAGTCTGAATTTGACGGTCTGGCTGCTGAGACCCACATTCTGAGAGACCGTGGCCTTTCGGGGCCAGTCCTTTCCACTCTGGTCAATGCCAGAAAGCCGGCCTCCAGGCGTATCTATTACAAGATCTGGAGGACATATGTTTCCTGGTGTGAACTCAGGAGATGACATCCTAGAAAGTATGTCATTAGCAGAATCTTGGCCTTTCTCCAGTCAGGCCTAGAAATGAATTTGGCCATAAGCACCATCAAGGTGCAGATTTCGGCCCTGTCTGTATTTTTTCAAAGACCTCTTGCATCACACTCCCTAGTACGGGCTTTTATCCAGGGGGCTATGCGGATAAAACCGCCAGTTAAACCTCCGGTATGCCCATGGGATCTGAATTTGGTTCTCTCGGCCTTAGAGGCCCAACCATTTGAACCTTTGCATCTGGCTTCTTTAGCTCTCTTGACTAAAAAGCTGGTCTTCTTAGTAGCCATATCCACGGCTAAAAGAGTATCAGAATTGGCAGCTCTTTCCTGTAAAGAGCCCTATTTAATTATCCATAAGGACCGGGTGGTTATGCGTCCCAACGGGTCCTTTCTACCTAAGGTGGTTTCGGGTTTCCATCTGAATCAGGATATAATCCTACCATCCTTTTTTCCAAATCCTCAGTCCATAGAGGAAGAGTCTTTACACACTTTAGATGTGGTTAGAGCAATCAGTCTTTATCTTCAGGCAACTGCCCAGATAAGAAAAACTGACTGTTTATTTATTCTGCCAGAAGGCCCTAGAAGGGGTCAGGCAGCGTCAAAGTCCACTCTCTCAAGGTGGATCAGACAGGTTATTTCTCAGGCCTATAGCTTAAAGGGGAAGATTCCTCCTTTTCAGGTGAAAGCGCACTCTACTAGGGCTGTCAGTGCTTCTTGGGCAGTGCATCACCAGGCCTCCCTGGCTCAGATCTGTAAGGCTGCGACTTGGTCATCAGTCCACACATTCACCAGATTCTATCAGGTGGATGTCAGAGGGCAAGAGGATATCACCTTTGGGCGCAGTGTACTGCAGACTGCAGTTTAGGTCCTCAGGTCCCTGGCGGTCTATATTTATGATCTGTGTCTGCCTCCCCTCAACCTGAGCATTGCTATGGGACATCCCACTATGTAATGAAGCTCCTGTGTCCCGTGTTGTATGATCAAGAAAATGGGATTTTTATATAAAGCTTACCTGTAAAATCCTTTTCTTGAGAGTACATCACGGGACACAGGGCTCCCGCCCCTCTTGGGTTTTATGTGGTTTCTTATTGCTTTGCCACAAAACTGAGGTGCCTCCCAGATGGGAGGGGTTATATAGGGGAGGAATTCTCTTTAATTAGGGTCAACCAGTGTCCAATCACCAGAGGTGCCTATATAACCCACTATGTAATGAAGCTCCTGTGTCCCGTGATGTACTCTCAAGAAAAGGATTTTACAGGTAAGCTGTATATAAAAATCCAATTTTTACAATGTGTGTATTAGTAATAGTTTTCAGACATTTTGATCACAGAGTAAATGACTAGGTAGCATTAACAATTTTTCATACCTGACTGGTTTGTTGGATAATGGGAATTTCAGGGACTTCAACTGTACCATAAATAATCTAATGGTGTATATGATAATAGATAATAGCGTTCACCTGGGTTATTTTGTCAAATTTCACTTGGCAGGGAGGTTGGGAGGAGAGATAGAAGGAAGGGTGGTGGGTGGAAGTAGGAGTAGCGAATAGTCAGGGCTATGGGGTTAGGTATGGTGGGGGTGAGGATAAGGAGGATGTTATATTGAATTTAATAAGTGCTTACTCGTATAATACGTAACAGTACAGAAAAAAAACTCCTGGGTTGTTACATAGGCCTTGAGCTGTGGAACGCATGGTGAGATCAGAATATGTCTGATGCCAAACCTACGTAATCTAGCATAGTTTATCATCTTGGCTTTGAGCTAGACAGATAAATATTAGTGCTTGTTGGCATCCAAGCTACAGAGCATACCAGTGTAGTTTCTGTCTCCTCAAGGAGGTATTGGTGTTCTGACACAGCTTTTTGGGGAACAGTAAAATGTTTAGAATTATTTGAATCTTCCACTGGTAGTGCTAGCTGCAGCTTAGGAGTACCATGTAAAAATGACATATAGTGGTCATCAACCCTGTCTTCAGGGCCCACTAACAGGCCAGGTTTGCAAATTAACTGAAATACATCACAGATTATATCATTTTCTGCTCAGTGATTGCAGTATTCTAGTCTGCATCTCCCCAAGGTAATACGTAAAACCTGGCCTGTTAGTGGGCCCTGAGGACAGGGTTGATGTCCACTGATATAGTGTGTAGTACTCAGATAATTGACCCTGAGGTCCGAAAAATAATGCCATCAGATTAGTGTTGCTAAGGAGTAAATGTTCTGAAAACGTAAGGTCGAGAAAGCAAAGTTAAAATGATTTGTGCCGAGAATCTGGAAGAGGAATATATTGCATTGTACTGTAGGTTAGCATGAACTATGTATACCGGAAGGAATCAATGTACCATGCTATCTTAGGCATACATGCAGTTCAGTCATATACTTATCGATGTTTTGCATTCTGCAAGAGGGTTCTCATATAATTGAGGCACAGGGGGCCTCTTTCTTCCTTCTCTTTCTCTCCTCTTTTTCTCAAAGTAATTGTTGAGTAGTAGCTGTAAATAAAAAAGCAAGAAACCCCCCCGTTGAATGGTTAAAGCATTTATACGGTATACTGTGTATTATTACAAGAGTATACTCAAAGTTGATTGTGGTCTCCTTCTCAACTGCGAGGAGCATTCTGAATTTAAATGAAAGGGTCAAACCCTTATGAACCAAGGATAAGGATGTTTACTTATTATGGCTGGAGGAAGGATGCATCTTTATTCCAAAACCAATTAACTACCATTGAATCTGAACATAAGTTCTGGAACGGGTAACTATCCAGTCCTTTTTGTTGTAGTAGTTAGAGTGAAAATAAAAGGTGAAAAATCAAAAAGGGCTGGAATGAACAAAAAAGAAAGGTTAGAACCAACAGGGTGTTCACAACCCTTAATATTGTGTTGAGGTGGGTTGATCAAGCAGCAATTATTCAAGGTTCTATGTGGTCACAGAGTCTCTGTGGGGAGATTCCAGGGCTCCAATCTGCATCTTCTCTAGAGTTGCATTGTCTTGGTGGGACAGAAGGTTGAGATCTTCAGCGGCGGCCTCTCTGTCTCTGTGCACAGGGAGTGCAGTTGTTGGAAACTTCAGTCCAGTTTTTTGAGAGGGAGAAGGAGGTGTACCATTCTGGAGCCTCTATGAGTGGGATACCCAAGGAGCCACAGAAGGATTGTAAGTCGTCTGTAGTGCGTAGAAACGCTGTATTTCCCTTCCAGGTCGCCGACAGGCAGAATGGAAATTTTCAGCGATAGGGTATACCTGCAGTGCGTAGCTGGTCCAGGAGAGGGTGTAATGCTTTCCTATGTTGTAAGGTAATATTTAATTGTGTACTCCATTTCTTTCACAGGCTTTCCTCAGGATGTTTTTTTTAGAGGGAAATTGACCAAGCAGCAGATCCCATCCCTCTAGGATCTATGTCACGTCCGCTTGGGCAGAGAGCTCTGTGAATTGACTCCATTTCTATCGGAGAGTCCACTGGTCTTTCCAGAAGGTCATTAAAGATGGAGGGACTCCTTTCACTCTTTTATGGCATCTCCTTCTGTTATCAAGGTTCTCTAGATAGCGATGCATCTCTATAATTTTTGCAAGCTGATTGTCTGAGTGTCAGAAACCATGAATCAGACTGAGACAGAAGTACAGTTAAATCACACTTGTTTAATAATGAAACGAAATAGAACAAACATAGTCAAAACATAGCTAAAGTTCGGTAACCAAAACGAATAGTCAGACAAGCCAGAAAGTCGGGGAGCCAGAGATCAGCACAGTGGAACAGCAAGCAGGATCTGGAGCCAGAAGGAATGTCAGCCAAGAAAGTCTTTAACAGGAACACAGGAGAATGCAGTCACTGTGATGTTGACCGAAGCAAAGGGAGATCATCTGGGCTGGACGGCTTAAGTAAACAGGACAGATGAGCAGGATATCATCAACAGGTGAGTCACTGTGGAGAGATAGGAGCTGGAAATTAGCCATCAGCTGAGCGGCCAGCTCAGAGAAGGAAGGGCTGAGCCCATCCCTGACACTAAGGATCGCTGTTTCTGGCGTATGGTGTCAGCATGGCGGGTGGTCTTCTGTTCCACCGAGCTTAACCTCATGGCTACAGATTGTATGTCTGTACGGAAAGGTCTGTCATGGCAGTGGTTAGGGTTGCTTTTATATTGGCCGCTACAGCCTGTAGGTCTAACAGGTTCAAATAATGTGGGGAAAGGCTAGTGTTACCTTCCCCTAGCTCTGGAGAGCTTGTCTCGCTGCCAGGAGCAGATGGCTGAACCCTGGCGGAAGCCACATGGCTTTCTCCTTGCTGTGATCAGAACATCACTGGTATGTTCCCACTAGAGATGGACGAACTTCCGACGGGACGTTTTTCGCGAACCACGAACGCGGGGAAAGGTTTGCGAACTGCAACGTTCGCGGCGGGCCCCATTGACTTCAATGGCAGGCGAACTTTAAAAACCTACAGGTCATATTTTCAGCCACAAAATACTTACTAGCTGTGCACACATAGTCCCACCACATGGCCACTGACATAACACATGTATGAAGTGAATCTGGGATCGACAACTACAAGCATTCTTTTTTTATCTGTGAAATTTTGACAATTCAGT
This sequence comes from Lithobates pipiens, assembly GCF_037356315.1. Classification (NCBI taxonomy): domain Eukaryota; kingdom Metazoa; phylum Chordata; class Amphibia; order Anura; family Ranidae; genus Lithobates; species Lithobates pipiens. The sequence goes on from NW_027507903.1 coordinate 39,403,098, forward strand.
ACTCAGGAGCGCATGAAGGCAATGGAGGAGAGGAAAGGTCAGGGTAGGCTATGAAGAGGGTGCAGGAGATGATCACCAGCACCGTGATATAGAACACTGACACCAGCACCGTGATAGAGTGCACTGACACCAGCACAGAGATAGAGTGCACTGACACCAGCACCATGATATAGAGCACTGACACCAGTACCGTGATAGAGTGCACTGATACCAGCACCGTGATATAGAGCACTGACACCAGCACCATGATAGAGTGCACTGACACCAGCACCGTGATAGAGTGCACTGACACCAGCACCGCGATAGGGTTCACTGACACCAGCACCGTGATATAGAGCACTGATACCAGCACCGTGATACAGTGCACTGACACCAACACCGTGATATAGAGCACTGACACCAGCACCGTGATACAGTGCACTGACACCAGCACCGTGATAGAGTGCACTGACACCAGCACCCTGATATAGAGCACTGACACCAGCACCGTGATAGAGTGCACTGACATCAGCACGATGATAGAGTGCACTGACACCAGCACCGTGATATAGAGCACTGACACCAGCACTGTGATAGAGTGCACTGACACCAGCACCGTGAGAGCACTGACACCAGCACTGTGATAGAGTACACTGACAGCAGCACCGTGATATAGAGCACTGACACCAGCACCGTGATAGAGTGCACTGACACCAGCACCGTGATAGAGAGCACTGACACCAGCACCGTGATAGAGAGCACTGACAGCAGCACTGATACCAGCAACTCGCTGCTGGGCCCCAAAAATATGACATCGATCAACCTCCTTCAAACAGGAGGGTACGGGCATATAGTACGGTGTGCTTTTTTTGTTGTAAAAGGAAGTGAGCCAAATGTAGAAAAAAGGTCTATGTGCTCGATTAAATAAATAGTTTCTAGAGATATACATGGTCTACTGGTCACATGTGTTGAATTCCTCCAAGATCCATGCCTCATTCATTTTCAGAAATGTGAGGTAGTCAACACTGTCGTGAGCTAGGCGAGTGCGCTTATCGGTCATGATCCCCCCTACTGCTCTGAACGTCCTTTTGGACAGGACACTGGACGAGGGGCAAGAAAACAGTTCCATAGCAAATTGGGCAAGCTCTGGCCAGAGGTCAAGCCTGCCCACCCAGTAGTCCAGGGGTTCATCACTCCTCAGAGCATCCACATCGGCCGTTAACCCGATGTAGTCGGTCTAGACGGTCTAAGCGTTCCCTGATGCTGGATCCGGATGAAACCTGTCGATGGGTCGGCTGAAAGAATTACCTCATATCAGAAGTCACCAACACATCTTCAAACAGGCCTCTTCTTGCAGGCGCTGTTGGATTGGTACCCGCAACTCTTTCTCTGGGAGTGGGAATTCCTCCTCTGCCAGCACACGCAAAAGCAGAATGCAGCATTTCTTGAAGCAAGGCCTGGAAGTGCTCCATTCTGACAGCCCTCTGTGACGGTGGTAACATTTCTGCCATTTTGTGTTTGTACCGGGGGTCTAACTAAGTTGCCACCCAGTACTTGTCCTTGACCCTTATGCTTTTTATACGGGGGTCCCTGTTAAAACACTGGAGCATGAAGGCCCCCATTTGCACTAAACTGGAAGCTGTGTGGTGGCCTGGCTCCTGCTCATCATCCAGGATAATATCGTCCTCTTCATTCTCCTCTCCCCATCCATGCACAACAACAGGGATCCCAGAAAGGTTTAAAGCATGCTCTTCTTGCTCCTCCTCATCCGCCCCGGCACCATCCTCCTCTGACTCCTCATCCGACTCCTATGGTTGACTTGTCTCAGATAGAGTAGCCCCCCCTGGGAATTCATCCAGCATTGCGACTTCCTCATCTTCCCGCTCCTGCTCCTCCACGGCTTGATCAATGACACAACGCAATGCATACTCCATAAAGAAGGCATAAGGTACCATGTCACTGATGGCGCCATGGCTGCGACTGACCAGTTTGGCGATCTCCTCAAATGGGCGCAGAAGTCTGCATGCGTCGCGCATGAGCAGCCACTGGTGCGGTCAAAAAAAAAAAACAGCTCCCCAGAACCTGTTCTGCCGCAGAGTTCATACAGGTAGACGTTAACTGCATGTTTCTGCTGGAGCAGCCTATCAAGCATATAGAAGGTCGAGTTCCATCGCGTCGGGCAATCGCAAATAAGACGTCTGACCGGCAGATTGTGTTGCCGCTGAATGTCAGCAAGGCGAGCCATGGCCGTGTAAGATCTTCTGAAATGGGCTGAGATTTTCCTTGCCTGCCGCAAGATGTCCTGGACCCCAGGGTATTTGACAACGAATCGCTGCACGACCAAGTTTAAGATGTGTGCCATGCATGGCACATGCGTCATTTTGCCCTGTTTCAATGCGCTAAGCAGATTGGCACCATTGTCACACACCACTTTACCAACTGTCAAATTGAGCGGTGTTAGCCACTGATCTGTCTGTGAACGCAAAGCTGAAAGGAGTGCAGGGCCAGTGTGGCTCTTGGCTTCCAGGCACAACAGACGCAACACAGTATGGCAACGTCTCATCTGGCATGTCGAATAGGTTCTGGGGAGCTTGGATGGCGCAGAGATGCTAGCAGCAGAAAAGGAGGAGTCAGCCAAGGAGGAGAGGGAGGAGGATGGAGTAGGACGAGGAGAAGAAGAGCCAGGCCTGCATGCAGTCCATGGTGGTAAACCAAATCTACACGGGTGCCACGGGTTACATGCATGACGGCCATCAGAAGGTTCACCCAGTGGGCAGTAAAAGTGATATACCTTCCCTGCCCGTGTTTGCTAGACCACGTGTATGTGGTCAGATGTATCTTGGCACTGACACTGTGTGCCAAAGTTACATTCACTTGCCGCTGAACATGGCCATATAGCTCTGGGATGCCCTTCTGTGAGAAATACTTCCTTCCTGGGACCTTCCATTGTGGTGTTCCAATGGCCACAAATTTTCGAAAGGCCTCCGAGTCCCCCAGTTTATATGGAAGTAGTTGGCGGCTATCAGTTCTAACAAGCCAGCCGTCAACCGTTGGGCAAGAGGGTTATCCGGCATCATAATTTTTTTCCGCTCAAACATTTGGCCCAGGGAAGCCTGCCTTTTTGCAGAAAAATGTGAGGCTGGCGTGATGGAAGGTGGAGTGGAGGACAATTGTGAGGAGAGAGGAGAAGGAGAAGACGAGGCTGGACGGTGAGAGCCTGGAGTGTGGCTTTGTGTGTTCCATTGCTCCCACTGGTCTCGGTGATGGCAGCTCATGTGCCTTCTTAAGGCGGTCGTTCCTAGGTGAGTGTTGGGCTTACCGCGACGTATGCGTTGACTGCAAAGATTGCAGATGGCAACACTATTGTCAGCAGCGGACATGTTAAAAAAAGACCACACTGCGGAGCCATGTGCTGGCGTCCTGGGAGCGCCAGATGTGACTGTACATGGTCGATGCTTTGCTCCTGATACATTAGCAGTCTGCTTTGTCCCTCCAGTGCAATGTAAGTTATTCCTGCTTCTCCTCCCTATCTGCTGGTCCATATCTCCCATTGAACTCCCCTCCTCTTCCTCTCTTGTGGGCACCCACGTGACATCACTAGACACGTCATCATCGACATCACCTTCCCCACCGCTATAATTAGAGATCTCGGAGTAGGCAGCAACAGCGGGGACCAACCTCCTCCTTGGGCTGATCTGGGTACTGTCGTCAGACTGCTGAGTGACGGTTGTTGCTACCTCCTCTTCCTGATCCAATGCCAAGAGTGGCTGCACATCGGAAATGTATTGATATGGATCAGAAAATAATTCCTGTGACTCAAGCGGAAGGTATATGGTGGTGGTGGTGTTGGTGGTAGTGTCTTTGGGGGTGCACACAGCAGAGAGTGAAGAAGAGGGTGCAGATCGAGAGGATGAGGAGGGTGCAGAAGAGTAAGGCTGAGTGAGCCACTCAACCAATTCCGGTGCGTCCTTTGACGTAATCGCACGCACCTTCTGCAATTTTCCACTTTGGCTCAAGCCTGTTGCTCCTGCCCTACCCCTACCACCCCTGCGGAAGGGCCTGCCTCTTCCTCTGCCTGTAATTTTTTAAATGACCCTGTGACTAAAGTCTCTAGAGAAGTGCAGTATGTATGTGAAAGAAGGTATATAACACCCCGCTTCAATCTGTCGTTTTTGGGGGCCACTGGTCTATCACACCAGTTATAATACTTTTTTTAATTGCGTTTGTCACTCTTTGTAGTATCGCTGCAGAAACGCTCAGCAGTCACAATGCTGCACAGTGGAAATGCACTATATTATGCTTTCTATATGTGCAAGTATTTTATACATGTATTACACACCTATATACTGCACACCAAATAGTACACCTATACCAGTCCTTAAAAGGACCTTTGTGGACCTAGTAGCTAGTGATTTGCAGACTGTCGCTCAGTCCTTACACTGATAAAAGACAGCTGCAGAAACTAGCAGTAATCTTCAGCATAGCAATGCACCAGCACCCTATATATTGTACAACTATACCAGTCTTTAAAAGGACCTTTGTGGACCTAGTAGTAATAGCTAGCTAGTGATTAAACTGACTGTCCCTGCTCCACACAGCGTCCTGTCCCTACACTGACAAAAGACAGCTGCAATCACCAGCACAGCAATGCACCAGCACCCTATGTATTGTACACCTATACCAGTCCTTAAAAGGACCTTTGTGGACCTAGTAGCTATTGATTTGCAGACTGTCCCTCAGTCCCTAAACTGATAAAAGACTGCTGCAGAATAGGGCAGCAGTCAGCAGCAGTGCACCACAACCCTATATATTATACACCTATACCAGTCCTTAAAAGGTCCTTTGTGGACCTAATAGTAATAGCTAGCTAGTGATTAAACTGACTGTCCCTGCTGCACACAGTGTCCTGTCCCTACACTGACAAAAGACAGCTACAATCACCAGCACAGCAGTGCACTGAACACTATATACTGTACTACACCTATACCAGTCCTTAAAAGGACTTTTGTGGACCTAATAGCTAGTGATTTGTGTCACTGCAGTCTCTCCCTGCTGCACACAGCATCTTGTCCCTACACTGACAAAAGACAGGCTGCTGCAATCACCAGAACAGCAGTGCACAGAACCCTATATACTGTACTACACCTATACCAGTCCTTAAAAGGACTTTTGTGGACCTAATAGCTAGCGATTTGTGTCACTACAGTCTCTCCCTGCTGCACACAGCATCCTTTCCCTACACTGACATAAGACAGAATGTAAAATGGCTGCCAGATGTGGTCTATTTATAAGGTGGGGGAATGTCCAATTGTCCATGTGCTGAAATGTCTCAATTGGCTGTCCTGTAGCCCATGATGGATGTGTCATCATGGGTCAAAGTTCTTTCACACTGTAGACACATATGTCCGCCGGGCGAACAGCGGCAATAGTCCGCCAATCGGGCGAATCGCGAACACGCAAAATTTGCCGCAAACCGACCGCCGGGTGAACAGTTCGGCCATCCCTAGTTCCCACTGAGCTGCATGCTGGATTCTTGGGGGAGACGAGTGGCAGAAGAGCTTCTGTTGCCTTTCCTCATTGTCTGCTGGCAGATTAAGGGCTGGTTGTCTCCAAGATAGCTGATATTAATCCCCGGGGTACATGAGCTCTTCACTCACACAACCATCTCAGTCCAGAGCCAGATCACCCTAATTTAACCTTTTCGTATTCTTTTTAAATCCTGTAACCACATAAATGGACTCTAGCATTATTTTGTCTTTTCTTTCCAAAGAAAAGCTCATAAAAAGAATTAATAATTTTAGTCAGGTGAGCCCCATTGTACGTGATTTTTGTTAGCTTTTCCTCCCAATATGCTTAACCTGCAGTTTCCCTTGAAAACCTGGACATATTAGCATTTGAATTACTTTTGTGTGCCATTGTTACATCTACTGCCTAAGTCGAGAGGCAGTATGTTTTTGTTTTTCATGGTCACAGCTAAAACCATTGAATCTGAATGCGTATCTCTGTGTTTTGCACAGGTCATTTAATACCAGGTTCAACATTTTTTATCAATTTTCAAAATTGTTTCTCTGTACAGAAAACATATTCAAGGCTCCTTAGTTTTGTAGAGAGTTGGGAAGGAGAATCTCTTTTAACTTTTGCTGCTCTCTCTTTCACCTTTTTGGAGATTTCCCCTTAAAGTGGTTGTGACGGCAGAAGGTTTTTTATATTAATGTATTCTATGTATTAGGATAAAAAACACTTTCTGTGTACACCAGCCACCCTCAACCCCCCTACTACTTACCTGAGCCCCCTCTAGGTCCAGCGATGTTGCAGGATTGTCTTGGCTGGCCGAGACTCCTCTCCTCATTGGCTGAGACAGCAGTGCGGCACCATTGGCTCCCGCTGCTGTCAATCAAAGTCACGGTAAGCCCAACACTCACCTAGGAACGACCGCCTTAAGAAGGCACATGAGCTGCCATCACCGAGCCCAGTGGGAGTGGACACAGGGAGCTGGGTGATCAGGATGAGTGGCATGGCATGAACCTGTGATGGACATCAGGAGTTTTTCCAAAAACCACTGTCTGTGAACACAGTTCACCATGCCATCCAAAAAAGTTAAAGCTCTATCATGCAAAGAATAAGCCATGTCTGAATATGATTAAGAAACAACGTCATCTTTTCTTGGCCAAAGCTCATTTAAAATGGTCTGTTGCAAAGTGGAAAACTGTTCTGTAGTCAGACGAATGGAAATTTGACATTCTTTTTTGGCAACCATGGGCGCCGCATCCTCCAGACTTAAAAGGAGAGGGACCTTGTTATCAGCGATCAGATCAAAAACCTGCATTTACAGCACAGTGGTTTAGTGGTTAGCACTCCTGAGTGCAGCACTAGGGTGCTTGCTTTGATTTTCAACCAGGACACTACCTTCATGGAATTAGAATTTTCTTCTTATGCTTGTGTGGGTATACGCCAGTTACCCCCCACACAAAGACAATTTAAAGTGTAAGTAAACCCCTCTATCGTTTTCAGCCAAGGAAGCTGCCAGGGAGGGGGAAGGAGGTGTGGTAACATGACATTTACTTTAGAGTGAAGGCCCACTTTAACCACATGCTGACCGGCGCACACCGATGTACGTCGGCAGAATGGCACAGACAGGCAAATGGGTGTACAGGCACGTCCCTTTAAATCTGCTTCTGTGCCATTGCGTGAGCGCGCCGGTCGGAACCTCCGTGAGTCTGATCACGGGTCCCGCAGACTTGATCGCTGCGGGGATACCCGCGATCGTCTCACGTAAGGAAGAATGGGGATATGCTAATGTAAACAAGCATCTCCCCGTTCTGCCTAGTGACAGTGTCACTGATCTCTGGTCTGTGTGATCAGAGCAGAAATCAGTGATGTGTCATAGACAGCCACGCCCCCCCACAGTTAGAAACACGCCCCTAGGACACACTTAACACCTACACCGCCACCTAGGGGTTAACCCCTTCACTGCCAGTGTCATTTACACAGGAATTAGTGCATTTGTATAGCACTGATTGCTGTATAAATGACAATGGTCCCAAAAATGTGTCAAAAATGTCCGATGTGTCCGCCATAATGTCGCAATCATGATAAAATTCGCTGATCGCCGCCATTACTAGTAAAAAAAAAAAATATTAATAAAAATGCCATAAAACTATCCTCTATTTTGTAAATGCTATAACTTTTGCGCAAACCAATCAGCAATCGCTTATTGTGATTTTTTTTTACCAAAAATATGTAGAAGAATACGTATCGGCCTAAACTGAGGAAAAAAATGCTTTTTTATATATTTTTGGGGGATATTTATTATAGCAAAATGTAAAAAATAATGCGTTTTTTTCAAAATTGACACTCTTTTTTTGATTATAGCGCAAAAATTTAAAAACCACAGGGGTGATCAAATACCACAAAAAGAAAGCTCTATTTGTGGGAAAAAAAATATTGTCAATTTTGTTTGGGAGCCACGTCGCACGACCACGCAATTGTCAGTTAAAGCGACGCAGTGAAAAATCGCAAAAAGTGGTCTGGTCTTTGGCCTGCAAAATAGTTCAGGGCTTAAGTGGTTTAAGTTTTTTGGGAGTACACCTTGTATTCTCAAGGTCTGCAAGTAGCTTATGTATTACTAGTAGTAAATGTTACTGGCCTGTTAGTAGAGCTCTATGAATGGAGTATGGGCAGATGATGGAAAGATCTGCCTCCTCCATTCATAAATCATGTTTTATTCATAGAAGCTGTAGTACGGCTTCCATGATTGGAGGAGGTGGGCGGAAAGGATGGGCATAGTCGCGCACACTGGATGAATGCCTGTCACTGCTCCCTCTGTTCCATTAACCTCCACTACACCAGAAGATTGCTGTGGCAGAAGTGAGGGTGAGGGCATCAGAGGAGCAAAATTTCACCTTAACCAGGAGGCGGAAAGCATAGGTGATATGTCACACTCATGGTTATGAGTTATGCTCCTTACTTTTTTTGTCGTTCTCTTTATTTTTACTAAAATAAGACTTTAAGGATCTTTTTTTACATGCGCTAGTACAGGAGTCTCCAATCTTTCTAAACAAAAGACAAGTTTACGGTCCTTCAGCCTTTAGGGGGTCAGACTGTGGCCAGTGGGATCAGAAAATGCCCCTTCATTGGTATGAGTAGGAGGAATAGTGCGCCAGCATTGGTATGAGTAGGAGGAATAGTACCCCAGCATTGGTATGAGTAGGAGGAATAGTGTGCCCCAGCATTGGTATGAGTAGGAGGAATAGTGCCCCAGCATTGGTATGAGTAGGAGGAATAGTACCCCAGCATTGGTATGAGTAGGAGGAATAGTACCCCAGCACTGGTATGAGTAGGAGGAATAGTACCCCAGCACTGTATGAGTAGGAGGAATAGTGCCCCAGCATTGGTATAAGTAGGAGGAATAGTGCCCCAGCATTGGTATGAGTAGGAGGAATAGTACCCCAGCACTGGTATGAGTAGGAGGAATAGTGCCCCAGCATTGGTATGAGTAGGAGGAATAGCGGCAGGAATAGTGTCCCATCATTATGCCAGTGTGAGTAAATGTGTCCCTCTTTATCATATGAGGAAGCTGGAAGATATAGACAAGGATACACAAGAAATTACAGTGTTTTGTATAGAACCTACAGTATTTTCTCTAAAATGCTTCATTGTTTGAATTGGAATAAAAAGTTCTTAAAACTGCATTTTTGGTGCACGATAAACAGAATAAACTGCCTTTTAAAAGGAATTTTTTAAATGTGAACATTTCAGAATAAGAGTACTTACAACACTGCTGCCCCATTCTTCATCACTTTATTATACTGAACCAGCAACAATTATCAACTGGTGAGTGACAAGCAGACTGAGATCCTTTTAATTCAATCTTAGCTACAAGGACAAGTAGCAAAAAGAATATTGTACAGTAAATGTTAGCTAGGTACAAATAGATAATGGCAAGTGCAGAGTTCAGAGTAGTCAAACAAATTCAGAATTATTACCAAAAGCCACACATTTCAAAGAATAAAAATGTTCTTTGCAATATACTGTATATTAATGTTGTCTACAAAGTTAAGAAAATCATGTTTTAAAAATGGAAATCATTATTTTCTAGATGAATTTTATGACTTCTTTACTTACAAACATATAAACCTTACTTTTTAACCCACATTTAATTAATTTTGCAGCATTTGTATGACAACGAAATTTTCTGGGTACAAAGTATCATTCAAAAAAGTATCAAGAGAGGTTTACATTCAAATTAGTGACAGCCTGTCCATATGGGGCACAAGGGCGCCGCCCACCTAATCCATACGTCCAGCCCCTAATCTAAATGCAGGGCTCAGACTCATAGATTCCTATGGGTTTGTCTCTTTGTTTTTTTTTTTTTTAGCACATATTTAGAACCTGAGGCCCTAATTGGCTTCAAAAAAGAGAGTAGTGGAGGTGTGGGATAGAAAAAGGGACAATGGAACATATCTGGTTCAGTTGTAAGAGAGTAAAAAACTTCTGGTTAAGTGTTTTTTCGAGATATACCAAAAAGTGACTGGAAAAAAACTGTCTCCAGATGTGAAGGTAGCATTATTCTCTCTTACGTCAGATACAGTAGATAGTATGAAAAATGGGATAATACAACATATGACAACAGCAGCTAGAACAATAATAGCACATAAATGGAAAGAAACAGCGAGTCCAACAGTGTGGGAATGGATATGTGAAATGAACGAAATATGCTTCATGGAACAACTTATAAGAGAAGAAGGATATATAAATATTCAGTTACCAATTGTATGGAAACAATGGGAAGAGTTTAGGTTCTCAAATGGATTGAAAGAATATTTATAATTTAAAAGAGGGGGAGAGGGAAGAAGAGAGGGTTCGTTAACATGGATATTAGAGGGGAGGGGAGATAGGTGAGGAGGGGGAAAATGTAAGAAAGGGAATAAGGAGTGGGTTTTTTTTTTGTTTTTTTTTCTTCTCTGTGTGTTTGGTGGTATGTTGGATGTTAATAAATGTGGAATATATTGAGTGGGTTTTATGTATGATGTTGTAAATGAACCAGTATGTATTATGGTTATTTTTTTTTTAAATAATAAAAAGAAGATTTGAAACAAAAAAGAGAGCAGAGAGCACTGCGCCCTGAGCCCACCTAGTTGTGTGACAATAGCACATTAATATTTTCTATTGTCTTCCTGATTCTCTTCCCGGCCAATCAGGAATTCGGTCCTGAAACCTGATTGGCCGAGAGGAGATGCAATCCTATTGGCTGTGAAGCAGAGGAGGAGGCGACGCAGGGTGAAGCCGCTGCCCGTGACCTAAATTGGGTAAGTGCAGGGCTTGTGACTGACCAGGGGGGAAGGTTGGCACAGATGATCCGACAGGGGAGTGGCGGGTGGATTGTTTGCTGCCCCCCAAAAAACATATACCACCAGCCGTCACTGACTCTAATATTCCAATGACACTCACCAAATCTAGCTGCTTTCTTTTGGATTGTAAGAAGAATTCTATGTTAACACAAAGAGGTTGATTTACTAAAACTGGAGAGTGAAAAATCTGGCATGGATGCCAATCAGCTTCTAGCTTCAGCTTGTTCAATTAAGCTTTGACAAAAAAACTGGAAGCTGATTGGTTTCTATGCAGAGCTGCACCACATTTTTCACTCTCCAGTTTGAGTAAATCAACCTCAATGAAAACTCCATTCAATTGGTGTCCCTAGTAGAATATGAACCTATGACAAAGAGTTGCATAACATGAATGATGACAACTAAGGCATCATAACTCATTGTTTTGCTGTGAAGGAGATCTGGTAAGTTTACCTTGATCAGTGATCAAGTGTCAATGATGTTCCAAAAGAATCTTGTTTCTGTGGAGACACAATCAAAGAAAGCCCAATGGTATTAACCACATCATTAACTGTAAATTACAGGACACATGATCTTAGTCTTGGGTGATTGGGGTATCCAGCTATCTTCAAGTGATTGGATACTGGCAAACAAAAGCTGTAAGGACAGTCCCAGCACCCAGCAAGTACTAGTGTCCTTCACGAGGGCTTATGGCACAGGCATGTACCATTTTAGTCTTGTGTGGTGGGCAGAACCACTCTGGGGGGTCTTCAAGATCTCTTCCAATAACCCTAATTTGATGGTCTTGACCCCTGCCCCCAGTCTGAGCCACTAGATCTATCCATTTTCTGACTTAAAAAAATAAACCTTACAGTCATTGAGAATGACCCTGTGATTGCCTCTCAGGGCCTCTCCAATTGCCTTTCTTTGGATCAAGTGTGGGTGTAAGTTTGTGTATATGGGATTGTATTATTATTATTTTTTTTGGTTTGAAACTTGATTGACTTGTGCCTTTTTTCAACCTGACTAACTATGTAACTATTAGGGCTGTGGAAATAAATGATTAATTCCTCGATTAATCGTAAAAAAAAAAAATGTAAAGATCAAAATTATTTTGATTAGTACTCACCTCTCTGCCGGCTTCTGGGTCTTCAGGAAATTCTGTCGGAGATCCAGACTCCTCCTCCCTTCCCCAAGTGCCTCCATCTGCTAAGGAAGGGAAGGGGTGAGGAGTCCGGTGATGTCAATGTCCGTGATATCACCGGACAATAGAAAAGGGGAAAAGGGTCCGCCAGTGCACTTAGTCCACTTAGCTGCAAGTTTTTGAGAGAGATCTATCAGAACAGCGTAAGATTTACCTATCCTGCATTCAGCCTAACTGAGGCATTCGTCTTGGGAGGACTTGCCAAAGACTGTATCGTTCTTGCTCCCCCCCACTACAGTAAGTAGTTGCTCTGCATGGTCTTCCTGTCTTCCATCTGTCAGCTGCTGTTAGAATATCATTGTGGATCAGATATATAAGGATCTCTTGTATTGCCTGGGACTGCAGTTAATGATTTGCACTGGACAGTCGGTGGTTGGGAGGAGGGCAGTGGGCGTTGTGGTGTCTTCTCCCATCAGTCATGAGGGATGAGCCTGGAATTACTTCCTAAACTTGCAGTAACTGTTACCTATACTTTTCATACTTGTAGAAGGCTCAAACCCAAGCTGATGACCTGCATGCAATGCTGGAACAAGGTCCTTTAGCACCAAAAGCAAAAAAGGTAAAACGCCCCCCCCCCCCCCCCCCCCATTCCACCAATGAACTCTGAACTACCTTAGCAACATAGGTTGTAGGTGTTTTCCTTTCATTGCGCCCTCTTCTTTTCTTCTGGAGCACCCAAAGTGGCCTCCTCTTCTTTCTGCCCCTCGGCCCAGCCCTGTCTGATGACCCTGTGGTCAGGATTGCCTGCCTTGGTTCCTAATACTCAAGATGGCTCTACATTTTTAAAGTGATACTAAACACACGCTGTTTAAATGACATTTTCCCTTCTCTTTTTGTATATGGATGACGGCACTATTTAACCACTTTCAGACCGGACCATTTTGCTGGTAAATGACCAGAGGTCTTTTTACACTTTGGCACTGCGCTGCTTTAACTGGTAATTGCGCGGTCATGCAATATTGTACCCAAACGAAATTTGCGTCCTTTTCTTCCCACAAATAGAGCTTTCTTTTAAAGGTATTTGACTGACTCTGCGATTTTTATTTTTTGTGATATAAACGTAAAAAGACCGCAAATTTTGAAAAAAAATGATATTTTCTACTTTTTGTTATTAGAAAAATCCAATAAACTCAATTTTAGTCATACATTTAGGCCAAAATGTATTCAGCCACATGTCTTTGGTAAAAAAAAGTCAATAATTGTATATTTATTGGTTTGCGCAAAAGTTGTCACATCTACAAACTAAGGTACGTTTTCTGGAATTTACGCAGCTTTTAGTTTACGACTGCCTATCTCATTTCTTGAGGTGCTAAAATGGCAGGGCAGTACAAAACCCCCCCAAATGACCCCATTTTGGAAAGTAGACCCCCTAAGGAAATTGATAAGTGGCATGTTGAGCCCATTGAATATTTTATTTTTTTGCCTCAAGCGAATGAATAATGACAAAAAAAATTTATTTTATTTTTTTTTACACAAAGTTGTCATTAAATGATATATTGCTCACACATGCTATGGGCATATGTGAAATGACACCCCAAAATAAATTCTGCTGCTTCTCCTGAGTACGGGGATACCACATATGTGGTACTTTTTGGGAGCCTAGCCGCGTATGGGGCCCCGAAAACCAAGCACCACCTTCAGGCTTTCTAAGGGCGTAAATTTTTGATTTCACTTCTCACTACCTATTACAGTTTTGAAGGCCATAAAATGCCAAGATGGCACAAAACCCCCACAAATGACCCCATTTTAGAAAGTAGACACCCCAAGCTATTTGCTGAGAGGCATGTTGAGTCCATGGAATATTTTATATTTTGCCACAAGTTGCGGGAAAATTACAAACCTTTTTTTTTTTTTTACACAAAGTTGTCACTAAATGATATATTGCTCACACATGCTATGGGCATATGTGAAATGACACCCCAAAATAAATTCTGCTGCTTCTCCTGAGTACGGGGATACCACATATGTGGGACTTTTTGGGAGCCTAGCCGCGTACGGGGCCCCGAAAACCAAGCACCGCCATCAGGCTTTCTAAGGGCGTAATTTTTTGATTTCACTTCTCACTACCTATTACAGTTTTGAAGGCCATAAAATGCCAAGATGGCACAAAACCCCCACAAATGACCCCATTTTAGAAAGTAGACACCCCAAGCTATTTGCTGAGAGGCATGTTGAGTCCATGGAATATTTTATATTTTGCCACAAGTTGCGGGAAAATTACAAACTTTTTTTTTTTTTTTTTACACAAAGTTGTCACTAAATGATATATTGCTCACGCATGCCATGGGCATATGTGAAATGACACCCCAAAATAAATTCTTCTGCTTCTCCTGAGTACGGGGATACCACATATGTGGGACTTTTTGGGAGCCTAGCCGCGTACGGGGCCCCGAGAACCAAGCACCGCCTTCAGGCTTTCTAAGGGCGTTACAGTTTTGAAGGCCATAAAATGCCAAGATGGCACAACCCCCCCCCAAATGACCCCATTTTGGAAAGTAGACACCCCTAAATTTACGGGTACACTAGTGAGACTAGGTAATAAATGGCGGGTGCCCTGAAACTATAAAAAAATAACTAACCAACCAGCGTCACCTGTAACAGTTATATGGTGATCACTGGTGAAAGGGTTAACTAGGGGGCAATCAGGGGGCTTTATGCGGTAGTATATGGGGGTCCCTGGCGCTATAAAAAGCTGCGGCGAACCTAAATACCTACCTGCCTAACTAGCGTCACCTGTGACACTAATACAGCGATCAGAAAAATGATCGCTTATTAGGCTGGGTTCACACTGGAGTGATGCGGGAACGCCACGAATCCGCAGCGGGTTCCCGCATCGCATGCCTCCCGGCGGCAGTTCACACTGCCCTATGCGAACTGCTAGGAGTGTCAGTGAAATGTTAATGACACCCCCAGATCAGTTCGCATATCGCAGTGCGATCTGCAAACTCGGTTCGCATGGTGTGAACACCCATGCGATCCGATTCTGCTGCGGACCAAAAAAAGGGTCCTGTGCGAATTTGCGGCGGGTGCGGCGAATGGCTGAACTCGAATCGCAGAGATCGGATGTGATTTGCACTGCAGTGCGGTGCGAATCACATCCGTTCTCATAAACCGCTGCAATGTGAACCCAGCCTTAGTGACACTGGCGACGGGGGGTGATCACAGGGTTAAACCTTTATTGGGGGGGTTAGGGGGGTACATTAGAACTAAAGGGGGCTAACCCTAACTGCCCTAACAGTTATTACAGTCACAAATGACACCAATGCAAAAAAAAAAAATGCATTGGTGTCACTGTGACTGGGGGGGCAGGGGTAATTGGGGGGGTGATCGGGGGGTAAAGGGGGGGTGTGAGTGTGCCTGGCATGTTCTACTGTGTAGTGTAGTGCTTGTGCAACTCACCGATGCTCTCTCCTCGGTGCCGGAACGAAAAATACCGACACGGAGGAGAGATTACATCACTTCCTCTCCTGTGTTTACATTACAGGAGAGGAAGTGATGCAATGCTTCACTCCCATTCGTCAGGAGCGATCGCGAGGGGGTGGCCATGAATGAATGGCCGCCTCCTCATCACCGATCGCTCCTGCACGGATACCGACCGCCGCAGGCACCGGGCGGGGGCCCGATCGGGCCCCCGACCCGCGGGAAGGCAGGGACGTACATGTACGCCCATATGCCTGCCCGTGCCATGCTGTCGACGTACATCGTCGTGCGGCGGTCGGGAAGTTGTTAAATAGACTATAGAGTGATGCCTACTTGCCTACTATAAAGTGACTGACAGTCAATATACTAGATAAGTTTTATAATTAAAGTTAAACTTTCTGATGTGGCATTGATCAACATTGTTGGCACTGTAGGGGCACTGATGTGGCCCTGATGAGCACTGTTGGCACTATAGGGGCACTGTTGAGCACTGTTGACACTGTATGAGCACTGATGAGCACTGTATGGGAACTGAGGATTGTGCCAGCTTAATCTGCTGCAGTGTTTCTCTCTCCTCTCCTTACAATGATACAGTGTGTGAGGAGAGAGAAACCCTGCATCAACCCGAGCTGAACCGACCATCATTGGACGAAGCTCCATCATTGGACAGAGCGATTACATGGTAAAGGATTGCTGTGATTGGCCCTTTACCCTGATCCGTGATGCGCTGGGTCCCGCTCCCAGGGGGCACGCGAGAAGCGCAAGCATGGTGGCTGTCATATGATGGCCTCTCAGGACTACTCAGCCACGCTGTAGCTTTCATTTGGAAAACCTTGGTAGCTCAAGCTTGCCAATGCTCTCCTAAATGTTTGAAAGATTTAATATCACCCAGCGCCAGGAGCTCTTACACATATTTGGTCCCCCGTTCCTGCCACCAATGGAACGCCACCGGTTTATCATAGGCAGGTGGGAATTACGGAATGTCTAAGATGCCTAACAGAGGCAAATGAAGTGAGTATCAATTGAGTAAGGATTTTCAGGGAATCCCATAAACACATTGATTGTAGCAAAGTCTGGTCGGAAAGAGTGGGTCTATACTGGGACAGGGGCCAATGGAGGTTGTAGACCAGAAATGGTGCGTGGGTTTACTACGATTTTTTTCTATCCTTGATTGGCCCAGAGATATTAGAGACACAGCAGTAAAGCTCTGACAAAGGTTTTTAACCCTCCCCATCTGTATCCAAAGCGCATTTTAAAAAGTTTTAGCCGGAGTTGAGTTTTAATTCTCCCGTTGACTTTTTCTAGCTGTAATTTTGCTCCTTTATCAGTTCCTTGTACATTGATTAACTGCTGCAGTTGCAGACTAAAAAGGCTATACAAACAGGACATGGACAATGCCAAGCCAGCTGAGCAAAACATGATTTTGTTACTTAAAGACCATGCAAATAAAAGCATTCATTGGCCAAATCACCAGCTGATAGCCTAACTGATTTGTCCTTGTGTACTTCAAGACTGATATTTTTTATACATGGTCTAAAAAGACTAACAGATTGGATTTGAATGACCGCACAGTTGAACCGTACAAAGCTCCATTCATTGCCAAAAAATTGCAATATCCCAGAAGTGAAACAGACAAGCAGTTATATATGCAGACCTGGGCATGTTAAAAGGCCAGTCCCCTTCTGGTACTGATTCCAATGTCACAGAGTTTAATAGCAATCAGTGTTTAGTATTGTGTTAAATAAGGTTTTTCATGGAAAGATTCCATAAGTTGTTATATGATTAATGTGACGGACGCTTGGTCTGCAGAGTTTAAATCAGATAATATAAGTTCAGGGAGCTTTTAGAAGGTGGGATGGATTGATAATGTTTGCTGTGTGTTAGCATATGGCTGGGTCTGGGAGATTAAGAACTTTAATAAATTTTGGATGACAAGAAAAATATAAAAGAAATTTCCTTTGGCAGAAGCCTTTTACATTTTAATCGTTTGAATTGTATTTCTGCTGTGATTTTTTTATTTATTTTTTGTTATAGAAAGAAAAAATTTAATCCTTAATCACTTCAATTTGGTAAAGATTTACCCCCCATTATGATCAGGCCATTTTTTGTGAAACGGCACTGCGTTATTTTACCTGGCAATTGCTATACCAAAATAAAATCGATGTCCTTTTTTTCCCCCAAAAATAGAGCTTTCTTTTGGTGGTATTTGATTAACTCTGTATTTTTATTTTTTGTGCTATAAAAAAAGACTGACAATTTTGAAAAAAGAAACCCAATATTTTTTACTTTCTGCTATAAAACATATCCAATTAAAAAAATGGGGGGGAAAAAAATCAAATTTCTTAACTAATTAAGACCCCTTTCACACTGGGGCGTTTTTCAAGCGTTTTTCAGGCACTTTAGCGTTTAACAAAGCGCCTGTAAAGCACTTGAAAGAAGCCTCATCTGCAGTCCCAATGTGAAAGCCCAAGTGCTTTAAGAGCCCTTTCACAATGTCAGCGCCCGAAAAATGCTCGTAAAGCGCCGCTTAAACTAGCAGCGCTTTACCAGCGTTTTTCGAGCGTTATTGGGGTGCTTTTAACCCCTGCTAGTGGCCAAATAAAGGGTTAAAAGCGCCCACAAAACGCTGCTGCCAATAGCGTTTTTCAGGCGTTTTACAGGCGCTTCCCATTGATTTCAACGGGAAGGGGCGCTTTAGGAGCGTTGTATTCACCGCTCCAAAAGCGCTGCAAAGAAGCTGCTTGCAGGACTTTTTTTGACGCCCTGCCAGCGCAGCGCCTCAATGTGAAAGCACTCAGGCTTTTACATTGTGATTGCAGTTGCAGCTTCTTTCAGTCGCTTTTTTTAACGCTAAAGAGCCTGAAAAATGCCCCAGTGTGAAAGGGATCTCAGTGTGAAAGCACTCTGGCTTTTACATTGGGATTGCAGTTGCGGCTTCTTTCAGGCGCTTTTTTTAACGCTAAAGCGCATGAAAAACGCAGTAAAAACGCCCCAATGTGAAAGGGGGCTTAGGCCAATATGTATTCTGCTACATATTTTTGCAAAAAAAAATCCCAATAAGCGTATAGCAATTGGTTTGCGCAAAAGTTATAGCATCTACAAACTATGGGATATTTTTATTTTATTTTTTACTAGCAATGGCAGCAATCAGTGACTTATAGTGGGACTGCAATACTGCAGCGGATATTCTGACACTATCTGACACTTTGGACACTTTTTTTGGGGCCAGTGACACAAATACAGTGATCAGTGCTAAAAATATGCACTATCACTGTACTAATGACACTGGCTGGGAAGGGGTTAACATCAGCGGCCATCAAAGGGTTAACTGTGTGCCTACCCAGTGTTTTTGTGTACTATCGAAAAGAAAATGTTTTCACTAGGGGAAGACATGGATCCGTTTCCTGCTTTGCAGGGACACAGGATTGATGCTTTCCCTATTGACAGAACGGCGATTTGCCTTGTTTACATAGGCAGACTGCCGTTCTGCCTGTGTACCAAAGGAGTAGCAGATGCGGCGGCCATCGAGTCCGCGGTACCCACCGATCAGCTCCCACTGTGTAGAATGAAGCCTTCAGCCCTGGGTCCATTGTTTGTGCGCAAACCAGCACCCTGATGGCATACCTTCCAACTTTGGAACTTGAGAATGAGGGAAACTTAGGGATGAAATGGGCGTGGCTAAAATTTGCTGAATATTGGCATAGTATAAAAGAGCATGGTTAACTAGAGTTTAAGCTACATATGGAATATGTAGTCTACTGTGCTATAGGTGAAAAATTAACTTACATAAACCTAGAAAAAAAAATCTGCCATATACATATATACACAGATACAGTTAGGGGCTGAGAAACACTTTGTTTCCGATATTAAGTATACTTATTCCCACCATCACTCCAGAAGAGAAGTCAACCTTTCATATCTGAAGCCCCTTTTTGAAATTATGAGTCCCTTTCACATCAGGAGTCCCCTCCTTTCACATTACAGTTTTTAAAAATATGAGCCATAGTGGTAGATTTGCCAATTATAATACCATTGTTATTCATAGGAGAGGGGGACCCAGAAGTGTGATTGGAAAAGTGGACCTGGAAGGGTGATAGGAGAGGGAGGCCTGGGCAATGTAAAAGGAGGAAGGGACCTGGGCAGTGTGGAAGGAGGAGGGCTCCTGGGCAGTGTGGAAGGAGGAGGGCTCCTGGGCAGTGTGGAAGGAGGAGGGCTCCTGGGCAGTGTGGAAGGAGGAGGGCTCCTGGGCAGTGTGGAAGGAGGAGGGCTCCTGGGCAGTGTGGAAGGAGGAAGGGACCTGGGCAGTGTGAAAGGAGGAGGGCTCCTGGGCAGCGTGGAAGGAGGAGGGCTCCTGGGCAGCGTGGAAGGAGGAGGGCTCCTGGGCAGCGTGGAAGGAGGAGGGCTCCTGGGCAGTGTGGAAGGAGGAGGGCTCCTGGGCAGTGTGGACGGAGGAGGGCTCCTGGGCAGTGTGGACGGAGGAGGGCTCCTGGGCAGTGTGGAAGGAGGAGGGCTCCTGGGCAGTGTGGACGGAGGAGGGCTCCTGGGCAGTGTGGACGGAGGAGGGCTCCTGGGCAGTGTGGAAGGAGGAGGGCTCCTGGGCAGTGTGGACGGAGGAGGGCTCCTGGGCAGTGTGGAAGGAGGAGGGCTCCTGGGCAGTGTGGAAGGAGGAAGGGACCTGGGCAGTGTGAAAGGAGGAAGGGACCTGGGCAGTGTGAAAGGAGGAGGGCTCCTGGGCAGCGTGGAAGGAAGGGAGAGTGTAACAGTAGAAGCACCCCTGTGCACACACTATACTTGCTCAGGTGCTGGGTACTTGGGAAATCTTTTCTGCAGTGTTGGGGTTTTGGGAATCTGACAGTGTCAGAGAGTATACTCTACTCATGGGTTACCGGGTGAGAACTGTGTCCTCCTTCACCACTGCCGGGAGGGAGCAGCCTGGAGCAGAGGTGGTGTCCTCCTTCATCCCCGAGAAGGAGCAGCTTGGAGCGGGGGGCGGTGTCATCCTTCATTTCTGGGATAACTCCAAAAGAATATATTTCACCATAAGCAGACTAATTTGTTGCCACCATCCCATACAATAATATGTGAGAAAGGGTCCCCCAAGGAGGATTGGGATTTTAAGGGCAACTAGTAATGGTGCAAAACCAAGTATTTATTTATAACAAATTGTAATTTATTAAATATTATAAAAAGCCAATATCTGCATAGAAATTGGGATTTGACTATTCAAGAACAACATCAGAATGTACAACAAATACAAATAAGTATTGTCTCCTAGATAGAATTTCCATCTAGGAGACAATACTTATTTGTATTTGTTGTACATTTTGATGTTGTTCTTAAATAGTCAAATTGCAATTTCTATGCAGGTATTGGCTTTTTATAATATTTAATAAATTACAAATTGTTATAAATCAATACTTGGTTTTGTACCATTACTCGGTTTCCCTTAAAATCCCAATGCTCCTTGGGGGGCCCTTTCTCTCTTCATTCCCGGGAGGGAGCAGCCTGGAGTGGGGCGGGGTCCTCTTTCATTCCCCGGAGGGAGCAGCCTGGAGCGGGGGCGGTGTCCTTTTTCATCCCCGAGAAGGAGCATCCTGGAGCGGGGTGGTGTCCTCCTACATTACTAGGCAGAAGAAGTCCCAATACATCACCTGGCTTGAGTCCATACAGAGTTCTACTTAACTGGACAGAGCGGGACAGGAAGTGGGAGCTGAAGATGGAGGCGGAGTTGGGAGACATAGCAGAGCTGCATAGTGGTGGTTTCCTCCTGCTGTGCATGCCTCCAATGTGTGTCATGGGTTCCTAGTATGCCGAGCGGTCCTAGCAACCAATAGTGGACGGGTGCGAGAGAAGCAGAACGCAGGCATACAGTACTGATAGGAGTGCAGTGTGTGAGAGCAGACATTGCACCCATTAAGGATGCCTCAACTGAGCTTCACTACCGCAACTTGTTCGGGTACCATGCTCCGGAACTCCAGCCGAGATCCGCTGGACCCCGGGACATTGGTTGAAATCTCAGGACAGTTGGGAGGTATGCTGATGGTGCAGGTGTGCACAGGCCCTTTTAGTATGGGTGCTGACTATAGTTTAGGTCTCCACCTTTCCAAGGAAGCTGTTGCAGTCAGGAAGCAGTAGGCACATAGACATACTAGGGGATGTGTGTCTGTCTGAGCTCATCAGGTTCACACTTAGAGATACAATAACTGCAGGAGCAGCATCACATTCTGGATTGAGAGACTATGGGTTTGATTTGGCAAAAAGACTGTGCACTTTGCTCCAGATGTTTGTAAATTAGGTTAAGCTCCACTTTGCAAAGAATACCCAATCACATGCAAGGAAAATTAAAAAAACAGCATTTTTGCTTGCACATGATTGGATGATGGAAGTCAGCAGAGCTCTCCCTCATTTACTAAGCTCTGGAGAAATTGCACTTGCAGAGTGCAAAGCGCACAGCCTATTTGCCTTTAGTAAATCAACTCCTATGTTCTATTATTCTGAGAGCTGATGTAGCCTGAGGTGAGCTGCTTTATAGCCAGGAGACTGCATAATTACTTTGATTGTAGGTTAATGCTGAGACCCCGGTATGGGATTTCTGCTGTAAGTAACCTTTAATTGTTAATTAAAAGTTGGCCAAGAAATCCCTAAAATGTAAATACATGTGTGTGGGTAGAAGAACTGTGCATGCAAAAAGTTGGACATCATCTCCCAAATTACAAATTTGAAAAGACCTCTATTTAGTGGGATTGTAAAGGCAACAATACAAAAAGGAAAAAAAATATATAAAACATATACATTTATTAACATAGTCAAAATGTACATAACAAAAAAGAAAAATAGAACAAGCACTGCATATTCTAAATGGCATCTAAAAACAATTGATTGGTGAGAGAATGATACTGTCCGCTTATAAGTTCCAAGACCTCCAGAAGCTGGTGGAAACCGAATAAGCGGGTCATCCTCCATCATTTTTACCATATCCCAAATTTATATACTTGAAATAGAGCAAAAAATACTCAGAGCTTCCAAAAAATAGGAAATCGAAGTCAGGGGATGTAGTAAGTGTCACTTCCCAAAAAATATAAGATTAAAAACAAACACAGCTTTATAAATACAATTAAAACCATGATAATTAAAAGACAACCATATCCTGAATGTACAATCACAATAGTAAGAATGTAGAGCCTGGTGGATCAATGTGTTTCACATGGATAAAGTGCTTCATCAGGATCCACGTGCCCCTATTTCAAAAGGATATGGAATAAGGTACAATATCTTTAAAGAAAATTGTAGTATAACATCAACACCTCATGTAATAAATCAATAGATATATCACAGAAGAATAAAGGGTTAAAGAAAGAAAAAAGAGTGAAGAAACAGGGAAGAAAAACAAATCTTCCTTTTTCCTTCTCTCTTTAACCCTTCATTGTTCTGTGATGTATCTATTGAATTATTACATGAGGTGTTGATGTTATGTTACATTTTTGTTTATATATATATATATATTCTACCTTTTTCCATATCCTTTTCAAATAAGGGCACATGGATCCTGATGAAGCACTTTATCCATGAGAAACTTGTTGATCCACCAGGCTCTACATTCTTACTATTTTGATTGTACATTCAGGATATGTACTTCTTTTAATTACCATGTTTTTTTTTTTTTATCATACTAATAAGACTGTATTTGCTTTTAATCTTATATTTTGTATGAAGTGACACCTATTACATCTTCTGACTCCAAGTGGCCTGAAGTTCATTAAAGCTCTACACTCTACAAAGGGGCCCGAGCCCTTTAATACTCACCTTGTCTGACTTAACCTTGATCTCTTAATGATAAAAAAAGTGTCATTTAAAATTTAACACACAACTTTGATATTACTCTAAGGCCGCGTACACACGGGCGGACTGTCCGCCCAACTAGGTTTGTCAAACAGTTTGACAAACAGTCCGTTCAAAATTAGGATGAACGGACTTGACCACACACGACGAACGAACAGTCCGCTGAAAACTTGCGCGATGACGTGAACGGCACGTACGACGGGACGAGAAATTCGGCGTCCGATACACTGCAATGCAACCTTCGCCGTGTAAATTATTTCTGAGCATGCGCGAGACTTAGTTTGCCGAACAAGCCTACACACGAGCGGACTGTCCGCTCAAACCAAGTTTCAGCGGACAGTCTTACGGAAATTCCGAAAAACTTTGTTCGTCAGACTGTCCGCTGAAACTGTCCGCTGAAGCCCACACACGAGCGGACTGTCCGCTGAAACACTGTTCAGCGGACAAAGTTGGACGAACAGTCTGCCCGTGTGTACGCGGCCTAAGGCCGCGTACACACGGGCGGATTGTCTGCCCAACTTAGTCCGCTGAACCGTGTTTCAGCGGACAATCCGCTCGTGTGTGGGCTTCAGCGGACTTTTTCAGCGGACAGTCTGACGAACTTAGTCTTTCGGAATTTCCGTAATTTTGTCCGTCCAAACTTGGTTTTGTCCGTCCAAACTTGGTTTCAGCGGACAGTCCGCTCGTGTGTAGGCATGTTGGACGGACTAAGTATGGCGCATGCTCAGAAAGGATTTACACGGCCGAAGGTTGCATTGCAGTGTATTGGACGTCGTTTTTCTAGTCCCGTCGTACGTGCTGTACACGTCATCGCGCAAGTTTTCAGCGGACTGTCTGTTCATCGTGTGTGGTCAAGTTCGTTCATTCAAAAGTTGAACGGACTGTCTGTCGGATTGTCTGACGAACTTAGTTGGGCAGACAATCCGCCCGTGTGTACGCGGCCTAAGTCTTTAGTAAAAAAACATTTCAAACTCTGGTCTTGATCATGCAATAGAAATGTGTTCATGTAAAACTTTGCACATTACTGACCATGCCTGGTAAACTCAGCAGAATTTTTCCTATCAGAGATGCCGCACAGATTAAAAGCAGAAACTTTCACTGCAAAATGCCTCTTTTCGGGAATACAAGGACTGTATCAAGCAGTGGATTTCACACATACACTGCAAGTCTTTACAGGATTGTTGTTTTGCTCTTGTTTTGTTCAAAGTATACAGACTTCCTCCTCACTTCCTTCATCACTTCCTCTGTATCTGACAGTCCAACAACTGCATGGACAGTCCTGACACTTGTCTGTTATAAATAACAGCTTTACTCTGATCTGTCATTGTGGAAGGAAATAAAAAAAATATTTTTTTACTTTCTGCTATAAAACATATCCAATAAAAAATCAAAAAAAATTAAGGTCTTCATAAATTTAGGCCAATATATATAATGCTACATATTTTTGGTAAAAAAAAAAACTTCCAATAAGCATATATTGATTGGTTTATGCAAACGTTACAGTGTCTGCAAACTATGGTATATACTGTATTATTGTTTTTTATACTAGTAATGGCAGCAATCAGCAACTTATAACGGGATTTTGATAGTATAGCGGGCAGTCTGACACTGACACTTTGTGGGAATCAGTGACACTAATACTATGATCAAGTCCTAAAGTACACTAGTAAAAAAGTGCACTAGCTAAAGTGCACGAATACAAGTGCTAAAGATATGCATTATCACTGTACTAATGAGAAAAAGTGAATTGTGCTAACCTGATTCCAATCAAGTTCTTCAAGTGCAAACGTGCTCTCGCCACCACCACACATATAAGTTGGCTCCTTACCGACTCAATATGACCCCCTGTTACAGAGGGTCACAGGGGGTGAGAAATTGAATGGACTTTCACGTTATCGGGCTGTCTATCCGATCCTATGTCTTCTACAAGATGGAGCCAGTTCACTCTCTCACCGATCCTCCCCTCCCGTGCACTAGGATCAGCAGGTATTGATGGTCAGAAGTCCAGAAGTGCTAGACCTTGTACTAGGTATGTGATCCAGCACAGGAGAGACTCTCTGCTGCCATACGCATACGTGAGATGGTCGGCAGAGAGGCTAAGTAGTGCATGCACTACTTTTGGCATGGTCCAGTTTGAGTCAGCTTATTCAAAATGAATAGGTTTGATGTTAATTGGCTATTGTCATACAAATGGGCATGCCCACCCTTTTTTGAAGCCAATCAGGCTCTAATCACGTGCTTCTAAAAAAAAAAAAAAAAACATTGGAATGCATCCGACCGGCACCCCGTGTGTAGATTAGGGGGCCTGGCACATGAATTTGGGGGGCAGCACCTGCTGGTTGGCTTGTGCCATGACTAAACCCAACACAGCCAGCGAACTCTCTACCCAGAAGTACTAGATCTTGTACTAGGTACGTGATCCAGCACAGGAGAGCCGCTCTGCTACCGTACCCATACGTGAGATGGTCGGCAAGTGGATAAAGTAGTACATGCACTACTTTTGGCATAGTCCAGTGCGCTTCAACCAATTCAAAATGAATAGATTTTATTTGCTATTATCACACAACTGGGCATGCCCACCCCTTTTTGAAGCCAATTAGAGCCTAGTGCACTAATAACGTGCTTCTAAAAAAAAAAAAAAAAAAAAACCCCTTTGGAATCCATGCATCTTACACCCTGCGTGTAGATTAGGGGGCCTGATGCATGGATTGGGGGGGCAGCGCCTGCTGGTTGGCTTGTGCCATGACTAAACTCAACACAGCTAGCGAGCCCTCTACCCAGAACTACTAGATCTTGCACTAGGTACGTGATCCAGCACAGGAGAGCCGCTCTGCCGCCGTACTCATACCATGCCTCCCAACTTTTTGAGATGGGAATGAGGGACACCTATCAGTAAAGGCATGCAGGCATAGGGCACACCCCTTGTCTTGCCCCCTTAACGGATAATTGTACAAAAAAACAAGATTGGTTATTCCACAAGTGCTTTTTTACCACTTCCATTCCTTTATATTGGCTTTTGGAATTTACAAATGCAGTCATTTAGAAATCAGATGAAAGGTTTAGCACTGGGAAAAACTTTTTGATAGATAAAAAGTGCATTTTATTACCAACTCTAAAGATCAGACTAAAATGGGGGACAAATGAGAAGGAATGAGGGACAGAGGGACACACTACAAATCAGGGACAGTCCCTCGAAATCAGGGACAGTTGGGAGCTATGCTCCTACGTGAGATGGTCGGCAAGTGAATAAAGTAGGACATGCAATCCTTTTCGCATGGTCCAGTGAGATTCAACCCGTTCAAAATGAATAGGTTCAAATCACACGGCATGTGAAATCCTGATTCCTGTTGTGAACTGGCCCTCACGCCAAATCTGAGTCGACACATCTAATAATTACATTGCAATCAATAAGTGAATTATTTCTTTGTTGCATATGATGACAGTTTTTCATACATTCATACCCTATGGTGAAGCAAAATTAAAAATCCTGCAGGATGCAAATGTCTTACTGATGGTTATACAATACCCATGTACCCATGAATCGGAGACAATGCTTCCTTTGGCAGTGTGAGAAGTAAAGAATTTGTAATTTTCTCCTTTTAACAAACGGAAACAATAGAGGACGGCGTGTAACAAGCAGCTAATTAGCACCTGAAATATGGGTCCCAATGGACGTGGCTGTGAAAGAGTGAAAGTCCCATTGAAAAATGCTGGAACTATATCTGGGTATTGTTAGTCTAAGGAGTGATATTACTTTCAATGCACAGGGCTTCACCAGGCAGTCATTAACAGTCTCTGTGAAGATGTGCATTGAATATCTTCCAAGTCACATTCAAGGCCTGAAAACATCTCTACTGTCAATGAGGAAATGAGATGAAAAGACTCATGTGCTATTTTCCATGGAAAGAGCTTTAGAAATCTTTATTCTACATTGACCATTATTTCCATTTTTTTAACCTCCAAGCTGCCTCCTGCATATCATCTAGAGAACGGGACTTAAAGCGATAAGAATCTCAAATCCAAAAATGTGATATATTCCAGTTTACCAATTCTTAGATGCATCCGTTTTCTTTTTTTTAGGCTTTTTTTCCCCTCTGTTTTCACCTGGTGATCTGGCCAGTAACACACCTCCTGTATTAGAGTGCTCCCACTCTGGATGAAGGAGCACAGGGGGCACCTTTGGACAGGAGCATTCTCAGTCTGGAGTGCGGGGCCGTGACAAGAGGTGGGCAGGAGGGGTGGCTGCCCTGGGCACTGTGGTATCATGTGAGGTTCGGGGGCACCACAAGGATTGGGAGGAGGGGTTTTCATTGGAGGGTGAATTTGATTGAGGGGCGGGGGCAGGAGGAAGGGGGGAAATTTGAGGAGGTGTGCTAGGAGTGGGGATTTGAGGGGATTTGTGCTAGTAGGGATGATTGGGGGGCATTTGTGCTAGGACGGGAAATTTGGGGGGGTGGATTTGTGTTGAGATGGGGGATTTGGAGTGGGGGGCAGAGGATCTATGCTAGGGTAGGGGATTTTTTTTCTTGAGGGGGGGGGTGGTTTCAATGTAAGATGCACACATTATGGTAAGGCTACCACATGCCACCCTTGTTCAATTTTCATGCATTGTTGAACAATTTATTGTGGTATACAAAGAGTATGTCTTATTATATTTGTCGCATAGCTCCCAACTGTCCCTGATTTTGAGGGACTGTCCCTCAGTCCCTCTTTCCTCCACTTTTGTCCCTAATTTTGGTCTGATCTATATAGTTGTATATAAAATGCACTTTTTATCTTTCAAAAAGTGTTTTCCACTGCTAAACCTTTCGTCCCATTTCTAAATTGCTGCATTTGTACATTTTAAAAGCCAATATAAAGGAATAGTAGGGGTAAGAAAAAGTACTTGTGGATTTAATTAACCTTTTTCCTTTTTTTTTGGTTAGTTCTCCTTTAAGGGGGCGTGGCCAAGGGTGTGTCCTATGCCTACATAAATTTGCTAATAGGTGTCCCTCATTCCCATCTCAAAATGTTGGGTGGTATGTTTGTCGGTATGACTTTTTCTGTAACTTACTGCTGGTTTCTGTATTGAACAGCCCTTAGATTTTATTTCCCCTTTTAAAGTGACATTAAAGTCTTCCATTTAAATTTTTTTTTCATTTACAAATAACAGACATGCTGTACTTACCTGCTCTGTGTAATGATTTTGCACCACAGGTGCGCACAGCCTATTGTATTAGAGTGTGCACCACAAAGCTCAAACACACATGCCTGTGTATATATACTGATAGTGTCAGTAAAGCACTGGATAGTGTCATTAGGGTAGAGATTGGTGTCAGTAGGGCAGTGAACAGTGTCAGTAGTTTTATTTACCCACTTGCCGACCGCCTCACGCAGATATACTGCGGCAGAATGGCACGGGCAGGCAGAGTAACGTGATGGTACATTACACGCCTGTCACGGGTGCCTAAGGCGGTCGGCATCCCTCCAGGAGCGATCCATGCTGAGGGGGAGGCCACTGATTCAAGGCCACCCCCTCACGATCGCTCCTGGCAAATGAGATTGCGTCCTCTGCTTCTGCAATGTAAACAGAAGCAGAGGAAGTGATGTCATCTCTCCCCTTTTTGTTCCAGCTTCCGAGGAGAGAAGACATCAAGTAAGTGCACCAACACTACACTAACACCAGAACACACAGGCACACTAATCACCCCCCAATTACCCCCCTGCACCCCCCCTGTCACAGTGACACCAATAGCAGTTTTTTTTTTTTTTTTTTTACTGATCACTGCATTGTTGTCATTTGTGACTGTTAGAAGTGGTAGGGCAGGTAGTGGTAGGCCCCTTTAGGTCTAAGGTACCCCCCTAACCCCCCCTAATAAAGGTTTAACCCCTTGATAACCCCCCGTCGCCAGTGTCACTTAGTGATCTTTTTTCTGATCGCCGTATTAGTGTCACGGGTGACGCTAGTTAGCCAGGTAAGTATCTGGCTCACCGTCAGCTTTTTAGAGTCTCAAGTACCCCCATATACTACCTAATAAAGGTTTTAACCCCCTGATTGCCTCGCTAGTTAACGCTTTCACCAGTGATCCCTGTATAACCGTTTTTAGGGTCTGTGTCGACCCAGACAGTGTCAGGTTAGTGCCAGCACCGCTAACAACCACGCACACAGCATACGCTTCCCTTAGTGGTATAGTATCTGAACAGATCGATATCTGATCTGATCAGATCTATACTAGCGTCCCCAGCAGTTTAGGGTTCCTAAAAATGCAGTGTTAGCGGGATCAGCCTAAATACCTGCTAGCACCTGTGTTTTACCCCTCCGCCTAGCCCAGTCCAGCCCACCCAAGTGCAGTATCAATCGATCACTGTCACTTACAAAACACTAAACACACATAACTGCAGCGTTCACAGAGTCAGGCCTGATCCCTGAGATCGCTAACAGTTTTTTTGGTAGCGTTTGAATCAGTCGCTAACAGTCAGGAGCTTCTTTACCTGTGAGTTTCACTAGTGTACCACTAAATTTAGAGCCCAAAATGGCAAATCGAAGATACGTATTCACTGGTGAAGAGGCCTACACGTTTCTGAGCATGACAGATAGTGAAGAAGAAGTCACTCATCTGTCAGATTCAGGCTCAGAATACGTTCCTGTGGACGACAGCGGCTCCATGACAGATAGCTCTGACGATGGAGTTGTGGTCCCTGCCAAGGTCAGGCGTACCAGACCCCGATCTTCTTCTTCTGTTGAGGTGCAAGAATCGCAGGGCTCTCGTACGGGGCAGAGAAGTACTAGCACTGCTATTCCTTCCGGTGAACTGGCAAGCACCAGCAGCCTAGTACACCCTGGTTGTACATCCAGCACAGCGGTAACACTTGGTGACGTGGCGAGTCCCATAAGTGCAGTTCAAGCTGGTGAGATGGCAAGCACAAATAGTGTGTCACTGCCACCAAGAAGACAAAGACATGCCCATCAAGCGCATAGTGCCCTTCCTGCTGCATTCGCCAATCCTAATTGGGAACCCGCCACTTCTGCAGCACCCGTACTTCCCCCATTCACTGTCCAACCCGGCATTCAGGTGGAAACAGTTGATTTTACGTCACTCGATCTTTATTCGCTGTTTTTCCCCGAAGATCTCTATAGATCTATTGAGGACCCAATTTGTATGCTGGTAAATACATCGCTGCTAATCCCCAGTCCTCCCTTGCCAGAGATTGGAGACCAATTATGGTTTCCGAATTTAAGATCTTTCTGGGCCTTTCCCTCAACATGGGCATAGTTAAAAAGAGTGAGTTGCGGTCATATTGGTCCGCTGACCCAATTTACCATATGCCCGTATTCTCTGCCTCCATGACCAGGGCACGATACAAGCAGATCTTGCGGTACATGCATTTCAACAACAATGAACTCTGTCATCCTCGTGGAGACCCTGGATACGATCAGCTCTATAAAATTTGGCCCCTCGTAAACCACAGACTTGTTTGCTCTCCATCAAGTTGTCTGCATTGATGAGTCCCTGTTTAAGTTTTCTGGCCGCTTGTCATTCAAACAGTATCTTCCCAGCAAGCGTGCCAGATATGGGGTCAAGATGTATAAGCTCTGTGGCAGGGCCACAGGCTATACACGTAGTTTAATGGTTTATGAGGGAAAAGATAGCCACGTAGAGCCGCCAAACTGCCCAGATTACATAGGGAGCGCTGGCAAGATTGTGCGGGAGTTGGTGTCACCCTTATTCGGAAAGGGATACCACTTGTACATGGACAATTATTACACGAGCGTGCCACTGTTTAGATTCACTTGACTTTTTATTCACTTGTTTGATCATCACATTGGAGCATGTGGCACCATGCAACCTAATCGCCGGGGCTTTCCTAAGCGGCTTGAAGATTCCCGTCTTAGGCTGGAGGAGAGAGCCTGCTTCCAGTGTAATAATTTGCTTGCTGTGAAGTGGAGGGATAATAAGAATGTTTTCGTTCTTACCTCTCTTCATGCAGACACGACGGTCCAAATTCCTACGGCGACTGGTCTTGTGGAGAAACCCCTCTGTGTCCACAAATATAACCAAAATATAGGAGGGGAGGGCACAAACGACCAGTTGTTGACGCCGTACCTAGTTGCCCGTAAGGCCAGACGCCGGTACAAGAAAGTGTCTGTATAATTATTTCAATTGACTTTGCTGAACACTCATGTGCTATACAGAGCTTCAGGATGGACTGGATCTTTCCTTAAATTCCAGGAAGAGATCGTCAGAGCCCTTCTGTTTCCAGACGGTGCTCCACCTCACCTTCCCAATCCAAATGCAGTAAGCCAGCTGCATGAGAGGCATTTTCCTTATGTCCTCCCGAGTACCCCTACCCAACGAGCCCCCCTAAGAAGATGTTGTGTCTGCAGCAAGCGTGGATATTGGCGTGACACCCTTTATTATTGTCCCTCCTTTCCTGACACTCCTGGTCTTTGCACTGTGAATGTTTTGAGTGCTACCATACACTAATGAATAAGAAAGGTAGTGGTGCGCTGTACACAAAAAGGATATATCTATTGATAAAAGCAGTATATAAAATCCGCAATGGGGGGATATCCAGTAAACAATACAGGTCTGGGTATGTCTATGTGACTAGTTTAAACAGCAACACTCATTTCTACTAATATTCCACAACATAAATACATAAAATAGTGAAAATTCATATACAATCCAAAGTGCAACGTGTTGCGATCCTGTAGTCGCATAAAAGTGCAAATATTCCAATGTGCCACTGTGGCTGATAAAACAATAATGTTCGTTGCTATTAGTGTAAAATCTACAACATGAAACCGTGAAACAATAAAAAAGAAAAAACACAATACAACATTCAAAAGTGCAGCGTGTTGCGATCCTAAAATCGCATAAAGTGCAAGTGTTCAGCTGTGGTGCACATAGGCAAACCTTCAAACATAAATGATAATTAAGTGACAAAAAATATAAGTGTATCAGACACAAAGTCAGTTTTCAGTGCAAAGTGCTGCGATTATTCTCAAAATCGCATAGGGTGTGACTTCTTCAACAAGATATACGATGTGGAGCTGTTGCAATGGGAAGGGCAGTGGTGCTGGTGGAAGGGGATATGGCCTTGGTGGTCCCGTATATACCAGTAATGGATGTCCCCTTACCTTACTGCTGTAAGGTAACAGCGTATATATAGAGAGCTTTTTGGGATCCTTTTAGCGGAGTTTTCCCTTTAATGTGGGGTGCCCAGGTCCTGACCAATGATATGGTCCCTTTAAGGGGGTTTCCTCTGTGGTATTGCAGTCAGGGTTCCTCAGTGGTATGGCATATACATGGGTTTAAGCAGAGATGGAGGAAGAATAGTCCATAGTGTAAAGTGCTTCAACAGGTTTATTGTTATTACAACAGTTTAAAAATACTCACAAACAAACAGTCTGTACAAGCAGTGTATAAACGAGCTGCGGGCTCGGTCTACGTCACTTCCTGGTTGCTGTGTCCCGCACGTGTTCGTCACGGGTCACGTGACTTCATCAGGGGATAAACACAACAGTAGGAAGTGTCCTTAAATAGCTTAAACAGTGCTAGTATATGGCAGCCATTATTATGGAGACCCGGAAGTCAGCCGGCGGCCATTTTGTTGTTGATAATGCCGCCGGAAAGGGCACCGCGGCCATTTTTTTGGTGTCTGGCATACTTATTGTATTTTAAAACCCGGAAATGGATAGAAGGCATCCGCCCATCTATCCATTAAACAGGAAATGCGGCCGGCGCCATTGATATAGCTACCATACACTAGTTGAGTATTAGCATAGGGTACAGCACTGCACAGACTAGGCCCACTTTCACAGGGTCTCACAAGATGCCATCGCATTTTGACAGACCCAAACCTACAGTTACAAAAAAAAAAAGTGTAAAAAAAATATATATTAAAAAAAAAAATTGTTGTAATTTTATTGTTCTCTCTCTATTGTTTCTCTATTGTTCTACTCTTTTTTTACTATATTCTATTCTGCAATGTTTTACTATTATTATGTTTTATCATGTTTGCTTTCCAGGTATGTCATTTTTTTTTATACTTTACTGTTTACTGTGTTTTATTGTTAACCATTTTTTTGTTTTCAGGTACGCTATTCAGCTGCAGCACAGATGTATATATCTCGACAGCAACAGCGTTTGCTCCCACGATACATAAAGCCATAACTCCAGCGCTGCCAGAGGTGATTTCACCACCACAGTTGAAAAAAAAATGGTGCATACGCCCATCATTAGAAGAGGTTGGATGAAGGGAGGTATTCTAATGGGTGGCATATCCACCGATCAATCTCTTTTTTTCGTTCAGCCCACAGGCTGCATAAAAAAAAAGATTACAATATATGCCCAACGAGGACCAGCAACGTACTGGCATGTTGCTGGACTTTGAGTGGTTATACCAGAATGATGCCTGCGGGTTTAGGCATCATCTTGGTATCATTCTTTTCAGCCAGCGGTCAGCTTTCATGTAAAAGCAATCTTAGTGGCTAATTAGCCTCTAGACTGCTTTTACAAGCAGTGGGAGGGAATGTCTCCCTCTTCCCACCATCTTCCATGGTTTTCTCTGGCTCTCCTTTCCCAACAGGGAACCTGAGAATGCAGCCGGCGGTTCCACCAGCTGACCATAGAGCTGATCAGAGATCAGAATGGCTCTAATCATCTCTATGGCTTAAGAAACCGGAAGCTACCAGCATTTCATGACTTAGATTTTGGCGAATGTAAACAGCGCCATTGGGAAATTGGGAAAGCATTTTATCACAACAATCTTGGTGTGGTCAGATGCTTTGAGGGGGGATCCAGGGTGTAATAGACCCCAATTTTTTCAAAAAAGTGTACCTGTCACTACCTATTGCTATAATAGGGGATATTTACATTCCCTGAGATAATAAAAATGATAAAAAAAAAAATGAAAGGAGCAATTTAAAAATAAGATTAAAAAAAGCAAAATAAAAAAAAAAAAAAAAAAAAGCACCCCTGTCCCCCCCTGCTCTCACGCAAAGGCGAACGCAAGTGTCGGTCTGGCGTCAAATGTAAACAGCAATTGCATCATGCATGTCAGGTATCACCACGAAGGTCAGATCAGGGGCAGTAATTTTAGCAGGAGACCTTTTCTGTAAATCTAAAGTGATAACCTGTAAAGGCTTTTAAAAGCTTTTAAAAATGTATGTAGTTTGTCGCCACTACACGTTTGTGCACAATTTTAAAGCATGTCGTGTTTGGTATCTATGTACTCGGCAAAAGATCATCTTTTTTATTTCATCAAACATTTGGGAAATATAGTGTTTTTTAGTGCATTAAAATAAAAAATAAAAATGTGTTTGAAAAATCGCTGCTCAAGTACTGTGTGAAACAAAAAATGAAACACCCACCATTTTAATCTGCAGGGCCCTTTCTTTAAAAAATATATAATGTTTGGGGGTTCAAAGTAATTTTCTTGTAAAAAAAATATTTTTTCATGTAAACAAAAAGTGTCAGAAAGGGCTGTCTTCAAGTGGTTAGAAGAGTGGGTGATGTGTAAGCTTCTAAATGTTGTGCATAAAATGCCAGAACAGTTCAAAACCCCCCTAAATGACCCCATTTTGGAAAGTAGACACCCCAAGCTGTTTACTGAGAGGCATGTCGAGTCCATGGAATATTTTATATTTTGACACAAGTTGCGGAAACATGACACATTTTTGTTTTGCACAAAGTTGTCACTAAATGATATATTGCTCACACATGCCATGGGCATATGTGGAATTAAGTATGGGGCCCCAAAAACCAAGCACCGCCTTCAGGATTTCTAAGTGCATACATTTTTTATCTCACTCCTCACTACCTATTAGCCCTTGTACACACGGTCGGAGATTCCGATGGAATGTGTCCTATCAGACCGTTTTGTCGGATATTCCGACTGTGTGTGGTCTCCATCGGACTGCTTCCGTTGGAATATCCGACGGACCAACTTTTCCAACTTGCCGGTAAAATTTTCCGTCAAAATGCTCCGATCGGACATACTCTGATCATGTGTATCCTACTCCGACGGACAAAGTGCCACGCATGCTCAGATCAAATTCCTAGACCAAAGCTATTGGCTACTAGCCTGAACGTAGTCCCGTCATAATGAAATAACGTCATCACGTTATGTACAATCGGATTTTCCGACAACTTTGTCCGACCGTGTGTATGCAACAGTTTCGGACAAAATCCATCGGATAAAATCCGTCGGACAAAATCCAACGGATTTGGTTGTCAGAATGTCCGACCGGCTTACAGTTGCGTGAAAAAGACACATTTTTTTATTTTATTTTGCACAAAGTTGTCACTAAATGATATATTGCTCAAACATGCCATGAGCATATGTGGAATTACACTTCTCCTTGCTTCTCCTGAGTACGAGGATACCTCATGTGTGAGACTTTTTGGGAGCCTAGCCGTGTACAGGACCCTGAAGACCAAGCACCGCCTCAGGCTTTCTCAGGGAGTGAATTTTTGATTTCAAAACTGTGATAGGTAGTGAGGAGTGAGATAAAAAAAAGTACGCACTTAGAAATCCTGAAGGCGGTGCTTGGTTTTTGGGGGCTCGTACTTAATTCCACATATGCCCATGGCATGTGTGAGCAATATATCATTTAGTGACAACTTTGTGCAAAACAAAAATGTGTCATGCAACTTGTGTCAAAATATAAAATATTCCATGGACTCAACATGCCTCTCAGCAAATAGCTTGGGGTGTCTACTTTCCAAAATTGGGTCATTTGGGGGGTTTTGTGCCATCTTGGCATTTTATGGCCTTCAAAACTGAGATAGGTAGTGAGGAATGAGATCAAAAATGTACGCTCTTAGAAATCTTGAAGGCGATGCTTAGTTTTCGAGGTCCCGTATGCAGCTAGGCTCCCAAAAAGTCCCACATATGTGGTATCCCCATACTCAGGAGAAGCAGCAGAATGTATTTTGGGGTGTAATTCCACATATGCCCATGGCATGTGTGAGCAATATATCATTTAGTGACAACTTTATGCAAAACAAAAATGTGTCATGTTCCCGCAACTTGTGTCAAAATATAAAATATTCCATGGACTCAACATGCCTCTTAGCAAATAGCTTGGGGTGTCTACTTTCCAAAATGGGATCATTTGGGGGGGGGGGGTGGGATTTGTGCCATCTATGATAGGTAGTGAGGAGTGAAATCAAAAATGTACTCCTTTAGAAATCCTGAAGACGATGCTTGGTTTTCGGGGCCCCGTACATGGCTAGGCTCCCAAAAAGTCCCACAGACGGGGTACCCCGTACTCAGGAGAAGCAGAAAAATTTATTTTGCCATGTAATTCCACATATGCCCACGGCATGTGTGAGCATGAGCAATATATCATTTAGTGACAACTTTGTGCAAAACAAAAATGTGACTCAACATGCCTCTCAGAAAATAGCTTGGGGTGTCTACTTTCCAAAATGGGGACATTTTGTGGGGTTTTGTGCCATTTTGGCATTTTATGGCCTTCAAAACTGTGATAGGTAGTGAGGAGTGAGATCAAAAATGTACGCTCTTAGAAATCCTGAAGGCAGTGATTGGTTTTAGGGGCCCTGTATGCGGCTAGACTCCCAAAAAGTCCCACATATGTGGTATCCCCGTACTCAGGAGAAGTAACAAAATGTATTTTGGGGTGCAATTCCACATATAACCATGGAATGTGTGAGCAATACCGTATATCATTTAGTGACAACTTTTTGTAAAAAAAGAAAAAAAAATGTATTTGTCATTATTCAATCACTTGGGACGAAAAAATGTAATATTCAATGGGCTCAACATGCCTCTCAGCAATTTCCTTGGGGTGTCTACTTCCAAAATGGGGTCATTTTGGGGGGGGGGGGGTTGTATGCCCTGCCATTTTAGCACCTCAAGAAATGAGATAGGCAGTCATAAAATAAAAACGGAGTAAATTCCAGAAAATGTACCCTAGTTTGTAGACGCTATAACTTTTTGCGCAAACCAATAAATATACGCTTATTGACATTTTTTTTACCAAAGACATGTGGCTGAATACATTTTGGCCTACATGTATGACTAAAATTGAGTTTATTGGATTTTTCTTATAACAAAAAGTAGAAAATATCATTTTTTTTCAAAATTTCTTTTTCCGTTTATATCATAAAAAATAAAAATCGCGGTGGCCATCAAAAGAAAGCTCTATTTGTGGGAAAAAAAAGGACGCAAATTTAGTTTGGGTACAAAATTGCATG
This sequence comes from Lithobates pipiens, assembly GCF_037356315.1. Classification (NCBI taxonomy): domain Eukaryota; kingdom Metazoa; phylum Chordata; class Amphibia; order Anura; family Ranidae; genus Lithobates; species Lithobates pipiens. Next base: position 39,440,573 of record NW_027507903.1, read on the forward strand.
ACCGCGCAATTACCAGTTAAAACAGTGCAGTGCGAAATTGTAAAAAGTCCTCTGGTCTTTAAGCAGTCTAATGGTCCAGGGCTGAAGTGGTTAAAACTTTTTTTTTTTGCAATTTTTGTTTTTTATGAGCTCAGTTTTAGACAGGTTGAGTTTGAGGAAGCGGTATGATATCCAGATTGATACTGTATGTCAGTCAGTAGATTAGTAATGCGTGAGGAGACTGATGTTGTAAGCTGAGGGGTAGAGGGATAGATTTTGGTGTCGTTAGCGTAGAAATTATATTGAAAGCCATGGGAGGCTATCAGCTTACCCAGAGAGGAGGTATAGATTAAGAATAAATTCAAATAAAGATGCAGCGCTTAATATGTTAAAATAAGTGAAAGGATATTGGTGAAAATTCTCAATAAATCAACACAGAGCAAAATATCACACTAAGGTGCTGAGGGGGACATCTCACTCATCATAATAAAACAAATGTGTTCTAAACGTGAGCAACCAATAGTAAAAGTAATGGTGAAAAAACTCTTACAGAGAAAACTAAAGCAGTTGTCATATAGAAAAAATAAAATGAATTAAATTAACCATAAAAATTATACATACAGTATATCAAAATTGCTAGACCAATCACTGAAGAAAAAAACAAAAATAAAATATATTAAAAGTCCTAATTCCAAATAGTGCAAATAATCAATCAGAAAATAAATAAATAAAAGTCCATAAAGTGTAAAGTGCTGCTCCAAAAAAAAGTAATGGTAGAAAAACAGATCCCGCATCATGATAATTCACACCCAAGTGAGTATTGAGGCTCCTTACCGACTGCAGATGACCACCATAGAGGTAGTCTCACCAGGCACAGGGAAATTCAGGTCTCCCACAAAACTACTGGCTTCCGCAGCTGAAACTGTGACTACAATATTCATAAAACAAAAACAGAAAATGCTCCCATGGTGTAGTATTTCTTAAAGGATTTAATATACCAAACGAATTGCACTTACAGAATATTCCATCCGTTAAAAGCGTAGCCACAATCGTATAATAATATCAAAGTCTAGCCAATCCCCAGACGACATCCTATTGTGACGAAATGCATAGGGAGGAGCCTGTGGCGGTGACATCATTACGTTTTTTATTCTGAGATTAATGGGACACAGATAGTAGGGGTTAAGGCATAATCTTCTCCCAGCACTCTCATATATATGGACATTTGATATTCACATATGTTACATTTTGAGAACTGTTTTATTTAGTTAAATTGTGTTTTTTTTTTTTTTTAAGTATAGTGTTTGATTTAGACTTAAAGGGGCAGCAGCCTCAAGTCACCAAGTGTGGTATATGGGATTTTGTTTTGTACTGAATGTAATCAATTATTTATTTGGTTTTTGCTATTAGTAAATTGTTTGTGAGTTTTAGGACAAGCGTTTCTGTGGAGTATTAAGGGCAAAATCCAATCTGAAGGGGATCAAAAAGGTTATTAATGAGGTGGTCACTCAGCTGGTTGTAGACCAGGTGCTCAAAGAGTTTGGAGGAAAAGGGAAGCAAGGAGATGGGGAGTAGGTTGTTAAGATTGGTGAGGTCCAAATAAGGCTTTTTAGGTATAGAGGTGACTAGTGTATGTTCTAGAGAGTTGGAGAAGTTGCCGGAAGAGAAGGAGAGGTTAAAGATGTGGGTTAGAGAGTGTAGGATAGAGTCAGAGGGTGACCATAGTATCTGAGAGGGAACAGGGTCCAGGGGACAGGTGGTTATGTGGGTGTTAGAAATAAGTTTAGCAACTGGTATATAGTAGCAGGGTTGAATAATGGAAGTGTTGATTATACCTGTGGACATGGGGTGTTAAGTGGGGACAATTTCTGTAGAGTGGAGAATTCATCATGAACTGAATCAATCTTATTTTTGAAGTGATTGGCAATCTCCTGGGCAGTTAGTGAGGTAGTGGGTAGAGACAGTGGAGGATGAAGTAGAGGGTTAATGATAGAAATGAATTGACAGGGACTGGATGAGAATACAATTGATAAAATAGGTCTGCTTGGAAGTGTGGAGGCAAGAATTGTATTTTTGGAGGGCAGATTTGTATTGGTTGAAGTCTTTGTGAGTCTTAAGTCACAGACGCTCAAGAGCATGGCTAAGTTTTTTGAGACTTCTGGTGTCTTATGTTTTCTCGGGTTGTAGAGGTTGGGCCTAATTCTGTGTGTAGTAAGAGGGGTGAGCTTGTCCAGGGTGGAGGACTGTGATCTACTGTAGACAGAATTGGCTATATTGGGACAGGGCAGGGGTGAGACTTTGTCATGGTAGACAGTAGTTGAATAGAGAAAGGTAAGGTTGAAGTGACAAAGGTTTCTACGGGTAATTGTTAGGGGGCTGGAGGAAAAGCTGATGGAAAACAGGGAGAGACCAAAACTAATAAGGTAGTGATCAGAGAGAGGAAAAGGATTGTTGGAGAGGTTGTAAGGGGTGCATAGTTAGAAGAACACAAGGTCAAGGGTGTTGCCATCAGAGTGAGTAGAAGCATGTACCAATTGCTTCAGGTCAAATGAGGAGGTTAGACTAAGATGTTTAGAAGTAACAGGTGTGTTAGTATTAACAGGGATGGTAAAGTCGCTGAGAACGATTGTGGGAATTTCAGAAGAGAGAAAGTAGGGTAGCCAGGCAGATAAGCCATCAAGAAAAGTTGATACCGGTCCAGGTGGCCGGTAGACCACAGCAATTAAGGAGATTAGAGAAAAAAGACATATACAGTGAGCTTCAAATGATGAGAGGGACAGAGAGGGAGGAGAGTGAATAACCTGGAAGGTGCTCTGTGGGTTTTGAAGGATTCCCTCTCCAAAAAGAATTTCTTGGGATTTTTTTTGCTCTCCACTATGTGTCTTTCGTGTTCTATCTTAGCCACCCTAATTGCACCCTTATGTTTCTTGTTACGTTCTTTGTAAAGTCTGAATGCTGATAAATAATGATCTATCAGCCTTGTATTTTTTGAAGGCCTTCTCCTTTGCTTTTATATGCATTTTTACACTGGAGTTAAGCCATCCAGGACTTTTGTCCCAATGGGATGCACTGGCTAATGCCCATATTTAATATGCTCTTAAAGCAAACCCATCTCTCCTCCATGTTATTTGTTTATAAGATTTTATTCCAATTTATATCTTCTAGCAAGGTTCATAGTTTAGGGAAGTTTGCTCTTTTGAAATTCAATGTCTTTGTATTTCCCTTATGTTTCCTATTTGTGTAATTTATACTGAAGCAAATTGACCTGTGTTCACTGTTTCCTAAATTGCCCCTTATTTCCACATCTGTAACCAGGTCTGTATTGCTGGTAATCAATAGGTCTAGTAACGCCTTAATTCTAGTTGGTGCCTCTACCATCTGACCCATGAAATTGCCCTGCAAGACATTTATGAACTGGCGAGCCTTAGACGAATGCGCGGCTCCTTCCACCCAATCTATGTTTGGATATCTAAAATCCCCCTCCTTGCTGCTAATCCAAATTGTGATGCGAGGTCCGTATCCCCCTCCTCCCTCAGGTTAGGGAGTCTATAGCATATTTCCAGTATTATTTTCCCATTAGTTTCATCCCTTTGGAGCTCTACCCATAAGGATTCCACCTTCACTTGTACATTATTCTTGATATACAGGCATACCCCTCCCCCTTTTTTACCCTCTCTATCCCTGTGATAAAGGCAATACCTTTGAATGGTTGCCAGCCAATCATGAGAGCTGTTGAATTAAGTCTCTGAAATTCCCACAAAATCTAAATCCTCCTCGTACAACAGTATCTCTAGTTCTCCCATCTTGTCTGCCAGGCTCCTGGCATTGGTGAAAATGCCACGTAGTTTAGACCGGTTGCATACTGTCCTCTCATTTAGTATTACGAGAATGCAAATAGGACTTGTACCCGGAGTCTCTTGAAGATAATCAAGGAAATGTAATGGAGGAAAGCTGGAAAGTGACCTGGGGTATGCCATGGTCACGTGGACAGTTTTCCTAAAAGGGGGCATACCCTAGAAGTAATTGGAAATAAAGAAGAAGTAAAACAAAGGGAATGGGTGAGTAGGATAATGTGAAGAGAGACGCAGACGGAAAGGGGAGGAATGGGGCAGATATTTATAGGGCGAGCCTTCTCCTACAAATTCAGGCCTACAGCCAGCCTTCCTACTTGTTACTGTATTTACCTTGAGTTTATGTGCTTTAGTCAACCTACCATTAATGCCCCCAATAGTACCCTCTGGAATATGTTCCACGCTGACTATCTTTACTTTGGCTCCTCCCCCCGTCACCTAGTTTAAAAGCCCCTCTAACTTTTCGGCCGTCTTCACTCCCAGCAGATCTGCACCCTCCTCATTTAGGGGCAGTCTGTCCCTTCTATAGAACTGGTGACCGATTGAGAAGTTGGCCCAGTTCTCGAAGAAACCAAACCCTTCCTTACTACACCAGCTCCTCAGCAATTTGTTTACTTTCCTAATCTCCCTCTGCCTTTCGGATGTGGCATGAGGAAAATTACCTACAAGGTAGTATTTTCAGAAATACTATCGGTGCGGTAGTATTTCTGAAAATACTACCATGGAGGTCATTTTCCTCAACTTAGCTCCCACGTCTCTAAAATCGTTCTTTAGGACACTCCATCTGCCTCTGACTTTATCATTGGTGCCAATGTGCACTATGACAGCTATGTATTCCCCAGCCCTTCCCAGTAATCTGAAGAACACCTGAAGGTGCTACTTCAATGTTGGTGCTCTTTATGTGGCCATGCTGTGTAAAAGTCTCACACATGTGGTATCGCCATACTCTGGAAGAGTAGCAGAATGTATTTTGGGGTGTAATTTGTTGTATGCATATGCTGTGTGTGAGAAATAACCTGATAATACGACAATTTTGTAAAAAAAAAAAAAAAAATCTTCATTTTGCAATGAATTGTGGGAAAAAATGACAACTTCAAAAAACTCACCATGCTACTTACTTAATACATTGGAATGTCTACTTTCTAAAAAGGGGTCATTTGGGGGGTATTTGTACTTTCCTGACTTGTTAGTGTCAATTTTCAGTGATTGGCACCATAGTTTGTAGACTCTATAACTTTCACAAAGACCAAATAATATACACTAATTATTATTTTTACCAAAGATGTGCAGCAGTATAAATTTTGGCCAAAATTTATGAAGAAAAATTACTAATTAGCAAAATTTTATGACAGAAACAAAGAAAAGGGCATTTTAGCACAAAAAATAAAAAAACCCACTAGTGATTAAATACCACTAAAAGAAAGCTCACTAAGTAAGTGCACTGTATTGAGGTGGTTAAGGGGAACTCCACGCCAATTAAAAAAAAAAAAAATGCCGTGGAGTTCCCCCCAAAAATCCATACCGGACCCTTTATCCAAGCACGCAACCTGGCAGGCTGCAGGAAAAGGGGGGGCGAAAGAGCGCCCCCCCCCCAAACCGTACCAGGCCACATGCCCTCAACATTGGGAGGGTGCTTTGGGGGTATCCACCCAAAGTACCTTGTTCCCATATTGATGGGGACAAGGGCCTCACCACCACAACCCTTGCCCAGTGGTTGTGGGGGTCTCTGGGCGGGGAGCTTATCGGAATCTGGAAGCCCCTTTAACAAGGGGACCCCCAGATTCTGCCCCCCCGTTTGAGATGGTAAGGGGTACATTGTAAAAAAAAGCTAAATCTACTTTCCTACTCATTTACTAAAGCTAGCATAATAAGGATTACAAACAGTCAATGCTGTTTCACAGAGTGAAGTTCTGCTTTAAAGTCCAGTTCACACCATGTCCCCACATGAATCGCACAGGAATGTGCTGTGAGTTCCTGTGCGATTCACACTGCATGCAAAACACAGTCAATTTGCAATTTGCAGCAGGTGTCAATGCAAAGTTAACGAAATGCAAACAAATGCAGTTAGCAAACACAAATTGTTTGCCAGCACCGGATCGCATGGTACCTTTGTTCCAATGCAATCCGGTTGTAGTGCATTTAAAAAAGAACCACAGCATGGTGCTGTGCAACATTCCGAATGGGCAGAAATCACACTGAATAAAATTGCATGTGAATGCCTCCTCTGTGCTCATAAAATGATTTAGAATAGTTAGGATAAACAGAAGAAAGAACAGAAACTCTTGTGAGTTGTTGGTAGAAGTAATTCACTTCAGCTAAAACTAACAGTCTGCTTATATAGTCTCCTAATTGGTAATATATTTCTGTGTCTATATGTTATAAATAATATAAATCTCATCTTTCAGACTGGAGAAGTTCTGCATTCTTACCCCCTCCTGGGCTCCTACTCTATATAATTCTTCATAGTTTCCTGATCATTTCCTTCCTCGGCTGCTGCACAGGACCAATGACCCCTTCCAACGCACACTGAACCTATTCAGGAGGGCGACCTACGAAGCACATCACAATGTCTCCCAAGAGGAGAATTTCCTTTTTAGCAGGTATTGTATATATTTTTAAAAATCAAAATAAATGGATTATATAGAATAAAACCATTTATCCAGTTTAAAGGAGGACTCCACTTTCATAAAATAAAAATATAACAAAAAAAAATAATTAAAATTTATGTACATTGCTATATCCAGGGGGTCATGATAAGGTGCCACATCTCAAACGTATATTAGTATAATATAAGTATACAGTAAAATGATAATCCTGGAAAACCTGAATATTTTTTAGTGTTTTTATAAATAATTTTATACAATAAATTCTAGAGATGCACTGAAATCTCAGCCACCGAAATGGTGTGAAAATGGTGTTATCCTCATTTTGCCGATAAGAGAAAAAGGTGCCAATAATGGCCCTGAAAAAGCACACGGTGGCCGCAATTTACTGTGCTTATGGTGTGTTTTTCGTAGGTCATGTGTCTCAAAAAACGTATTAAAAAAAGTTACATGATGCGTTATTGATGCATTATTGTTGCGTTTTCAATGCATTTCAATGAGGAGGTGCGTTTTTGATGCTGTTTTTTTTTTAACAGACCAAAAATGCAGCATAATGGAAGCGCAACAAACCAGTGTGAAGACATACATACTGTAGAATTTGAAGTGATACATTTTTCTTAAAGCGGACCTTCAATCATTTTTCAAATTTTCCATCTATTAAATCTTCTGCCCTTGTTGTTTTAACTACTTCAGCCCCGGAAGATTTTACCCCCTTCCTGACCACAGCACCTTTTACAATTCGGCACTGTGTCGCTTTAACTGAGAATAGCACGGTCGTGTGACGTTGTACCCAAACAAAATTTGCATCCTTTTTCGCACAAAATAGAGCTTTCTTTTGGTGGTATTTGATCATCTCTGCATTTTTTATTTTGATGCGCTATAAACAGAAAAAAAAGCAACAATTTAAAAAAAATATATATATTTTTTTTACTTTTTGCTACAATAAATATCCCCAAAAATGTTTTTTTAAAACAAATTTATTCATCAGTTTAGGCCAATATATATATTCTTCTACATATTTTTGGTGAAAAAAAATAAAATAAATCACAATAAGTGTATATTGATTGGTTTGCGCAAAAGTTATACTGTCTACAAACTATGGGAAAGATTTATGGCATTTTTATGGCATTTTTTTTCCTTACTAGTAATGGCGGTGATCTGCGATTGTTAGCGGTACTGCGACACTGCGACGGACAGATAGAACACTTTTGACACATTTTTGGGACCATTGACATTTATACAGCGATATAAAGATTAATGTGTAAATGTCACTGGTAGGGAAGGGGTTAACACTAGGGGGCGATCAAGGGGTAAAATGTGTGTTCCCTCACTGTGTTCTAACTGTATGGTGATAGGACTGATTAGGGGAGGAGACACTTACTTAGTAGGAACAAACAACATGTCTGCTTTCCCCTGAAAGAACAGGGATTTGTGTGTTTACACACACAAATACCCATGCTGGCTCTTGTGCACGCAATCGTGACCGCCGGCCATGCACATCGGGTCCCCTTCCATGCAGAGGGCGTGCGCTCTCTGGTGGCTTTTAAAAGGAACCCCGTATATGTACAGGATTTCACACAGTGGTGCCATTGTGCCGGAGTAAATGTGCGTGAGCTAGTCGGGAACCGTTTAATGACCAGGCCATTTTTTGCAATACGGCACTGCATAGTTTTAACTGACAATTGCGCAGTCGTACGACATTGTACCCAAACAAAAAGTAAATTTTCCCACAAATAGAGCTTTCTTTTTGGTGGTATTTGATCACTTCTGCGGTTTTTATTTTTTGCGTTATAAACAGAAAAAGAGTGAATTTTTTTAAAAAAAAAGCTATATTTTTAACTTTTTGCTATAAAAAAATATCCCCCCCAAAAAATGTCTTCCTCAGTTTAGGCCAATATATATTCTTCTACATATTTTTGGTAAAAAATTGCAATTTGCTTATATTGATTGGTTTGCACAAAAATGGGGGTGTGTATTTTTTTTTTATAGAGGAATGTAATCTGTAAGATTACAGTACTGTGTGTGTTTTGTGTGTTTTTACTTTTTTGAATTTGGCGCCGATCTCCGCTCCCGTGCGCCGTAACGACGCAGGGAACGGAGCTCGCGGCACTCGGGCACTGTGTGAATCAAGCGGAGGAGCTCGCACACACAGCATGGAGGACATCACTGGATCCAGGGGACAAGGTAAGTAACTTCTCCCTGTGTCCTCCCTGTATCCAGCGATGCAATCCTGAGTCTGGCTCGGGGTTACCGCTTATGGTACTGAAATACCAACCCGAGCCAGACTCAGGATCACCACCAGGGAGGTTAACAAAAAATACCCAATCATACGCAAGGAAGTTTAAAATGCATTTTTGCTTGCACATGATTGAATGATGGAAGCCATCAGAGACCCCTCTCATTTACTAAGCTCTGGAGCAACTGCATTTGCAAAGTCCTCAATCTATGTGCCTTTAGTAAATTTACCCATTACATGTTCAGAAATATAGTTTTTTTTTTGGTAATTTCACCAGATTTTTGGAGACTTTTTTTGTTTACACACAAGCATATCTATCATTTGCTGCATGATTCTCCCAATCACTCTACACATAATACAATGTACCAAACCATAAACACATCACAATGGTCTCATCACTTGTTAGAACTTATGCCATATGAAGTGGGGATGCTTTATTTATTCACAATTATGTATAGGTGTGAATCCAGCCTTAGAGAGCACAAAGGTGGAAGCATTGACTGAAAAATGGATCTAATAGCATGGATCTCTAGCAGTCTCATGTAATTTTTCTCCACTCTATGACCATGACCATCACTTGAAGCATGTACCCAGTTTTCAAGAAAACCTATTGCATATTTCAGTCTCTGGCAATCTTATGCAGCAGGTCTGCTGCCTCTGACCATCTCTGGTACTATGCCTGTAGTCTCTGACTATTTCTTTTATCAAGCCCACAGTCTCTGACCATCTCTTGTAGCAAGTCTGCAGTCTCTGACCGTCTCTCATTGTTGGTAGTCTCTTGTGGGAGGAAGCAACATGGTGCAGCGGCAGAAACTCTTATACATTTAGTATAAAAAATGTGGCTGCCTGGTCCGAGCCCAAGCGTGGAGACCAAATGCACACGAAACTAAGGAGCCAGTGTCTTAAATAGAGTCTGCCTGACACAAGACGGCTGCCAGAGTCACATGGGCTGTCTGCATCCAACGGAATTGCTGCCCTGGTGACCCAAGAAGCCATAGAGGAACCACGTTCCTTTTGACTTCCTCTCCCTCTGCACTGCCACTGTGCTTGAGCACCACCTGCCATGGAGAAAATAGACTGCACCTGCCAAACCCCCCCCCCCCCCCCCGACAGATGCTGTCCTCACATGACAACACAGTAACAAGTAACTTGAGAAAAAAATTAATAACATACAAAATTCAAACTACATAATCAGAATACTTTGCTGTAAGCTGTCCGTGGTTAGACCGCAAAGGGTGGTGAGTCCCAGTGTCCTCTGTGGAATTAAGGAAGTAATTGAGGTTCTAGGGATGCAGGAGGGTGAGGGTTGTTTGTATCCCCCATATCCTTTTCACTTTGGCCTAGAACTAATTCCTCAGACAGATCAGGACAGTCTGTGGTACTCTCTGGTGTAGCTGGACTGTCCACAATCACTGGGCTGGGGCTCTTTGCCTCTGGAGTGTCAGGAACTGGAGGCTCAAGTAGGAGAGGGGGAAGGTACCATTCTTCAGGCACCTCCTGTACTGGTGCAATAACCGTGGAATTGAATGACTCTCTATCTCCAACCAGTCTAGTAGAGTAGTTGCCACTCTGCACACAAGACCTCAGTAAGTTACTGTGGAGACGTCTCTTGATGGGATTAGGCCCTTCCAAATCTAAATCGTACATCAAAGTTGGAGGGAAGGGCTGCTTCTCCACCTGATAGGGGGAATGCTCTCATTTAGGTTCCAGTTTACTGTGTCTCTTATTCTTGGTATTTTTTTTTAACCAACATGCGTCCCCTATCCATGTGTCTGGCCCCCTGATCTACATATCGGGGCACCGGACTATGGCTTCCAATGCGGGGTGGGTGTTTTTTTTAAGCACCTGATTAGAGCCAGAGGCTCTAATATGCTTCAAAAAAAGGGTGGGCAAAGAGCACTGCACTTCGAGCCCACCCTGTTGTGTGACAATTGCGAATGAATTTTCGCTATTTTCACACTAAAGTTCTTCCCCCCCAATCAGGAGGCAGGTCGTGAGACATGTTTCCCGATTGGCCAAAGCATTAGGTGATCCTATTGGATGCCTATCGCTTTGGCAGAAGAGGAGACAAAGGGCGGAGGAAGCTTGAGAAGCAGACACCGGAGCTGCTGCTGCCTGCACTCCAGGAGAGGACACCACAGCCCCGCCACACGAGTAAGTGCCAGACTGCCCGCATGCGGTGCTTTCTCAATGCCGCTCTGCCGGAGGAGGGTGTATTGTTTGTTTGCTGCCCCCCCCCCCCAAAAGAAGAACCCACCAGCCGCCACTGTCCGGGACCAGGGCAGGACTTACCATTGGGCTTGACTTGGCTCAAGCCCATGGGCCCCACCCAATAGGGGGCCCCGGCCAGATACATAGCCGAGTGTACTCGGCTCGGCTCCACTCACAGTCATGCCCAGTCCCGCCCTATGATGGACATAACACAGGGACTGGGTGTGACTGTGAGCCGAGCCGAGTACACTTGGCTACTCTCGGCTCCGCTCGGGACTGCGAGAGGACCCGAGAGCCGCCAAGAGGGCTCTGTATCTCGGCGATGCCATTTTTAAACTTCAAGACTGCAATGACAAGGCTGAAAATGACACTGGACAAGGCTGCAGATGGATGGGCAAGGCTACAGATGGACACTGATAAGGCTGCATTTTTGGGTGTTTAAATGTAAGTTTTTTTCCTTAAAATTCCCTCCTAAACTTGGGGTTCGTGTTATATGCCGGCGCATGTTATACACCGATAAATATGGTAATCTATAGAAGGTAGGGCCCGAAAGTGACTCAAGCCCAGGGGCCCCCACCACCCTAAGCCCTGCCCTGTCCGGGACCATCACATTTCCTCCAAACAGGCCCTCTAGGCGTGTTCCAGTGTGGCCCGGTCCTTCATCCTCCATGATCAACCAGATGGGAACCTGTTACAGGCTTGCAATGCTGTCTAGTTTCCCCTCCCACCTTCTTGTAGCAAGCCTGTAGTCTTTGACAATTCCTGTCTACAGTTTCTGACAGTTTTACTAAATAATATGTGTGGACCTTTGGTGATGTCGGGGGCAACACTTGAGCCCCCTATATCAAATCGGTTGTCCACAATTGTTTTAGATAGTAAAGTTGAAATGACACGTCAAATAGAAATACATATATTTTACAATGCTGTCGGAGGGTGGGTGAAATTATTTTTAGTATGTTTTTTTTTTTTTTTTAAAGGGAAGAGAAGGTATTGTATGGATAATAGTGTCCTATTATTGATACAAGACATACAGGTTTACTCAGTAAGGCGGAAAGAAGCATGCACAGTGCTGTAATCACATAGCAGCCGATCAGCAATTATTGTTCTGACTGCTCTAACATAGAGAGATGGAAAATGTGATTGCTGAGTGATACTGCACTTTGCACCTCCTCACTTATTTAATAACATTCTGGTAAAGGCAGTGCGTTTCCCCGCCGTTGTCAGACTGAGAAGACGTGAAGCTCATAATTTTTTTTGTACTTGATGTTGCCAGTTTCAGGTGTCAGTAAAAAGAATAATGTCTGTCCCCGGTGTCAGAAATTGTATAATATCAAATGTTGATGCTCAGGGAGAACACAATGCCTTCCTCTGTTGTTTGAGGAGATAGACATCTGAGAAATGGCTATTAAAGCCTTTGATTATGAGTATTTCGGGCCTCGTCGCAGGTAGTCTGAGTTCCCCAATCAACTTACAGATAAAAACAGTTAAATTACATATAAACCCAAAGACAGAAATAAACATTAAAGTTTAACCACTTGACCACTGGGCACTTAAACACCCTTAATAACCAGACCAATTTTCAGCTTTTGGTGCTCTCACATTTTGAATGACAATTACTCAGTCATGCAACACTGGACCTATATGAAATTTTTGTCCTTTTTTTCACACAAATAGAGCTTTCTTTTGGTGGTATTTAATTACCTCTCAGTTTTTTATTTTTTGTGCTATAAAAGAAAAAAGACCGAAAATTCTGTGAAAAAATGAATTTTTCTTCGTTTCTGTTATAAAATTTAGCAGATTAGTAATTTTTTCTTCATAAATTTTGGCCAAAATTTATACTACTACATATCTTTGGTAAAAATAAGTACAAATTGGTGGATATTATTTGGTCTTTGTGAAAGTTATAGAGTCCACAAGCTATGGTGCCAATATCTGAAAATTGATCACACCTGAAGGACTGACGGCCTATTTCAATTCTTGAGACCCTAACATGCCAGAAAAGTACAAATACCCCCCAAATGACCCCTTTTTGGAAAGAAGACATTCCAAGGTATTTAGTAAGAGGCACGATGAGTTTTTTGAAGTTGTCATTTTTTCCCACAATTCTTTGCAAAATCAAGATTTTTTTTCCTTTTTTTTTTTCCACAAAATTGTCCTATTATCAGGTTATTTCTCACACACAGCATATGCATACCACAAATTACACGCCAAAACACATTCTGCTATTACTCCCGAGTACGGCGATACCACATGTGTGAGACTTTTACACAGTGTGGCCACATACAGAGGCCCAACATGCAGGGAGCGCCATCAGGCGTTCTGGAGCACCCAGGACAATTCTGACATTTCTCTCCTACATGTAAAAATCATCATTTATTTGCTAGAAAATTACAGAGAACCCCAAAACATTATATATTTTTTTTTAGCAAAGACCCTGGAGAATACAATGGTGGTCGTTGCAAATTTTTATCTCCCACGGTATTTGCGCAGCAAATTTTTGGAACGCGTTTTTTTGGGGGAAAAAACTGTTTTGTGCTTAAAAAAACAAAAAAAAACAGTAAAGTTAGCCCAATTTTTGCATAAAGTGAAAGATGAAGTTATGCTGAGTAAATAGATATCGAACATGTCACTCTTCAAAATTGCACATGCCCGTGGAATGGCGCCAAACATCGCTACTTAAAAAATCCCCATAGGCGACGCTTTAATTTTTTTTTACTGGTTACATGTTTTGAGTTGCAGAGTAGGTCTAGGGCTAGAATTATTGCTCTCGCTCTAACGTTCGTGGCGATACCTCACGTGTGTGGTTTGAACACCGTTTTCATATGTGGGCGGGGCTTACGTATGCGTTCGCTTCTGCATGCGAGCACATGGGGACAGGGGCGCTTTACATTTTTTTTTTTTATTGTTCATTTTACTTTCTTTATTTTAGTTTGACATTTTTTTCCCCAAAAATAAATTTTTGATCACTTTTATTCCTTTTACAAGGAATGTAAACATCCCTTGTAATAGGAATATGGGGTGACAGGTCCTCTTTACAGTGAAATCTGGGGGTCAATATGACCCCACATCTCACCTCTAGGCTGGGAAGCCTGAAATAAAAAAATAAAAAAAAGATTCTGGCTTTGATCGTACTGGCGAGTTGGTAGAAGCACCGGAGGGTGGTGAGGGGTGGGGGGGCGTCTATGGCTGGGTATTGCAGGGTATCACCGAGTATGGCTGGGTATCTCCGAGTATGGCTGGGTATGGCAACTTATGACAGGGTATTGCGGGGTATTGGCGGGGTATTTGAGAGTATTGGGGGGTATTGCAGAGTATTGGGGGGTATTGCAGAGTAATGGGGGGTACTGCAGAGAATTGGGGGGGTACTGCAGAGTAATGTGGGGTACTGCAGAGTAATGGCAGGGTACTGCAGAGTATTGGGGGTACTACAGAGTAATGGCAGGGTACTGCAGAGTATTGGGGGTACTGCAGAGTAATGGCGGGTACTGCAGATTATTGGGGGGTACTGCAGAGTAATGGCAGGGTACTGCAGAGTAATGGCGGGTACTGCAGAGTAATGGCGGGTACTGCAGAGTAATGGCAGGGTACTGCAGAGTAATAGCAGGGTACTGCAGAGTATTGGGGGGTACTGCAGAGTAATGGCAGGGAGTAATGGGGGTACTACAGAGTAATGGGGGTACTGCAGAGTAATGGCAGGGTACTGCAGAGTAATGGGGGGTACTGCAGAGTAATGAGGGGTACTGCAGAGTAATGGCAGGGTACTGCAGAGTATTGCAGAGTATTGCAGGGTATTGCAGAGTATTGGCAGGGAATTGAGGGGTTAAATTCGGTAAGCAGCGATGTGGGCACTGCAGATGCAGCCCACATCGCTGCTGACACCGATCTCTTTCCCCTCCGCTGTACCGATCGGTACAGAGAGGGGGAGGGAGGAACCGGCGTCATGTTATGACGCCGGTTTGTTTACAAGTGATCACTCCGTCATTTGACGGAGCGATCACGTGGTAAACGGCCGCGACGAGCGGCCGTTTACCGTGATCCGTGATGCGGACCCGGCGGTCACGGATGATCTCGTGTGCGTGCCCCAGGGGGCGTGCGAGAGCAGAATTCTGGGAGGCCGTTAATTAACGGCCTCTCAGAGTTAAACAACCGCCCTGAAGCCGTTAATCGGCAATGGGCGGTTGTTAAGTGGTTAAAGTCCAACGACATTCTGGTAGGCTAATTGGCTTCTGTCCAAAATTGGCCCTAGTATATGATTGGGGTCCTTGGATTGTGGGCTCCTTGAGGGTAGGGACCGATGAGAGTGTGCAATGTACAGGCATAGGGACAATTGTAGACACTCAGGTTGAACTGGATGGACGGGTGTCTTTATTCAACCTTACTAACTATCTAACCATCTAAGCCCAAGAACAAAATTGTTATATTTTCCAAGGAACCTGCCCTTACATGTGGTAACTGCATCCGTTTTATTTTATTTTCTGGTTCTTTTTCCTTTTGTTTACCTGGTGATCCTACTAGTATTACACTTCCTATCCTACGGTGAAAATGCTTGCTCACCATGCTGTGTCTATGGAGGAGCAGCATTGTTTCCCTAGGTTGCTCGCTCCTGATTTGGGCCACAGACACCTCCCTCTTTCCCTATGTAATGAGGTGAGGAGTTGGATGATGACGTTGTTTGTTCAGCTCACAAAAAGTTACAAGGACGCTGGATTTCTGACAGGATCAGCATTTACAGTATCTCACAAAAGTGAGTACACCCCTCACATTTTTTGTAAATATTTTGTTCTATCTTTTCATGTGACAACCCTGAAGAAATGACACTTTGCTACAATGTAAAGTAGTGAGTGTACAGCTTGTTTAACAGTGTAAATTTGCTGTCCCCTCAAAATAACTCAACACACAGCCATTAATGTCTAAACCACTGGCAACAAAAGAGAGTACACCCCTACACACGATCAGACTATCCGGCGGACTTTGTGGGTGGGTTCCGGCAGACTTTTTTTCCCAAAAGTCCGACGGACTTAGAAAGTAGTTTTGACTCAAAAAAGTAACCGGGACTAGGTACTATAGCGGTGAGATTTACACGTCGCTGGCCCCTTCACCTGGTATGGACTTAAAGGGGAAGCCCTACGCCGAAAAAACAGCGTGGGGGTCCCCCCCAAGGTCCATATAAGACCCTTATCCG
Organism: Lithobates pipiens; assembly: GCF_037356315.1. Classification (NCBI taxonomy): domain Eukaryota; kingdom Metazoa; phylum Chordata; class Amphibia; order Anura; family Ranidae; genus Lithobates; species Lithobates pipiens. The sequence goes on from NW_027507903.1 coordinate 39,456,635, forward strand.
AGCACACAGCCCGGCCGATCAGGAAAGGGAGTGGGGACGAGCGAGCGCCCCCCCCCCTCCTGAGTCCTACCAGGCCGCATGCCCTCAACATGGGGGGTGCCTTGAGGAAGGGGGGCCCTGCGGACCCCCCACCCCAAAGCACCTTGTCCCCATATTGATGAGGACAGGGGCCTCTTCCCGACAACCCTGGCTGTTGGTTGTCGGGGTCTGCGGGCAGGGGGCTTATCAGAATCCGGGAAACCCCTTTAATAAGGGGGCCCCCAGACCCTATGTGAATGAGTATGGGGTACAATGTACCCCTACCCTTTCACCTGGTGAAAAAAAGTAAAGAAAAAACACCACACAAGGGTTTAAAATAATTTATTGCACAGCTCCGGGGGTCTTCTTCTGTCTTGAGGGGTCTTCTCGCCGGACTCCTCCGCTATCTTCTGCTAGCTCTTTAACTAGCGGAGGAGCCCGGCTTTCTTCTTCGTCGCTGTCCGGGGGTCTTCTTCAGACTTTGGGGGTCTTGTCCCCCTCTTCGGTTCTTCTTGCCGGGCCTTCGCTTTCTTCCTTTAGCTCTTTTACTAGCGGGCTCCTGGTCTTCTGTCGCCGCCGCCTCTTCTTCCAACTTCGGAGGTCTTGTCCCCCTCTTCGGTTCTTCTTGCCGGGCCTCCGCGCCTTCTTCCAGATCTTTTACTAGCAGTGGCCCGGTCTTCTATCACCACCGCCGCCACCTTCTCTTCTTCTTGTTCTTCTTGTTCTTCTTCTTCTTCCTTGAGATGTTGACTCAACGCTCTCTCTGGCTGCAATGACAGGGACGTGGTGTGTGGCGACTTATATAGGGACATCGCCGGGTGATGTCCCCGCCCCTTATGATGTCACAGTCCCAGAGGAAGCTCTGGGGAACTCCATGCCCAAGAGGGTTAAGGCAGTGCTGGAAAATAATGGTGGCCACACAAAATATTGACACTTTGGGCCCAATTTGGACATTTTCACTTATGGGTGTACTCACTTTTGTTGCCAGTGGTTTAGACATTAATGGCTGTGTATTGAGTTATTTTGAGGGGACAGCAAATTTACACTGTTATACAAGCTGTACACTCACTACTTTGTAGCAAAGTGTCATTTCTTCAGTGTTGTCACATGAAAAGCTATAATAAAATATTTACAAAATGTGAGGGGTGTACTCACTTTTGTAGGATACTGTATTTTTCTGTACTTGCAGGAAATATATTTAGCCTGAAAAAAAGGAAACTAATGGGGTCACCGCATCTAAGGACCAGTCTAGTGTTTAGATTTTACTTATCATACTAAAGTAATTTTCAATATTTTTTTAATCTAAAGCTTCCACAAAAACAAAACAAAAAAAAACAAAAAACTGTGGATCTTGCTATGCAACTTCTTGTTCAGACACTTCCTTTCATTATGTACTCCTTACTCCTGCAGTTTTTGCATTGCACTCTCCTCACACCTACCCTTTGTCTGTTACATACCACTGCGCCCTACAATTTATTTGTTATGCACTAGTGACCCCTGCACCCTATGTGCATTGTGCCCTGACCCTGCACTCTGTGCATTACTTACTCCTGATCCTTGCACACTATGCATTATGCACTCCTGTCCCCTGCACTCTGTGTATTACACAATCCTGAGTGCTTAATTTTGTGTTGTGCATACCTGAGCCCTGCATTCTGTGTGTTACTTACTGCTGACACCTGCATTCTGTGCATTATGCATTCCTGACCACATGCACTCCATGCAATACACATTCCTGAGCCCTGCTCTCTGTGTATTACGCAATCCCGAGCAAACCTCCTACCTTTTGGTGATGGGAATGAGGGATACCGATTAGCAAAAGTATGTAGGCATATGACCCCCTGCCACACCCCCTTAAAGGATAATTCTACAAAAAAAATGATTAAGTAAACCCACAAGTGTTTTTATACCACTACTATTCCTTTATACCGGCTTTTGACATTTACAAATGCAGCAATTTATAAATTGGATGAAAGGTTTAGCACTGGGAAACATTTTTTAAAAGATAAAAAGTGCATTTTATATACAACTATATAGATCAGGCCAAAATGAGGGGCAAATGAGGAGGAAAGAGGGACAGTCCCTCGAAATCAGGGACAGTTGGGAGCTATGCACTTTGAGGGAGAGTTGCTAAAGCCGGCGCACTGAGAATCTGGTGCAGCTGTGCAAGATAGCCAGTCAGCTTCTAATTTCAGCTTGTTCCGTTAAAGCGGACCTCCGGTCGTTTTTCCAAATTTTCATCCAATAAATATTGTGCCCTTGTTGTTTTAACTTTGGATAGTAAAACATTTTTTTTTTTCTGCCAATAAATACCTTAAACTGTCCACTGTTGGCATGGACCATATGTTGAGTACATGGACTGAAAACTGGCGAGTTTAGAGGGTGGTGATAAATGGGGAGTACTCAGAATGGTCAGGGGTGGGTAGTGGGGTCCCCCAGGGTTCTGTGCTGGGACCAATCCTATTTAATTTATTCATAAACGACCTGGAGGATGGGCTAAACAGTTCAGTCTCTGTATTTGCAGATGATACTAAGCTAAGCAGGGTAATAACTTCTCCGCAGGATGTGGAAAAATTACAAGAAGATCTGAACAAATTAATAGGGTGGGAAACTACATTGAAAAAGAGGTTTAATGCAGAAAAATGTAAAATAATGCATTTGGGTGGCAAAAATATGAATGCAATCTTTACACTGGGGGAGAACCTCTGGGGGAATCTAAGATGGAAAAGGGCCTGGGGGTCCTAGTAGATGATGGGCTCAGAAATGGCATGCAATGCCAAGCTGCTGCTAACAAAGAAAACAGAATATTGGTATACATTCAAAGGGGGATCAACTCCAGAGATAAAATGATAATTCTCCCACTCTACAAGACTCTGGTCCAGCCGCACCTGGAGTATGCCATCCAGTTCTGGGCACCAGTCCTCAGGAAGGATGTACTAGAACTAGATCGAGTACAGAGAAGGGCAACAAAGCTAATAAAGGAGGGGGGGGGGGGGTGGGCTCACTAGAACATGACAGAGATCACTGCTCCCAATGACAGGGAGCAGTAGCTCCCTCTCATGTCACTAGGCAGAACAGGGAAATACCTTGCAATGCATTCGCGGGCCGCCGGTGAACATCAAGTTCACAGGACCCACGGGCACGCCCCCGCTAGCCTAGGCGGGAACTTCAAAGGGATGTATAGGTATGCCCTTTTGCCTGCCTGTTCCATTCTGCCAGTGTAAATCGGCGTGCGGCAGCCGGCAAGTGGTTAATAAGGCACACACCCATTCATTAAAATTAGAAGAAAAGTGGTTTAACCTTAAACTGCGTAGAGGGTTCTTTACTGTAAGAGCAGCAAGGATGTGGAATTCCCTTCCACAGACGGTGGTCTCAGCGAGGAGCGTCAATAGTTTAAAAAAACTATTAGATAAGCATCTGAACGACCACAACATATAGGGATATACAATGTAATACTGACATATAATCACACACATAGGTTGGACTTGATGGGCTTGTGTCTTTTTTCAACCTCACTTACTATGTAACTATGTAACTTTATAACAGTTGCTGTTTAATTTTTAACAAATGATTGTGCTGAGGTTTCTTGCTTGTGACACAGTAATTAAAGCTATTTTGGGGGGGTACAAGCGCTGTCCCATAGGTTACTGTGTACACAGTGAATAAACTCAAGTATTAAACCCATGGCATGTTTTGCCACACCCACAATTTGCCAAGGGGCACTGTGAGTGTACCATCTTTTTCTTTTCCTCTGGTTGCTCAAGGCTAAACCCAACCAGGAAAAAAAATATCTATGCCACTAACAAAACGTTTCTTTTTGTCTGTCATGCTGCAGATTTAGGTACAATTTTGTAGCTGTTAATTGTCTGATAAAAGTCATTATGTTATTTTCCTTTGGTTTACTTATAATCCCTGTTTTGTGTATATGTTTTCTGTGTCGTTTTGATCTGCAACATTAAAGTGATTGTAAGGGTTATTTTTTCTTTAAAATAACAAACATATCATACTGACCTCCACTGTGAAGCTCGTTTTGCACAGAGTGGCCCCAAACCTCGTCTTCTGGGGTCCCTCGGCATCTCTCTCAGCTCCTCCCTGCATCAGATAACCCCCAGGAGAAGCGCTCTCCCGAGGGGGTTACCTTGCGGGCCTGCTCCCGAGTCCAGCATTCAGTGTCCATAGCCACCGAATGTATGACTCGGCCCCGCCCCCGGCGCCGCGTCATTAAATTTGATAGACAGCAGCAGGAGTCAATGGCTGCGCTGCTATCAATTTATTCGTTATTTTGGATCATTTGTAACTTCAGATAAACCTGTATTCGTTACGTTCACTAACAGCCAAATTTGAAAGGAAATTTCAATACCTATAATGTAATAGTTAGTAATAGTTAAGTTATAATTAGTTAGTTATTATTTCAGATTTTCGAATTTTCGGGTTTTCGAATTTACGAATATTCAGAAAAATTTGTTAAACGGGTTTTCTTTCATTTGGATATTTCCAAATTAACGAAATTGTCAAAATTTGTTAAAAAAACTAATTTGGAACTAAAAAACTGCACATGTCTAGTATGAAATGGATCCTGTGTAAAGGCCAGGAAAAGATTATCCATGTTTCATATTATCAGAGACCTTATATCACCTTGGTTGAACTGTAGCTAAATTGTCCGCAGTCTATTGAGCTGTATAAATGCGAGTCAAGGTATGCACAAAGGTTGTCTGAGGACAGCTTGTACATAGAAGAGGTCCTAGGACAGATCATTGGCTTTCACCCCTCCATCAGGAAGGAGGGCAGCATACAATGATGAAGGGGGTGAGGAACACTCTACTGTAAGCTGTGAATATATTAGAAGTCACGAAGGAATTCGTAACTATGAAAAGGGCCAAAACATAAAATTGCCTATTTAGAGGGTCTGCATTTTGAGTTCCTGATGTTGAACTCTGTTTAATTATCATTTATATATAATACACAGGTAAAAAAAATGAATTAAATGAACACAGAACATACATTACTGCTCAAACATTAGGAAATTATTCAGGAAATAACAGAACATGAAATGCCGAGCTCTGCAATTTCCATATTTACAAAGTAGAATAAGTCTAAATTTGGGGAATTGTGTAAACCGTAACCTGGAAATAGGAGTAGAGTTTGATTTTTGTGTGTATGAATCGACTTTATTTTTCTTATTTTATGGAAACGATTTCTAGAATAATGTGCTATTCTATGCACCATGGTGTTGAGCAATTACCCAAAACAACCTTTCATCCATTATTTGAAGAAAAAGTCAGCTTCCTTCCAAAAATGTATTTACGCCCATGTTCACATCGAGCCTTTTTGACATGTGATTTGACATGCTATTGCCAGCAACTTTGAGGTGCCGCACCGATTCCCAAAAGTAGTTCCTGTACTACTTTTGGCAATTTCAGAAGCGATTTAGATAGACATATGTGCAGGAATCCGCACAGATATCTGTCAAGTCGCCCCCGAATTTGGAGTGCATTGCAGGTTTGAAATTGTGGAAGTTCAGCTGAACGCGCACAATTTCAAACCCGCCCTCAATGTGAACCTGGGTTACATGATGTATAACTTCCTAGTTTACTTCTATGATGAACAAAGGTTCCTGAGTACAAACAGTACATGTCTGCTACAATCCCTACATCAACATACAGAGAACCTCTTCACATACTGTCCTTTGTGTCTTATATATCTCCACAATTCTGAAAATTAAAACCAACTTTTACCACAATCATGGAGATTTTTTATGTTAAATTTGTTCTTGAAATGGAGAATGGTTATTACAAACAGTGCTTTACTCAAAGTGGAACTAAACTCAAAAATGAAAATGTTCTATATTGCAGCTTACCAACTCTTATGCCGTGTACACACGGCCGGACTTCGACAGCAAAGGTCTGACGGAACGAATCCGTTGGACAATTCGACCGTGTGTGGGCTTCGTCGGACCTTTGCTGTCGAAAAATCAGACGGACTTTAGATTTAGAACATGCTTCAAATCTTTCTGACGGACTCGCGTCTGGTGAATAAATCCGTTCTTCTGTATGCTAGTCCGACAGACGTAAACCGACGCTAGGGCAGGTATTGGCTACTGGCTATGAACTTCCTTTTTCTAGTCCAGTCATACATCATCACGTTCAAATCCGTTGGGCTTTGATGTGATTGTGTGTGGCCAAGTCCGTTCGCTCGAAAAGTCAGTCGGAGCTCCGCTGAACAGTCAGTCGGGAAGACTGTCAGGCCTAGTCTGCTGGAAAGTCCAGTCATATGTACACAGCATTAGATGTGCTGGATGCATTAGCTTTCTTTTTTAGGCTTTCTTTTTTTAGGCTCTTTTCACTTGGTGATATTGGCAGTAATTTAGGTATTTTTCAAGTTCATTAAAAGACTGCCAGGATCGACGTGTACAAATATATAAGGGGTCCATATAGTGGACTTGGTGTCGAGTTATTCACTTTACAGTCAACAAAGAGGACAAGGGGACACTCTTTATGTCTAGAGGAAAAGAGATTTCATCTCCAAATACGGAAAGGTTTCTTCAAAGTAAGAGCTGTGAAAATGTGGAATAGAATCCCTGCAGAGGTGGTTCTGGCCAGCTCAGTAGATTGCTTTAAGAAGGGCCTGGATTATTTCCTAAGTGTACATAATATAACTGGGTACTGACATTTATAGATAAAGTTGATCCGGGGAAAATCCGATTGCCTCTCGGGGGATCAGGAAGGAATTTTTTCCCCTGCTTTAGCAAATTGAATCATGCTCTGCTGTTTTTTTTTTGCCTTCCTCTGGATCAGCTGTGGGTATAGAATTGGGTATATGGAATTGTATGATATGATTATTATTTTTTTTTTGTGGTTGAACTGGATGGACGTGTGTCTTTTTTCAACCTGACTAACTATGTAACTAACTATGTAACTATGTGACCGTGAACCCAGGACCTCTGCTATGTCTGTGTATATATTCTCCCTGAGCTACTCCGGATGTTGGGCAGCTTCCTGGACAATTCCTTGAATGATCCTGCCTATTACCTTGTTTCTCTTCAGCCTTGAACCTTTTGCTCCTCCCACAAATTTCCTGTTTGAAGCCATGTCTCTGCACTTTCCAGATTACTTTACCAGATTATTGTGCTCTCTCCAGCCAATATCTCACTCTTGTCACTCATGCTACCGGCCATATCTTCGTTACCACTCGTTTACTAATTTGTTCCTCGACTACGCTTCCTCTTATGGCCAACCTCCTACCAATTGTTACCGACCTTTGGCTTACTTACTAACTACGCTTCTGCTTGATCACTACCTGCTATATCTGTTAATAGATCCTGGCTTACTCACCTCCTGGTGGGGTGATCCTGAGGACCACGACCTGGTACTAACATGCAGCGAAACCCATCTCCACCATCAGGAGTTCTCGTTAGTACTTAGACCCCGCACTTTGGATGAGCCCATGTCATTTGTCCTGTCCTGATGGTCTGTTGCGATTCTCTCTACTGCTCTAACTTTTGGACTACAAGCCCTTCCACCAGACCATGACACAGACCAAGCTGTACAGAAAAAGTGGCAGCTAGAGGGTTGAGATAAACCATTTACCACTGATAGGGGTGCTTACAATGATCAGCTTTTATACATTTTTTCAAAACTTTTATCCCAAAAGGAAACCAAAAACTGTTACTTAAGGTGTTAGCTGGGGTTCAGCTTTAATTTGTTACTCAAGTCAATCTAAAACTGCTAGTGTATCTAAGAATATCTATTCCACAAGTTCATAATGCTGATGTCCGAGGGTATATCTGTTGCTCTTTCATCCAGAGTGGAGACACCCTAAGCCTGAAAATGTGTTACCAGCTGGATCACCAGCTGAGAATAAAAGACGAAAAGCCTAAAAAAGAAAATTAATGGTAAAGTGCAATACAGTACTGATCAGGAGCAGTGGCGGCCGGGCCATAAGGGGTACAGGGATGTCGCCCCCCCTAGTTTGCATGCAGGGCGCGAAAATAATGCCTTTCAATGAGGTCTGTCTTTTTTCAAGCACATGATTAGAGTCTGAGGCTCTAATTGGCTTTAAAAAGGTTGTTCTCTGGGCGTAGAGCACTGTGCCCCGAACCCTCCCACTTGTGATACTAGCGAATCAATACTCACTATCAGCAGGGCCAGATTAAGAACATCGTGGGCCTGGTGCTGAGGATTTTGATGGGGCCTTTTATAAACAATAAATAAATAAAAATGCAAACTATTTTTTGTTATAACAAATTAAATTAAAGAGAGAGAGGGAGCAAGAGAGAGAGAGAAAGGGGATGAAAGAGGTGTGAGGGGTAAGGGAGGGAGGATGAGAGAGAAAGGGGGGATGGGAGAAAGAGGGAATGACATCAACGCAGCCTGGCCAAGGCAAATGACGGAAGGCATAGAACCCAGAAGGAAGACCGGGTGAAGATGGAAGTGCCCAGGCCCCGCCGGACTGATCACAGCACAGCACTGGAGGTCTGACAGGTAAGTGTACCCTAATGTGCTAATATGCTGGGCACACTTGTACATTATGGCATAACCTCCCCAAGGGCCTCTAAAAAGTAGTAATGTTAGAAAAGTTTACTACCGCTTTACTATCACCGGAGCCTCTCATGGGGCCCCTACTGACCCTGTGGCCCTTGGGCAGTGCCTAAGTACATGGTTGTCAACATTTCAAATATATTTTAGGGACGCTTTTTTTTACAAGTGCTATATTTAGAGTAGCTGACATCCCCCGTGTTCCTCTATACATCACAATAGTAATTACAAAATAAAATAAGTACTAATAATGGGGCAGAACAAATATGAGGACTGTGAGATTTCCTTTAGTTTAACTGACAAAAGTGCCCATTCTAGAGCTGGTAACATTGAGGAACATATAATTTTAACATATAATTTTAACATATAATTTGAAAGAACAGTTTTTGTGGGTAAGAGGCATAGGGGAGGAGTGTGGATGGTATAAAAGTGTGAAGTATGTGCAGGTGAGGGAGAGGAATGTGGAGGGTCTAACAGTGGGCACTATGTACATGAGAGGAGTGCAGAGGGTATGGCAGAAGGCACTATGTACAGGAGAGGAGTGTGAAGGGTAAGACAGTGGGCAGTATGCACAGCAGAGGAGTGTAGAGGGTATGAAATTGGGCACTATGTATAAGAGAAGAGTGTGGAGGGTATGACAGTGGGCACTATGTACAGGAGAGTAGGACAGTAAGCAGTAATTACAGGACAGGAGTGTGGAGGGAGGGTAAGACGGTGGGCACTATGTATAGGAGAGGAGTATGGAGGGTATGAAATATAGTAGTATGTACAGGAGTGGAGGGTATGACAGTGGGCACTATGTATAGGAGAGAAGTGTTGGAGGTATGGCAGTGGGCACTATGTATAGGAGAGGAGTGTGGAGAGTATGACAGTGAGTAGTATGTACAGGAGAGGAGTATGGAGGGTATAGCGGTGGGCACTATGTATAGGAGAGGAGTATGGAGGGTATGTCGGTGGGCACTGTATAGGAGAGGAGTGTGAAGGGTACGACAGTGGACACTATGTACAGGAGAGAAGTGTATGACAGCGGGCACTATGTACAGGTGAGGAGAGTGTAGGATATGACAGCGGGCGTTATGTATAGGAGAGAAGTGTGGAGAGTATGACAGTGGGCACTATGTATAGGAGAGAAGTGTGGAGAGTATGACAGTGTGCACTATATATAGGAGAGGAGGATGAAGTAATCTGGGAAAGAAAAATTTAAAGGTTTGTGAAAGGATGTTTAGGGACTGCGTAGTGGTTAAGCGGGCCAGACATGGATTGAAATTACACCAATTAAGCAGAGACCAGCCATAGTCGATCTATGTATGGGCTAGCTGGTTTTACACAAGTCAACCTATTAAGCGACTTGAGTGCAACCAGCCTGTCAGGTTTTCCCCAAAACAATTAGTGCTGCCAGCTATAGTTAGCAACACTAATCATTGTATTCACTGACAGAACACAATAACACTAAGGGAGTGATTGCCCCATTCACAGGTCAGCAGGTGAGAGGGTGTGTGGGGACAGGCTGGGGAGAGATACTAGTCAGTCCCTGGGTAGGTACTGGTTAGTATCAGAGCCAGATACACACAGGTTACATACGCCAAGATCATTAGAGCGAGAGCAATAATTCTAGCACTAGACCTCCTCTGTAACTCTAAACATGTAACCTGTAAAAAAATGTAAAGCATCGCTTAGTACACAACAAAAAATCGTGATAACTTTAGTGTTTTTTTTTTATGAATGAAACAGTTTCTTTCCAACATAAAAAGTTGCAAATATCACCATTTTATTCCATAGGGTGTCGGCTAAAACAATTTATAATGCTTGAGGGTTCTGAGTAATTTTCTAGCATAAAAAAATTATGATTTTTAAATGTAGGAGAGAAGTTTCAGAATGGGCCTGGGTGGCAAGGGGTTAATTATCATAAGTAATATACAAATAATTATTATAAGCACTGTGAGTTCATCCTCTCCGTCTGCAGCAGAGTGTTCCAGCTTGTATTTATACTGCCGCTCTGTATGTAGCTTCTGACAGGCTGTGCAAGGAGACCTGTATCTCCGGAACCATATATGATAGCAGCCCCATATTTTAACCAGTGCTGGGGTGGGTCTTTAGCTACCTACCCACCAAATATGGGGCCTCTGTGACTCCTGATCGCCGAGCTACAATCCTCGAAGTTGATCCTTTTTTTTATTTTTATTTTTTTTTGGGCAAATGGGCCTATCTTGAGAAAGGGGCCTGGAGCTGCAGCTCCAATAGCCCCTATGTTAATCCGGCCCTGACTATCAGTTTCCGGTTTCTCCTCCCAGCCAATTAAGACAGGAGGCAGATCTAAAAAAGACAGGGTTCGTCGGGAGGAGAAGCTAGGGAAACTGCAACGCTGTGACCGTTGGAGGTGTGACTGCGAACTTGGGGAGATTTGTTTGCTGCATTTCCCCCCCCAAATTTTTTTAGCAACTGCTGCCACTGATTGGGAGTCAACGGGGCGGACTGAGAGCCAATCACAACAGGCTAGAGAAGAGATTGAAAACCAACAGCTTTTACAGGTGCCAGGAGGAACATTATGTCTTTGAGTGATCAAGATGTCTTCTCTTGTAGATCACTGATAGGGCCAGAGTTCATCTAGATCAGTGCAACTGGAAATGCATTAGAGAAATATGCCATGATCATTACCGCTTTATTTAGAATCCATTTTTTTCAGCAAAGCTGATTCCTGTTATCAGCTCAGGATAACAATACTATGCCATAAAATGGGTAAAATCTGACAGGGGTCTATCCCTTAACCACTCTATCCAAAACCAAAAAATAAAGTTTTGGCTTTACATACATGACAAATTGTATGAGAATTCAGTGATAGCAGGTGCACTGCTCTGTCTAAAAAAGTGTGGTCATTTTGATTAACTCAGCATGAAAAGAGTGTTCCTGGAGCATTCAGTTCCTGATGTGCAACTGCAGCAAACAATCAACTATGGGTGGCAAGACACTGTCAAAAGATCTCTGGGATAAAGTTGTGGGCATGCACAAGTCAGGAGATGGATCCAAAAACATTTCAAAGGCTTTGCCAATGCCTAGAAGCACAGTGAAGTCTATTATTAAGAAATGAAAGGTATTTGGTACAACACAGACCCTCCCTGGATCCGAACATTACTCCAAACTGGATGAAAGAGCCAGGAGGAAACTGGTCAGAGAAGCTACCAAGAGGCCTACAGCAACTCTGAAGCAGTTGCAGGAATGTATGACAAAAAGTAGTCATTGTGTGCATGTGACAACAATATCACAAATTCTCCACATACATGGCTTGTATGGGAGGGTTGCAAGAAAAAAGCTACTCCTCAAGAAAGGCCACATGCAGTCATGACTGAGCTTTGCCAAAGCCCTTGAAGTATCTGAGGCCACATGGAAAAAGGTGTTATTGTCAGATGAGACCAAAATTTTATTATTTGGTCTCAACACCAAACAATATGTCTAGTGGAAATCCAATAGCACTCACCATCCAAATAACACCATACCTACAGTAAAGCATGGAGGTGGTAATATCCTGTTATGGGGGTGTTTTTCTTCAGTAGGTACTGGATCACTTTTCAGGATAGAGGAAAAATGGATGGGGCAAAATACCATCAAGTTCTTGAGGAAAATCTGCTGGCCTCTGCCAGAATGTTGTCAATGGGAAAAAGGTTTACCTTCCAACATGACAATGACCCAAAGCCCACAGAAAAAATTACCACACAGCGGTTGAAGGAGAAAAACGTGAATGTCCTTACATGGCTTAGTTAAAGCCCAGACTTAAACCCCATTGAAAATCTGTGGAATGATGGCACAGGTTGGTGACATCGCAAGGAGGCAGAGCGATCAGGTGACCTCACTAGGTGGCTTTGCCCCTTACCTATATAAGAACCGTCAAATTGTGAAGCCTGCAGTAGGCGGTCATCCTTCATGGACGGCGGAGCATTTTTTCTTTTCCTTTTTTAGGTCTGACGGTGGTGGCGGTGTCAGATCTACATCGGGGGACACTGTTTTTTTTTTTTTTTTAATAAAGGAATTGTCAAAAACCTGTCTACCGGTTTTATTTATTTTTGAGACCTCATACTCATAAACATGGAGGGGGGAGGGGCAGGATCTGGGGGCTTCCAGATTCAGATAAGCCCCCTGCCCACAAACCTCCACAACCAAAGCCCAGAGTTGTGGGGACAGACCCTTGTCCCTCATTAACATGAGGACAAGGTGCTTTGGGGTCGGGGGGCATGTTGAGGGCATGTGGCCTGGTATGGTTCAGAAAGGGAGTGCTCACTCTCCCTTCCCTGGCCTGCAAGGCTGCGTTCTCAGATAAGGCTCTGGTATGGATTTTTGGGAGAACCCCACGCAGAGTTTTTTTTTACATTTTTCACTATTCTATTGCTGGCAATGTTTTTTTTTATCAGCTGTAAGTGGAGAAGCCCGGCCTGCTCCAACCAGCTATTCACTGCATCCTGATTGATCAAAACTTTGTCCAATCTGGGCTTAGAATGCACTGTGCAGCACGCAATGCATTGCAGGGTGTTTGACAGGGTGAACATCTGCCGAACTCCCTGCAAATTCGGGTGTTGCCGGTGTTCGGGCTAAACTTTTACTCAGCCCGAACTATTCGCCCAACTCTATTGATAATTGATACCAATTAAGGATCCCTGTCTTGAAGAGTTAAGAATTGAGCCTGGAGCAATTGTGGAGAGGGTTTTGGCATAGAGTATCAGGTGCCCAGCAGGTGGGCAAGAACACTGGGTGTCTGTACGTCATCTACAAACTCCACCCAGGATGGTGGCACACCACCACGTCACATGGACCTTACAAAATATCTAAGGTTCTATGTAAATCAGTCTTAAACCAAAATAAGGGATAAAAAAAATTTGATGCATACATATTATAATGAAATGTCCCACACACCGCTTCCTCCAGTCTGGACCTTCAGATATCAGACCATATATTGTAACTAAGAACCAGACTAGACTAGCTCAGTTACACAGCTTGAACAAGAACTGTTTTATTTGAGATCTCACACAATTATATACACCAGGATGACAATACAAACTGTAACCAGAAACCTAATTATTATGAGCTAATTAACTAATCATTTAACCAGACTAGGTGAGACAGAGATATGACCTTTCAGGTCAGTCTTGTCGTCTCCTAGCTCACTGACTATACCATACACATTATCATAAATGTCAACACAGAACTCCTTCACACGATAGCAGAGTTAATTAGCACACATCACAATGGGTGAAAGAGCCTTAGAAGGCACACTAGACATACTTGCAATAAACACATCATAGCAGACAGCCCTAAGAGTCCCCACAGTGTGAAGCAGTCACTGTTTTTTAATATGGCACTTAGGGATCCCACAGTCTTGGGGAGACATAGACTTAATTCCAAAGTAACATTACTTCAAGGATCCCCAGGTATACACCTCACAAAGAATATTGTTACCTTAAAATCCAGGGCCCATAATCAGTATGATTATCAGAGGCTAGCATTCAGTCGCCTCCAAAAGCCTCTGTCCCGGGTGAGTCTATCACACATTATAATATATAATGTACATATAATACAATCAAAAAACTATGCATTGGAGTGGAGGTGAGTATATATACATAAGATGTCATAAATATAATTTAAAACTCAAGGACTTATTCAAGCCTGAAAATGTGGTGGTTTGTAAGCTAAAGATTCATTTGGTCTTACATTTAATAAGAGACAATCAACATCCCCACCCCTTTCATGAATAGGTGCATGTTCTAATGCAAAAATTGTTAATTTCCCTATCTCCTTTCAGGCCAGACCAAGGGTTCCCTGCAGTGAGTTCTATCATCCTGGAGGACCTGGTAGAAGTGTACAGAAGCTAGAGGTGCAGCTAAAGTGATTCTGTCTCTGGAACAACAAGCAGGGAGCCTTAAGCTGGATACATAGAGCCAATGGCAAATCGGACCTCTGAGTGAGAACTAATGACCCTGAGAAGGAGAGAGGCTGTGGAAAGGTGAAGATGGCTTAAGAGTGTCATGTAATGTATTGCTTTCACATAATGACTGCTATGATGTATTCACCATATGTGTGATTGATGAACCTGGGTATTATGTCTATGTGATGTGATGTGTCAATGCCATCTTATGAAGTACACCAGTAAAGTGTGGAAACTATATCTTTTGTGTGGACATTCAAGTGGACATTCCTTTCTTTGAATATAAAGGCTAATGGCTGGAGATGTCTTGGGAAAGTCTCTGGCAAGGAATCAGGCACAATATGGCAGAGGTAGATTGCTACAAGCAGGTAGGTTGTTGTTTTATCAAGAAGAAGTCGGGCAGGAGCTTGTACCTCTTTGTGACAACACACATCCAATCAGAAGCCCCCCTTACATTTGCTTCATTGGGCAGCCATGCCCAATGCTGTCTCAACATAAGAACAACACAATGAAGGCTTGTTCACACTATCACTCCTCTTCCCTTGTGGTGCTAGTGAGTGGGGTTATGGCCCTTTTATATTGTGATGTGGGAGGAGTCCTGGTGTCATGGTCTGGGGTAAGCCTCGGAGGCCAGTAGCTATAACAGTAGAAAGGTTAACACAGTAAACCGCAAAATACACAAGCAAATCTCCCTGGCGGGTCTCATCTGAGGGGTGGGGTCTCAGCTCTTACCAGTTTTCACCAGAGCTCCTGATGGTGGAGATGGATTCCATAGCATGCTTTTGCCAGGTTGTGGTCCTCAGGATCACCCCACCAGGAGGTGAGCAAGCAAGGGCTTTGTAGCAGATGTAGCAGGTTGGGATCAAGCAGACGTGTACTCGATGAACAAGCCAAAGGTTAGTAATGAGTGGTAGCAGGATGGAACCAAGTAGAAGCATAGTCAAGAATAAGTCAAAGGTCAATAAGTGGTAGCGAGGGTAAGGACAGCAGCAGGTATGCATGGGGCAAGATATTAGCTGGAGCAGATCACAATAATTTAGCAAACAGGAAATTCCAAGACATCCAATTCCAAGGCTTAAATATGAAATTCATGGGAGGAACACAGAGTTCAAGGTTAAGGAGAAACAAGATATAAGGTAAGGTTTTCCAAGGGTTCAGGGAGGGAGCTGTTCAACAATTCAGGTGGCATAGTAAGAAGAGCCATTGCTAGACTCAATAGAGGTCTTGGGTTCAGATCCAGATCCTGGTTGAAAGGTGGATGGAAATTGGCCACCCCTGACTTGCATCATGTAGGGCTGTGGCCTGAAGAGTAGTAGGCCTTCGGGGCCTGAGTCCAGAGATACTTTTTTGTGAGAACCCACTGCTGGAGTGCTGGGATACTCATGAAAACGATAAAAGGGAAGATGGCTAGACTATAAGGATTCAGGTCCATGCTATTGGCACTTTATCAGAGACAGAACTGAGATGTGTAACTGTCGTGTTGTACACTGAGAACTAGAAGAGGAATAATGGAGTAAAGTTGCTATGCAAATTGTTCTAAATATTTGGAAAAGGCATTTCTATGTGAAAATGTGTTACTTCAAGTGTGGGCCTTGGGATCGGAAATGTGAATATGATGACAAGGTGAGCCTCCAGCCCAGAGTATCTGAGACAGAATGGGAGGCCTTCTGGTATGTGCAAATCCTATATAGAGAAGAAGCAGGGCAGGACTTGGGCCAGCTTGGGGAACCATTATTAAAACTAGGCCCTTTACACTGTGATCTGCAATGCAGGTCACCACTAATATGCATTGAAAATAACTGGCACTGTCATTAGTCCACATGGTAAATCGCTGCATTTTACCATGCACACTAGAGTAAACCTAACAGCGTAAGTCCTATGACCTATGGCTTTGGCTCACACCAACATGCAGCATTGGTGTGCACTGCAAAAAAATAGGATACGGTGCATTTTTGCACTGCATGTTGCGACAAACTATAACTATAAAAAACACACACACACTAGAGCATGATTATTAAGCACAAAATAATGTGCTCTGTGTGATGTGGACCAGCCCTAAAGCCTCACATGTGTATAAGCTAAAACTAAATACTATTCAATATAAAGCCACAAGGAAAACTCTATTAATTTAGTACACAGAAAAATGAGGACAAAGTCATCTCTTGAAAAACGCTGTAACTGAAAACATAGCAACCAACAATGAGGTTAAATAGCATGTAACAAGCTTTAATAGTCATAAATTATGGCTAATTATAGAACAATTAGATTATGAGGACTTCATTTGAATAGATATACCAAAACCAACTGAATTTTATTGCTTACTTAAGACACGAATTTGATAATGAAGCCACCCTGCAATTTTATTACTATTATTAGCATTACAAAATAAGTTCTTTAATCTTTAAACTTTAATGGTTTTTGGCCAATTGTATATTTTTTTATAAGTTTACATCATTTTAAATCTATATTTTATATGTTTTCTAACTATTTATAGAAAATCTTTATTTTGCAGTAAAACTTTAGTCACACATAGTGATGAGCTGATCGCAGCTGGGTTTTGTTTCGAGGTAGCTTCTGTGAACATTACTGAAGTTCGAGTACCAACCCAATTGAAGTCAGTGGAAGTCCAAGTGTCAAATCCAAACCTGATTGAAGTTAATGGAAGCTGAATGTTATAAAACGGTAATAGCCATTTTGTAGGCTATTTCAAAAAGTTACGGTCAATCAAGCGGCATGGGGGTCTGGGCACTGCCCCGAGGAACATGTACTAAATCAAACAGACTGTATAAAAAATTATTTTTGAAAGGAAGTAGCAATTATAATATTGCTGAAAGGGCAACATTAAAAATGCTAAATTCTTTAAGGCCTTGTTCACATCATCACATAGCGGGAACGAGTACTCCCGCTACATGATTTTGACATCACAGTTTTAACGCGTTTTTGTGTGTCGCATAGAGCAGTCTATTTACTTGAAGCCCCGTTCACGTCTCGTGTGACAATCCCAGCACAGTGCGCGTTTGGGTGCCATTATGCTTCAATGGCACAACAAATGCCATGCAATTGTAATACCATTGTCAAGCGACACAACAGCAAACCGCGCCTTCACAAATTGTATGAAGCTTGTCATTCAAAAACGAGCAGAAGCTTCTTTTCGGGCAACAAACACACATAGGGCTGCCCATTCAAGTGAATTGGCTGGCCAATGCAACATGCAAAATTGTGTGAAAATTGTGTGAACAGGGACTGAATAGGCTGCCCTATGCGCATTTGTGGCCCCAAAGGAGGCTCCTGCTCCTTTTTGGGAGACAAGCTTCACACGATTTGTGAAGGTTTGGTTTGCTGTGGTTGCCGTGCGATCCTGAGCATGACAATTGCGGCAGAACCACATGTTTGGGAAGCCATTGAGGATAATGTGACCCAAGCTCATGCAGGGCATTGTGCTGCAATCCCAAATCATGATATGTGAATGGGTCCATAAAAAAACATGCTTGGGGGATTCCCCTGAACCTGCCTGTGGAGTGGTATATCTGTACAATGTATAGATGAAGGCATCCCCCCTTCATCTATACCAGATCCTTATCCTAGATGAGGATCTGGTATAAATGTTATTGGGGTGTGTCACAAAAGAAAACATTTTTTATATGTGGTTCTCCCTAAAAATACTTACCATACCCCTTATCATTGATGATGATCCAGTATAGATTGTAAAGGGGAACCACATGCAAAGAATAAGAAAAAAAGAATGTGTTTTTTCCAAAAACCCACAACAGATCCTTATTCAGGAAGTCAGTCTGGCTTGCCAGGAATGGGGGTGGGTGAGCGAGCAAGCTCCTTTCCTCCTGAACCATACCATCCCTTATGCATACAACAGGGGACTCCCTGGCAAAGCACCATGTTCCCATGTTGATCAGGACAAGGGCCTCTTCCCCACAACCCTGGTCTGGTGGTTGTGGGGGGTCTGCGGGTGGGGGGATTATCTGAATCTGCTAAAAATCTTGCTGAAAAAATACCTAATTTTAAAAGAATCCCCCCCCAAAAAAAACCTCTACAGTGCAATCATACTAATTAGATGAGGACGTTTTCAATTTTTATTACTTATTTGTACATGCCGCAAGCCCATGCTTATAATTGGTTAACACACAGTATATGCTGCTACTCCTTGTAATTTCTGTACTCCAATGGAAGTATTTTATTTTTGTTAAGACTCTCTTTTATTTTTTATGTAGAGTACTTCAAAGTATAATTCCATTCAAACAGGAAACAGAATTACACAGTGTTTTCACAGCAGAATGTACTAATTAATTCAAGGTTTGGGAGCAGCAAAACACTTATGTATTGGACTTAATGTCATTACATTTGTTGTAGAGCACTGTTTTCTTCCCTGATATTAAATATCTGTACTCCTTCAGTGCCATTCAGACTTCTACAAAAAGTGCTCTTCTGTTAAATAGAGGGCACTGGAGAGAGTGACTGTTAAATTGCAGTGGGAACAAATAAATGTAATGAATACATTTCGGCAGAACCAGCTTACTTTCATTAAAAAAATTGAAATAGTATTTTGGGAGCAAAAAAGTATCTTCGGCAACCCAGAATTAAAATTTCTTAAAGGAACAATTTTGTCCAGGAGGAGAAGTTCCCAGTCTTAAGAGCTGCTGTCCATCTGGGCAGTCCAGCTGTGCTTCTACACTTGTTTGTCGGGGTCTCAGGTGTTTTAGAGCTGGGGGGACTATCTTCCTGAACTTTGCTGGAACTGACTGAGGCTATCTGGAATGGAAATATCACAGGAGAAATGTCTGGCTGATATTGGAAGGAGGCATCCAAGTATCCAGTCACATTCGTGAGTACAGACCTACGTGTAGGCTCCTAGTGACTGTATGCTGTTTAGACATGGGCGCTGTCAAAAAATTTGTTCCGTTTCGTTCCGTACAAAAAAAAATCGTATTTCATAATTTGTGTACAAAATTCAACTTGGATTCGTACGAAATGCAAATTTTCGTTAGAGTTGTAAACTTTTTGTTAAATAACGAAAGTTTGTTATGATAAATTTATCATTATGAGGGGCTCCCACCATTCCTGGGTTTTTTAACTTTTAGGTTTGTTAACTTTTCGTAACAATTCCGAATGTTCGTTAGGATGAATTTATCATTATGAGGGGTTCCCACCATCCTTGTGCTGTGCTGACTTCCTCTGTTTGGTGAACAAAACACCAGTCCTGTTTCTGTTTATTTGGATTCGAAATTTCGTATTTTGTATGAAATTCATAAGCATAGAAATTCCCATCGGGTTCCCACCATCCCTGTGCTGAGTTCCCAGGTCTGTACACCTGCTGTGTGTCCATTATGAGGGATTCCCACCACCCCTGTGCTGAGTTCCCGGATCTGAGTTTACACCCGCTGTGCCCATTATGATGGGTTCCCACCATTGCTGTGCTGTGCTGAATTCCTGGGTTTTTAAAATTTAGTTTTGTTAACTTTTCGTAAAAATAAAGAAAGTTTGTTATGATGAATTTATCATTATGAGGGGTTCCCACCATCCCCGTGCTGTGCTGAATTCCTGGGTTTATAACCTTTAGTTTCATAAGATTTTCGTAAAAATAACGAAAGTTTGTTATGATGAATTTATCATTATGAGGAGTTCCCACCATCCCCGTGCTGTGCTGAATTCCTGGGTTTTTAACCTTTAGTTTCATAAGATTTTCATAAAAATAACGAAAGTTTGTTATGATGAATTTATCATTATGAGGGGTTCCCACCATCCCTGTGCTGTGCTGTGCTGACTTCCTCTGATTGGTGAACAAAACACCAGTCATGTTTCTGTTAATTTGGATCCAAAATTCCAAAATTCGTTAACGAAATTTCGTATGAAATTCGTAAGCATAGAAATTACCATAGGATTCCCACCATCCCTGTGCTGACTTCCTGGGGTTTTTAACTTTTAGGTTTGTTAACTTTTCGTTAATTACGAATTTTCGTTATGAATTTGGATCCGAAAATTCGTAAACAAAATTTCGTAATTCGTTCAGAATACGTATGCATAAAAATTTGTATTTCGGATTTGTACAAATGTACGAATTTCCGGAAATTCGCACAAATTTTCGTTTCATGCAAAACTAATCGCACATGTCTAATGGTGTTTCTATCCCTTGTGTCTCAGCGACAGAGCTTGCTTAAAGTGCAACATTTCCTACGGTGCCTCTTTGTCGCTCTGTCTCTTAGTTGCTGCTGGAGGGATGGTACTAAGAAGTTTTCAGAATGTGACAAGTGTCCTTGTGTTTTTACATAGTGGGGCTGTTATACTAAAACTGGTGAGTGCAAAATCTAGTGCAGGTCTGCATTGAAACCAATCAGCTTCCACTTTTATTTGTTAAAGCTTAATTGAACAAGCTGATGATAGAAGCTGATTGGCTACCATGCACAACTGCAACAAATTTTGCACTCTCCAGTTTTAGTAGATCAAACCCAGTGTTACTTGAGTATCCCACAGCCTGTCTGCACCCTACCCAAGTTCAACCTACAATAAAACATCAAAAAGATACCCCTAGACCAGGGGTCTCAAACTGGCGGCCCTCCAGCTGTTGCGAAACTACAAATCCCATCATGCCTCTGCCTGTGGGAGTCATGCTTGTAACTGTCAGCCTTGCAATGCCTCATGAGACTTGTAGTTTTGCAACAGCTGGAGGGCCGCCAGTTTGAGACCCCCTGCCCTGGACTGTTTATTGAGCCAAAAGAGTGACTGTTACTGTGTGCTTGGCTGCTACTACACTAGTGTGCAAAAAGGACACAAAATCAGCAGGCCCTTTAGAGGGTGATCACTACAGGAAGAAGACGGGTATCCCTGCAGTGTGGATTTCACTACCCTGTTTCCCCGAAAATAAGACCTAGCGTGATTGTCGGTGATGGCTGCATATTAGCCATACTCCCCAAATAACCCCTTCCCTGTTTCCCTGAAAATAAGCCCTACCCTGAAAATAAGACCTACAAGGACTTTAATTAGGGCTTATTTGGGGGATACGGCTTATATTGCAGCCATCACCGACAATCACGCTAGGTCTTATTTTCGGGGGAAACAGGGTAGGACCCAGCTGCCCGCCATACATGGTTCAGCAGGGACCCGACAAATTTCAATCCATATATGGGCATTGTGGTTGAAAAGAACTTGACCTACCAATCGACTTCTCTTCAACCACCCTGTTGAAAAATTTTCACTCAATCGGCCTCGTAGGTTATAGCTGGCAGCATTGACTAGTGTATTCTAATGGCAGGAACATCTCCTCACCATCAAAATACAATGACATTGTGGGGGGGGGGGGGCTCTGTTTTTTTTTTGTTCAACCTCCTGGTTAAATGAAAAAAAACTCATCTATGGCCAGCTTAAAGCTGTAGGAATATTTTTTTTTTTGCGACTAGACTTTAGCTTTACAATGTTACTAAACCCATTAGCCTACATTCATTATATCTGGTCTCCCACAGTACACAGAACATGGAAATGCAATAGTTTTCATTCTGCTCTGATTGTCCTATGCAGGACCCCTGACCCTCTGTCTGGACAGTGCTGATTGGCCCTGTGCTCACCACTTTCATCCTCCCAAGAAAAAAAAAAACTGTCTAGCACTATACACCAAACTGAACATGTCCTCAAGGCTCCGTTGTATCAGCATCAAAAACTGCTCTATAAATTACCTTTCAATAAAAAGACTAAGCAACAATTCTGCGTAACACAATCACAGTGAACAACAAATAAAAATTAGATAGAATTGAGTAAATACTCATACTAAAAATAAAATAATAAGAAATAGGTGTCCATAGGTGAATCCGCACAAATTGTGACAATAGGTCTGAACTTCTTAGCCCTTGTACACACGGTCGGACATTCCGACCAAAAAATCCATCTGATTTTTTCCAACGGATTTTGTCCGAAACTGGTGTTGCATACACACTGCCGGACAAAGTTGTCGGAAAATCCGATGACGTTCGTTCGTTACGATGGGACTACGTTCAGGCTAGTAGCCAATAGCTTTGGTCTAGGAATTTGATCTGAGCATGCGTGGCACTTTGTCCGATCGGAATTCTCTGCACACGATCGGACAAAGTCCGATCAGATCATCTTGTTGGAAAATGTTATATCCAGCTCTCAAACTTTGTTGGTCGGACATTCCGACGGAAAAGATGGAGCCCACACACGGTCGGATTATCCGACAACGCGGTCTGATCGGACATTTTAAGTTGGAATGCCTGACCGT
Organism: Lithobates pipiens; assembly: GCF_037356315.1. Classification (NCBI taxonomy): domain Eukaryota; kingdom Metazoa; phylum Chordata; class Amphibia; order Anura; family Ranidae; genus Lithobates; species Lithobates pipiens. The sequence goes on from NW_027507903.1 coordinate 39,479,334, forward strand.
GTGTACAAGGGCTTAGTGTCAATGTCCACCATCCATCACCTTGTACCACAGTGCCTCCACCAAAAGCTGAAAAAAACAGCTTATCAGCTCCTGTAGACCACTTATTACAGTGGGTCAGTCTAAGCCTGAGGTTTATAACCCAGCCCGGGCCCTTCTCCAGGGCTCATCCACATTTCAAATATCACTCAGTGAATTGGATTTGCAGTTTCACATGCCTTGTACTCCCTACCAGCAGATGGATTATGGATTGTGGAAGAAGGGGAGGATCAGAGAGGACAGGATCAAACAGCCTTTTTACACAATGTGGAGGTTTAACCCCTTAGGTTTTACAGTGAGTATAACAAGCATGCTTTACTGCATATACAGACTGATTTTACTGTTGTGGGTTTAGCAACATTTTACTTTTTTAACCACTTACCGACCAGCCGCCGCCATTATACGGCGGCAAGTCTGCTCGTTCCCAAATATCGCTGTACCTGTACGACGGCTCCTTTAAGAATCATAGCAGGCGCACGCGCCACCCCACTGCATGGTGGGGGTCTTGATGCGTGTGGCCATCAGCCACAATGTCTACCGCCCCCCCCCCCCCCCCCCCCCCCCCCCACGATCGCAGGCATGAGAGCCAGAATGGGGATCTGTAAACACACAAATGCCCAATCTGGCAGGGGGGAGAGACAAGTAATTAGGAACAGCGATTTGTCTCCTACTCCAGTCAGTCCCATCGCCCCACAGTTAGAAACACACACATTAAGGGGGAACACTGTTAACCCCTTCATCGCCCCCTAGTGGTTAACCCTGCCAGTGAAATTTAATCAGTAATCAGTACATTTTTATAGCACTGATCACTGTATAAATGTCAATGCTCCCAAAAAAGTGTCAAAAGTGTCCAATCTGTCTGCTGCAACGTCGCAATCCCTCTAAAAATCGCAGATCGCCGCCATTACTAGTAAAAAAAAAATGATCAAAATGCCATAAATCTATTCCCTATTTTGTAGACGCTGTAACTTTTGCGCAAACTAATCAATATACCGTAACCTTATTGCATTTTTTTTTACCAAACAGATGTAGAAGAATACATATTGGCCTAAACTGATGAAGACATTTTGTTTTTTACATTTTTTTTTATATTTATTATAGCTAAAAGTTAAAAATATTGTTTTTTTTTCTAAATTGGCACTCTTTTTTTGTTTATAGTGTAAAAAATAAAAAACGCAGAGGTTGATAAAATACCACCAAAAGAAAGCTCTATTTGAGGGGAAAAAGGGATGTCAATTTTGTTTGTGTGCAGTGGCGCAATTGTCCGTTAAAGCGACGCAGTGCCGTATCGCAAAAAAAGGCCTGGTCATTAAGGGGGTAAATCCTTCCGGTCCTTACGTGGTTAATAAGACACAGGAGTTGAATCCAATGCACTTTTGCTTCAGACAAGCGCAGTACAGATGTTTTTCCTGTCTTTTAAAGTGTAAAAAGACAATGACCTTCCTATAAAAAATTCAAATGCCCAAGTAATCTACAGACGCTCCCACGCATATATATGTTTTTTTCCTTTTTAACACTAAACTTTCATCTTCATTTACTTGCTTTGAATAGGGAACATGATTAGACATTCTAATAGGGAGGGGAAGAACAGATTCATATTGTGTAGCTGTATGTGGTCTCTCTGTTTTTTTTCAATTCAATGTCTGGGTAAGATTGTTGGATAAAAATGTCTTGATTCAGAGGATTCTGGTTGCCTACAATGGTATCTAATTAAGTAATGTCTAGAGACAAAGACTTGGACTCAGAAAGCACTCTTGTGTGCTCATTCTTCCTCCTCCTCCTGTTGAGTACTTTTTAAAAGTTACTTACAGAGAGAATTGTCTTTACACTGAACGTGATTTTACCAACTCATAAAGCCACGCTGCAGTTACTAACACTGTATTAAAGGCTAAGTTCACCTTTGAAACATGTTACATGTTCCAACTGTATTTAAGGTGGACCATTAGACATGTGCAAAATGGAAAAATTGGTTTAGTTTAATTTTGGATAGATTCATAACGTTACTCATTTTGTTTCCTTGTTTCCTTGATTTTCTGCGGAATTCGTCTAGATTTGTTTCTTTTATCCATTTTCTAACGAATTCCAAATTTTTGGAACAATTCAAATTCGGATCAAAAAATGATCGACTCTAATGCAGCCAAAATGTGCATCCCTGCCAAATGGCGCTCTTCCGATCCACCAACCATAATGGAGTGGCTGCGACGTATCGGCAAAACGGCGGAAATGTAAGACCTAATCCATCAAGCTCACGATAGACCCGCCAAATTTGCCACAACCTGGGCATGTTGGTCTCATTTCATCTCTACTTCGGAATATAAACAGCTCTTACAATAGGGAGCACTTGGGGGATGGAGCAGACGAGGAGAACCTAACAAACCCCATCCTTACCCTATCTTTCCCCCACTCACCTATGATTCGACCCACCCTCCCTTCTTTCGCTTTAGACGTTAATTCATACTGGTCTAGAGGACATTTATCATTAGTCAAACTTATTGATCCCACTACGGCCTTTCAATTTTTCATCCAGTGCCTAAGAGAAGCATTTTGTTCCAACAGCACTATAACACATACTACTAACAAGCTTCTCATAGGAATCCTACTATATATAGACCTTTAATGTTAAAAAATGATCTATCCACTGGAGACCCTATGTATCACCCCCAGCTAGCCCCATCTTTTTTGGCACTCTAGAGAATAAATGCTCGCCGATGCATCCATCGATGGGACGCAAGTTACGAATTCCCAACAGAAATGTGGAATGTATGGGTGATCTTCTGTCGACAATCACGGCCTTGCCCGCTTAAGTTGTATGGTTTCTGTACTTTCGCCTATGTTCAAACATTCCTTGTATGATATATTTTCTGTATTGTGTAAAATTCTAATAAAATCTTTTGAAAAGAAAAATTATCGAGTCATCAGCTGTCAGGCTGTCAGCAGGTTTCCCCACTGGCAGCTGTAATGTAAACAAAAGAATAATGGCAATGAAAGATTCAGAAAAAATCAGCCTGGGGGTCCGCCTCCATCCATATGGACTTTAAGGGGAACCCCATGCCAACATTTTTTTTTTAAACTGGCGCGTGGTCCCACCCAAAATCTATACCAAACCCTTACAGCCAGGAAAGGGGGGAGGTGACCCGTCCTTATGAACCATACCAGACCACATGCCCACAACATGGCGGGGCTTTGGGGCAGGGAGGCCTCCCCCTAAGCATCTTGTCCCCATATTTTTTTTGTTGTTTTTTCTTTTTAATATCTTTATTCGTTTTCTTTGTATCAAGCATATAAAAAAAAAAACTCAACACGATTACATTTTACATTGTTTAAATCCCCTACCTGCCCCCCCCCCCGCCCACTCCCCTGTCCACCCCCCATCCTCTCTCATCCACCTTTTGTCACTTGTCTTCTCCCATTCCTTCCTGTCTCTCCCCTTCCTCTGCTCCCATCACTTCTGCTTATCTCCTTGTCTGCTTGAATTTTGTCCACACTTTCCATTTATTTTCAAATCCTTCCATTTCCACTTCTCGACTGCATCCTAAATATTCCATGTTATAAATATCTTTTATTTTTTAATACCAACTTCCCATCATGGGGCTTACTGAGTTTTGCCACTGTCGGGGTATTAAACTTTTGGCTGCGTTCATCATGGGGGGTACCAATGTTCTCTTACAATGTTTTGTTGACATTTTAACCCCATGAAGGAAACCCCTCCAAGGTTCCTCAGGTATCTCTGTTAGTAATCTCCTCTATCACCTGCAGTACCTCCTTCCAATATTTTTTGATTTTTGGGCATGTCCACCATATGTGGGCCATGGTTCCCACTGCATTGCATCGCCGCCAACAAAGCCTTGACACCCCACTTTGGTATTTGTGTGCTATGTCTGGTGTTATGTATCAGCGTTATATACATTTGTAATTCATTTCAATGGTATTACTATCTATTGCCATACTATGTACCATCCTCAGTATATGTACTGAGTACAAGTACATGTTGATGGGGACAAGGACCTCTCTCCCACAACCCTGGCCCAGTGATACAGGGGGTGACTTATCAGAATCTGGAAACCTCCTTTAACAAGGGGGCCCCAAGGTCCTGGCCCTCCCATGTGAATGAGTAGGAGAAACATAGTACACCTACTCATTCACCAAGAAAAAGTGAAAGTTAATAAAAACACAACACCGGTTTTTGACAAGTCCTTTATTTATAAAAAAGAAAAAAACGCAAACCCGAACGAAAAAAAGAAAAAACTTCTGCCCGCCAAACACAACTGTCCCTGTCCAGGGACAAAGATAAATGACAGGTAATCGTAGTGGCATATAGCAACAAATCAAATAAATGGTGTTGCGCTCCCTTAAACTAAATAATATTAATCCATGAAATGCTAACCAATAAAAACATAAATTATCTGTGCATAAATTCTGATTCCCGTGATAAATCGTGATCAGTGATCAAAGTGACTAGTGCAACAAAGCATTCCAAACGAATATATATATATATATGTAAAGAAATAGAAACCACATATATAAAATCACATAGACCAAAGTAAAAATCGCATAAAATCACCCAGTGATAGTGATGAATACCAATAAATAGATTTTCTTACTCGGTGTAAATAGAAACACATAAAATCGCAAAGATAGAAAAGAAATCGCATATACCCATAAAGTGATAAATGCAAATAAATAAAGTATGAAATCACAACGTGATAGTGATGAATACCAATAAATAGATTTTCTTACTCGGTGTAAATAGAAACACATAAAATCGCATAAATAGAAAAGAAATCGCATATACCCATAAAGTGATAAATGCAAATAAATAAAGTATCACACAAAGTGTGTATAAAGCAAAATTGAATAGTGAAACATTCAGTGCAAACAAATATAGAAGTCTCTCAAACTGCAAACAAAAATAAAAAAGTGGCAAAAAAATCCGTAAAGTGCTTCTCGTAGTAGCAGGTGCAATACAACGTAAACTGTGCACACTCTGGTGTCTCTTCAGTGTCCCGCAGTTAACATATAGGGTGGCCCCTTACCTTACTGCTGTAAGGCAAACAGCATAAAGAGACCAAGGTCTCAGATGGTGACAGCGGTGTACCCTTAGTTCCAAGCTAGGAGGACTTCTCCCCACATTAAGGCAGGATCTCACAGAGAAGGAAACAGGAGGGCTCCAAATGGTGAAGTATGTATACACTTTTATTACAAAACTCAAACAAATGGAAAGGTACTCACAAACAAATCAGTTTAAAAACGCCAGATAGCAGTTTAAAATGTTCCTTTTCGTCTCTCAGACGTGGCTTCCTGTATCCACAAGCACTTCCTTCCCACGCGTATCGTCATGTGACTTCATCAGGGATCATTCATGTGAACGAGTAGGAGAAACATAGTACACCTACTCATTCACCAAGAAAAAGTGAAAGTTAATAAAAACACAACACCGGTTTTTGACAAGTCCTTTATTTATAAAAAAGAAAAAAACGCAAACCCGAACGAAAAAAAGAAAAAACTGCTGCCAGCCAAACACAACTGTCCCTGTCCAGGGACAAAGATAAATGACAGGTAATCGTAGTGGCATAACTGGGTGTCCCTGCCCTCATGACTACCTCTCATTGGGTAATGACACCCTCCAAAGGAGAGGTAGACACGGGGGAGAGATCACACGATTACATCCCCATAAACCCTATGTTTACCTGTCTCATTGGAGAACCGCACACCAGAAAATAAAGGGAAAAAAAAACATAGCCACCACATTTATAAATTGGTAGGCCATAATTATATAATTTTTTTGTTATTGAGTTTAATACCACCTTAATGTAGGTCCAGTATAATAATATGGCAGATCTAGATTCTGTGGTCTTTTCTTTGCTAACTTCTATTCTGTATGTGAAAAAGTCATTACAAGTTCTGTTTTTACGCTATTAATCGCTAAGGCCTTTTCTGTCTTCCGCAGCTATTCCTCATCTTGTTCTAACAGCCTCGAGATCTTAGAGAAACCATGAAGATTAGTCTATCAGGAGTCATTGAGAAAATGTCCCTAACATTAGTGGGGGTCAGTACCTACTTACAGTGGTAGCCAGAATGTCACCCTCACTGGCTCTGCCAAGTGGCACTGGACCTGAAACGATGAAGGCACAGCTGCAGGAAACCCTAGCCTTCTGTAACACCCTCATAGATTGCTAGTTCTAGTTAGGTAAATTTAGCTTGTTGGCTCTCCTGTAATCAGTTGAGCTGGGTGTGATTACTTTGGACTTCTCTGGGTTCTGCAGGCTTCGGGTTTGATTGCTTATCCCTGTTTTCTGGAGAGTTCCAGAATCTAGTGGGTGGAGGAATCAAACAAGCAAGCTGAATATTTATTAGTGTATAAAGTACCTCTGCGCCAACCACCTTGACAAGGGGAATAGAGGGATGCTGCAAACACTGAAGGGAGCTTCACCTACTCCCTGAGCAATATCGATTAAGTGGTTTTAGTGTTGCGCAAATGGGGGAATACAAGAAAGGAGGGGAGAGGGAGGGGGGGGGGGAAAGGGGGAGAAAGAGAGGGAAGGAGAAAAGAAAAAGGGGAAGGGGAAGAAAGGGCAGGGAGGGGGAAGGGGAACAGATGAGTATGCAGGTAAAGGATAAAAGGGTAAAGGTCAAAAAGTGCTAGTGTAAAATTATATGTGTCTGGGTGTGCACAAATCCTTGTTCGGTACGTGCTAAACTAAAATAAATGTTAGAGAGTGCCATACAAATAAAAACTCGCAGTAATGGATGAATGCCTCACGGCTGTGAGGTTACAGCCTTAATAGTATAGGTGGGTAACTGGCTCCTGTTCCTGGGATAGGTATGCCTCACAAGATAAAGAGATAATGTCCCATAGTGTAGTAGTTTCAACCAATTGAATTTTATTTAAGTATAGTGACAGGGTACTCACATTCTGAGTGAATAAAAACTGCAGTAATAGAGCAACAAGCAGAGTAACGAACGGTGTATTCCAATGTCCTTCCTAGTGTCTCTCTCACTTCCTTCCTTGCGCATTCGTCACCGTCACGTGACTTCTTCAGGGAAATGAATAGAGAGAAAGGAGTTGTGTTTTTATGCTGATATTTATGTAGCTACAGCCAATGCCTGGGGAGGTGAGCCAAAATGGTGTCTGGAGGATATATAAATAGTTTGGAACCACTGAGATAAGGGTTCTCTTTTTACTGGAAGGGAGGGACCCAGCCAGGAGGGCTACCTGCTCATCCTGGCCATTCTGCAGAAGACCGCAGCCTGATCATCCTAGTTCCAGCTGTGCTCAGCTGGAGGGCCTATCCAACCACAAGCCCATTAGGAAAAAGAAAAGAGGGATGTCACTGGAGACCTGCCTTGGAGGCTTCTCATAGGATCCTGCCTGCTGGAGTCTGAGGAAAATATTCAAATTTTTGGGGACACTGTGAGAACACATTAAGGCCCCTTTCACACTGGGGCAGTTTTCAGGCACTACAGCGCTAGAAATAGCGCCTGAAAAAAAACGGCCCCTTTCACTCCAGTGTGAAAGCCGGAGGGCTTTCACACTGGAGTGGTGCGCTAGCAGGACGGTGAAAAAAGTCCTGCTAGCCGCATCTTTGGAGCGGTGAAAGGAGCGGTGTATTCCGCTCCTAAAACACTCCTACCCATTGAAATCAATGGGAGAGCGCGGCTATACCGCCACTAGTGGCACTTTGCGGGCGGTTTTAACCCTTTTTTGGCCTTTAGCAGGGGTTAAAACCACCCCACTATCGGCCGCAGACCGCCGCTAAAATGACGGTAAAGCACCGCTAAAAATAGCGGCGCTTTACCGCCAACAGCCCGCACCGCCCCAGTGTGAAAGGGGCCTAAGAGAGAGAAGGATCTCAGTAACTGTTTCCTTAGTAACCCCTGCTTCACAGAGTATAAGGCTTGCCTGGCCTGGGGCCCCAGTGCTGTCCATTTTGTCCTACTACTAAGCGAACTGGGTCATGAAGCTGGGGAAGACCCCATCCAAGTTAACTTGCAATAAACTTCCAAAAAGGGCAACCCTTAGACTGATTCTTTGAGCCAGAAAAGTGAAATGTGCTGTTTGCCTGGCTGCTGCTGTACTAGTAGGAGAAAACCCTAGGACACAAATCATCAGCCCTTGTGGGGGTAACACTACACACCTCTGAAGGAACCTTGGTTAAGAATGGCTTTTATATATGTATTTAAAGAGTTTTTCCATTTCCGGAGACTGCTATTCTATTCCGTAGAGTTCCTGTCCTACTACTTATAAATGTATTTTTCATGTTTAATCTTGTTTTTTTTTTCTTTTTGCATTTGAGTAGCTTATGCCACCTTGCACAGCTCCATCCCCATTAAATAAGTAAAAAAGCAAGGTCAGATGCACTTGCATTAGCAAAGAGAAATCTTTTGTGTACATCAGAAAACGCTGCTGTGCCCTCCAGTGTGCGTTCCAGACATTGGAATGACGTCACCGCCCTACACGTTTCCTCATCAGTCTGCAACATCTTTAAGAGCCTAGCTCTTGCAGGTGTAGCAGGTACAGAGATGAGACAAACCATTTACTACTGCGTATAGGAGTGCTTACAATGATCAACTTTTATTTATTCATGTAAGACCTTTATCCACCCCAAAAAAAAGTTTCCTGTAACTGAATATAAAGTGTTAGCTGGAGTTTGGCTTCAATTTGTTAGTTTATCTAAATCTGCTAGTACATCTAACAATCCCCTCCCCCCAGACTGACAATGCTGCTGTACAAATTTGCCCCTGTACTCCTTCATCCAGATTGGGAGCGCTCTAGTACAGGAGGTATGACGCTGGCCAGATCATCAGGTGAAAACAGAGGGGAAAAAAGACAACTAATGCAGCCACCACATCTAATGATTGGTAAGCTATCGAAACTTCCTGTATATTTTACTTTGTTGCCTCTGTTTACTGTTTATTTCCTTGTGTTTTTATAAAATCTAAATAAACACCGATTATAAAAATCGATGGTAAGCTGCAATATATTACATTTTTGGTTTTGGGTTTGCTATCACTTTAATTTGACATCTGGTTTTTAAAAGCTACCGTGATTTAACAAAAAACATCTAAAATAAAGCTCAGGAACATGTTGTTAATAAGTGTTTATTAATGGCACAAAGTCATGGCCAATGTGAAAACCCAGCAGTATAATACATCAGTGGAACTAGAAAATGACTAAACCATTGTAGGTTGGGTATAATTACTAGAGCAAAGAAAAGCTCCTGATAGTGCCCATAGCAACCACACAAATGGTAGATTTCCCATACAAAATTAGCCCACCAAAATCTTAATTGGAATCTGCAATGGGCATGTTAGTTAATGACTGAAACAGGTTCATAGAAAGTTGGATTTGTGCTATGTATGTTGTACAGACTGTTTTAACCATTAATTTAAAAAAAAACACATTATTATGCATGATTCCCATCTGGGCTAATTGGGTTAAAATTATTTCAATATAAAATCTTCAATTTCTGCTGGAAAAATTGTTCATGGTTGTCTCCATGCTTCTAGTAACCAGACAAATGAATTAACAACAATGGCTACTTGTATAACCTCACCTCCACCTCCATGTTACAACCTGAGCAGGTCAAAAAAAAAAATCATTATACAATTAAAATTTCCCTGAGGATAAATAACTTTGTATTAGGCGGCGTACACACGCGGGGACTGTCTGCCGAAACTAAGTTCGTCAAACAGTCCGCTCAAACTTTTGAATGAACGAACACGCCCACACACGGCACTTTTTGAGCGGACAAATACGGCAAACTTTGTTCGTCGTACTAAGTCCGCGCAACTTTTGAAAGGAGCGGACTCGCCCACACACGAGGCAACAGTCCGCTCATTTCGAGCGCGTGTGCAGGTAGGCGGGGCCCGCGACGGAGACGTCGCGGGCTCCGCCGCCTGGAATGGACTTAAAGGGGAACCCCAACGCCGAAAAAATCGGCGTGGGGGTCCCCCCAAAGTCCACAACAGACCCTTGTCCGAGCACGCTACCCGGCCGGCCAGGAAAGGGGGGCGAGCGAGCGCGCCCCCCCTCCTGAGCCGTACCAGGCCGCGTGCCCTCAACATGGGGGGTGCCTTGGGGAAGGGGGGGGCCGCGCGGCCCCCCCACCCCAAAGCACCTTGTCCCCATGTTGATGAGGACAAGGGCCTCTTCCCGACAACCCTGGCCGTTGGTTGTCGGGGTCTGCGGGCGGGGGGCTTATCGGAAGAAGGGAGCCCCCTTTAATAAGGGGGCCCCCGGATACCGGCCCCCCACCCTATGTGAATGAGTATGGGGTACAATGTACCCCTACCCATTCACCTGTAAAATAAAAGTACCCAAAAAAAAACAACACACGAGATAAAATATTTTATTGCACAGCTCCGGGGGTCTTCCGTCTTCGGGGGTCTTCTCGCCGGACTCCTCCGCTATCTTCTTGTAGCTCTTTTGCTAGCGGAGGAGTCCGGCTTTCTTCCTCCCCGCCGCCGGCCTCTTCTCCTGACTTCGGGGGTCTTGTCCCCCTCTTCGGTTCTTCTGCCGGGCCACCGCGCCTTCTTATAGCTCTTTTGCAGGCGGTGGCCCGGTCTTCTGTCGCCGCCTTCCGTTCTTCTGTCGCATATAGTGACAATGGGGCGGTGTCACATGGTATATGTCACATGGGTTGGTCACATGGGGACTATGACATCGTAAGGGGGCGGGGTCACCATGTGACCAACCCATGTGACATATACCATGTGACACCGCCCCATTGTCACTATATAAGTGGCCGCTCAGCGCGGCTCTGGCATTCCGGCCGGAGAGAGCGACGTGTCAACATCTCCTGGAGAAGAACAAGAAGAACAAGAAGAAGAACAAGAACGGAAGGCGGCGGCGACAGCGGCGACAGAAGACCGGGCCACCGCCTGCAAAAGAGCTATAAGAAGGCGCGGTGGCCCGGCAGAAGAACGGAAGGCGGCGACAGAAGAACGGAAGGCGGCGACAGAAGACCGGGCCACCGCCTGCAAAAGAGCTATAAGAAGGCGCGGTGGCCCGGCAGAAGAACCGAAGAGGGGGACAAGACCCCCGAAGTCGGGAGAAGAGGCCGGCGGCGGGGAGGAAGAAAGCCGGACTCCTCCGCTAGCAAAAGAGCTACAAGAAGATAGCGGAGGAGTCCGGCGAGAAGACCCCCGAAGACGGAAGACCCCCGGAGCTGTGCAATAAAATATTTTATCTCGTGTGTTGTTTTTTTTTGGGTACTTTTATTTTACAGGTGAATGGGTAGGGGTACATTGTACCCCATACTCATTCACATAGGGTGGGGGGCCGGTATCCGGGGGCCCCCTTATTAAAGGGGGCTCCCGGATTCCGATAAGCCCCCCGCCCGCAGACCCCGACAACCAACGGCCAGGGTTGTCGGGAAGAGGCCCTTGTCCTCATCAACATGGGGACAAGGTGCTTTGGGGTGGGGGGGCCGCGCGGCCCCCCCTTCCCCAAGGCACCCCCCATGTTGAGGGCACGCGGCCTGGTACGGCTCAGGAGGGGGGGCGCGCTCGCTCGCCCCCCTTTCCTGGCCGGCCGGGTAGCGTGCTCGGACAAGGGTCTGTTGTGGACTTTGGGGGGACCCCCACGCCGATTTTTTTCGGCGTTGGGGTTCCCCTTTAAGTCCATTCCAGGCGGCGGAGCCCGCGACGTCTCCGTCGCGGGCCCCGCCTACCTGCACACGCGCTCGAAATGAGCAGACTTCCCTCCGAGCGGGAACAGTTTGCTCATTTCGAAAGTAGCCTACACACGGGCGGACTGTTCGCTCAAACCAAGTTTCAGCGGACAGTTTTTCGGAATTTCCGAAAAACTTTGTTCGTCAAACTGTCCGCTGAAACTGTCCGCTGAAGCCCCACACACGAGCGGACTGTCCGCTGAAACACTGTTCAGCGGACAAAGTTGAGCCAACAGTCCGCCCGTGTGTACGCGGCCTTATGGTACAAAATCCAAGACAATCTGAATTGGAGCAATAATGGTCCCTAAATAGTCCAATGTAAAACCACAGTCACTCATTGAAAGCATTGGTGTACTTTGGTGTTGTGCTGCCCTAGGCAAGAATCTACCACTTTATAATTACAGAGGAGGTCTGGTGCTAGAATTACTGCCCATGATCTGACATTCGTGGTTATACCTAACACGTGTGGGACTATCGCTGTTTGACCAACATGCGCTTTTGCCTTTATGTACAAGCACGGGAGGACGGAGGCTCCTGGTGGGATAAGAGAGCCGCGGGATGCGGCGGGAGGGGGGAATGTCCTCTCCCGCTGCTTGTAATAGGAACAAGCAGGAAATCGAGTGGAATCAAGCAGGAAAACAAGTAGGAATTGAGTCGCTTTGATTGCTATAACAGGAGAGCCAACTGTTGGCTCTAAAAACCGATACCAGGGTGATGCAGGCATCATCCCGATACAGGTGCCGCCCCCCTGAAAAATGCTGCCCGAGCCAAATGCCTTCTTTGCCTCGTGGTAGATACACCCCTGATTAAAAGGATGACTTGCTGCTTCCCTTAAGCCCAGAGTCAGGGTCAATCCGCCAGAGACAAAACTGTAATAAAAAAAAAGTGCACAGGGCATGACCATCTAATTTTAGAATTTATTGCACAAAGTGTTAAAGAAGCAATTGCACTTAGATGTAAGGATAAAGGTGCAGGCACATTATCAAAGCCAGCTTGAGAAAGGAGTGTATACAGCCCTGAAACACACATAGCCAAGCTCCTTATGTCTGATGTTATTTGCTCTCCGGGAACTCGACCTGTTGCCTGGACATCTGACCACGCTGACCACATCTGACCACAGTTTACTATCCAGTGACAGCCACTTCCTGGCACAATTCTGCATTACTCCGCCCACTTCTACTATGTACTCCATATTTCAATCTCAGGTCCTCCTGGTAAAGCTTTTGATAATGTGCCTATACCTATAACCTTATATGTGAGTGCAATTTGTTCTTTTAACCCTTCGTGGTATAAATTCGGCACTTAGATGGCCCCGCCTTCTGCACCTTTCTTTAATTAAAAAAATATCAAATTGTAACTCAGTTCTCTTCTTATGGCAAGTAAAATGTGAACCTTAAAGAGGAAGTAAACCCTGATGGGTCTACTTCCTCTTTGATTCCCTGCAAAGGTAAAGCATAATGGACTACTATGCATCGCATAGTAGTCCATTATGTGTCACTTACCTGACACAGGATCCAACGAAGTCACCGCTGTCCCCTGTAGTTCCGAGTGTCCATCTTCTTGGTGGGTCTCGCTGCTCCGGTGCTGTAATTCGCCGGAGCAGCGATGACGTCACTCCCGCACATGTGCACGGGAGCCGTCACTCTCAGCATATCACAGCGATCTGCGGCTTGCCCAGTGCGTCTGTGCGCCGCTGTCTACGGTGCATGCGCCGTAGACAGCGGTGGCTGTGTTCAGGTAAATATCTCCTAAACCGTATAGGTTTAGGAGATATTTCTTGGACCTACAGGTAAGCCTTAATCTAGGCTTACCTGTAGGTGAAAGTGGTTTGTAAGGGGTTTTTTTTTCATGCTTTTATTATTTTTATTATATGAGTGGCATGATTTGCGCAGGACTCCTTGTTTTATTTATCTGTAAGGGTTTACAACCACTTTAAGGCTAGGTTTAGATGTGCATGTAAACCCACTGCTCCTCTAAAAAGCAATCCATGTTTAGTCGATTCCAGTTGATTGAAAGGCAGTGGGGAGGCAATGTGATGCCTCCTCATGGCCTGTTGGAACCCAATTTTTGCTGACCAAACACACCACAAGCACATGCATTGGATTTTCTGGGCATCCCCATTCGTGTTCAACCAGCTTGTTGCCCGCTGATTGTAATAGGTTTGATAGTTTTTGTTGTAGGCGTGAAGCAAAAAATCATGACTGCAGCATGTAAACCCCTTGTCTTCTGCCACTGCAACCTAACTTCAGTCATTAGTCTAAAATGGGGGTCTCCAAACTTTCTAGTCAAAGGGCCAGTTTACTGTCCTTTAGACTTTAGGAGGGCCGGATTGTGACCATTGAGAGTAGAAAATTCCTCAGACTTGGTGATCAGAGGTGGTAAAAAAAATTGCATTAAAAAAATTACATAACACTGCCTGTAGGCGGTAGGATGAGAAACTGTGCCTCATCATTGGTATTAGTGGGAAGAATAATTTCCATTGTTAGTGTCAGTGGGAGGAATAGTACCCCATCCTTGGTATCAGTGGGAGTAAAAGTGCCCTATCCTTGGTATTAGTGGAAGTAGTAGTGCCCCAAGAATAATCCCATCATTGGTGTCAGTGCGAAGATTTGTGCCCCAAGGTTGGTGTCAGTGGATGGGATAGTACCCCATTGTTGGTATCAGTGGGATATGTCTTGTATCATTGGAAGGAATAGTGGTCAGATAAAGGCATGCAAAGGACCACATCCGGTCTGCGGGCCACAGTTTGGAGACCACTGGTCTAAATAACGCCAAATTGAATGACATAATGGCGAGATTTACTAAAACTGAAGAGGGCAAAATCTGGTGTAGCTATGCATAGAAACTAATCAGCTTCCAGATTTTATTGACAAAGCTTGATTGAACAAGCTGAAGTTAGAAGCTGATTGGTTACCATGCACAGCTGCACAAGATTCTTAGTTTACTAAAGCATCATGTATCATAAGAATTGCCATTGAATAATGGCGCCATACACGCGTTAATAAATGACCATTTGCTTTTCTGATTGATCTATTCTGATTGAAATAATTGAACTATGGTCAAAACCTATTCTATCAATATGGTACACATGGGGAAGTTTCTATCAATTGATAAGCTATTATTATAACATATGATCATAAATCACCATGTAATCTCAAAATCTGATCTATCAAAATACGATCATATTTATGAACAACGTATCTCAGTACTGGCTAAAGCAGTGCTGACCAAATCCAATCGCAATTGAATCTTAGTCGAAAAGGAAGTTATGGCTGTTCTATTTTTAGAAAATTCAATTGTTTTGATCGAATTACAGATCAATAGGATAAAAAAAATCAAAACATACATGGGCACCATAACACATTTATGTCCACGCAGTGGGTGTCCCTAACACTTACTGTATTCATCAACCAGCTCCAACGTTCTGTGCAGGGAGCTCGCTCACTGCATGCTCTCAACAAAGTGACCAAGCTGTCATTGACAGCGTGGGCAGGGCTCCTGATCATGTGACTGCTGAAACAGCCAAACCCAGTGGTCACACGACTAGAAACCTCACCTCCTGTCTTTCAGAACTACTGACAGTTTACTATGCTTCAGTTATGAATGAACACAGTGGGGGATCGGTACTGGTCACTGACTGTGTTCATTCAGAAAAGAAAGATATGTCATTTACTGGCAGCAGCTGACATGGGAGAAGAGGAGGGAAGCCGGCAACACAGCATGCGGTGGGGGCACACGTGGGTCAGACAACAGAAGAAAGAGGAACCTGAAGGTTAGTCCATATTCCATATTTAGTGGAAAGGATCCGCTGTATTTTCCTCCTGCAGCAACTGAATGTCGTAGAAGGGAGAGGAGGAGAATTGGGCATTCAGCTGCTGCAAGGAGGAAAATTCAGCCAATTGGTTCCACTAAATGCCACCCACGCCGCTTTTCTTCTTCAGCTTCCAGGATCGGCAACCAAGGCACATGATCTACCGTCACCTGGCCGTGATCAACAGGTTTCTGACTCCTACAGTATGGGAAGAAGGCAAGCCGGGGGATTCAGTGTGAAGCTTTGGGCAATATTCTGCTCAGAAACCTTTGGTCCTGCCATTCATGTGGATATTACTTTCACACGTACCACCTACCTAAACATTGTTTCTGACCAAGTACCTCTTTCAACAAAAGAATGCACCCTGCCACACTACAAAGATGGTTCAAGAATGGTTTGAGGAACACAATAACAGTTCAAGGTGTTGATCTCCAAATTCTCCGGATCTCAATCTATTGAGCATCTGTGGGATATGCTGGAAAAACAGGTCTGATAGATGGCGACCTCATCTCACAACTTACAGGACTTAAAGGATCTGCTACTGAAGGCTTGGTGCTAGATATCACAGCTTACCTTCAGAGGTCTGTTGAAGTCCATGCCTGGACAGGTCAGGGCTGTTTTAGTGGCAAAAGGGGCTTTTTTGGTAGCATAAGGAGAACATACTCAATATTAGGTGGGTCATCATAATGTTATGGCTGGTCGGGGTATCTCCAAGGTGTCCATTGAGGTTTGTACAGGAGGACTTCCTTTATCTTATATAGGTAATAGGCCGCTTGCTATAACTCCTGTCTGTAACACCCAAATAAACATTTTATCGGTATCGTGCACCGCATGTTGTGGCTTCTTATACAATGCCATATGTTATACTATTCATAGTGACTGTAAGATTAAATGAGGAAAGAAAAATATCTTGTCACAGTGCCGAATTTGACAATTCTTTTCTAAGTTAAAATCAGACTGAGTGGTTTGTCGAAACAAGCATAGCCAGCAGTTGATCAGAATTACAGAAATTCTTCAGTAAAGCACTCGAGGTATGAAGTCACACTGTGCCGAATCAGAAGCCTATTCATGTACACACAACTCAATCATTACTCCTTGCACCTTTGCTCGTACTAGGAAAAATACCGAGGGCCCTACACATCAGCATCGTGTTTCCATTTAATCGCAGCCACTTCATATTCTTTATCCCCCAACAGTGAATTTTTTTCCTTTTTTAACTTTTTTTTTCCTCTTGGCATCAGCACAAACAGAAATTCGCTGTAGCTTAAAGTCTGCAATGTGTTTTTTTTTTTCAGGCATGATAAGGAATGAGTGACTAGATGAGGGACCTTGGACTGAAGACCTGATGATGTCATGGCTCCAGTGAGATCAATGGATATAGTCATTGCCCTTAGAGTACATAACTCATTGTGTATTTCCCTAAGTGGACCATAAGACACCCAGCACCAAGTATTGTATGTATTCAACTCTGCCAATTACTTGCCATGTCGCTGAGTACTATTCTGTATTGTGAGATCCCTCTTTGCTGTTTTCTGCTCTAGCCACATGATTGGGTTTCTTTCTTTCTTTTGTATGCCAAGTTATTCTGTAGGCTGAATACAATAGTACAAGAATTACCTGGGTATATTGGAATATATTGCAGCTTAAATTAAAAGAAGAATTACGGGTAAAACATAGCTTGTCCTAGGCTTCATGTACACTACAGCTCCTAAACTTGAGTTTAACCGTTTCCCGTCTGCCGGCCATCAAATGATGGCTGGGCAGCGTGCCTTCCGTTCTGGGTGGATGTCATATGACGGCCTCCCAGAATGACCACTCTTGTGCGCCCATGGGGGCACGCATTGCAGCGATCGGTGGTGCAGTGTGTCAGTCAGACACACCGCTACACCGATCTTAGTAAAGAGCCTCTGACGGAGGCTCTTTACCACGTGATCAGCCGTGTCCAATCATATCTGATCACTATGTAAACAGGAAGAGCCATTGATCAGCTTTTCCTCACTCGCGTCTGACAGACGCGAGTAGAGGAGAGCCGACCGGCTGCTCTCCTGACAGGGGGAGTCTGTGCTGATTGTTTATCAGCGCAGCCCCTCCTCGGATGCCCACCCAGGACCACCAGGATGACGCCAGGACTACCAGGGATTGGCACCACCCTGGACCACCAGGTATGCCATCCTAGACCACCAGGGAAATGCCAATCAGTACCCAGGCAGCTGCCAATCAGTGCCCATCCTCAATGCCTACCAGTGCCAATCAATGTCATCTATCAGTGCCGTATATCAGTACCCATCAGTGCCACATATCAGTGCCCAGTAGTGCTGCCTATCAGTGTCACCCACACGTATCCATCAGTGCAGCTTTTCACTGCCTATCAGTGTCGCCTATCAGTGCCCATCAGTGCCCACCAGTGCCACCCATGAGTTCCAGCTATCAATTCCCATCAGTACTGCATATCAGTGCCACCTATCAGTGCCGCCTACCCGTGCCCATCGTCAGTGCCTGCCAGTGGCCATCAGTGCCACCTCATTGGTGCCACCTCAGTGCCCATCAGTGCCCCCTTATCGGTGCCAATCAGTGAAGAAGAAAACTTACTTATTTACAAAATGTTATAACAAAATAAACTTTTTTTTTTTTTTAAATGTTAGGTATTTTTTTATTTGTTTAGCAAAAGATAAAAAACAGAGGTGATCAAATACCACCAAAAGAAAACTCTATTTGCGGGAACAAAATAATAAAAATCCTGTCTGGGTACAGTGTAGCATGACCGCGCAATTGTCAATTAAACAGTGACAGTGCTAAAAGCTGAAAATTGAATTGGGCAGGAAGGGGGTGTAAGTGCCTGGTATTGAGGTGGTTAAGAGCATTTGGCATTTTTTTGCCAAAGCTCCTGAACTTAACTCTATAAAAGCCTATGTCTCAATGTACAGAATCGTTTAGGAGCTGCTGCGGGTAGAGGAGGTTCAACCTCCCTTAACCTCCCTCTCCTGAATGCGGAAGAATTGCGTTCAGGATAGAAACGTTTTGACCGCCGGTTGCAAAACACAATTTTGCCATGTAGGTTATGTGTACATGAAGCCTTTAACCACTTCCTGCCCAGGCCAATTCTGACATTTCTCTCCTACATGTAAAATTCCTAATTTTTTTGCTAGAAAATTACATAGAACCCCCAAAAATTATATATGTTTTTTTAGCAAAGACCCTAGAGAATACAATGGCGGTCATTGCAACTTTTTATCTCGCACGGTATTTGCGCAGCAATTTTTCGAACGCGTTTTTTTCAGAAAAAAAAACAGTTTCATGCTAAAAAAAAAACAAATCAGTAAAGTTAGCCCAATTTTTTTGCATAATGTGAAAGAGGAGGATACGCCGAGTAAATAGATACCCAACATGTCACGCTTCAAAATTGCACGCGCTCGTGCAATGGCGCCAAACTTTGGTATTTAAAAATCCCCATAGGCGACGCTTTAAAATTTTTTACTGGTTACATGTTTTGGGTTACAGAGGAGGTCTAGGGCTAGAATTATTGCTCTCGCTCCAACGTTCGCGGCGATACCTCACATGTGTGGTTTGAACACCGTTTTCATATGTGGGCGGGACTTACGTATGCGTTCGCTTCTGTGTGCGAGCTCACGGGGACAGGGGCGCTTAAAAAAATTTTTTTTTCTTTTTTATTGTTAATTTTATTTTTATTTTTTTAGTTTTACACTTAAAAAAAAAAAAAAAAAATTGATGACTTTTATTCCTATTACAAGGAATGTAAACATCCCTTGTAATAGGAATATGGCACGATCGGACCTATTTACAGTGAAATATGGGGTCAATAAGACCCCATATCTCACCTCTAGGCTGGGCAGAATAAAAACAAAAAAAAAAAAAAAACGATCCTGGCTTCCTAGCCAGATTGGCGCCGTTAATTTGAATAACGAGGCCGGGCGTGACGTCATAACATCGCGCCCGGCCTCCGAACGATCATAGAGACTCCGGGGACAATCTAGTCCACCGGAAATCTCTATGATCACATCCTGGGGCCGGCGGATCCTGTGACCGACTCACCGATGGAAACGGTGAGTCGGTAGAAGCACCGGAGGGCGGCGGGAGGGGGGGGGGGCGTCCCCTCCCGCCGCCCGTAAGAACGATCAAGCGGCGGAACAGCCGCTATGATCGTTCTTATGGTGCAGGGAATCGCCGGCTGAAAACGGTAATATCTAAATGATGTCTGTGGACTCAGGCATCATTTAGATATAACCACCGAAACCCCAGGCCGTCAATAGACGTACTGCGGTTTTGAAGTGGTTAAATGCTCCCTTCCCCCTCCCCACCTATGCTGACTAAACCATGTAAGATGTATATACTTACCTATTTTCTGGCATTTCTGGTCCAGCCATATGATCCAGCTCTGCTGTGTCAGCCAGCGGCAGCTGCAGGGTAGAGTAGGGACTGCAGAAAATGCATGTGCCATAGGAATCCTATGGGTGACGTCACCGCTCCCAGGCATTCCTAGCTATTGTCAAGCACTCTCTTCTCTCCCCTGCAGACACCGCTGGCTGATACAGGGGATTACGTGACCAGACCAAAGCAGGCAGAAAGTAGTTTAGTATATACGGTACATATTTTTAAGGTTAGTCAGCATAGGTGCTAGGAGGAGGCAGAAGACATTTTTTTTAAGACTAGTTAACTGGTAGCCTTGATTTTTAAGTTTGATTCCAGATACAAAAACATTAATTTAAATATACTCCAATATGCCCTGTTTTCCATTATTTGATTTGGAAATTAAACCTCCCACATTTTGATTTAAAACCCTACAATACTCCAAGTCCTTAAGGCAGTTTGGCAGCTTCAAACTCATGGGCCTATTTCATGTCGACATGACTTCAACATGTTATCGCCTTATGTACTCAGATAACATACCCTCCCAATTTCTTCAAGAATCAAACCCCCTCCACAACTTTGAAACCCTTAATTATCTTAACCACTTGCCACCCAGACCAATTCTAACACTTCTCTCCTACATGTAAAAATCATCATTTTGTTTGCTAGAAAATTACTCAGAACCCCAAAACACATATATATATATATATATATATATATATATATGTTTTTTTTTAACAGAGACCCTAGAGCAGTGATGGCGAACCTTGGAACCCCAGATGCTTTAGAACTACATTTCCCATTGTGCTGCACTGCAGAGTGCATGACCATCATGGGAAATGTAGTTCCAAAACACCTGGGGTGCCAAGGTTCTCCATCACTGCCCTAGGTAATAAAATGGTGGTCATTGCAACCTCTTTATTATCTCGCATGGTATTTGCGCAGCAATTTTTCAAACGTATTTTTTTTTTCTTTTAAAAACAAACACTTTCATGCATTAATACAAAAAAAAACAGTGAAGTTAAGCCGATTTTTTGCATAATGTGAAAGATGATGTTACGCCAAGTTAATAGCTGTAGTGCTTTAAAATTGCGCACACCTGTGGAATGACACCAAACTTTGGTACTTAGAAATCTCTATAGGCGACTCTTTATATTTTTTTACAGGTTACCTGTTTAGGTGATGATTAAGCACAGTGTAGCTGTGTGAAACATGTAACCTCTGTTCTGGCTCTTGCACTTGTGGTGTATGTAATTTCATATGGAACATTAATAAATGGACTTCAATAACATCGGTGTGCAGCCAATCTTCTTAATTTTCATTTAGAGTTACAGAGGAGGTCTTGGGCTGGAATTATTGCTTTTGCTCTAATGTTTGCGGCGATACCTCACATGTGTGGTTTGAACGCCGTGTACATATGTGGGCATGACCTACGTATGCTTTCACTTCTGCAAAGGAGCATGCAGGATCGGGGGCACTTTTACTTTTTTTTTCTATTTTGACACTTTCCCTTTACATTTTTTGATCACTTTTATTCCTATTACAAGTAAAACATGTAAACATCCCTTCTAATAGGAATAGGGCATGGCAGGTTCTCTTTACAGCGAGATTTGGGATCTATAAGTCTCCAGATCTCACCTCTAGGCTGAAAAGCCTAAAACCAAAAAGAAAATGATCTCGGCTTCCCAGCCAAGGCAGTGTTTACTATAACGTGTTTCATAAAGTTGTGCCCAGCCTCCTAAGGTCATAGAGACTGCCGGGGACCATCTGGCCCGCGGTATTCTCTATGGTGAACTTCCAACTCCAGTGGATTCCTTCTCTGTCTCGTCTATCACACAGGGGAGGCAGTAGAAGCACCGGAGGGAGGCGGGAGGGGATTTCCCCTTCTGCCGCCTGTAAGTCTGCAACGTCATATGACGTTGTGCGGGCCAATGCCCCTTCAATTGCCTATACTACCAGCATCATATAAAATCTAGATGGCAACTAAGGAACTATTAGGGTCTATTGGATTTATTAGGTATACACCCTTGTGGTCCAACAAGCTGTTGCCCAAGGTCTGTAAATTACACGGCTTTCAAAGATGGGAACAGTCCGGTATTTCTCACCTGTCCCAGCAGTATGACAACAGAGCTTTTAAATCATTTCAGCACCTTCACCCCAACAGAAAACTTGGGCATGGGCAGATGTGCCAAAGAATACATGTAGGTTTCAAGCAAAAGAATGCGAGGATGGCACAGTGAAGGAGGTCCAGGACCTCCTTTACTGTTCATGTATGAGTACAGCTCCAGCACGTGCACAGATGTGCCAAAGGGCTTTGCCAGGTTCCAAAGGCAGACTATCAGACATGTCGGTGTTGGCAGAAGAATGGTGGAGCCACTAACCAAGAGATGGAAATTCCTCTTTAAGTCTTAATTTCAGCTCCACAAGAAATGGGTTTATCAAGATTTACAGTTGAGGAGGAACGATTTACAATCTCAAAACTGCCTTACTCTACTTTTCTCCCACAGTTACAACCAAAGGTCTTATTTCTGAAATGTATATCCAACTGCTAGGTAAATTTCTACTTAAATTTCCATTGCTTAATAGGAGGATGTGGGAAATTGACCCAGGGCCAATTTAAGCTGACACCTAGGATGATGCCTTGCAATCCACACAACTGGTTTCATATGGGTTGATTTACTAATACTGGAGAGTGCAAAATCTGGTGCATCTCTGCATAAAAACCATTTAACTTCCAGCTTTTTTTTTATTTTTTTTTAATCAAAGCTTAAATGAACAAACTGAACTTAGAAGCTGATTGGTTTCTATGCAGAGCTGCACCATATTTTAGTACAGCTTTTCATTCTCCACAGAGTATAATGTACCCCTAAATTCCAACATAGAATTTGCTTGCTTGCCGACCCTTTGTATCAGATGGAGTCATCCTCAGGGTAGCCTCATACAACTTGTGTGGTAGTGCCCAAATTACAAAGATACTGGGATGGTCTGATCGAAACTATTAAGTACTCTTTTAACCACTTTCAGACCGGACCATTTTGCTGGTAAATGACCAGAGGTCTTTTTACAATTTGGCACTGCGCTGCTTTAACTGGTAATTGCGCGGTCATGCAATGTTGTACCCAAACGAAATTTGCGTCCTTTTCTTCCCACAAATAGAGCTTTCTTTTAAAGGTATTTGACTGACTCTGCAATTTTTATTTTTTGCGATATAAACATAAAAAGACCGCAAATTTTGAAAAAAAATTATATTTTCTACTTTTTGTTA
Source organism: Lithobates pipiens (assembly GCF_037356315.1). Taxonomy (NCBI): domain Eukaryota; kingdom Metazoa; phylum Chordata; class Amphibia; order Anura; family Ranidae; genus Lithobates; species Lithobates pipiens. The sequence goes on from NW_027507903.1 coordinate 39,502,483, forward strand.
TTAGAAAAATCCAATAAACTCAATTTTAGTCATACATTTAGGCCAAAATGTATTCAGCCACATGTCTTTGGTAAAAAAAAGTCAATAACTGTATATTTATTGGTTTGCGCAAAAGTTGTCACATCTACAAACTAAGGTACATTTTCTGGAATTTACGCAGCTTTTAGTTTATGACTGCCTATCTTATTTCTTGAGGTGCTAAAATGGCAGGGCAGTACAAAACCCCCCCAAATGACCCAATTTTGGAAAGTAGACCCCCTAAGGAAATTGATAAGAGGCATGTTGAGCCCATTGAATATTTTATTTTTTTGCCGCAAGCGATTGAATAATGACAAAAAAAAATTTTTTTTTTTTTTTACACAAAGTTGTCACTAAATGATATATTGCTCACACATGCCATGGTTATATGTGGAATTGTACCCCAAAATACATTCTGCTGCTTCTCCTGAGTATGGGGATACCACATGTGGTTGACTTTTTGGAAGCCTAGCCGCGTACGGGGCCCCCGAACGCCTTCAGGATTTCTAAGGGCATACATATGTCATTTTACTCCTCACTACCTATCACTGTTTTGAAGGCCATAAAATGCCAAGATGGCACAAAACCCCCACAAATGACCCCATTTTAGAAAGTAGACACCCCAAGCTATTTGCTGAGAGGCATGTTGAGTCCATGGAATATTTTATATTTTGCCACAAGTTGCGGGAAAATTACAAACTTTATAAATTTTTCACAAAGTTGTCACTAAATGATATATTGCTCACACATGCTATGGGCATATGTGAAATTACACCCCAAAATAAATTCTGCTGCTTCTCCTGAGTACGGGGATACCACATGTGTGGGATTTTTTGGGAGTCTAGCCGCGTACGGGGCCCCGAAAACCAAGCCCCGCCTTCAGGCTTTCTAAGGGCGTAAATTTTTCATTTCACGCCTCACTACCTATTACAGTTTTGAAGGCCATAAAATGCCAAGATGGCACAAAACCCCCCCAAATGACCCCATTTTAGAAAGTAGACACCCCAAGCTATTTGCTGAGAGGCATGTTGAGTCCATGGAATATTTTATATTTTGCCACAAGTTGCGAGAAAATTACAAACTTTTTTTTTTTTTCACAAAGTTGTCACTAAATGATATATTGCTCACGCATGCCATGGGCATATGTGAAATGACACCCCAAAATAAATTCTGCTGCTTCTCCTGAGTACGGGGATACCACATGTGTGGGATTTTTTGGGAGCCTAGCTGCGTACGGGGCCCCGAAAGCCAAGAACCGCCTTCAGGCTTTCTAAGGGCGTACATTTTTGATTTCACGCCTCACTACCTATTACAGTTTTGAAGGCCATAAAATGCCAAGATGGCACAAAACCCCCACAAATGACCCCATTTTAGAAAGTAGACACCCCAAGCTATTTGCTGAGAGGCATGTTGAGTCCATGGAATATTTTATATTTTGCCGCAAGTTGCGGGAAAATTACAAACTTTTTTTTTTTTTTTTTTTTTCACAAAGTTGTCACTAAATGATATATTGCTCACGCATGCCATGGGCATATGTGAAATGACACCCCAAAATAAATTCTGCTGCTTCTCCTGAGTACGGGGATACCACATGTGTGGGATTTTTTGGGAGCCTAGCTGCGTACGGGGCCCCCAAAGCCAAGAACCGCCTTCAGGCTTTCTAAGGGCGTAAATTTTTGATTTCACGCCTCACTACCTATTACAGTTTTGAAGGCCATAAAATGCCAAGATGGCACAAAACTCCCACAAATGACCCCATTTTAGAAAGTAGACACCCCAAGCTATTTGCTGAGAGGCATGTTGAGTCCATGGAATATTTTATATTTTGCCACAAGTTGCGGGAAAATTACAAACTTTTAATTTTTTTTATTTTTTTTTCACAAAGTTGTCACTAAATGATATATTGCTCACACATGCCAGGGGCATATGTGAAATGACACCCCAAAATAAATTCTGCTGCTTCTCCTGAGTACGGGGATACCACATGTGTGGGACTTTTTGGGAGCCTAGTTGCGTACGGGGCCCCGAAAACCAAGAACCGCCTTCAGGATTTCTAAGGGTGTAAATTTTTGATTTCACACCTCACTACCTATCACAGTTTTGAAGGCCATAAAATGCCAAAATAGCACAAAACCCCCCAAAATGACCCCATTTTGGAAAGTAGACACCCCAAGCTATTTGCCGAGAGGCATGGTGAGTATTTTGCAGCTCTCATTTGTTTTTGAAAATGAAGAAAAAAAAATAATGTATATTTTTTTTCTTTTTTTCAATTTTCAAAACTTTGTGACAAAAATAAAGGTCTGCAAAATACTCACCATACCTCTCGGCAAATAGCTTGAGGTGTCTCCTTTCCAAAATGGGGTCACTTGGGGGGATTTTGTGCTATCTGGGCATTCCATGGCCTCCGAAACTGTGATAGGCAGTGAGGAATGAAATCAAAAATTTACACCCTTAGAAATCCTGAAGGTGGGGCTTGGATTTTGGGGTACCGTACGCGGTTAGGCTCCCAAAAGGTCTCACACTTGTGGTATCCCCGTACTCAGGAGAAGCAACAGAATGTATTTTGGGGTGTAATTTTACATATAACCATGGCATGTTTGAGCAATATATAATTTAATGACAACTTTGTGCAAAAAAAATAAAATAAAATAATAATAATGTATTTTTTCCACAACTTTTGTCAAAATATAAAATATTCCATGGACTCGACATGCCTCTCAGCAAATAGCTTGGGGTGTCTACTTTCTAAAATGGGGTCATTTGGGGAGGTTTTGAACTGTCCTGGCATTTTATGCACAACATTTAGAAGCTTACACATCACCCACTCTTCTAACCACTTGAAGAAAAAGCCCTTTCTGACACTTTTTGTTTACATGAAAAAATATTTTTTTTTGCAAGAAAATTACTTTGAACCCCCAAACATGAAGTGTTTTTTTAAAGCAAAAGCCCTACCGATTAAAATGGTGGATGTTTCATTTTTTTTTTTCACACGGTATTTGCGCAGCGATTTTTCTGGGGAAAAAAACACACTTTTTTTTTTATTTTAATGCACTAAAAATCACTATATTGCCCAAATGTTTGATGAAATAAAAAATATGATCTTAGGCCGAGTACATGGATACCAAACATGACATGCTTTAAAATTGCGCAGAAACGTGCAGCGGCGACAAACTACGTACATTTTTAAAAGCCTTTAAATGCCTTTACAGGTGACCACTTTAGATTTACGGAGGAGGTCTACTGCTAAAATGAGTACCCTCGATCTGACCTTCGTGGTGATACCTCACATGCATGGTGCAATTGCTGTTTACATATGACACCAGACCAACGCTTGCGTTCGACGTTGCGCCTTAGCAGGGGGGGACAAGGGTGTTTTTTTTTTTTATTATTTATTTTGCTTTTTTATTTTATTTTTAAACTGTTCCTTTCATTTATATATATTTTTTTATGATTTTTATTGTTATCTCAGGGAATGTAAATATCCCCTATGATTGCAATAGGTAGTGACAGGTACTCTTTTTTGAAAAAATTAGGGTCTATCAGACCCTAGATCTCTCCTCTGTCCTCAGAGCATCTGACCACACCAAGATCGGTGTGATAAAATGCTTTCCCAATTTCCCAATGGCGCTGTTTACATCCCGCAAAATCGAAGTCATGAAATGCTCTTAGCTTCCGGTGTCTTAGGCCATAGAGATGATTGAAGCCATTCTGGTCTCTGATCAGCTCTATGGTCAGCTGGCGGAACCACCGGCTGCATTCTCAGGTTCCCTGTTGGGACAGGAGAGCCTGAGAAAATCATGGAAGATGGTGCGGGGGGGGGGACATTCCCTCCCACTGCTTGTAAAAGTAAAAACAAGGGTGAACAGCGGCGCTAGATATGGTGATAACATAAAATTATATAACAACTGGAATATAGGTATACATAAAATGTGTGTGAATAAGCACACATGATATTAAAACATTTGTTTAAAACATAATGTCCATAAATGATCCGAGATCTTGTATGATTAGCACCTGGAGGCAGCTCCCTGAGGCCGCGTACACACGCGCGGACTGTTTGCCCAACCTTGTTCGTCAAACAGTTTGGGCAAACAGTCCGCTCAAAATTTGCATGAGCGGACTTGCCCACACACGAGCGGACTGTTTGACGAACAAGGTTGGGCAAACAGTTCGCTCAACTTTTGAAATGAACGGACTCGCCCACGTAAGACGGAGGCAAGTCCGCCCATTTCGAGCGCGTGTACAGGTAGGCGGGGCCCGCGAAGGAGACGTCGCGGGCTCCGCCGCCTGGAATGGGCTTAAAGGGGAACCCCAACGCCGAAAAAAATCGGCGTGGGGGTTGCCCCCAAGTCCACACCAGACCCTTGTCCGAGCACGCTACCCGGCCGGCCAGGAAAGGGGGGCGAGCGAGCGCGCCCCCCCTCCTGAGCCGTACCAGGCCGCGTGCCCTCAACATGGGGGGGTGCCTTGGGGAAGGGGGGGCCGCGCGGCCCCCCCACCCCAAAGCACCTTGTCCCCATGTTGATGAGGACAAGGGCCTCTTCCCGACAACCCTGGCCGTTGGTTGTCGGGGTCTGCGGGCGGGGGGCTTATCGGAATCCGGGAGCCCCCTTTAAGAAGGGGGCCCCCGGATACCGGCCCCCCACCCTATGTGAATGAGTATGGGGTACAATGTACCCCTACCCATTCACCTGTGAAATAAAGTACAAATAAAAACACAACACAGGGGAAAAAAATATTTTATTGCACAGCCGGGGGTCTTCCGTCTTCGGGGGTCTTCTCGCCGGACTCCTCCGCTATGTGTGTGTAGCTCTTTTACTAGCGGAGGAGTCCGGCTTTCTTCCTCCCCGCCGCCGGCCTCTTCTCCCGACTTCGGGGGTCTTGTCCCCCTCTTCGGTTCTTCTGCCGGGCCACCGCGCCTGGTCCGGTGGCCCGGTCTTCTGTCGCCGTCTTCCGTTCTTCTGTCGCCGCCTTCGGTTCTTCTGCCGGGCCACCGCGCCTTCTTGTAGCTCTTTTACAGGCGGTGGCCCGGTCTTCTGTCGCCGCCGACTTCCGTTCGTGTTCTTCTTCTTGTTCTTCTTGTTCTTCTCCAGGAGATGTTGACACGTCGCTCCCTCCGGCCGGAATGCCAGAGCCGCCCTGCGCTGTCACTTATATAGTGACAATGGGGCGGGGTCACATGGTATATGTCACATGGGTTGGTCACATGGGTTGATGTCACATGGGGACTATGACATCGTAAGGGGGCGGGGTCACCATGTGACCAACCCATGTGACATATACCATGTGACCCCGCCCCATTGTCACTATATAAGTGACCGCACAGCGCGGCTCTGGCATTCCGGCCGGAGAGATCGTCGAGTCAACATCTCCAGGAGAAGAAGAAGAAGAAGAAGAAGAAGAAGAACAAGAACGGAAGGCGGCGGCGACGACAGCGGCGACAGAAGACCGGGCCACCGCCTGTAAAAGAGCTACAAGAAGGCGCGGTGGCCCGGCAGAAGAACCGAAGAGGGGGACAAGACCCCCGAAGTCGGGAGAAGAGGCCGGCGGCGGGGAGGAAGAAAGCCGGACTCCTCCGCTAGCAAAAGAGCTACACACACATAGCGGAGGAGTCCGGCGAGAAGACCCCCGAAGACGGAAGACCCCCGGCTGTGCAATAAAATATTTTTTTCCCCTGTGTTGTGTTTTTATTTGTACTTTATTTCACAGGTGAATGGGTAGGGGTACATTGTACCCCATACTCATTCACATAGGGTGGGGGGCCGGTATCCGGGGGCCCCCTTATTAAAGGGGGCTCCCGGATTCCGATAAGCCCCCCGCCCGCAGACCCCGACAACCAACGGCCAGGGTTGTCGGGAAGAGGCCCTTGTCCTCATCAACATGGGGACAAGGTGCTTTGGGGTGGGGGGGCCGCGCGGCCCCCCCATTCCCCAAGGCACCCCCCCATGTTGAGGGCACGCGGCCTGGTACGGCTCAGGAGGGGGGGCGCGCTCGCTCGCCCCCCTTTCCTGGCCGGCCGGGTAGCGTGCTCGGACAAGGGTCTGGTGTGGACTTGGGGGGAACCCCCACGCCGATTTTTTTCGGCGTTGGGGTTCCCCTTTAAGCCCATTCCAGGCGGCGGAGCCCGCGACGTCTCCTTCGCGGGCCCCGCCTACCTGTACACGCGCTCGAAATGGGCGGACTTTCCGAGCGGGAACAGTCCGCTCATTTCGAAAGTACAGCGGACAAGCCCACACACGGGCGGACTGTTCGCTCAAACACAGTTTCAGCGGACAGTTTTTCGGAATTTCCGAAAGACTTTGTCCGTCCAACTGTCCGCTGAAACTGTCCGCTGAAAGCCCACACACGAGCGGACTGTCCGCCCAAACACTGTTCAGCGGACAAGGTTGGGCGAACAGTCCGCCCGTGTGTACGCGGCCTTAGAGTGAAGCGTTGAGCTCTGTGTAGAAATGGGAACAGAGGGGCGCCAGACTGAGTGCAGTATAAATCATATATTTAATAAAAACAAGTAGTAACTCACAGGTTAAATTAGATGAGTTCAGTATGCCTCCTGGTTCCCAGCATTTTCTGGATCCCCGTAAGATCACACCAGTGCCCCAGGCTGCAAAGGGAAGACATTTATGAGACTCCAGGACTGGCGATTTTCACTGCATACTGAACTCATCTAATTTAATTTAATTTAAATCTATTTGATTTATACTGCACTCAGTCTGGCGCCCCTCTGTTCCCATGCTTGTAAAAGTAGTCTAGAGGCTAATTAGCCGCTAGGATTGCTTTTACATAAAAGCCGACCGCTGGCTGAAAAGAATGATACCAAGATGATACCTAAACCTGCAGGCATCATTCTGGTATAAGCACTCAAAGTCCCGCAACATACCAGTATGTTGCTGGAACTGGTTGGGCATATATTGTAATTTTTTTTTCATGCAGCCTGTGGGCTGAACGAAAAAAAAATATTGATCGGTGGGTATGCCCACCATTAGATACCACCCTTCATCCACCCACTTCTAATGGTGGGCATACATGCACCATTTATATATGCCGAAGCATGGGGGCATCCTCCCGCAAAAGGTAGGAGCAGATCGCTCCTCCACCCCTTATGCCCCCATGCTTCGGCATATATGCTCTTTTTTAACTGTGGTGGTGAAATCACCCCCAACAGTGCTGGAGTCGCGGCTTTATGTATCGTGGGAGCAAACGCTGTTGCTGTCAAGATAAATAAATCCGCGCTGCAACTGAATGGCGTACCTGCTAAGCAAATGATGGTTAACAATAAAACAAAGTAACATTACAGTATAACAGTAAGACGTACCATACCTGCAAAGCAAATACAAAAAAAAATAGCAAAAAAAATAAAAAAATTTAACACAATCTGTGCCTAAAATATATATATGCCGAAGCATGGGGACATCCTCCCGCAAAAGGTAGGAGCAGATCGCTCCTCCACCCCGTATGCCCCCATGCTTCGGCATATATGCTCTTTTTTAACTGTGGTGGTGAAATCACCTCCGACAGCGCTGGAGTCGTGGCTTTACGTATCGTGGGAGCAAACGCTGTTGCTGTCAAGATAAATAAATCCACGCTACAGCTGAATGGCGTACCTGAAAACAAAAAATGGTTAACAATAAAACATTGCAGAATAGAATACAGTACAAAGGAGCAGAACAATAGAGAGAGAATAGAGAGAGAGAGAACAATAAAACGACAACTATTTTTTTTTTTTATTATTTTAGATTTTTTTGTGTTTTTTGGTTTTTTTACTTTTTTTTTTTTTAAACACTTTTTTATGTAACTTTAACACTTCTGTTGTAACGGTTCCAGCGGTTTGGGTCTCTCAAAATGCGATGGCATCTTGGGAGACCCTGTGAACGTGTGCCTAGCCTGTGCAATGCTGTACCCTACTCTAAAACTCAACTAGTTCATGGTAGCGTTCAAAACATTCACCAATGCAAAGACCAGGATTGTCAGGACAGCGGGGACAATAATGACGATTGTCACGCCTATATCCGCGCTTTCTGCAGACACGACATTTTCTTTGGGGGGCTCGTTGGGTAGGGGTACTCTGGAGGACATAAGGATAATGCCTCTCATGCAGCCGGCATACTGCATCTGGTTGGGGAACGTGAGGTGGAGCACCGCCTGGATACAGAAGGGCTCTGACGATATCCTCCTGGAATTTAAGGAAGGATCCAGTCCGTCCTGAAGCTTTGTGTAGTACATAAGCATTCAGTATAGCCAATTGGAATAAATAAACAGACACTTTTTTGTACCAGCGTCTGGCCTTACGGGCAACTAGATACGGCGCCAACAACTGGTCATTGAGGTCCACCCCTCCCATGTTAAGGTTATATTTGTGGACACAGAGGGGTTTCTCCACAATACCAGTCGCCGTAGGAATTTGGACCGTCGTGTCTGCATGAAGGGAGGTAAGAACGAAAACATTCTTATTATCCCTCCACTTCATAGCGAGCAAATTATTACTGCGCAAGCAGGCTCTCTCCCCCAGCCTAAGACGGGACTCTACAAGCCGCTGGGGAAAGCCCCGGCGATTAGGTCGCAGGGTGCCACATGCTCCAATCTGCTGATCAAACAAGTGACTAAACAGTGGCACGCTTGTGTAATAATTGTCCACGTACAAGTGGTACCCCTTTCCGAATAAGTGTGACACCATGTCCCACACTATCTTGCCAGCGCTTCCTATGTAGTCAGGGCAGTTCTCCGGCTCTACGTGACTATCTTTACCCTCATAAACCATGAAACTACGTGTATAGCCTGTGGCCCTGTCACAGAGCTTATACATCTTGACCCCGTGTCTGGAACGCTTGTTGGGGACGTATTGTTTGAATGACAAGCGACCAGAAAACTTAATCAGGGACTCATCAACGCAGACAACTTGATGGGGAATAAACAAGTCTGCAAAACGTTGGTTGAAGTGGTTTATGAGGGGCCGAATTTTGTAGAGCCGATCGTATTCAGGGTCTCCACGAGGACGACAGAGTTCATTGTCGCTGAAGTGCATGAACCGCAAAATCTGCTCGTATCGTGCCCTGGACATGGAAGCAGAGAACACGCGCATATGGTGAATTGGGTCAGTGGACCAATATGACCGCAACTCACTCTTTTTGGTTATGCCCATGTTGAGGGAGAGGCCCAGAAAGATTTTAAATTCGGAAGCCGTAACTGGTTTCCATTGTCTGGCAAGGGCGGACTGGGGAATAGTGGCGATGTGTTGACCAGCGTACAAATTGGTTTGGTCCACAATAGATCTATAGAGATCTTCGGTGAAAAACAGTGAGTAAAAGTCAAGTGTCGTAAAATCAACTGTTTCCACGTTAATGCCAGGTTGGCCAGTGAATGGGGGAAGTACGGGTTCTGCAGAAGTGGCGGGCACCCAAATAGGATTGGCGAATTCTGCAGGAAGGGCACTATGGGTACGACGGGCCTGTCTTTGTCTTCTTCTTGGTGGCAGCGGGACACTACTTGTGCTTGCCACCTCGCCAGCTTGAACTGCACTTATGGGACTCGCCACGTCACCACGTGTTACTGCAGTGCTGGATGTAGGTCCAGGGTGTACTAGGCCGCTGGTGCTTGCCAGTTCACCAGAAGGATGAGCGGCTCTAGTACGTCTCTGCTCCATACGAGTGACCTGCGGTTCCTGCACCTGAACAACAGAATACATTCGGGATCGGGCACACCTGTCCTTAACAGGGACCTCATCTTCATCGTCAGAGCTATCTGTCATGGAGCCGCTGTCCTCTACAGGATCGTATTCTGAGCCTGAATCTGACAGATGAGTGACATCCTCTTCACTATCTGTCATGCTCAGAAACGTGTAGGCCTCTTCACTAGTGTACCTTCGCTTTGCCATTTTGGGCTCTAAATTTAGGGGTACACTAGTGAGACTCACAGGTAAAAAAGCACCTAGCCTGTCAGCGACTGTTTCAAAACGCTACAAAAAAAACTGTTAGCGATCGCAGGGATCAAGCCTGACTCTGCGAACGCTGCAGTTATGTGTGTTGTGTTTTGTAAGTGACAGTGATCGATCGATACTGCACTTGGGTGGGCTGGGCTGGGCTTGGCGGAGGGGCTAAACGCAGGTGCTAGCGGGTATCTGGGCTGATCCCGCTAACAATGCGTTTTGGGAAACCTAAAATGCTGGCAACGCTAATATAGATCTGATCAGATACTATATTACTAAGGGAGGTGTATGCTTTGTGCGTGGGTGTTAGCGGTACTGGCACTAACCTGACGCTGGGGCGACGCAGACCTTATCTGACCCTCAAACTTATATCACCCGCCGGGTGATCAGGGGGTTAAACCTTTATTAGGTAATAAATGGCGGGTGCACTGAAACAAAAAAAAAATAACTAACCAACCAGCGTCACCTGTAACAGTTATATGGTGATCACTGGTGAAAGGGTTAACTGGGGGGCAATCAGGGGGCTTTATGCGGTAGTATATGGGGGTCCCTGACGCTATAAAAAGCTGCGGCGAACCTAAATACTTACCTGCCTAACTACCGTCACCTGTGACACTAATACAGCGATCAGAAAAACGATCGCTTATTAGTGACACTGGCGACGGGGGGTGATCACAGGGTTAAACCTTTATTGGGGGGGTTAGGGGGGCACCCTAGAGCTAAAGGGGGCTAACCCTAACTGCCCTAACAGTTATTACAGTCACAAATGACACCAATGCAAAAAAAAAAAAATGCAATTGGTGTCACTGTGACTGGGGGGGCAGGGGTGATTGGGGGGTGATCGGGGGGGTGAAAAGTGTGCCTGGCGTGTTCTACTGTAAGTGTAGTGTTGGGTGCAACTCACCGATCCTCTCTCCTCGGTGCCGGAACGAAAAAGACCAGCGCGAGGAGAGATTACATCACTTCCTCTGCCTGTGTTTACATTACAGGAGAGGAAGTGATGTCACGCTGCCATTTCATTCGTCGGGAGCGATCGCGAGGGGGTGGCCATGAATGAATGGCCGCCCCCTCATCCCGGATCGCTCCCGAACGATTACCGACCGCCGCAGGCACCGGGGGGGGCCCGATCGGGCCCCCCACCCGCGGGAAGGCAGGGACGTACAGGTACGCCCATATGCCTGCCCGTGCCATTCTGTCGACGTACATCGTCGTGCGGCGGTCGGGAAGTGGTTAACTTGATTATGTTTATAATTATATCTGTTTAGGCATATCAACTTTTAATATACAAGCGTGGATCCTGAGGAAGCAAATTATGTGAAACACATCGATCCTTCACGCCTGTACAAGTTTTTAATTACATACTCTTGAAAACAGTTTGGATATAGCCTATGAAATAGTCAAACATACATGTCCTTTTTAATGTGGTGTTTTTAACCATTATAATAAAGCTTTGTGATTTTATGTATTTATTGTGAAACCTTTTTTATTTTGGCACAATTCAAAATCCCATGCTGTTGGTCTCCTCTTCACCCTGGGGTGTATCCAATGGGGTTGGTGGTTTCCTTTTTTCTTGTTTCTTTACAGATATGGGGATTTGGCCTAGGACCCATTTCAGATGCAATCCACAATCCACACAACTAGATTCCTTGCCACTTTCACATAAATCAACACAGCTTTTCATTCTCCACAGAGTATAATGTACGCCTGAATTCCTACATGGAATTGGCCTGCTTGCCGACCCTTTGAAACAGATGGAGTCATCCTCAAGGTAGCCCCACACAACTTTTGTGGTAGTGCCCCCGGTACAAAGGTACTGGTCATTCATGGTTTGACCAGTGGTAATCTTGTGGCTGAACCTATTACAGTTTCTGTATTTTATGCTATTTTGATGCCTTCCTCATGGAAAATTGTTTATCAGTGGTGGTCACTAGGGGTCTTTTTGTTGCTCGTAGGATGCTAGCACTAAAGTTTATATCAGTAACCCTTCCCATGGTGGAAGTGCAAAATCAGGCTCACTTCTGCATAGAAACCAATGAGCTTCTAACCCCAGCTTGTTCAATTAAGCTTTGGTAATAAAACCTGGAAGCTCATTGGTTTTTATGCAGAAGTGATCCTGATTTTGCACTTTCCAACTTTAGTAAATAAACCCCATTGTGTACTTAAAAGTGGGGTACGTCTGTACTTACCAACATTTTATTTTATTTGGTTTCTTTGGATCGAAATGATGTATCCTTCATTGGTCTAAATTGGAGTTGCCTGATCCCTAGTTTTATAGTCATGATACTACCTAGTGCTGAGGTCGGCAACCTACAGCCCGTGAGCCGCACCCAGCCCGCCACCGGTAAATGTGTGACCCGTCAGTGCACGTGATGAATCCACGTGCACTCGGCCCGCAGATATTTTAAGTAAGAGCAGAGCAAAGCAGGGGGTAGGAAGCTGAATGAGAACACAGGAGAGACACACAGCAGTGCTGATAAGACAGTGGGAACTTCCAGAATTAACTTTCCAGGTAAATGGTTGCTAGGTGGTCTAGCAACCAAACACCAGCTTGTTAATATGAAAAAATTAACTCCGAAAGCTCCCGCTGTCTTATCAACGCTGCTATGTGTCTCTCCAGTGTTCTCATTTAGCTTCCTGCACCCTGCTCTGCTCTGCTCGGTCTCCCTCTCTGCATGAGGCAAGGTAGGAAAGGGCAGAGCTGCGGGGCAGGGGGGCTGTGTAATATGCAGGGGTGTGTGTAGGAGGCTGTGTAATATGCAGGGAGGGGCTGTGTGATGTGTAGGGGGGCTGTGTAATGTAAAGGGGTCCAGAGGTGTGGGGGCGCATTAATGTAAAGGGTTCCTGAGGTGCGGGGCTGTGTACTGTAAAGGGGGTCCAGAGATGCATGGGCTGTGCAATATAAAGGGATCCAGAGGTGCAGCGGACTGTATAATGTAAAGGGGGCCAGAGGTGCGGGGGCTGTGTAATGTAGAGGGATCCGGAGGTGTGGGGCTGTGTAATGTAGAGGGCTCCAGAGGTGTGAGGCTGTGTAATGTAAAGGGTTTCAGAAGTGCGGGGCTGTGTACTGTAAAGAGGTCGACAGATGCGTGGGATGTGTAATGTAGAGCGATCCAGAGGTGCAGGGGACTGTGTAATGTAAAGGGGGCCAGAGGTGCGGGGGCTGTGTAATGTAGAGGGATCCGGAGGTGTGGGGCTGTGTAATGTAGAGGGCTCCAGAGGTGTGAGGCTGTGTAATGTAAAGGTTTTCAGAGGTGCGGGGCTGTGTACTGTAAAGAGGTCGAGAGATGCGTGGGGTGTGTAATGTAGAGCGATCCAGAGGTGCAGGGGACTGTGTAATGTAAAGGGGTCCAGAGGTGTGGGGGCACTTTAATGTAAAGGGTTCCAGAGGTGCGGGGCTGTGTAATGTAGAGGGATCCGGAGGTGTGGGGCTGTGTAATGTAGAGGGCTCCAGAGGTGTGAGGCTGTGTAAAGGGGGTCCAGAGATGTGTGGGCTGTGTAATATAGAGGGATCCAGAGGTGCAGCGGACTGTGTAATGTAAAGGGGGCCAGAGGTGCGGGGGCTGTGTAATGTAGAGGGCTCCAGAGGTGTGAGGCTGTGTAATGTAAAGGGTTTCAGAAGTGCGGGGCTGTGTACTGTAAAGAAGTCGACAGATGTGTGGGATGTGTAATGTAGAGCGATCCAGAGGTGCAGGAGACTGTGTAATGTAAACGAAACCAGAGGTGTGGGGCTGTGTAATCTAGAGGGATCCAGAGGTGTGGGGCTGTGTAATGTAAAGGGTTTCAGAGGAGCGGGGCTGTGTACTGTAAAGGGGTCCAGAGACACGTGGGCTGTGTAATGTAAAGGGATCCAGAGGTGTGGGGCTGTGTACTGTAAAGGGGTCCAGAGACACGTGGGCTGTGTAATGTAAAGGGATCCAGAGGTGTGGGGGCTGTGTAATGTAAAGGGGTCAAGATTATTATCTTAATTTATTAGCAGGTGAATGCAGCCCTCCATGCATTCACATACAATGAATTCAGCCCTTAAGTGAAAAAAGAATGCTGACCCCTTCTTTAGTGTATGCTCCTATAATCTATTTTCTACCTTATTACAATGTAACATCCTGGTGTTAATGTACTGTGTGCTGCTTCTTTTTCCTTGACCTGTATGACAGATTGATTCTTTGAATCTTTGTGTATACAACAAATACATTGTACATACATTATAAAGATAGATATATTTATACAGATTTATAGAAAATGAAGGCACAGCTAGAGAAGGTAAGGTTTTTCCAGTAATACTTTGTTTGCTGAATGGTTATTATAACCAAGGATAGTCAATCATTGTGGGAAAAGTTTCAGTGGTGTGTAATAGATGCTGAGCTGGGAGTGAGTCATAGAACTGTATATAATGCCTGGAAAAAGACATTTATTAACCTCCCTATAAAATGACCACAGATGTTGCTGCGGAATGAATGTTTCATTTTTCAATATCAGGACTTATTAAAAACTAAAAATAGATTTGACAAGAAAAATATAGCATAAGCTCTGGCATGGTTCATTGTTTCCAAAGACAATGACGTCTGTTAGCTGCTACAGTATATTGAAGTTGAATCCCAATGGATATTTTTACATTGGTCCAGCTTGGATATTACTTTGCATATGCCATGGTTACGTAGGGCTTGTATCGCCGCTCAAAGCCGGTGGATGAAAGACCTCTGTGACCATGCACCCGAGGGTGGGGCGAAATACTCCAGGGGGCGTGGATGGAGCAGCGCTGGCTGAGACCACATACCATCACAAACATCTCTAGAGCACAGGGTCAGCTTCAGCGGCATCTCACTTCTACACACTTTTGCCGCATACACACGACCGGACTTTCCAGCAGAATAGGTCCGATGGGATCAGTCTGTCGGACATTCCGATCATGTGTGGCTAATCCGATCGTTGTTCTAAAAAAAATTCAGACGGACCTAGAAATAGAACATGTTTCAAATCTTTCCGACGGACTTAATCCCTGTCGGGAAAACCCTTTCGTCTGTATGCTGGTCCGACGGACCAAATATGACACAAGGGAAGCTATTGGCTACTGGCTATTGAACTTCCTTTTCTAGTCCCGTCTTATGTCATCACATTCAAAACGAATGGACTTTCGAACGGATTCCATGCTGAGCTGCTGCCCTGCTTGTAAACACTGGAGGTTGGCTGTCGGGCACGGGAGCCATTCAGCCATTCGGGCCTGCAATGCGGCACAATCTGTCTGTGACTGGATGGATTTGTGTCTTTTTTCAAACTCACCTACTATGACTGATCATAGTACCGGCTGGTTTCCACTACCATGTGACCACTATCACCAATCACAGCAGGTCACAGGACAAGCCATCCATTGTGTACAATTGTGTTGCTAGCTGTAATTAGTCACAGTGATCACATGGTACAGACTGGGCCAATCACAGCTATTCTATAAAACCAAAAGTATTGGGAAGTCTGCCTTTACACGCACATTAACTTTAATGGCAGCCTGCCCTTTGCAGCTATAACAGCTTCAACTCTTCTGGGAAGGCTGTCCACAAGGTTTAGGAGTGTGTCTATGGGAATGTTTGGCCATTCTTCCAGAAGCACATTTGTGAGGTCAGGCACTGATGTGGACAAAAAGTCCTCACTTTCAGTCTCTACTCTAATTCATCCCAAAGGTGTTCTATCAGGTTGAGGTCAGGACTCTGTGCAGGCCAGTCAAGTTCCTCCACCCCAAACTCGCTTATCCATGTCTGTATGGACCTCGCTTTGTGCACTGGTGTGCAGTCATGTTGGAACAGGAAGGGGCCATCCCCAAACAACACCACAAAGTTGGGAGCATGAAATTGTCCAAAATGTCTTGGTATGCTGACACCTTAAGCCCCCTTTCAAACGGGGCGGATACGCTCAATGGAGTCCGCAAGTTCAGTGGGTAAGTTACAACTTCAAAAAACTCGCCATGCCTCCTACTAAATACCTTGGACTGTCTACTTTCCAAAAAGGGGTCATTTGGGGGATATTCCTACAGTCCTGACATTTATGAGCCTAAAGAAATTAAATCATATATCGGGATTGATTGATTTTCAGATATATTATACCTTAGTGTGTGCACTAAATGGAGCAGAATATAATTTGGCCTAAATGTATGAGCAAAGATTTTTTATTTGCAACATTTTATAACAGAAACAAAGACAACCCCATTTTTTTCAACTTTTCAGTCTCTTTTTTTTATTTTTATTTTACTTTTTCTTTTTTTTAAACCTGAAAGAAAGCTGTTTGTGTAAACAAAATGATAAAAAATGTAGTTTGGGTACAGGGCTGCATGACCACGCAATTGTCCTTCAAAGTGTGAAACTGACCTGAGCAGGAAGGGAGAAAGTGCCCGGTATGGAGGTAGGTAAGTTATACTTTAAATGTAATAAACAACTGCTGAGCTCATTCTGAAAATGTAATTTGCCTGGCTGTCAAGTGTATTTAAAAGATCGGATATTTTTTTTTTTCAGGTTTAGATACAGTAGAGAAGTTTTTTTTACCATCCAGCTAGTGAGATTTCCCTTCACTTCCTGTTCAGTAGACACGGCAGAAAATGAAATCAATTCTCTCAGGGTGTCACCAGGACAGGAAGTACTGAGAACCCTCTCTAAATGGGACAGAAAAAAGAATTGGGGAAAGATCAGAACCTCTATGAGATTTCTATTGCTGTCTGTGTCTAACTACCAGTGTTCTCCTTATCTCCTGACCTTATTTCTTGACCTTAGTGTACAGGAAGTCATTTGAAATTTCTCCAGTGGGGTCACAGACAGCAGTAAAAAGCTGAAATATGAACTCTTTCTATACGTTCCAAAACGAAAAAAAAATAGTTTGGTCTGCATAGGGCTTTAATGGTCTGTTGCTTTGAATTCATACCTGTCCCTTTGTGCAGTAATTCCCCTAGTATCCTCCCCTGCATGATAATAGCAACAGGCAAATAGATCCGTGTAAGAAAGCTTATATCCATCATTTCCATTAGCCGAGGTCCTCTGTTAGGGTGACTAATGGAGCCGCAATCAAGAAAATCAATGATTTATACTGAAGGCTTCTCCAGGAAGGGATTACTATGTGGAAGCTGCATATGTTATTAAGATATCTCTAATGCAGTGTTAGTGTCATAAGGCAAATTTGCAAAATGCGCAACAAATGCCTGTGGCTCTTGCGGTGCCATTTATAAAAAACGTACAAAACCCTCCTATCCTTTACAGCCAAGGAAGCTCCATCTTATCCTCTGTTTGATCTGCAGTTGCCATGGTGCTGCACATGTGATCAGTTATGACACTGATGGATTGACAGCTCAGTTGAGAGCACAAGCAACTGTGGTAGTTATCCCTGGCATTCCATGAATATAACAGTTTTGGGAAACAGTTAAAGCGGGAGTCCGCCGGGAGTTCCGCCGTTTTTTTTTTTTAAAGCCAGCTACAAATACTGCAGCTGCTGACTTTTAAAATAAGGACACTTACCCGCCCAGCGCGCCCGCGATGTCGGCACCTTGAAGCCGATCTCTCAATCGTTTCTCGGGTGCTGCCGCCGCCATCTTGGTCATGGGAATCAGGAAGTGGAGCCTTGCGGCTTCATTTCCCGGTACCCTACTGCACATGCGCGAGTCGCGCTGCGCAATAGGGATGGTCCCCGCTGTCTCTGGGATCCGTGTGTTTCCCAGCAGACAGCGGGGGGACCTGCGGAAAGGGGCGTAGATTCTGCAGATATCTATGCCGGAAGTGGTTGCAGATACCTGTACTGTACAGGTACCTCCACCCCCCTCCCGCCTGAAAGGTGCCAATTGTGGCGCCGGAGGGGGGAGGGTTCCAATGAGCGGAAGCTCCACTTTAGGGTGGACCTCCGCTTTAAAGTGGTTGTAAATCCCTGGAATGAAAAATGAACAAAGCATATCATTCTATACTGTGTACTTGCCTCCATCAACTGTGATTTCTGTCTCCTCTATCATTCCTCTGCTATCTGCATGAGTCACTTCTGACAAAATATGTCACATACACTATATTACCAAAAGTATTGGGACACCTGCCTTTACACGCACATGAACTTTAATGGCATCCGAGTCTTAGTCTGTAGGGTTTAATATTGAGTTAGCCCAGCCTGTTCACAAGGTTTACGTTTGTGTCTATGGGAATATTTGACCATTCTTTCAGAAGCACATTTGTGAGGTCAGGCACTGATGTTGGAGAGAAGGCCTGGCTCTCAGACTCTACTTTAATTTATCCCAAAGGTGTTCTATCGGGTTGAGGTCAGGACCCAGCCAAGTTTCTCCACTCCAAACTCGCTCATCCATGTCTTTATGGACCTTGCTTTGTGCACTGGTCCAAATCATTGGGTGGTGGGGGGATTATGATGTGGGGTTGCTTTTTAGTGGTTGGGCTTGGCCCCTTAGTTCCAGTTAAGGGAACTCTTGAGGCGTCAGCATACCAAGACATTTTAGACAATTTCATGCTCCCAATTCTGTTGGAACAGTTTAGGGGTGGCTTTTTCCTGTTCCAACATGACTGCGCATCAGTACACAAAGCATGGTCTATAAAGGTATGGATGAGCGAGTTTGGGGTGGAGGAAATTGACTGGCCTGCACAGAGTCCTGACCTCATCCCAATAGAACATATTTGGGATGAATTTGAGTGAATACTGCAAGCCAGGCCTTGCCTGACCTAATGAATGTCAAACATTCCCATAGGCACACTCCTAAACCTTGTGGACAGCCTTACCTCTCAGCAGCTCTCAGATCCCTGCTTACCCTGCATGCATGACGGGGACAAATGCTGACCAATGGTCTCACTGCAAGTGAGAGAAAGAGCCGGAGCTGCCTACACTGTAGAGAGCTACTAGTGCATGGCAGGGTAGGTGAGATGTGAGGAAGCTTTTGAGGTGGGAGAGATGAGGGCTGTAGAGGAATATGTGTGCAGAAGTGGGGGATGGAGGAGAGTGGTGCAGAAGTCAAAGCTAAGGACGAGGTATGATAGAGAGCTGAACCCTGCACTCTCTGCATAGCACACCTCTAAACGCTGCATTATGTTTGTAGCACACTCCTCAATTCTGCACTCTGTACACACTGCACCCCTGAACTCTGCACTTTGTACTTGGCGCACCCCTGAACTTTGCACTTTGTATGTAGCGCACCCCTGAACTCTGCACTTTGTACTCAGCGCACCCCTGAAATTTGCACTTTGTATGTAGCGCACCCCTGAACTCTGTACTTTGTACTCAGCACACCCCTGAACTCTGTACTTTGTACTCAGTGCACCCCTGAACTTTGTACTTTGTACTCAGCACACCCCTTAACTTTGCACTTTGTATGTAGCGCACCCCTGAACACTGCACTTTGTACACAGCGCATTCCTGAACTCTGCACTCTTTACACACTGCACCCCTGAACTCTGCACTTTGTACACAGCGCATTCCTGAACTCTGCACTCTATACACACTGCACTACTGAACTCCTCTAAACACTGCATTATGTTTGTAGCACACTCCTCAATTCTGCACTGTGTACACACTGCACCCCTGAACTCTGCACTTTGTACTTGGCGCACCCCTGAACTTTGCACTTTGTATGTAGCGCACCCCTGAACTCTGTACTTTTTACTCAGCACACCCCTGAACTCTGTACTTTGTACTCAGCACACCCCTAAACTCTGTACTTTGTACTCAACACACCCCTGAACTTTGCACTTTGTATGTAGCACACCCCTGAACACTGCACTTTGTACACAGCGCATTCCTGAACTCTGCACTCTTTACACACTGCACCCCTGAACTTTGTACTTTGTACGCTGTGTACTCCTGAATTCTGCACTCTGTACACTGTTTTTTGTGGGGTGTTTTTTCATGCTTTGATGTAACTTTATTTTTTGGTCTTTAGTCAGTTCACTGTGTTTTCAAACCCTGATTAAAAAAAAGGTGTTTTTGAACCCCCCGAAATGTGTTGCTTACTCTTTGGATTGCCCCCCTTGACTTTTATTGGAATAAAGTGGTGTCTGGACCTTTTAGCAGTTGTATGGTGCTTCAATTTCCATTTTGTATTTTATTTTTTATATTTTATTCCATTAGTACACGTCAGGAATTTATTAATGCAGACTAGTAAAAATACTAAAAGTTCCATTTTAATTTATAATGTTACTCAGCAAGTTTGTCCTAAATTGAATTAATTTATTTGAAAACAATTTGCTATAAAGTCTAATTGCAAATGGCAATTGCTGTTTTCTGCTGCTTCAGAAAAAGCAAAATGAAGGCAATTTTCACCTTGGTAAAACATTGACTTCTCTGATAGTTACATCAAATAAGCACTGATCACCAGCTAGAACCAACATCATTAGACCCAGCATATTCAGCTTAACCGCTTAAGCCCCGGACCATTTGGCTGGCCAAAGACCAGACCACTTTTTGCAATTCGACACTGTGTCGCTTTAGCTGACAATTGCGCGGTCGTGCAACGTGGCTCTCAAACAAAATTGACGTCATTTTTTTCTCCACAAATAGTGCTTTCTTTTGGTGGTATTTGCGGTTTTTATTTTTTGCGCTATAAACAAAAAATGAGCGTCAATTAAAAAAAAAAAAGAAATATTTTTTAACTTTTTTCTATAATAAATATCCCTTAAAAATATATAAAAAAGCATTGTTTTCCTCAGTTTAGGCCGATATGTATCCTTCTACATATTTTTGGTAAAAAAAAAATTGCAATAAGCGTATATTGATTGGTTTGCACAAAAGTTATAGCGTCTACAAAATAGGGGATAGTTTTATGGCATTTTTATTATTTTTTTTTTACTAGTAATGGCGGCTATCAGTGATTTTTATCGTGAGTGCAACATTATGACGGACACGTCAGACAATTTTTACACATTTTTGGGACCATTGGCATTAATACAGCGATCAGTGCGAATAAAATTGCATTGCTTACTGTAAAAATGTCACTGGCAGTGAAGAGGTTAACACTAGAGGGCAGTGAAGGGGTTAATGTGTGTCCTAGGGAGTGTTCTAACTGAAGGGGGATGGGGACTGTGCAGGGAAACTAACAGATCACTGTTCATGCTCTGTATGGACAGACGATTTGTCAGTTCACTGCTCAGAGAACTGGAAACTGTGTGTTTACACACACAGTTCCCGGTTCTCCGTGTGCCCCGAGCAATCGCATATAGCATAACGGAAATTTGCGCGGCCGAGCCATGCTGCCACCAGCTGGTCGGCTAGCAGTTAAAGTAAAGGCAAACCTTTTTTTTTTAGTTTTGAACAGAGTGAAGGGGAATTAGAACACCTTTCAGGTTTGTATTGGTGTCTCTGCCCCCACTGGGGAAATAAATCCACCCTCTCTATTTTTCTTTTTTTCTTTTATCACAGAAAGTGAAAGTAAAAAAAAATCCCCAATTTTAATTTGTTGTCAAAACATACTTGAGGGAATATATTCCAATGGTGACATTAGTTCTGAAGACCCTGGTGACAACCAGGAATGTACTCACTTTGGCGGGATTTCCTCTCACTTCCTGTTTTGGCTATGGGACAGGAAATGAGTGGAAATCTTCTAAGTGGGACACAGATGGAAAAAAATACATGGGTTATAACTAGGGTTGCACCGATACCGATGTTGGTGCCGATACTAAGCATTTGCACAAGTTTCGTTACTCGTGCAAAGGCTCAGACACCTGAAACTAATACTTTCAGGCTCAGATCCTTCAGCTGTCAGCGGGATTCCCCCATTGACAGCTGAAATGTAAAAAAAAAAGCCAGCAATTATCGGTTGTTAAGGAGCGGGGCCACCACGTCCTTAACAAACAATGACTCGTTCAGCTGTCAGTGGGGTTCCCCTGTTGAAAACTGAAGTGTAAGCGAAGTCTTACCAATTGGAGCTGTCAAAAAAAGCAGCCTGACAATGTTTATCAACAACATTGCTCAGCCACTGAAACAGAAAGATAAAAAGAAACATTGTTTATTTTTGTATCTTTCTGTTTATTCATCTACAGATCAAACGGATGAACTTCGATCTGCGGATGAAGTCAGTTTAAAGCGAACTTTCAGGTAAAAATATATATATATTTTTTCGTTTTTAATTAAATGTTCCTCTGTTGAACCCCTTATTAACCCTTAATTTACTCTAATCAGCCTTAATTAACTTTGTATTCTCCTTCTCTATTTAGTTTTTATTTTCCTGATGATTTTTTTTGTTTACTTCTATTGTATAAACTAGTAATAATTAAAACTTTTTTTTTGTTTGCTTTGTTTGTTAATATTTTTACACCTTTAACATATTTTTACACGTTTCACATTGAAAAAAGTGCAAAATTAAAAAAATGTATTTAATTTGTAATTTATTTTTCAATGCTTTTTACCATTTCTGACAGCTGTGTAAACAAAACAGTTGCGGTAGGTACTGGTAGTTGGTATTGATGAGTACTAAAATAAAATTATTGGTACTCAAACTCATTGTAAAAAATGGTATTGGTGCATCCCTAGTTACCCCTTACTCTATCCAAAATGGAAAAAAAAAGTTTTCCCTATAGTTCTTTAACCCTTTTATGACTAAGCCTATTTTTGACATTTGGTGTTTACAAGTTAAAATCCATATTTTTTGCTAGAAAATTACTTGGAACCCCCAAACATTACATATATTTTTTTAGCAGAGACTCTAGAGAATAAAATGGTGATTGTTGCAATATTTTATGTCACACGGTATTTGTGCAGCGGTGTTTAACCACTTCAGGACCGCCGTATTGCCAATGTACGTCAGCACAATGGCACAGGCAGGCACAATCACGTAGATGTACGTGAATGCCTTCCAGCGGGTGGGGGGTCCGATCGGACCCCCTCCCGCTGGATACGACGGTCCGTTTCCCTCCGGGAGCGCTCCGTGATGAGGGGATGGCCGTTGGTTTTCGGCCACCCCCTCTGGATCGCTCCTGGCCAATGAGAAGCTTCCTCTTCCTGTGTAAACAATACACAGTGGGGAGGAAGTGATGTCATTCTCCTCGGGGCGGTCTTTTTGACCGGACTACGAGGAGAAGACTAATAGTAAGTGTGCACCAACACTACACTGACATGTAGGTACACACAGGCACACAAACCCCCCCCCCGATCCCCCCCCCCGATCGCCCCCCCCCCAGTCACAGTGTCACTGATTGCATTGATCATTTCTTTACTGATCAATGCATTCAGTGTCAGTTGTGACAGTAAAAACTGTCAGGACAGTTAGTGTTAGGTCCAGGGTAGCCCCCTATCACCCCCCAATAAAGATTTAACCCCCTGATTGCCCCTAGAGTTAACCCTTTCACCCCCTTTTGCCAGTGTCACTAAGCGATCATTTTTCTGATCGCTGCATGTGTCGCTAGGTAGCTAGTTATTTTTTTAGGTTCACCGCCAGGTTTTTATATCGCTAGGTACCCCGATATACTACCCAATAATGGTTTTAACCCCCTGATTGCCGCTAGTTAACCCTTTCACCCCCTTTTGCCAGTGTCACTAAGCGATCGTTTTTCTGATCGCTGCATTAGTGTCGCTACAGTCGCTAGGTAGCTAGTTATTTTTTTAGGTTCACCGCCAGGTTTTTATAGCGCTAGGTACCCCGATATACTTCCCAATAATGGTTTTAACCCCCTGATTTCCGCTAGTTAACCCTTTCACCCCCTTTTGCCAGTGTCACTAAGCGATAATTTTTCTGAACGCTGCATTAGTGTCGCTACAGTCGCTAGGTAGCTAGTTATTTTTTTAGGTTCACCGCCAGGTTTTTATAGCGCTAGGTACCCCGATATACTACCCAATAATGGTTTTAACCCCCTGATTGCTGCTAGTTAACCCTTTCACCCCCTTTCACCAGCGATCACAGTATAAGTGTCACTGGTGACGCTGGTTAGCCAGTTAGTTATTTAGGTTCCCCGTCAGGTTTTTATATAGCGCCAGGGACCCCCATATACTACCTAATAAAAATTTGAACCCCCTGATTGCCCCTAGTTAACCCTTTCACCACTGATCACCGTATAAGTGTTACGGGTGACTCTGGTTAGTTTGTTTTTTATAGCATCAGGGCACCCACCATTTATTACCCAATAAAGGTTTAACCCCCTGATCACCCGGCGGGTGATATCAATTAGGTTTTAGGGTCAGGGTCTGCGTCGCCCCAGGCAGCGCTAGGTTAGTGCCAGTACCGCTAACACCCACACGCAAAGCATACACCTCCCGTAGTGCTATAGAATCTGAACAGATCAATATCTGATCTGATCAGATCTATACTAGCGTCCCCAGCAGTTTAGGGTTCCAAAAAAACGCATTGTTAGCGGGATCAGCCCAGATACCTGCTAGCACCTGCGTTTTGCCCCTCTGCCCAGCCCACCCAAGTGCAGTATCAATCGATCACTGTCACTTACAAAACACTAAACACATAACTGCAGCGATCGCAGAGTCAGGCCTGATCCCTGCCATCGCTAACAGGTTTTTTGGTAGCATTTTATATTTAAATCCGGAAGGCAGTGCTTGGTTTTCGGGGTCCCGTACGTGGCTAGGCTCCCAAAAAGTCCCCCACATGTGGTATCCCCGTACTCGGGAGAAGCAGCAGAATTTATTTTGGGGTGTAATTTGACTTCTGCCCATAGCATGTGTGAGCAATATATCATTTAGTGACAACTTTGTGCAAAAAAAAAAAAAGTTTGTAATATTCCCGCAACTTTTGGCAAAATATAAAATATTCCATGGACTCAACATGCCTCTCAGTAAATAGCTTGGGGTGTCTACTTTCCAAAATGGGGTCATTTGGGGGGGTTTTGTGCTATTTTGGCATTTTATGGCCTTCGAAACTGTGATAGGTAGTGAGGAGTTAAATCAAAAATTTGCACCCTTAGAAATCCTGAAGGTGGTGATTGGTTTTCGGGGTGCCGTGCGCGACTAGACTCCCAAAAAGTCCCACACATGTGGTATCCCCATACTCGGGAGAAGCAGCAGAATGTATTTTGGGGTGTCATTTCACATATGCCCATAGCATGTGTGAGCAATATATCATTTAGTGACAACTTTGTGCAAAAAATAAAAGTTTGTAATATTCCCGCAACTTGTGGCAAAATATAAAATATTCCATGGACTCAACATGCCTCTCAGTAAATAGCTTGGGGTGTCTACTTTCCAAAATGGGGTCATTTTGGGGGGTTTTGTGCTATTTTGGCATTTTATGGCCTTCGAAACTGTGATAGGTAGTGAGGAGTTAAATCAAAAATTTGCACCCTTAGAAATCCTGAAGGTGGTGATTGGTTTTCGGGGTGCCGTGCGCGACTAGACTCCCAAAAAGTCCCACACATGTGGTATCCCCATACTCGGGAGAAGTAGCGGAATATATTTTGGGGTGCAATTCCACATATAACCATGGCATGTGTGAGCAATATATCATTTAGTGACAACTTTTTGTAAAAAAAATTTTTTATTTTTTTTTTGTCATTATTCAATCCCTTAGGACAATAAAAATAAATATTCAATGGGCTCAACATACCCATCAGCAATTTCTTTGGGGTGTCTACTTTCCAAAATGGGGTCATTTGGGGGGGATTTGTACTGCCCTGCCATTTTAGCACCTCAAGAAATGAGATCGGCAGTCATAAATTAAAAGCTGTGTAAATTCCAGAAAATGTACTCTAGTTTGTAGACGCTATAACTTTTGCGCAAACCAAAAAATATACGCTTATTGACATTTTTTTTACTAAAGACATGTGGCTGAATAAATTTTGCCCTCAATGTATGACTAAAATTTAGTTTATTCGATTTTTCTTATAACAAAAAGAAGAAAATATCTTTTTTTTTCAAAATTTTCGCTCTTTTTCCATTTATATCGCAAAAAAAAAAAATCGCAGAGGCACTCAAATACCATCAAAAGAAAGCTCTATTTGTGGGAAGAAAAGGACGCAAATTTCGTTTGGGTGCAATATTGCATGACCACGCAATTACCAGTTAAAGCAGCGCAGTGCGAAATTGCAAAAAGACCTCTGGTCCTTAAGGTGTTTATTGGTCCGGAGCTGAAGTGGTTAAAATGCAACTTTTTGAGAAAAGGGACACTTTCATGAATTTAAAAAAAATGAAACAGTAAAATTAGCCCAATTTTTTTGCATAATGTGAAAGATGATGTTACGCCGAGTAAATAAATACCAAACATGTCACACTTTATAATTGCACGAACTTGTGGAGTGACGACAAACTACGGTACCTAAAAATCTCAACAGGCGACGCTTACATTTTTTTCCCCGGGTAACCAGGTTAGAGTTACAGAGGAGGGCTAGATACCTCACATGTGTGATTTGAACACCGTTTACATATGTGGGCGCGACTTCCGTATGCGTTTTCTTTGCTTCGCGAGCTCGCAGGGACAGCGGGCGCTTTAAAAAAAAATTCTTATTTATTTTAAATTAATAAATTGTTTTAAAAAAAAAAATAATTTTGATCACTTTTATTGCTGTGATAAGGAATGTAAACATCCCTTGTGACAGTAATAGGTGGTGACAGGTACTCTTTATGGAGGGATCGGGGGTCTAAAAGACCCCCGATCCCTCCTTTACACTTCAAAGTATTCAGATCACTGGTTTTCGGCAATTCTGAATAGTGTATATATTTTTAAATCCGGCGCCATTGGCAGCCGAGTAAATGGGAAGTGACGTCATGACGTCGCTTCCGTGTTTACTATTAGGAGACTGGAATGAAGCCGCTTATGGCTTTATTCCAGTCCCTCCCCAGCAGCCGGAGGCATCACATTTTACATCGGTGCTCCCGATTGAACGGGAGCCCCGGTAAGAGCAGCGGGAGGGGGGGCGTCCCCTCCCGCTCCTCCGGCATAACAGCCAAGCGGCTTTTAGCCACATCGGTTGTTATGGCTGGAAAGCTGATCGCCTGCTGTAAAAATAAGTACCAGGATGATGCCTGCAGGTGCAGGCATCATCCTGGTATAACCCCCGGAAGTCGAGTACGCACATCTGCGTACGTTCAGTGGCAAGGGGTTAAATTAAAGTGTAAGTTCACCTTTTCACAACAAATAAAGCAGAACTAACACCGTACACCCTCCTTACTCCTCTGGTCTCTGCTGTTCTTTCCTCCATGAATGATTCGCTCTCTCTGTCTATGCAGCCAGTGCAGGGGTGCAGGGATTCGAAAGCCAAGGTCTCTTTACTAGACAAATCAGAATGCTTTTGTTTGGTCAGCACGTGACCACATTGACCAATTAGAATTGCTCTGATCTGTCTTGCCATCCATAAGGCGTCTCTTCTTGGTTCACGGGCCGCTCCGTGCAATGGGAGGCTCCTGCTGTGTGAAGCTTCTCTTCTTCTGACAGTTCTTTTTTTAGAATGGTTCTATGCGTCAGAGGGGGGCGGAGTCACCAGATGGCCCTGTCCTCCGTTATAAAAGAACTGTCAGAAGAAGAGAAGCGTCACACAGTGGGAGCCTCCCATTGCGCGGAGTGGCCGTGAACCAAGAAGAGACGCCGTAGAGGAAGATGCCGGACGAGAACACCGGACCAAGAAGAAGCGGATTGGAGGAAGAAGATGATGGAGGAAGAAACCGAAGGATGAAGAAAAGAAGAAGGAAGAAAGAAGATGAAAGAAGACTTTAATAAAGGAATTGTCAAAGACTGTCTCCTGTCATTTTTAACACTTTGCCACTTTTTGGTGAAATGGTAGGGGTACTTTTGTACCCCCTTACCATTTCACACAGGAGGGGAAGGCCAGGATCTGGGGGTCCCCTTGTTAAAGGGGGCTTCCAGTTTCCGATAAGCCCCTGCCCGGAGACCCCCACAACCACCGGCCAGGGTTGTGAGGATGAGGCCCATGTCCTCATCAACACGGGGACAAGGTGCTTTGGGGGGGACCCCAAAGCATCCTCCCAATGTTGAGGGCATGTGGCCTGGTACAGTTCAGGAGGGGGGTGATCTCTCGTCCCCCCCTGCCCCGGCCTGCCAGGTTGAATGCTCGGATAAGCGTCTGGTATGGATTTTGAGGGGGACCCCCACGCCATTTTTTTTTTGGCACTGGGTTCCCCTTAAAATCCATGCCAGACCTGAAGGATCTGGTATGCTCTTGAAGGGGAACCCATGCCTTTTTTTTTACATTAAAGTTGTGTTGTAAGTCGTGCTGTGATTCACACTCATGTCGTGTCCAAGTTGCCTCCCGAAGTCGTGCTGGAAGTTGTGTTGCCTCTGTGTGAATGAATGGACTGTTATGTTGCAAGTTCAATAAACACAGATTGTTATTGTTAGTCACGTTGAATCTCCTATCTGTATCGAACTGTGTCAAAAACGATAACGAAAATACCTAAAATTCAGACGAAAATGCATTTGGACAAAAACGAATGCACAATAATAAGGCTTACCTGTAGGTACATTGAATATCTCCTAAACGTGCAATGTTTAGGGGACATTCCCAATGCATACCTCACCAGACCTTCAGAGCTCTGTGCCACAGGAGTGACGCCATTGCGGCTGCGGCCACTCACACAGCCAGAGCCTGCTAACCTGGAATGAAGACCGGGTGAAGGAAGCCCTGCCAGCAGTGACAGCTCACCCCTGAAGGGCTTCGTTCTAGGGTAAGTATTTCATAATGCACTAGGATGTGATGCATCCTAGCACATTATGACATTGCCTTTGCTACTGCTTTAATGCCATGCGCTTGTATATTAATTACCTGTTTGAGCCACCATGAAATGATGGAGTGAGAAGCTGTTCCTCCTTTACTGGGACCATCAGGAATGACAAAAAGAGAGTCAGTCTTTCTAATGGAAGCAGTAGCTGAAAGATATGCAAGTGCCTCCACTGCGGGTACACTTATATTTTAGTGTTAGGACCACAGATACCAGGGTGCCTTGACGTGGCTCTGTGGCTCACGCATGTGTTTTCAAATAGCACGATAGCCAGCTATAGATGAGGGTGGTGGCAAGTTTTTGTTATCACGTAAGTGTTTTATTGGTCCAGCAGTGCACCAACACCTTTGCTGCCATTGTGCTCTTGCTGGGTGTTTGGTGTGCTCCTGTACCTTTAAGGAGGGGTGGGTTCCCCTCCAGCCCACCTGCTCTCATCTATCCATCAGAATGCATGTGCCTCCACTGCGGGGACACTTATATTTTAGTGTTAGGACCACAGATACCAGGGTGCCTTGACGTGGCTCTGTGGCTCACGCATGCATTTGCTCACTAAACCCCTGTTTTTAACGCATACTGTTAGACACGTCAATTTGGTTGTCTGCGAGCTGGTGGTAAGTAGGCTTTGGGTTTTTTCCTGGGCATTCCCCAGACATTGTTGTTAGCTGAAAGATATACCTGCACAGCATGAACAACATCCAGGCAGTGAAGGGAATTTTTTTTTTGACGTACTTGAGCTGAACAGGGAAACAAAGAACAATTATGGAAGGCCAAAATCATCTTAGAAAGGAAGGAGACTCTGGGTCTTAACACCACTTTATCCTTATATAAGACCAGACAGGGTTCTTTACAGGAGAGGGCTGCCAGTTCTAACACATAGCTCACAGAGGTGATAACTACAAGACTAGCAACCTTTAGGGTGAGTGAAGACCTGGGCTTAAAAAAAAAAAACAGGTTTGCCAGCAGTTACATCATATCAGAGTAGCACATCCACTCTAGGCCCATTGGAGCTATGAGGATTAATCTCAACTATGACCCTTCAGAGTAGGTGATGAAGGAGTTTCAGAGGAGGTAAAACATAAAAAAAATATGGGTGTAAGGACCATTCACTCGGGTCCAGGCACTGCTAGGCAAATGTGAAGTTCTGTCCAGGCCAGAATTCTTCTACCTTTCTTTTCATCTCTTTCAAGGTTTTGTAATTCCCAGATTGAGGGTCTGGATTAGACTTGTGCAAAACAGAAAATGTTGTTTAGTTTTGGTTCGTTGTCGTTCGTAAAATACATAATTTTGTTTTATTTGTTATGTTACGTTAATACGTTTTCGGATAATTCGTTATTTCTGTAGAGTGTCGATATTCATTATACTGAATCTCAAATCATGTCAAATTAATTTGTTATATGCGCTATAATTTAGTTCGTATTTGTTGAAATTCGTTAATTATGTATGTATATATATTCGTGATAATGATTTGTAGTTTGGAAAGTCGTTTGTTTATTGAATCTATTAACACACACAATGACAATATCTCCTCTGCTCCGCTCAAATACAATACAACACCCTTCTCACTCAGTTCTCAGGAAGGCACTTAATTGCCAGTAATCCAACCTCCAGCACAAAATTATTTAGCTGATTGGACTGTAAGATTTACTTTGAGTTGAACTTTTGTTTCATTAGATCTTTAACAAATTACCGAATCATGTCCAATTCATTCGTTATATCTGCAATAATTTCTTTCGTATTCGTTGAAATTCGTTTTTTTTTTTGGACATTCAGATGTATCCGAATGTCCGAAAGATGCAAAATTTGGCCGAATTTCGATTAGTTACTAAACAAATTGAACAAGCCTAGTCTGGAGTCCAGAAGCTTCACAGAGCTTTGAGAGGGACAAAGCCCCTAACCCTCTGTCCAGGGCTTACAGGAGACCAGCAGCCTGAGTGTGAAGACATGCATACCTGTTATAATCAAGGGCCTGTCTGTAGTTTGGAACTATAATCTAGTTGGAAACTTAGATATTTTTAAGTTTGGGACCACATTTTACAAAGGTGCCTTTTGGTGGGAGTGTGGCTTTACATGTATTTGCAAGTATGCAATGTGTTTTTAACTTGAATAGCTAAACAGTCTAGTTTTTGTTAAACAACTTCGGAAATTACAACTGCAAGCGTTAAGTGTTTCTTAAAGCCCAACTCCAGGATATTGGCAACCCCCCCAGCCACTCTGGAGTTGGGATTTAACCCCTTTACGCCAACGTAAAACACTGAGACCCCCGGGCCCCATACTAATGATCAGGACCCGGAACTCCTGACTCTGGGTCACCTGTTCGCTGTGGTAGCCTCTGATTGGCTACCACAGTGATCAGTCCCTTTGAACCCCCCGCTGTGTTTCTCACTCTGTTAATGGAGGAGAAAGATACATTGTATCTCTCTTTCTCCTTGCAGAGAGAAAGAAATGTGTGTGTGAAACATAAGAAAAAAATAAAGAAAAAATACCTAGAACAAGGTTTGATTTAGGTCAGTGCCAAGGTTGGCAATTCGGTCAAGATCAGCGCCAAAGGTCAGAATCAGTGGCACCCCCCCCCCCAGGAGGACGGTCAGGACATCAAAGCTCCACACTAACCCCATCTAGGAAGCTGGCGGGCAGGCAGCGTGTCCGGCAGGTGGCAGCTTTCTTTGTTCCTCCTGTGGATCATGGTGGCTTCCACCGTGCATCTCTCTCCTCCTCCCCGTAGGCACCCAACAGGATCACCTTTCCTTTCAGCAAATCTGGAAATGGGTCTCACACCAGCTTCTGATTGGCCGGATTGAGGATCAGTGTTACAATACAACAGCGAATTTTCATTTGCTGTTGTAACACCTGGGTGGGCTCATGGCACAATGCTCTGCGCCACAAGCCCACATATTTTGAAGCCTATTAGAACTTATGGCTCTAATCAGGTGCTTAAAAAAAAAAAAACAGATGCTGTAATTTACGCTCCCGGCGTCCTGAAAGGGACCAGACTCATGAATAGAGGTTAGTGGCGATGGAAAGGGGAGGCCCCGCCGTGTGCCCTTAATGGATGGACCGCCCCTGCCTTTAGGCTTGAAGGAGTTAAACATTATTATAAGGGAAAGAAGTGAGGAGAAGAGCTGGTTTCTTTTTCGTCTTCATGGTTTTCTCCTCTGTCATTGCATCATCCGATGTCAGAACTTTATTGATTAGGAAAAGCAACAAGTGAAATTTAGCAGTGACACATGGCTAGGGTGGGTGAGATGAAGAACAATGGTTTTGCTTATCTTTGCACATAGACCCAATAGCTTATTTTGTATGGCTCCTCTGTGTACAAACTGGTCTTTGAATAGAACCCATTCAAGGGAACATTTAGCTCCATGAATAGTGGATTCAGAATGACACTTTCTGGCCGTAGAGCCGGTTTGGAAGACATGCAGTCCACAGACTGAGAATAAAATGTTTCTTTACTTCTTGTTTAATGATTGCTCCTTACTGTACATTTACAGAGAACACACAACCAGACTGTAAATTACAGTATATTTTATCTTTAACCATCGCAGTGAGAGTTACTTATAGCAAATCTGTCAAAAAACTGGATAATTGGAGCTATGAATATGATGGAAAATACATCAACGAGAGAAAATCGCTAAAAATGATCAGTGCTACAATTATATTCAAATCTTAACCTTTTTTTTTCTTTTTTTTTTTTGGAAGAGGTTATAGTTAGCTCTACCCTTCCATGGATTCCAACTGATCCTTTAACCACTTCACCTCCAGAAGGTTTACCCTCCTTCATGGCCAGGCCATTTTTTGTGATACGGCACTGCGGTACTTTAAATGACAATTGCGTGGTCGTGCAAAACCGTACCCAAATAAATCCTTTGTCGTTTTTTTCCCACAAATAGAGCTTTCTTTTGGTGGTATTTGATTACCTCTGCAGTTTTTATTTTTGAAAAATAGTAACAATATTTTTTACTTTTTGATATGAAACACACCCAATAAAATAAAAAAATGAAAGAAATCTAATTTCTTCCTCAATTTAGATTTAGACCAATATGTATTCTGCTACATATTTTCGGTATAAAAATAACAAATACGTGTATATTGATTGGTTTGCACAAAAGTTATAGCGTCTACAAACTATGAGATATTTTTCTTTATTACATTTTTTTACTAGTAATGGCGGCGGTCAGCAACTTATAGCAAGACTACGATATTGCGGCGGACAAATCAGAAACCTAACTGACACTTTTGACACTTTTTGGGGACCAGTGACACTAATACAGTAATCAGTTCTAAAAAATATGCATGGTCACTGTACTAATGACACTGGCAGGGAAGGGGTTAACATCAGGGGAGATCAATGGGTTAAATGTGATCCTAGGGGGTGCTTGCTAACTGTGTGTGAGGGGGGTACTTTGACTTGAGGAAGGTAAAGATCCGTGTTCCTGCTTAGTAGAAACACAGGATCCGTACATTCCCCTCTCATAGACCCCCCTTCAGTTTTTTTCCCAAATGATCAGCAGGTCCCATTGTGTCTAATCACAGCAGAAGTGGGTAGCCGGTGGTGTGTGTGCCCAAGACTGGAAGTGTCAGATCACGTACTAGGTAGCTGCCTTTGCCAAAGTATATTACGGTGAGCATTCCGCAAGCGGTTAAAGAGATAAACAGCCTCATTTACCAATCAGGAGGTGGCAGGATTGACACATAAGTTCAGCTGCCTATCACTCTGGATCTATTAAACATTTTGACATACTGTAATGCCGCGTACACACAAGCGGAATGTCTAACAGAAAAAGTTAAATGGAAGCTTTTCATCGTATATTCCAATCGTGTATATGGCTCATCTGACTTTTTTTTTTTTATTCTGACAGACCTAGAAATAGAACATGTTCTAAATATTTCCGACGGAACCAATTACTATCGGGAAAACCGCTCGTCTGTATGCTGTTCCGCCAGACCAGAAACGACAAATGCTCTGAAGCAACTATGAGACGGAAGCTATTGGCTACTGCCTATTGAACTTCCTTTTTCTAGTCCCGTTGTATGTGTTGTATGTCACCGCATTCTTGACAATCGGACTTCGGTGTGATCGTGTGTATGCAAGACAGTTTCAGCGGAATTCCGTCAGAACTCCGTCGGAAAAACCTTCAGAGTTTATTCCGACTGGAAAACCGGTCATGTGTACAAGGCATTAGCATATCAGTAAACCTTAATAAAAAGCATGATAATATTTTATAGTAAAATGTCCATTCGTGTAATTATTGATACTGTATAAATAACTGCTAAACAGCCCACTTTGCAACTTAAAAAAGTTGTATGGTCACAGCATACCCTTTCATTTTATAACTCAGCCTTGTAATAAGAATACATGCAATACTCATTTTCAGAATCCAATATAATCTTACTTGAAAAATCTCCATTCCCGTTAGCAGTGCTACCTGTCTGCTAGTCATCTCTTTGCACATCTTCCTGGATTCCCTGAATGCTTTGCAGCTTCTTCTCTGCTGTTTACTTTCCATTTCTAAGGACTACATATCCCATGGTACCTGTCTGCCGGCAAGCAATGATTACTGTACTGACTCCGCTTCCTGAGTATCCACCTCTGTAGATCAGAAGGCAGGCTCTGTGAAATATGTGACACAACAGTGCCTACTCATAGGGCATAGTGACTACGTGTGACAGAATTCAAGGAAGTAAATGTACGGGGATCTTCACAAAGTAAGTTTTCAGACTTCAAGTTCCTTCAGAATAATAGGAGAAATAATTACAATACAATACATTACTATTTAAACCTGGGAGGCTGGTCTTAGATGTGAGCTTTATCCTAAGGGTGCTTTCTCTCCAAGTGCCCCTTTATGGTTTAATCCCTCTCTTCCTCAATTTTTTTAAGTACCAGAGCCTATTGCATGGACTAAATATAATATCAAATTACTTTCTCAAGTGATTACTGATAGGAAATTATCTACCTTTTCTACATTTACTTTGACTTTTAATGTTCCAAGTTCCCACCTATTTAGATATTTCCGCAGAAGGCTTAGTGCTTAAAGAGACCCTGTCACCATCCCATGCCCAATAAAGTGGTATTAAACCCAATATTTATTATATTGCAGCTTACCAATTCTCAGATGTGATGACTGCATTCATTTTATTTCTTAGGCTTTATTTCCTGCTGTAACTGCTCATAAAGTGTTAGCTGAAGTTCAGTTTCAACTTGCTAGTGTATCTAAATCTACTACTGCGTCTAACACCCCCCCCCCTCAGATTAACCCCATCATGCCTAAGGGTAAAACAAATGTAGCGGTACTCCCGTAGGGGCTGCTGAGTGTTTGGCCTTCCACCCTGCCCAGCCTGGTGCTCACCTCTCAGACACTGCAAGTCAGAAAAACAGTCCATGTGCTTATTTTGTTATGTTTTATTAAGGGATTTGAACTTGGATGTGGGGGATGCCCAATGGAACTGTAGTGGCATCTCCGACCTCTAAAGGCCTAATGGTGACCTCCAGAGTCAGCTAATGTCGTTCATTGTAGTGTGGGCTCTTAGGCATGGTGGGTATATTGCAAGTTGAAAACACTTTTTGGAATGCAAGAAAAGAGATTTATTGTCTCTTAAAGAGAACTGGGAGAGAGAGGGTTTAGGGCCTGGACACCCTTAGGCAGATGCAATAGTAATTGGCAGACTCTCAGGCAAAATAATAGGCAGACAGCTATAGGGGTAGAGGGCCTTTAAGCTGGATGTAGCAACTGTATTTGTAGAACTGCTGTCTCCTTTGGCAACTGAACTTTGAACAGTCAATAGAGATCCATACACGTAACTCACAGTAACCCGTTAAAGATCTTTTCTCACATCTCACAGTATTCTACTGTAGATCTTCACTCACTAAGCTCCCGGTCTCTCACTAGACTTCAAGATCCCATATGTTATTGGATCCCCTGAACTCTTCCACAGCTAACCCGCTGTAAACTCCTTAAGCTTCACCCACGCTAACCCGCTGGCACTTTGCTGAAGCTTTCCCACTTCTTCACCATCCCCAGCTGGTGCAAAGACTGCTCTGGTACTTCCTCAGACTTCCACACACTGGCCTCTGATAACAGGAATGGTTGTCCCTAGTTGACGACTATTCCTCCATTTACCTCTGGCCTTGATCATCACTTGTCCCTGGTGACAGGAGTGGTCATCCCTTGTGGCAACTGCTTTTCCCTCACCGCTGGCAATGATCCAGTTCCCCCTTCCGGCAGAACCTCTACAACTTGGTTGGGCTTCCAGCCTGAAGCCCCAACCCCGCGCTGCTTCTGTCAAACCTGGATAGGCCTCAGACAGCCTAGCAGCCAGGTGCTCCCGGGATAGGCCTCAGGCTTCTGTCCTAGCAACCCAGAGCCTTGTGACACACATCCACCCAGACAGCCGTCCAGGTGGCACAGAACCTCGATCACCTGACTCCTCCAGAATAAATAGGCGCTCCCAGCAGGCCAAGGGACTAAAGAGACCCCTTCCAATTGGCTGAGTCAACCTATACACTCCTAATCTGGATCCCCTATGTCCTTATTCTACTGCCGCAGGCAACAATGCCCCCTAGTGACAGAAGAGAGAAGTGCATCAAATCCAGAGTTAGGGAGAAAGCCAGTGAATCCTCTATCGATTAACCAGGCTAATTACCACCTAACAAGCTAAATTTGTTAGCAACACTGCCTACTATCAGGGTGCTACAGAACTTTTGCAGAACTTGCTGGGACAAACTATATACACACGGGTACATACACTCTATTTCTCCTCCTGCATATCGCCAAGCACAGCTAGAACAAGGTGATTAGGCCTGACACTGGCTCAGCCAGGCCTTGGTTATTGCCTTTTGCAGGCAGGGACCGTGGGTCCCTATAGTGTAGCAGAAATATAAAGTAGGTGCTAGCTGTCTTACATGCGTCTACTGAGCCCAGTAACCCATCTTCAGGCCCTCCCAGCCCCTGGCTGCAGATGCCCTTCTCCACTGCCCATGACACCACAGTCCACTCCACTGGCTCTGCGCCTATCCCAGACTGCATGCTCCCAGTCCTCTCAGGCATGCCTCCTCAGTCCTCCTGACTGTGAATGTCACTCATCAGCCCTCTCCTGGCTGCAGACAGTTGTTCTTCTCTCTGGAGACTTGCCCAGCAATGCTCTCTCCTACTGTCCTATCTTGCTCCTCCTGTGCCTCCTGTCCAGGACACCTCTACAATTTCTAATTTCTTGAAGGCCCCCATCCGCACCCAAACCCAGGCCCATGGTCACCCCCTCCCCTCCACCCAGACTGTGGGGCTCCCCCAAAGGCCTAGTAGGATAGTCTAGCATTCCATCTCCAAAGCTCTGAACAACTCCCACTCCCACTGGGCTGAACCTGGGTGTTTAAGGAGGCCTGCCCCCTGCCAATCCAAGTTAGGAATTGATCAGGGCTCCTTAGAACATGCCGGGCAGCTCAGCCTCCTCGCTTTCTAGAATCTACTTGAAAGAAGAGGGAGGTCTCAGTGATGCTGTCTGTGAGTCACCAACTGTTACCCTGAGCCACTCCCAGTTCAGAATGAAAACAAACAGGCATGACCATCAGCCAGGCCTGCCTAAATTTGCCTATCTTACAAAAATCATATCTCTAGCACCTACCTATCTAGAGGGTGCTACACAAATGTAAATGCCTAAGCACAATTTTGCAACATTGACACGTGTTAGTAAAACTGTACATATCATCACAACTACTTTGTGCATCCAGGAGGATTATACCGTATTTTCTCAGGATAAATTGGGCTTTCTTTTGGTGGTAAATGGTTATGGGTTTCTCCTAATTGTTTTTTGTTATTATCAAATAAAAACTGGCCCAAAATAGTAAAAACATTTTTTTTTTATTTAGCCATATATGTCTTGCTATTATCATAATTTACCACCAAAGAACAACCCAAAATAAATTCTCTTGCTCCTGGCAACCACAGTGATACCACATATATGTATGCTAGTTGTTGTTTGTACCTGTAGTACAGCCCAAAAACAATAGTGTGCATTTTGCATTTTTTTTGTCCTGCCTAAAGCACACTAACTAACTGGCACTAATTAATTTCCAATTTCCAATTCCTTTTTTTTCCTTTTAATCCTACCTAAAGTATGTGACCTACAATCCCAACCTTGACCTTTGATCTTGACCCTAACACTAACCCTGCCAAACCTTGACCTTGTTATTTTCTTTATTTTTTTATTCTTTATTTTTAAATGTTGTTATATTTATTTATTTATTTTTACACACTTTGGTTTGTCTACATTTCTTCTCCACAGAGGCGGGCTCACAGTGACTGTTCATTGTGATAGCCACTCAAAGACTCTCACAGCAATCAGGTGACCCAGAACTGAAAGTTCCGAGTCCCGATCAATAGTACGAGACCCAAGGCTCTTGGTCTCTGTGCTGGGAGCATGCCGTGCGACGCACTCCCAGCAAAAAGGGAGATACATATATACTGTATGCATGAGGCCCCATATATATCATACAGTTAGCAATGATGCTGTCCAAAGTGGTAGATGGCAGATCACCAGCCGAAAACAAAGGGAAAAAAGGCAAAAAATAAAAAAATAAAAAAAGTAAAGTAAAGTAAAGTAAATTGATGCAGCCACCACGTCTAATGATTGGTAAGCTGCAATGTATAACATTTTTAGGTTCATGTTTACTACCACTTTAAGATCAGCATCTACATTTACTGTACTCACAGAGACATATGCTAGGCTGTATATGTTAAAAAATGATTTCCTCCACCCTGTTGAAAGCAGATGTCTTTTTAATCACCTCTGACACTATATGACCTTTGCATTTCATGTGTGTGCAGATTCTCCCCCTGCCCAGTCCTGATGTTAACCAAGGCCCTGGCAGATAATCGTATACAATCTGCCAGGACCTCAGCTGATGGAAGGAAGGGGACACGGAGCAGCTGTGTCTGAAGTGTCAGGGGTAATTAAAAATATTTTCAGCACAGGGGCAAATGAATACAGCCTAACATATGTGAATATTTTAACTAAAGATGTTTATCTTACTAGGCATAGATTGCTAACAGTGTCTCTTTAAGTTAGCGAGACATAAGATGATCCTTGTTTGATCTGGCAATTTTTTCAAATTTTGGTTTAAAACAAAAAATTCTATACAAATAATTATTCTTAAAATCCTTTCCTTGAAGACGTCATTTAGACGAAATGCGTTGGATAGGGCCCATTGGGCACAACGTCCTCCTGCAAAGCCGTGTCTGAGCTCGCAGCCAGGGTATTGTGGCTGGAGCAGGCATGGCTTAAAGCTATATATGAGTCTGTTCAATCCTTGGTGTAAGGACTGGCAGTTAAAAGATGTAAGTTCATTATTTTATTTTGGTTTTAAATATAAAGAGAGTTTTAGGCACTGGAGGCCTTTCTCTGCTTTTTTTTTATTTGGATTCTGTGACATGGGATGTCAAATCAGTGGCAATTTCCGGCAATGGCATGTCCTAATCGGTGCGACGCTACATCTGCGGCACCGCACCGATTTCAAAAAGTAGTTTCTGTACTACTTTTTGCGATTTCGGGGTGTGATTTCCATTGACATCGGTGCAGAAACCCACACAGATGTTTGTGAAATCACCGCCGAAATAGGCACTGACATGCGGGAGTGAAATCGTGCAAAAACTTTATGCACAGCTGCACCAGATTCTGTGTGCACCGGTTTTAGTAAACCTCCCCCCTCTATTTATATCATGATTTTTTGAAAGGACTGGTTTTTATTACAATTTTTGCACATAGAAATGAATTGATATTTATTCATAGGGTAAGGCACTGAACTTTATTACGTTTTTTTTTATAAAGCATATGAATTTATTATGCGATGAATTGATATTTATTTATATGGTGATTCATGATTTTTTTATTCATATTATTTTTTATTAGTTTATACATTAATATATTGCTATTAATTTGATTTAGATTTTTTTCATATGAATTGAATACAGGTAATTTTTAGTTATTTATCTCTTGATATGTTTGTAGCCCAGCCTATATATGGTAGCGCTGTCACATTTTCGTATTTCTAAATATATTTGATTAACTCATTATAACACCTCATGAAAGTTCCAAATGTGAAGGCTCCAATGCCCTTATAATCCCAACAAGTGTGTCCAATATGGGTATAGACGACAAGCCAAAAAAAGTGAATCAGCTAAGGGCGCCTCCACCATAGCGTAAAACGTGGCTTCTTACCAGAAATTGTGGACTCTTGATCAAGAGTCAAAAACGTTGCGTGAATTAAAGAGGGATTCCACCAAAAATAAAAATATTAAAAAACAAGCAGCTATAAATACTACAGCTGCTGACTTTTAATAAATGGACACTCACCTGTCCCGGGTTCCAGCGATGCCGGCAGCCGAGGCCGATCGATCGCTCGGCCCTCGGCTGCTGCCGCCACCATTCTAGGTGAGGGAATCAGGAAGTGAAGTGAATCGGCTTCACTTCCCGGTTCCCTACTGTGCATGCGCGAGTTGCGCCGCGCAATAGGAAATCTCCGCGCTGTCACTGGGACCCGTGTGTGTCCCAGCAGACAGCGCAGCAGGGCAGGAAATGGCGTAGACTCCCACGTGAGTCTATGCCCGAAAGTGGGTGTAAATACCTGTCTTTGACAGCTATCTCCACCCCTCTCCCCCCTGAAAGGTGTCAATTGTGACACCGGAGGGGGGGAGGGATCCGATCAGCGGAGGTTCCACTTTAGGGTGGAATCCCGCTTTAATATCACTTGGTATGGAAACTATTAGCCCTTGTACACACGGTCGGAGATTCCGACAACCAAATCCGACGGATTTTGTCCGTCGGATTTTGTCCGAAACTGTTGCATACACACGGTCGGACAAAGTTGTCGGAAAATCCGACGTGATTACGTTATTTCGTTATGACGGGACTACGTTCACGCTAGTAGCCAATAGCTTTGGTGTAGGAATTTGATCTGAGCATGCGTGGCACTTTGTCCGATCGGAATTCTCTACACATGATCGGAGTATGTCCGATCTGAGCATTTTGTCGGAAAATTTTACCAAGTTGGAAAAAAACAGTCCGATGTAGACCACACACAGTCGGAATATCCGACAAAACGGTCCGATCGGACACATTTCATCTGAATCTCCGGCTGTGTGTACAAGGGCTTACATTTTTTCCTCCTCTCTGGTTACAGTGATATCAGAAGTAATGGTGGGTGTTGCTCCATCATATCATGCATATAAAATTAATCAAAGATAGTCACAAAGTGTAAAACTGAAAAGTATATTTTTTAAAAGCCAGGAAGCACTAATTACTCACAATGTTAATCGTAAAATCAAGCATGAATGCAAAATAGGATATTGTGCTAAATCTGTAGGTAAATAAGAGAACCTGAACCTTTGCTAAGTGGAAGAGTGGTATTGATAATATAGTTGGCAGTACCTTCACCAAGGACAGGGACTCCCATTCCTAGAAAATTAACCAGTAATCTAAACAAAGTAATAGGAAGAAGAAGAACTACTGCGACTAGCATATAACATTAACCATAAGCATGTAGACGCACACCAGTGTAGAAATAATACAAGCTTTTCATAAGAAAAGATTAATAACAGTGCATACATGTACATCTAATGTATAAACAGATATTATCAGCAGGAGTCCCAGTGGAATTGTGCACATATACCTGGGTATATATATTTATATAGTTATTTATAGAGAGACCTCCAAATGAATGTTGCAGAAAAGTCTCATTTGCAGGGGCCCCTGAGGATAATGTGGCATCTGTCTTTGTGCTGGAGACCTGATGACAAGATCTGCAGTGATGAAGAGACCCTCCAGCTGGTACCCAACCAGTCTGGAATGCAGTCCTAGTAGTCATTTGGCAATAATCATCTCTTCTGATTTGGTATTAGTGACATGGACAGGACATGTGGCTAAGACCTTCTCTCTCTTCATTTCCTCCTTCCTGGATCTAGCAGCTGATAGTAGAGGGCAGCGGATCGATGCAGATGTTCTTCCCTTACCACCTCCATAGGCACACATTGACATTAGTGGCTAACCTGAATGTGATTGTGGGGAGGTGCAGCATGGTGAGGTGGCAGTAAACATTTAGAGTCCAGTAGCAAAGAAATGGGTTTATATTGATGTAAAGGTTCAGGAGTTACAACAGGCCCGGCAGGGAGGGCACGCGAGCGGGAACACTCATAGAATACAATAGCAGTGTTAAACAGAGCAGGTCTCGTCATGCCAACGGGGTCTGTGTTGAGGGGCAGAATGCAGACTGGACAGTCCATACCCAAATGTATATAGAAATATAGAAAAAACAATCAGATTTCATTAGTCTTCAATTTCAACACAGTAACCTTAAATATTCCTCCGTGTGTCAAAACTGATATACCGGCACTACAAAGATCTCTGTAGGCGTTACACCTGGACTCTTGCAGTGCAGATAGATTTCAGTTCTCCCAAGCTGTTTTGGTCTCTGGTACAACAAGCCCTACTGTGTTTCATTTACCAGAGAGGTGAAGGTTACATACTGGATGAAAAACAACTTAAGGTGGAAATGTCCTTCAACATTCCAACCTTGGTAGCCAATTTATTTCTGAAATCGTGTATTCTGAAAAAGTCACACAATGCATGACAGTAATAGAAAGGATGGAATATGAAATATCTGGGGGTATTGATGGATAACAATAAAACATACCATCCAAAAAGCTTAGGATTATTTTCTGATCGTCAGTTCGTTATCCATTAAAGGACATTGCATTATTTCGATTCTCTTTGCTGTACACATTCCAGTATGACTGTTGTATTATTTTGGATACCATGCTAGGAGTCCTCCACGATTTTAACAAAAGCCAATGCCAGTGACAATGAACATGCTAATTGCAAGGTTACTTTGCAACAACTTAGCATTGTCCGCTTGCAATGGGAAGTGTTGTTACTGCCAGGATCTCCAGGTCAGACACTTTGCAACATATTCTCCAAAGAGATATGCTGAGAAAAATTGATATACAGTAAAACCTTGGATTGAGAGTAACTTGGCCTGAGAGTGTTTTGCAAGACAAGTACATTTTTTTTATACATTTTGACTTGATAAATGAGCGATGTCTTGATATACAAGTATAAAAGTATAAAAGAGAAGAGAGGTGCCTCTAATGCCACTTAGACACGATCAGACTATCGGCGGACAAACCGCCGGACTTTGCAGCGGAGGTCCACCGTACTTTCCGAAGGAGCGGACCTGCCCACACACGACCGGACTTTTCCGGCAGACTAGGTCCGACGGACAAACCGCCGGACTATGGAGGGAGTCCCCCGGACTTTTGAAATAAACGGACTTGCCCACACACGGAGAAAAGTCCTTTCATTTTGAACGTGGCTCCAGGTAGACGGGACTAGCGCAGGAAGTCAATGTCGCCGCCTCAATCGGCGAGATTGACACCTCGCTGGCCCCATCACCTGGTATGGACTTAAAGGGGAAGTCCTACGCCAAAAAAACGGCAAGGGGGTCCCCCCCAAAGTCCATATCAGACCCTTATTTGAGCACACAGCCCGGCCGGTCAGGAAGGGGGGGTGGGGACGAGTGAGCACCCCCCCTCCTGAGTCGTACCAGGCCGCGTGCCCTCAACATGGGGGGGGGTGCTGGGAGGCACAGGTGCAGTGTCCAGCCCCACTACCAGCAGCCTGCTAAAATCTATCACAGTCTGTAAACCGTGGAGGCTGCACACTATACTAAGAGCTCGTTCACACAGGGGCAACTCAGGTTCGCCCCAAGTCACGCTGTTAAGAAAATCAATGTTAGTTAATGGAGCCGTCTTAATGTACACTACAGCAGTTGCTCCGACTTCAAAAAAGGTTCCTGTACTACTTCAATCCGACTTCAAGGCACCTTGTACCCATTGATTTCAATGGAAGTCGCCACCAAGTCGGATCTCCATCTATATTGAAGTGACAATGTTGCCTCTCTCACAGAATAATCAGCTCTCTAGGGGGAACTCTACGCCAAATTTTAAATAAAAATCCGGCATGGGTTCCCCCTCCATGAGCATACCAGGCCCTTAGGTCTGGTATGGATTTCAAGGGGAACCCCCATACGCTGAAAAAAACGGAGTGGGGGTCCCCCCAAAATCCATACCAGACCCTTGTCCGAGCACGCAGCTGGGCGGTCAGGAAATGGGGTGGGGACGAGCGAGCACCCTCAATATGGGGGGTGCCCCCCACCCCAAAGTACCTTGTCCCCATGTTGATGAGGACAAGGGCCTCTTCCTGACAACCCTGGCCATTGGTTGTCCGGGTCTGCTGGCTTATCGGAATCCGGGAGCCTCCTTTAATAAGGGGGCCCCCAGATCCCGGCCCCCCACCCTATGTGAATGAGTATTGGGGTACCATGTACCCTTACCCATTCACCTGGGGAAAAAAAGTGTAAAGAAAAAAACACAATACATGTTTTTAAAATAATTTATTGGACAGCTCCGTTGGTCTTCGTCCCTCTTGGGGGGGTCTTCTCGCCGGACTCCTCCACTATCTTCTGCTAGCTCTTTTACTAACGGAGGAGCCCAGCTTTCTTCTTCGTCGCCGCCGCCATCCGGGGGTCTTCTTCCGACTTCGGGGGTCGTGTCCCCCTCTTCGGGGGTCTGGTCCACCTCTTCGGTTCTTCTTGCCAGGCCTCCGCTTTCTTCTTCCAGCCCTTTTACTAGCGTTGGCCCGGTCTTCTTTCTCCGCCGCCGCCTTCTCTTCTTCTTCCTTGAGATGTTGACTCTACGCTCTCTCTGGCTGCAATGACAAGGACGCGTTGTGCGGCGACTTATATAAGTCGCAAGGGGCGGGGTCACCGGGTGATGTCACATGTGACCCCGACCCCTTATGATGTCACAGTCCCAGCATCCTCCAGGATTGTGACATCATAAGGGGGCCCGGAAAGACCCCCACGCTGTTTTTTCGGCTATCCCAGCTCCATCCACCACCCCAATCCTATCCCGGTTCCATTCATCCCCCGATCTCATCCCAACTCCATCCACCACCCCGATCCCATCACTTAACACTTAACTCATTAGCTAACAACCTGCTAGGGCCTTTTGAGGTGAGGCCTGGCGCTTACAACCATAGGAGCCCTATACTATTGCTTGCACAAATGAGATGCACCATGCACATTGCGAGTTTTAAACCGGCATCAGACCGCTTTCTGCTTCCTCCTGAGCGGATTGTTTGTGATTTCATGCTGGATTGTGGCGCCGACACCCAGCATGACTGCTGACACCATGGGATCAAATACCACACCACCCTTGCCCTTTAACCCATTAAATAAGACACTTACAACCACT
Source organism: Lithobates pipiens (assembly GCF_037356315.1). Taxonomy (NCBI): domain Eukaryota; kingdom Metazoa; phylum Chordata; class Amphibia; order Anura; family Ranidae; genus Lithobates; species Lithobates pipiens. The sequence goes on from NW_027507903.1 coordinate 39,547,327, forward strand.
TACGACCATTAGGTTGGAAAGGGCAAGGCCACAGCTTTATTAGCTCCAACACATAACATGTAAACATATTTAACCAGTGCCAATCACAGTCGTACTGTGAGTACTCAACCAAAAGAGGAAAGTAGGGGCCTGTTCTTACCATAAGTGCCTACTTCCAATTTTCCATCAAGGGCATAGCCCATTACAGCAACATTAACTGCTGGCAAAGTCAAGAAAACCGCAGCAAGCTGAGAAAGACCTAGAATTCCCTGGGGTACACGTTCCCTGAGCTCAGGCCCATCCCATCCCCCATATTTTAACCAATCATTCTCCTTGTCCTGGCACCTAGCCATGCCCCCATCAGTCCAGGCTCTCTTTCCCTAGGTCAGCGGCTCACTTTTCCCCTCACAATATATGCAATTTTTTCACCGAAAAAATGTAGCAGAATACATATTGGCCTAAACTGTTGAATACATTTATTTTTTATTTGTTTTTTTTTTCAAAATTGTCGGTCTTTTTTTTGTTTATAGCGCAAAAAATAAAAACCGTGATTAAATACCACCAAAAGGAAGCTCAATTTGTGGTAGAAAAAAAGGACATCGATTTTATTTGGTTACAGCGTTGCACGACCGTGCAATTGTCAGTTACGTAACAAAGTGCTGTGTTGCAAAAAATGGCCCGGTCATAAAGGGGGTAAAATCTGCCAGGGCTGAAGTGGTTAAATAAAAATGAATGAAATGGTATTTTTGGTTTGTGGTGCTCAGGTGGAGTGTATTTCCCCTTTAACAGCCTGTCAGGGCCTTAAATGAACCGGCTTTTCTATTTGCTACCCAGCAAGTCCATTTTTTTGTTTTACTTATATTTAATTATACCTAATTAAACTTAATTATATTTACTGTAATTAGGCTTGCCTCTGTGCTGTCCTTTACAAAATTAAGCTCTTTGAAAACTGTGGGGGGAGTGCAGCTGTACCATTAGCTCAAGCTACCAGTTCACGTACTTTCTACTTCTCTTCCCTGCCATTTTCTTGGTGGGATGTAACAATAATGGAAACTGAAGCACCACACCGCTGCTAAGAGGTTCAGATACAACTTTATCCTAATAAATGTTGGGGGACAATTAAAAAAAATACTAATGATTTGGGGGCCCAAAATAGCCTGCTTCATCAGGGCTTGATGGAACACAATGTGAATAGACTAGAAGTGAACAGGCCCTTGAGGCTGGGTTCACGCTGATGTGATGGGTTACATCGCATGTGATTCGCATAGGAATCGCACCATATTCCTGTGCAAGTCACATGCGAGTCTGTGCGGTGTGATTTGAGCCTGTCATTTGGTATGGCTCAAACTGCACCACACGAAAAAAGGTGCAGGCACCTTTTTTTACTGCTCTGGAATCAGATCGTATGGGTGTTCATACCCGCATGCATGCGCCACCCCCAGATCCACTGCATGAAATCTATAGCTATAGCAATAGAGAGGATTCCACCGACCATTAGTATAGGTTTACAAGCAGGTCATCCTGGCAGGTGATGCTGGCTCACCTGAAGTGTGGGGTCTTATCACTATTCACCAGAGCCCCTGAGGGTGGAGATGGGTTTTTCTGCATGTAAGCGGCAGGTCATGGTTCTCAGGATCGTCCAACCAGGAGGTGAGCAAGGGTCCAGTAGCAGATATAGCAGGTACGGATCAAGCAGAAGAATAGTCAATTAATTAGCTGGAGGTAGTGTAGATACAGAGCAGCAGGAGTGACAAGAGCGAGATATTGGCTGGAGAGCGCACAATAATCTGGCAAACAGGAAGTGCAAATGTATGGCTTAAACTCTTTGTGCTGGCTGCACGCAAATACAGGTATGTGGCCTCTCAGAGAGCGGGCCTTGGCACCGAGCGGCCGCATATTTGCGTGCATTAGTCAAATACAGCGTGCACCCTGCTCGCTCCTGCCACGGTTACTGGCAGCTAATGTAAAGCACCTGATTGCTGCTTGCAATTGGGTGCTTTATGATCATCTGACCGCCGTGACAGCCAATTACGGCAGTCACATCATTATAAAACCCACCGCCTCCAGGCATCCAAAACCCTTTTAAGGGCCCGGGAGGTGCTGGCTCCAAGGGGTTAAATAAGAGGTTCATGGTAGTAAAGGGTTCAAGATGCAAGAGAAACAAGACACAAGGCAAGGTTGTCTAATGCCGCGCACACACGACCGGACTTTCCGACAGACTAGGTCCGACAGGATAAGTCCGTCAGACAATCCAATCGTGTGTGGGATAATCTGATGATTATTCTTTACAAAAATCAGATGGACCTAGAAATAGAACATGTTTCAAATCTGTCCGACAGACTCAATTCCTATTGGGAAAACCGTTCGTCTGTATGCTGGTCCGACAAACCAAATATGAGGCAAGGGCAGCTATTGTCTACTGGCTATTGAACTTCCTTTTTTAGTCCCGTCATAGGCCATCACGTTCAAAATGAACGGACTTTTGAATGGACTTAGTCCGTTCGTGTGTGGGCAAGTCCGTTTGTTCGGAAGTCCTTCGAAAATCCGTTGAAAGTCCGTCGGGAAGACCGTCGGACCTTTTCTGCCGGAAAATCCGCTCATGTGTATGCGGCACTAGGAATAAAGCAGGGAATTGTTCAGTAAGAAGACATACTGTCAGACACAGCAGAGGTTATAGATCCAGGTCCTTATAGTGGGATAGCAGCTGCTGACAGGAGTTCAGGAGGCGCTACTGCTGACTTGTGTCTTTTTTTTTTACTTTTTTTAATTAGCAAACTGCATTTTTACATTGTGGGACTCCCTTATTGTGGTGCGGCCCCATTGATCTCAATAGGTGAGTTTGACAGGCAGTGACACCTGAGCCTAAAGCCTTGTACACACGATCGGATTTTCCGACGAGAAATGTGTGATAATAAAGTTCTTATGTACTATCCTAATCTTATTTTGAAACTCACTTATCCACCTTTAGTCATTTGGTTATTGCACGTACCAACACAGATTATAGCAATTACACACGTTTTCTTTTTTACATAGGGTGCTTACAGTTATGTTTGATACAGGTTTGGTTCCCGTATGTTAGGTGCATTAATATAGTGCACCTGCATACCTCGGCACACGCAATCAGCACACACATTCCCTGGTAGGGGACATTGAGGGAAGCCTTTTGGGTTTGGGTATCTATTATAGAATAGCCATCCCTCCCTTCTCCCTTCTCCCCCATACAGGGCAGGACTTAGGGTGGTGGGGGCCCCTGGGCTTGAGTCATTTTCGGGCACTACCTTCTTTACATTACCGTATTTATTGGCCTATAACAGGCGCCGTCGTATAACATGCAACCCAAGTTTAGGAGTGAATTTTAAGGAAAAAACTTTTAGGAGCGAAGTTTAAGGAAAAAACGTACATTTAAATGACCATCAATGCATCCTTATCAGTGTCCATCTGCAGCCTTGCCCATCCATCTGCAGCTTTGTCAGTGTCATTTGCAACCTTGTCAGTGTAGCCTTGTCATTTGCAGCCTTGTCATTGCAGTCTTGAAGTTTAAAAATGGCACTGCCGAGATACAGAGCCCAGTCAAGCCCAATGGTAAGTCCGGCCCTGCCCCCATATCTTTCTCCTCTGGTTAAGAGTACCTAAAGGGGAGGTGTTCTGTATCTTTTGAGGGGGGGGGGGGGGTTAGAGATATTTTATACATTGTGCACATTTGAGGTAGCGCCACTAATTCCAATTGTCATATAATATCTGGGAAATGTGTGATGTCAGGCTGTTGGTGGAAAATCCAACCGTTTGTACGCTCCATCGGACAATTATTGTTGGATTTTCTGTGGACAAATGTTGGATCAAAGGTTTAAAAATTTTCTACGGACAAACATTTTTTTTCCTCAGTTTAGGCTGATACGTATCCTTCTACATATTTTTGGTACAAAAAAATCAAAATACGTGTTTATTGATTGGTTTGCACAAAAGTTATAGCATTTACAAAATAGGGGATAGTTTTATGGCATTTTTATTGGTAATTTTTTTTTTTTTTGTAGTAATGGCGGCGATAAGCGATTTTTTTCTGTGACATTATGGTGGACACATTGGACAATTTTGACACATTTTTGGGACCATTGGCATTAATACAGCAATCAATGCTAAAAAATTGCATTGATTACTGTAAAAATGTGACTGGCAGTGAAGGGGTTAACCACTAGGTGGTGCTGTAGGGGTTAAGTGTGTCCTAGGGAGTGATCATAACTGTGGGGGGGGGGGGGGGGGGGCTGTGTGTGACACAACACTGATCACCGGTCCCGATTACAGGGAGAGCTGATCAGTGTCAGTGTCACTAGGCAGTATGGGGAGATGCTTGTTTACATTAGCATCTCCCCGTTCTTCCTCACCGTGAGGCGATCACAGTATCCCCGCGGACATCACGGTCACGGAGCTCCCGCAGGTACGCGTATACGCCCACAAGCATCGTAGAGGTACGTTAATCTGCCTGTACTTTCCCTTCTGCCCCAGTATATCTGCGTGTGGCGGTTGGGAAGGTTAATGGGATAATAATGAAGCTGCTTTGCTGGTGATACTGATGCAAACAATTTTTTCAAAGGCTTTTTTTTTTTCTAGTGATATCAAGAATAATATTATTATGTTTTTTTTTTGTTGTTTTTTTCGGCAAGTTACCACAACACCATTATCCCGTAGTTTTTAAGAACAAAGATACAACTATGTTGGTGTTCCTTGTTAATTTTACATTGTATTTTTTTAAATGTAACTGCTTACTCCCAAACTGTCATTTGAAGTAAAACACATAGCCAAGTATTATTCTCCACAATTTTTTTTATTGTGCATTAACCTCCCTGGCGGTATGATTATTTCGGATTATAGGTGCTGAAAGCGGTAGCATTATTTTGAATGGAAATTTGGCGTTTTATATTGTAAGCCTGTAATTCTTAGGAATAACTCACTGAAATCTGTTTAAACCAAAGTCTAGTAGACATCCCGGGTAGGATAGAGTTTGAAACACAAAATCATAAATTATAATATAATAAATAACTGTAAATAATAACAAATAATAATATAATAATAATCATACTTTTTACTCAATACATTTTAGTAAATAATATAATCAAAAACACTGACATTTTTTTTTTGTCAAACAAGGGTGCAATATTGGTAGTCATATTGCTTCGGTAAATGTCTCTGGTATGGAAAATTTTAAATCATGGTACAGCACAAAGTCCAACATCACAGTCAGGACAGTAAATTCTACCTTGTTTCTTTTCTAATTTTCCTTCCAGTGTCGTCACGCTTAGAGCAGCAAACGACACACATCCTTGTGGGTGCTGCCTTCTTTTCTGTTGATGGAACGTGGTCCATAAAGTGCCGACCAGTCAGGCGTTCCGGGTTCACAACGCCAGCAGCACGACGGCCAGATCTGTTTACTGTCCTTGGTGTTTGGTGCCTGAGGAAAATAAGTTTGGCAACTTTTCAAACAAAGTCTGCATGAACAACAGGCCTGTCACTCTTTTTTTTTAGAAGAATGAAAGCATTCCACAGGCACTGCTCCAGAAGGTGCCTGAAGATTTTTTTATAATATTTTTTCTGTTGCTTCCTCATGGCTGGGTAAAAAGTCATGGCCTGGTCAGCTCGGTCAACACCTCCCATAGCATGGTTGTAGTCCATCACGACTTGGGGCTTCATGATGTCTTTTCCACCTTTTGTTTGTACCATGACAGTAGAGGTGTTGTGAATGGTACTCATTAGGCACACGTCTTTTTTGTTGCGCCATTTCAGTGCCATCATTTTTCCTTTTTGCCAGGCAACTATTTCTCCTACCTTGAGCTTTTTATTGCCAAAGGTTGGTGGCAAGTCACGCCGGTTAGCTCTAACGGTCCCGTATGCATCTGTTTTATGCTGCAATGGGAACTCATAGAGTTCTGGAGAACTGTAAAAATTGTCTGTGGTTACACAGTAGCCCTGATTCAGCAGCGGTTCAATCAGAGTAAGCACGGAAGCGGTTGCCAGTCCATAGTTACCGAATCTCTCATTGAACTTGGTTCCTTTCCAGGTGTAAAGTATGGAATTCCATATGTACCCAGTGCTGGATTCACAGAGCATGAATGATTTTATTCCAAAACGTGCCCCCTTGGACGCAATAAACTGTATCCAGCTGAGTCTTCCTTTGTAGGCCATCAGACTTTCGTCGATACTGATGTCTCTATCGGGTACATAGGTCTTCTGGAAATTTTGCTGAATCATTTGGAAAAGCCCCCAAATCTTTTTTAGTTTTGGTGCTGGATGAGAAGTCTCGTCAAATTCCTCATTATTCTCAAAGTGTAGATACTTCATAATAAGGGAAAATTTGTACTCCGACATGACGGTGCCAAAAAAAGGAGTTGCTAGCAATTTGTTGGTGGTCCAGTACCACTTCTGCAGGGGTTTCCAAACCACTTCCTGTAGAATTATGAGGCCCAGAAACTTCCAGATGTCCTCCTTGGTTACTGGTTCCCACTTTCTGCTCCTTGCAAACCTCTGATGCGTAGCAGCTTGTTGTTCGTGGTACCGATTTGTCTCCATAACAATTTTTTTCTATTACCTCATCGGTCCTCATGCCAATGGGTTGTCATCCACATCCACTTTGATACCAGGTGTTCCAGTAAATGGAAATCTTGGGGGTGCTGCGTGCTCCGTACCGCAATCAATTGAGCACCAAGTCCACACATCACTGGGCAAAGTCGCAGGATCATTGCTAAAATCGCTTTCCGTGCCTGACAAAGAAACTTCCCCACAAATCGCTATCACTCACTTCTGCAAGCGATTCTGTATCGCTGTCGCTGTTTTCAAGCAGGTCATATGCCACTTTTGAGGTAGAGGTGTGCTTTTTTGATGCCATGGTCGCTCTGCAGTTTCCAGACACAAAGTAAAATTGCAGGCAGGGGCACTGGATAAAGCAATGGGGGCAAGCTAAGGTCAGTTTTATTTTATTTAGTAATGTAATCCAATAGGATTACAATGTATCAGTGTGTTCATGTTTTAAACTTTTTGAATTTGGCGCTGGTTCCACCTCCCTGCGTTGCTACGCCCACAGGGAACAGAAGCCAGGGCACACAGTGCATCGGGCGGAAGGTCCGGCTGCCGTACACAGCGGGGATACATCGCGGGATCCCGGAGATAAGGTAAGTTATCTCTTTCTGGATCCAGCAATGCAATCCCGAGTGTGGCTCAGGGGTTACCGCTAATGGTACAAAAATCTCACTCCGAGCCACACTCGGGAATACTGTCAGGGGGGTTAAAAAAAGAAAACAAATAACATTAGACATGCTATCTGCCAATAGAACTTAACCAAAAAGTACATTCTATGCATCCAAAAATATAGAAAATATACCAAATCATTATTCAACCCAAAAAAATGTCAAAGCAATAACTCCAAGGCCAATAATAAATAACACGTTATCTCCTCCGATTCCGTAACATGTCTGGTTGAGGAACAGCCGTTCAGAAACAAACTGAAAAGCGTGAAATGAAAAGCGTGAATCAACACACACCAAACTTCTACTAACATGAAATTAGCAGAAGGAGCCCAAAGGGTGGCGCTAAAGAGCTGAAAAGCAACACAGTACGTCACTATGTTTGTATTTGTTGGCCAACAATTGTGTGGCCATTTGTATGTAAGACAAGTTTGGGCCAATGCCCTTTGGGCAAAAGTCCAAGGTTTTGTTGGCCAACAATCCGATTGTGTGTATAAGGCTTTAGTTAAAAACAATGCAGTCTCAAATTGAAGCATCATGTTTGTGGCATGTATACAACCCTGTCAGGCTCAAATATTATAATTCAGGTGGGCAGCTGGGGGCGGGGGGGGGGGGACTGCACCTCAGTGGCCTATTTTTTTACCGCCCCTAGACCACTAGTGTGAAGGCGCCTTAGCCCTTGTACACACGGTCGGGCATTCAGACGGAAAATGTCCGATTAGACCGTGTTGTCGGATAATCCAACCGTGTGTGGACTGCATCGGACTGTTTCCGACCGACAAAGTTTTAGAGCTGGGGTATAAAATTTTCCGACAACATGATCCGATCGGACTTTGTCTGATCATTTGTAGAGAATTCTGATCGGACAAAGTGCCACACATGCTCAGATCAAATTCCTAGACCAAAGCTATTGGCTACTAGCCTGAACGTAGTCCCGTCGTAACAAAATAACGTCATCACGTTCCGAACTATCGGATTTTTCGACAACGTGTGTATGCAACACCAGTTTCGGGCAAAATCTGTCGGACAAAATCTGATGGATTTTGTTGTTGGAATGTCCGACCGTGTGTACAAGGGCTTAAAGAAAAAAGGCTTTGGCTATACAGACTGTATTGGGGCTCAATTGGCCTTCGCTGAAAAAAAATATTTCCTTCTGCAAAATTTTACAAAATGAAATTCGGCAAAATTACTCAACTAATACTAAAGAGCAATGTCAAGGTGTTCCTACTCCTGTTCAGATTTTGCTATAGGGTACACTCCAATATATAACTCTGATGCTGTGATTTCACAGTATGAAAATATCTAATAAGTTGATCTTCATTTCCAGGAGGGGTAGATGCTGGCTATCACAAAGCACATTTGGATAAAGCCACCAATGGCGCCGTAATGATTTTTTATTTTTTTTTAGGAAAATGGAACAGATGGCCTAAAATAATTACAAACACTTAATCCTTTTGTTTCTTGGGGTATCCATTTTGGCAGCTTTTGTTTATTTTGCCATTTTCTCCATCTGTTTTATCATGCACTGACCTCAAGATCACGTTTGTAGTCAGTGCTGGTGTCTATGCACTGGGCCAGGTCTTTCTGGTCTAATAGGAAAACAGCATACAAAAGCCATTTATCTCTTGACATGCGAAGTAGAAATATCATGGACAGCAATTATTCCTTCATGTCACAGTACAAGACAGTCTATTAAGAGGTGCCATACTGAGAAAATAAGTTTATTAATATGACAGCTTAATGGCAACACTATTATCAGCTACCAAATGCAAAGAATATGATTTTTTAGCAAGTAGATTATACAATTAATGAAGCTGTAATGACAGAGGCAGAAGCCAGATTACATTTGGATGACACTAGGGACAAGAGATAAAATGTCAGGAATGAAATGATAATCTAACAAAAAAGAAGCTCCACAACACATACAAAATACACTAAATACTCTTAACCACTTATGGACCGGGCCTATTTTTTTTACACTCAGTGTTTACAAGTTCAAATCAGTTTTTTTTTTTGCTAGAAAATTACTTAGAACCCTAAAACATTATATTTTGTTTTTTTCAGACACCCTAGAGAGTGATTCTCAACTAGGGTTCCTCCAGAGGTTGCTAGGGGTTACTTCAGCATTGGGCCACTTCTGCCTCTGATAGGTTCCCACTGGCACCAATGATCTTTTTAGCCATTTGTAAGGAGGTAATTCTTCCCAATGACCACAAGTGTAAGAACTATTCTTCCCACTGACCATCACACTAATGCAGTGATTCTCAACCAGGGTTCCGTGGAACCCTAGGGTTCCTCCAAAGGTTGCTAGGGGTTCCCTCAGCATTGGGCAATTTCTGCCTCTCAAATAAGTTCCCAACGACACCATTGATCTTTTTAGCTATCTGTAAGGAGGTAATTCTTCCCAATGACCACAAGTGTAAGGACCATTCTTCCCACTGACCATCACACTATTGTATCACAAGTTGCAGATTTCTAATTTTTTAGCAGGGGTTCCCTGAGACTGGAGAACCATTTCAAGGGTTCCTCTGTGTTAAAAAGGTTGAGAAAGGCTGCACTAATGTATCATGAGTCATAGATTTCACATTTTTAGCAGGGCTTCCCCAAGACTGGAGAACTATTTCAAGGGTTCCTCTTTGCTGAAAAGGTTGAGAAAGGCTGCCCTAGAGAATAAAATGGCGGTCGTTGTAATACTTTACGTCACACCGTATTTGCGCAGCGGTCTTACAAACACAATTGTTTTGGAAAAATTACACTTTTTTTAATAAAAAAATAAGAAAACAGTAAAGTTAGCGCATTTTTTTTTATATTGTGAAAAATAATATCACACCAAGTAAATTGATAACCAACATGTCACGATTCAAAATTGTGCCGCCTCGTGGAATGGCGACAAAGTTTGACACTTAAAAATCTTGAGTTACAGAGGAGGCCTTTTGCTAGAATTATTGCTCTCTCCCTAATGATCGCGGCGAAACCTCCCATGTGTGGTTTGAAAAACCATTTACATATGCGGGCACGACTTACATATGCATTCGCTTCTGCGCAAGAGCACGGCGGGACGGATGCTTTAAAAAATGTTATTATTATTTATTTTACGCTTTATTTTTACACTGTCCCTTTAAAAAAAAAAAAAAAAATTGTGACCACTTTTATTCCTATTACAAGGAATGTAAACATCCCTTGTAATAGTAAAAAAAAGCATGACAGGACCTCTTTAATGTGAGACCTGGGGTCAAAACAACCTCAGATCTAACATTTACAATTAAAGGGGTTGTAAAGGCTTGTGTTTTTTCACCTTAATGCATCCTATACATTAAAGAGGAGTTTCCACAAAAAAATAAAAATTAAAAGTCAGCAGCTACAAATACTGCAGCTGTTGACTTTTAATAATCGGACACTTACCTGTTCCAGGGTCTAGCGATGCGGGAGATCGAAGCCACGCTCACCCCCCCTCCGGTTGGTGGTGCCGGCATTGCAACTGTGGGCACCAGGCTGTGGCTTCACACCCGGGCACCCACGAGTGGCGCCGCGTGCCGTAATTGGCCGCGCAGTCATCTGGGACCTGTCACGTGTCCCAGATGACTGACAGGAGGGAGGAGGCAGAGCTGAGCCCTTCCTGTGTGAGGGGAAGTGATGTCACCAGCCCAGGCACTGAAGGAGACAGACTACGAGGGATCCCCTAGCAACAGGCATTTAGAGGTGAGTTAAAAAAAAATCCAATTTTTTTTTAATTTATTTTAGAAATTTTAATGATTTTCTTTTTTTTCTGTGGAACACCACTTTAAGGTGAAAAAACACCTTGCAGTCACCGGCCCCCCAACCCCCCGTTTTACTTACCTGAGCCCCGAATTTCCATTGGCGCGTCCCCACTTTTCCTCTCTCCATGGGTTCCCGGCTCTTGATTGGATAGATTGATAGTGGGGCAGCCATTGGCTCCCGCTGCTGTCAATCATATCCAATGACGCTGGTGCTGGGGGGGCGGGGCAGAGTCCTGCATTCGGCCTCTATGGACGCCGAATGCTAGACTCGAGAGCGCTCCTGCAAGGTAACCCCCTCGGGAGAGCTCTTATCCTAGGGGGTTATCTAATGCGGGGAGGGACCCCAGAAGAGGATGATCAGGGCCACATTGTGCAAAACAAGCTGCACAGTGGAGGTAAGAATGACATGTTTGTTATTTTAAAATAATAAAAAATTATACTTTTAGTTTTTTTTTTTGTTTTTTTTCAATAATTATTTTTTCCTCTTTAAGACCATTGTGCGGAAGTGACAAAAAGAATATACTAATGCACAAACCAATCTAATAAAAGCGAGTACCTGCCAACATGAAATATGTTTCCCCACAGTGATAAATAAAAATAAATATATGTGGTGCTTTCTCAGTGAACAAAGTAACAATGCTATAATAAATCATCAAGTGTAATGATAGCCAAATAACTAATTCAACAATGATAAATAAAGTGCTGAGTGCAAAAAATCCTCAATCCAGAAATAGGTGTAAAAAGCTTCACAGTACAAAGTAATGAATTATAATCAATTGAAGTAATGCAATAATAATCAATAATGGATTCATATACCTTAAAGTGCAATAGGAACAGGAAGTCCATAAAGTGCTAGGGGCAGTCAATCTTCAGTGTACAGGAATACTTCATACACAGTGTCACCGATCACAGTGCAGGCCAATTATATCAAATTCCTCAATAGTGCTTCACCATCCGTGTGTACAGTGTGCCCCAGCTTCTCACCTCAAAGGAAGACCCCAATGGGGTTCCGAGACCGGGAGTGACGTTCACCCGGCTCCTCCCAGTCGGGTGAACGTCACTTCCGAGACCGGAAGTCCTTGACACATGAGAAAGCTGATGACTGTGATTTTACATGTGAGTTGCTAAGTTTTCTAAAAATGTATTTATTATCTTATTGGAATACTATACATGCAGACCTTTTTTTATAGCATGTGAGCCTTATTTGATGAAAAGTGGAGGAGGTGGAGGAGATAGCTATGGGTTAATGGAAATACCTGCCTGTATCTGTGAACACCGCTGCCCTATCTAGTAGAGGACTACAAGGAGAGAGCCTTAATGCTGTGGATGCTTATGAGAGACTCATCATTGGTGCGACTAGAACCGTAGGGGTCTTCATTTAAGGTGTATTTATAATTCATTAATTTGCACGGTGAAGGTTTTTACACCTATTTCTGGATTGAGGATTGTTTGCACTCAGCACTTTATTTACCATTATTGAATTAGTTATTTGGCTGTCATTACACTTGATGATTTATTGTAGCATTATTACTTTGTTCACTGAGAAAGTGCCACATATATTCCTTTTCATTGTGTGGAAGTGAAGCTCGACGTCTCTTCCGTCATCCAATGGTATGGAATCCAGTAGGGGCCATCATTCCCTCGACTTCATGCCTCTGAGGGGAAAGGATCAGATTGTCTCCACCGCTAGTGTCAGCCCCCGTAAGCAGCGTAGATGACCGGGACACCGCGGGACGGGAGTGGGCACCTCTCCCACTGATAAAAGTGATCCCGCCACAGAGATCACTTTTACCTGAAAGCAGACCACCTGCCGTTTTTAAAAATACTGTTTTTATTTTTTATACATGGACATTCTATGCATTAAGGTAAAAAGCCTTTTGTGCTGCAGGAGTCCCCCAGCCCCCCTTCCTTATTCTTACCTGAGCCTGATCTGATCCAATCAGGTGCACAAGGGCAGGGGCACTCGCCATCTCCTCATTGGGCAGATTGATAGCAGTGGCAGCTATTGGCTGCCACTGCTGTCAATAAAATGCTGTGATGAGGGATCAGACTGGGTTGCTCGGGAGTGGGCACACATGGGTGCCCCCAGGGAAAGTGGCTTTCCCTGGGGGCTGGGGGCAGTCACCAAAGAGGAGGGGCCTGGAGAGCCAATGGGGGGACCCCACAAAAGAAGGTGCAGCGCTGCTCTGTGCAAAACCATTGCACGGAGCAGGTAATTATATGTTTGTTATTTTGGTTTAAGAAAAACCAAAGGTTTATAATCACTTTAAAGTATAACTAAAGGCAAAACTTTTTTTTTTCATTTTGGATAGAGCAATGGAGGGTTATAACTCCTGAGAAGAAATCTGTCCAAATTTAAAGGAATTCCTGACTGTCATGTCAACTAGTGTCCCCATTGGAAGATTTACCCTCTATTATTGTTCTGGGGACAGCCCCAAATTATTTATTATTATGATATTGGGAAATGGGTCAAATAGAGGGTGAATCTCCCAAACAGGTGCACAGGCAGTAATAAAAAACCTGACAGTGGTTCTAATTCCTCTCCACTGTATCCAAAATAAAAAAAAAGTTTTGCCTTTAGTTCTACTTTAAAGGGGAGCTTCAGGATTGGTTTATAACTTGAGGAGTAAAGATGAGTTTGCATTTGTTCAGAACCAGAAGCCAGCTGTCATTTTAGGTCCAATGAGTTGAGGGGTGAGAATATTACAAATAGGCAAGATGTATTAGGCCAATGTAATTGACCTAAATTGGCCATGTGTTCATATTGGGTCAAGGATGTCATGACCATCACCTGAATTGTGGCGCAGGAATGCCCTGGCCACAGTTGATTAGACAGCAGTAGGCGGGAGTGACAGTTTTCCTCCAGGTTTGGTCCAAACCCAAGTTTGGACCAAACCCTAGCTCACCCCTATTAAGCAGATACATTTCTTCTCACTTCCTGCCCTGAAGACATTTCAGGAAGTGAGGAAATATTTTCTCAACATGAATTTAGAGATCATGAAAACATGCCAGAGGTATATCCTGTCCAAAACAGAAGTTACATTTTTTTTGTTGGATAGAACAGTGTAGAAAATTATTAAACTTCTATCAGCAACTCAGGAACTACCGCAAGCCAAAAACTGAACCTTAGTTGGCTTCATTATTAACTATACATTTATTCCACAGAAGTGAAGATAAGTCTGAAGTGTCTGTACGTTATGTCCATCTTAGTAGCAGTTGTTCCTTACTCTGTAGAGAGCATAAGATCTGGCAAACTGTTAAGAAGAGCATCCAGCACTCACATGGAGCTCCCCTGGCATCACCCATGTCTAGGTGGGCCCCTTACGCAAAGCCTATGTGGTTGCTGAGGTAGAGACTTGCAAAAGAAGAATAATGCCGTGTACACACGATCAGATTTTTTGACGGACTAGGTCCGAAGGAATGAATCCGCCAGACAATTCGATCGTGTGTGGGCTTCATCAGACCTTTGCTATCTAAAAATCAGAAGGACTTTAGATTTAAAACAAGTTTTAAATCTTTCCAATGGACTCAAGTCCGGTCGAAAAATACGTTCATCTGTATGCTAATCCAACGGAAGAAAACCGACATTAGGGCAGCTATTGGCTACTGGCTATGAAATTCCTTATTCTAGTCCGGTCGTACGTCATCACGTTCTAATTCGTCTTTGTTGTGCTTGTGTGTGGCCAAGTCCGTTCGTTCTGAAAGTCCGTCGGAACTCCGCCGAAAGTCCGTCGGGAAGACCGTCAGACCTAGTCCGTCGAAAAGTCCGGTTTTGTATACGCGGCATAAGTACCTGCATGCCGACTTCTCTTTAACTTGCCCCACTCAGAATCAAAACCAGTGAGCAGTCAACTTTATACCCTTTTCCCTACATGAGAACCTCTGCTGGATCAGCAAAAGTCTCCCTTAGGGATGATGGAAATTTTGAGTTTTCACGTCTTCAAAATTTGTATGACCATCAGGAGTCAAGAGGAAAGGGAAAACAGAGGTGTATTTAAGGATGTAGTGGACTACAAAAGGGTTGCATACACTCTTTCCAATTAACTTAAACCTGTTATTGTGCTAAAAAAGGACCCCTCCTTAGTTTCATTTACTTTTTTACAGTAATAAAATATAGACAGCAAAACAAAAGGTCAAATAAAACAATGAAAGTGAACAAGGATAGGGATATTTTGTATTATCATTCAAAAACATTGTATACATGAAAGAAACCAAATAAGGTACTCAGGTCCCTTTCAACAATAATAAAATTAGGAGGACAAACAAATAAAAATAAATAAATGTGTAAACACAAAAATAAATACATAAAATAATATTGCAATAATAACAATCATACAGTTAAGTATTATCGATCTCAATTTGCAGGAATGGTTATAAAAAAATACGAATATAGCAGCAATAAATCAGGGTGATGCAGAATGCATCAATCTCACAGCATCAGGAAAAAGCTGTTCCCAATAGTTCTCATTCTGATGCTGCAGAACCTTCAGCTGACAGTCAATAAGCAGGACGGGAAGAGCTCTTCATAATATTAAGGACCATCTTTCTAAATCTGCTGTTGTAAATATTATTGATGGAGAACATATTGCTGTCAGTAATCCCCTGGGCAGTCCTTACCACCCACCTCAGTGCCTGTTTATCCACAGAAAGGCAAATCACATACCAAAGAGTGATGTAAGAGGTAAGAGAGCTCTATACCACACAGCCATAAAATGAGATGAGGAGTAAAGAACCAAGGCCAGTATACTTACATAGTTACATAGTAAGTGAGGTTGAAAAAGACACAAGTCCATCAAGTCCAACCTATGTGTGTGATTATATGTCAGTATTACATTGTATATCCCTGTATGTTGTGGTCGCTCAAGTGCTTATCTAATAATTCTTTGAAACTATCGATGCTCCCCGCTAAAACCACCACCTGTGGAAGGAAATCCCACATCCTTACCGCTCTTACAGTAAAGAACCCTCTACTCAGTTTAAGGTTTAATTGCTTTTCTTCTCATTTTAGTGAATGACTAGCTGTCTTATTAAATTCTCTTTCACAGAAAAGTTTTATCCCTATTGTGATCATTGAAATCATATCCCCTCCAAAGTGTCTCTTCTCCAGAGAGAATAAGTTCAGTGCTAGTAACTTTTCCTCGTAAATAAGGTCCTCCAGTCCCTTTATTAATTTTGTTGCCCTTCTCTGGACTCTCTCCAGTTCCAGCACATCCTTCCTGAGGACTGGCGCCCAGAACTGGATGGCATATTCCAGGTGCAGCCGGACCAGAGTCTTGTAGAGCGGGATAATTATTGTTTTATCGCTGGAGTTAACCTCCCTGGTGGTAATCCCGAGTCTGGCTCGGGTTGGGATTTTAATTACAGGAGCGGTAACCCTGAGCCAGACTCGGGATCGCATCGCTCGATGCAGGGGAGGACACAGGGAGAGTTACTTACCTTGTCCCCTGGATCCAGCGATGTCCGCCGCGCTGTGTGATCGAGCTGTCCTCCGCTCGATTCACAGTGCCGAATGCGGCCGAGCTCCGTTCCCTGCAAAGTTACGGCGCACGGGAGCGGAGAGCGGCGGAAAATTCAAAAAAGTAAAAACACACAAAACACACACAGCACTGTAATCTTACAGATTACAGTGCTGTATTACAAAATTACACACCCCCTTTGTCGCTAGTGGTCTGTGCAATGCCCTGCATGCACTTTTATATTATAAATACTGTTTTTTTCTGCCTGGAATTTGGAGATTGTCCATAGCAACCAAAACGTGTCCCTTTTTCTGTTTTTTTTGGATTTGATTACGTTATTGAATAATTTTTATTATTCTTTATTATAATATAAACTTTATCATACCCGGGATGTCCGCTAGACTCTGGTTTGAAGAGATTTCAGAGCGTTATTCCTAAGAATTACAGGACTACAAAATAAAAGCCAGATTTCCATGAAAATAATTGTACCGCTTTCAGCACCTTATTCCAGACTGAATCATACCGCCAGGGAGGTTTATCCCCTTTTTATTGCATGCAAATATTCTGTTTGCTTTGCTTGCAGCAGCATGGCATTGCATGCCATTGCTTAGCCTATTATCTACTAGGACCCCCCGGTCCTTTTCCATCCTAGATTCCCCCAGAGGTTATCCCCTCAGTGTATAGATTGCATTTATATTTTTGCCACCCAAATGCATTATTTAAAATATTTCTACATTAAACCTCATTTGCCATGTAGTTGCCCACCCCATTCATTTGTTCAGATCTTCTTGCAAGGTTTCCACATCCTGCAGAAAAGTTATTGCCCTGCTTAGCTTAGTATTGTCTGCAAATACAGAGATTGATCTGTTTATCCCATTCTCCAGGTTGTTTATGAATAAATTAAATAGGATTGGTCCCAGGACCCTGGAGGACCCGACTTTCCACCCCAGACCATTCCTAGTACTCCCCATTTATCACTACCCTCTGAACTCATCCCTGTAGCCAGTTTGCAATCCATGTACTCGCCTTATGGTCCATGACAACGGATCTAACTTTGTACAGTAAACGTTTATGGGGAACTGCATCAAATGCTTTTGAAAAATCCAGATACACCACGTCTACAGGCCTTCCTTTATCTAGATGGAAGCTCACCTCCTCATAGAAGGTTAATAGATTGGTTTGGCAAGAAGGATTCTTCATGAATTCATGCAGATTACTGCTAATGATACCATTTTCATTACTAAAATCTTGTATGTAGTCCCTTATGATCCCTCCAAGAGCTTGCATACAATTGATGTTAGGCTAACTGGTCTGTAATTCCCAGGGATGTATCTTGGCCCTTATTAAATATTGGTGCTACATTGGCTTTTCTCCAATCAGCTGATGCCATTCCAGCCAGTAAACTGTTCGTAAAAATTAGGAACAATGATCTGGCAATTACTTGACTGAGTTCCTTAAGGACCCTCGGGTGCAAGGCAAGCCATCTGGTCCCGGTAACTTATTAATGTTTTTTAAGTCTATTTCTAATTCTGTCCTCTGTTGGCCACAAGGGTGCTTCCTGTGACTTGTCATGGTGATAAACATTGCAGTTTACATTCAATTTTCTCAAAAATAATATTTAAAACAAGGGACCATCCCAATATCTTTACCCCTGATTTTAAGAGGAGGGGGCATTGTGTTTGTCCAGTATCATCTCCTTTGTCTCCTTTATGTTAATGGAGAGATTGGTATGTTTTCAAAAGATTTTAAGATTTCCTGTCTACAAAATGGACTCATTGTAATGAATGATGAATCCCACTGCTGCAATATCTTTGATTGCTCAGATACTTAGTAGATACTTGTAAGTCGACAGTGTGTACACTAAGAGGCTCATGGGAGGAACCTGTATTGAGGATGATGTAAGAGGATGAAATATTGGATTTTTCAACAGATTGGGGTCTATTTGACATGCGATACAGAAATTTCATGTGCAGCAATTATTCGCTCATGTCACAGTAGAAGACAGTCTATTATGAAGGGCCATATTGAGAAAAGAAGTGTATTAACCTGACAGCGTAATGGCAACGTTATTATCAACTAATAACTACAAAGAATATGATTTTTTTAGCAAGTAGATTATACATTTACTAAAACCGTAATGTTACACCTGACAATAAAAACATTTTTGCCTGAAAAGATAATCTAAGAAAAATAAGTTCTACAACACATACGACATGCACCAAAATACTTTGGAAGGGAACTGCAGGACTGGTTCAGAACTAGTGTGGAATAGGAATGAGCTTGCGTTTGTTTGGATCCAGAAGCCAGCTGTCATTTTATGTCCAATGAGTTGTCAGTGAAGGATGTCACATTGGGGAGGGGAGTGCATTAGGTCATCAACCCAATATGGACATGTGCCTTACTAGGTCAAGGATGTCATGCGCACCCCTGACCCTTTCTATACGTGCACTGCAGTTGCCCTGGCCATAGCTGGAGTGACAGCTTCCTACCAGGTTCAATCCAAACATAAGTTCATCCATATTGAAAAAATACATTTCACTTCCTTCTATTCCCTTTGGGAAGTGAGGAAAAATGTTCCCAACAGGGATACAGAGGTTATGAAAACATGTCAGTTCTATCCCTTGTTCACCCTATCCAAAAAAAGAAATAAAGTTATGGAAGGAGTTTCACTTTAAGTTAAAGTACATTTAAAGAAGAAAATGGTTTAAACGCCTATTGGCAACCTACGTTTTTTATAGTCCACTACACCCTTAAGAACACCTTTACTTTTCTTTACTTGCATTTCCCTTGAGACTCTAATGCATTTAGCCAAAATAGTAAATTTTTACCTACACCTTCAATCTCCTTAAAGCGGAGTTCCACCCACTTTTGAGAGGTGGTCTTAAACAAAAGACCACCTCCACCTCTCCACCCCTCATTTTTGGATATTTAAAAAAAAAATTGTTCTTCTATAGTACCTTTTTTGGAAGTACTAAGTGTACT
Source organism: Lithobates pipiens (assembly GCF_037356315.1). NCBI lineage: Eukaryota > Metazoa > Chordata > Amphibia > Anura > Ranidae > Lithobates > Lithobates pipiens. The sequence continues at coordinate 39,566,731 of NW_027507903.1, forward strand.
TTCTATCCAGCTGGGCCATAGCCCAGGACGTCTTGTCCTCTTCTGCGGCGACCCCCCCCCCCTCCCCCCGTTGTCTTCTGTGACCTGTGTGTGTTCCAGAAGACAAGCTCTGGCCATTCACAAACCACCGTGTGACTCGTGCATGTGCAGTCGGAAACCGGCAGTGAAACGACAAAGCTCCATTGCCTGTGTCCCTTAGTTGGAATGGCGGCGCTTGCACCTGATCCGATGTATGGATTGGCCTCGGGGGGGGGGGGGGGCGACATCGTGGGCTCCCTGGACAGGTAAGTGTCCTTATTAAAAGTCAGCAGCTACAGTGTTTGTAGCTGCTGACTTTTTGCGGCTGGAACACCACTTTAAAAAGTAAAGGTGTTAATAGGCCTTCTTTACTATGCTAACTGTATTGGTGAGGTTATCGGAGAACTCATTAAGTTAACAAAAACCTTGAACCTTTAGAACCACATTAAGACACATCCTGAGGTAGACGGAGAAAGGGGGAGGGGGGGCAGGTATCAAAGATAATGGACGAGAATTGGGAATATAACAGACTGGGGCCTGTAGTTGGGTTGAACCTATGCCAGTTAGGTACTCCCCTGGAATGGGAGGGTATGGACTAATGCTTTTCCCTGTTCTTTGGTTTTGGCAGGTTATCTTTGGGTCCAACTCTGGTCCTGTGATATAAAAGAGGCACAGTGGTATGAAGCAGAGAGCCACTAAGGGAGCCTCAAGCAAAGAGGCTGAGAGCCTCTGGGTGTGCCCCTAAGGGAGCCCCGAGTGCAGATGGTTAGAACCTGTAAGAGTCCCTAGCACAGAGGCCCAGAGCCCATAAGAGACCCCCATGAGAAGAAATATTGGAAAACTGCACCCAGGAGGAGTGAAAGAATGTCGCTTGATACTGCCATGATGTAAAAGGTCATAAGGACCCTGGGGTTCATCCCCAAATAAACCAACACTGGGAAATGCCACTTATGGATCCCTTGATTGTACATGGACTCTAGCTTTTGTGGGTATTCTGGGGCAGCACATAGCCTGAGTTAGGATTAGGGATGTAGGAGAAACATTGTTCTTGCATGTTAGACTCTGTGATGTCTTTTAACTTTTCTAAGTAAAGCTTTGAAATCTTGTTCCAGCCTGGTATGAAGTTATTCAAGGGTGTAATGCAAGTAATCGGCACATTCTACAGTTTGGTGCCTGAGATACTTTAGGGTATGCAGACTACAGCACTAAAGTTGATATGGTATGCAGATACAAGTGGTTACCTAGAATAACAGAGATTTATCAAGCAGCCTGTCATGAAGCGTAGGCAGGTGGGATAGCCTCGTGCAGGGGGGAGTTGTTGTCGGCACTCTTTCTGTGAGATTTTTGTCTCCCATAGCAGTAATAGCGGACTCGCGCCCCAGAGGTCCCCAGCCTATAAACAGGTACGGAGAAGTTAAAGAAAGTCAAGTGCACACATGGAGTCCACGTCAGGTGAACAGTGGGACCCCATACCCTAAATGGTAGTGAGGTAGCGGTGATACGCTGGGCGGGTAGATGTGGACAAGGCTCCTAAATGGAAGTTACACAGAAGGTGTATTTTGTCAAGGGTGTACACTGTGCCGTTCATCTCTAAAAATAGAGGCCCACCTTAAGGTTGAGTATTCCCCCACGGTAGCCTTAGCCTTGTTCCAGGACATTGATGGAAATGGCACAGAGCCATTTCCATCAGTACCTCATGTGTAATGCAATGACCCTATCCCAATTGCCTAGCGTAGCCCAGAAGAACCCACCTCAGAGATAGTCATCTCATGTGACAAAACATGGCGCCCAAAGAGTTAATGGGAAAACATGGAGAAAAAGTCCATCTTCAACCCTACCCTGCCTACAGGCCTATTTTTCAAAAACTTCAATATCCAGCTGCACAAAATTGAGCTCATTCCAACTAGTCTCAGTTTATCTAGTAGAGTTTGTGAAATAATATTATTGAAGGCAAAACTAATTCCCAAAACAGTCCAACATAAAAATCCTTATTTGCTAAATGGGTAAGAGTCAGGTGAACTACTGTTGAGATAGCATCTGCAATGGGCCAGTTTTGGCTGTATGCACACTAATGGAGGTCTACTCTGAAGTTTGATGGTCTTCTTTATATGTGGCATGACCAACCTTTTGAATAAAACATTTATACTAAATGCAAAAAAAAAAAAAAAAAAAAAAAAGCACATTTACTAAACAAAGAAGAAAAAAGTTTTTGTTCTTCAATCAAATTTCACCTAATGCCGCGTACACACTGTACGAACTGTTTGACGTACTTAGTCCGTTGAAACACATTTCAGCGGACAATCCACTCGTGTGTGGGCTTCAGCGGACTTTTTCAGCGTGCAGTCTGGAGTACTAAGAATTTCGGATTTTCCAAAAATCTGTCCGTCGTACTTTGGTTTCAGCGGAAAATACGATCGTCAGTATGCTAGTTCGACGGACTAAGAATGGCGCATGCCCAGAAAGGATTTACACAGCGGAAGGGTGCTTTGCTGTGTCTTGGACTTCCTATTTCTAGTCCCGTCGTATGTGCTGTACACGTCATCGCGCAAGCTTTCGACGGACTGTTTGTGCATCCGTGTGTGGTCAAGTCCGTTCAGTGGAAAGTACGACGGATTGTCCGTCGGATTGTATGACGGACTAAATACGTCAAACAGTTCGACCGTGTGCCATGTGTGCGGCATTAGCAATTTTGGCCAAATTGGTAATTTCACAGCAAAATGGATTTTGCCAAAATCATTTTCTCATTCTAAAGCCCCATACACACTATCAGATTTTCTGCTGATTTTTGTCTACAGCTTTACCAAAGCCATGTAGTAGAAGGGCCTGCCTGATTGCATAAACATTGAAACTCCTAAGGTTTGACCTCATATTACATGGTTTTGGTAAATCTGAAGGAAATAATCAGCAGAAAATCTGATAGTGTGTATGGGGCTTTAGTCTGCCGTATGACATTTTTTCCTGAGACACTTCTACCAGTTATTTGCAGAACACAGATTGTCTTTGGAATACACTAGAAAACCCTAGTTCTAGAAGAGATAAAAAGTTAACCCCACCATCTACTGATGCCTTGTTACCACGTACCATATTTAGTCTTGAGTATATTCTATTCTTGTCATCTGGTTGTCACTTCTTTATGATCTTTCCTGCACATATTTGAGAGATATTTCTAAATACTCATTACATTTCCAGACTTCCCATCATGGCTTCCTGCTGTTTGCGTCTGGATTCCCATGTTACCCAAGATAACTGTAAATCTGTAGTAGCAGCAGATAATATAAAGACTGAGCTGTTCTGAAACATTATCACCTGGGAAACATTATCACCTGCTCTATTTTAACATCTGTCCAACATTTACTGCTTTATTCTAAAATACGTAAGCTAAGATAGTCTTTAAGTCCCAACTTAACGTTCAGTTTATATCGGCTAAACTGCTGTAGAGAAAAACGTTTGCTCTCTTTGTGGAAGCAATGATCTCTCTGCAGAGGTCCAACATGCTGATCCAGTGCTAGAGCTATTCAATCAGCAGGGAGCATAAGTTGTACTGGTTACAGAACTAAAGGCATGTTTTGACCTCTTGCATGTGATTGGGTATTCTTTGCAAAGTGAAGCTTCACCTCATTTACTAACATCTGGAGCAACTACACTTGCAGAGGGCAACTGCAAATTGCAAAGTGTATAGCCTATTTGCTGAAGGCGCCCTCCCTGCCTGCTAGAAAGTTTCTTCTGATAGTATACTCAACTGCTCAATGTCAACATGCAATTTCGGCATGCAGTGGGTGAAAGACAAAGTAACGTCTGTGCACACATGTATCATCTATGTCCGGACTGTTGAGATGGCTGAAGACTCCAGACTGAAAGTTTACCGTATTTGAGCTTTAGGTGGTTATCATAGCACTTGTTCCTTACAGTTCTAGGGGCCTGGCTTTGACTTCTACCAAGCACACTCTCTGCATAGAATTTGCATGTTCACTTTGAACTTGTGAGGATCTTCTTGTATTTTCCCTCACAAAACATTGATAATGTAGTACATGCAATTAAAGCAAAATTAAACCCAGAAATAAAAATGTAAAGTGATGCAACAATTCTTAATTGTGATAGATGCATTTGTTTTCTTTTTTAGTTTTTTTTTTCTTTTTTTTTTACCTGGTGAACCAGCAGTCATTTATCAACTTACTTTAACAGACCAAGTTTTACAGCAAAAATGGCAGTTAGAGGGTTGACGGGGTTGCTTATAATGGTCAGCTTTTATTCATTTATGTAAAACCTTAATCCTAAAAGGAAAAAAAAGCTGTTGCTGTAATTGCTTAGTCAAGTCCACCCAAATCTGTTAGTTCTTCTAATGCCGCGTACACACGAGCGGATTTTCCATTGGAAAAATCTTGGATGGTTTTTCCGACAGAATCCCGCTTAAGCTTGGCTTGCATACACACGGTCACACAAAAGTTTGCTGAACTTTCGACCTTCAAGAACACAGTGGCGTACAACACTACGATGAGCCAAGAAAATTAAGTTCAATGCTTCCAAGCATGCGTCGAATTGTTTCCGAGCATGCGTAGGCATTTTGCATGTCGGAATTTCTACAGATGATCGGAATTTATGATTGGACCTTTTTCCGACCTAAAAATTGAGAACATGCTCTCAATCTTTTGCTGGCTGGAATTCCACCAGCAAAAGTCTGATGGAGCATACACGTGGTCGCATTTTCTGACTAAAAGCTCTCACCCTCCCGCTAAATTTATAATTCTACTATCCAAGGGTGTCTGCATTGCTCCTCAATAAAGGAGACACCTCTAGACAGGAAGTGTGTTACTATCAGGATCAACAGATAAAAATTAAGGTAAAAAAAGCCTAAAAAACAAAGGCAGCCAAGGATTGGTAAGGTGCTATGGTACTTTATTTATTTATGGGTTTATTACCACTGTACACATGACTGCGGGATATTGTAGACTGTGAGCTCCATGCAATAAGCCAAGGGTGCTCAACCTTTGAAGAGTGTGGGCAACTTAAAGTGGAGTTCCACTCAAAAATGGAACTTCCGCTTTAAGTGTTTGTGACCCCCTAACATGCCACATTTGGCATGTCATTTTTTTGGGGGGCGGATACCCTCTTTTTAGAGGGATCCAGTGCCCCACTTCCTCCAGGGGCACTATGGCGCCGGGAGCAAGTTTACCTCTCCCCCTCCCTCTCGGCAATCATCTGGGACACGTCACAGGTCCCAGAAGATTGCCTGGCCAGTCACAGTACGCAGCGTGGCTCGTGCATCCACAATGCATGCACAGCCGGGCGACCGCAGTGACAATGCCGGCGCCGCAGAGAGGAGGGGGAGAGGAGCACGCTTCGTTCCCCTGCATCGCTGGACCACGGCACAGGTGAGTGTCCGATTAATAAAAGTCAGCAGCTACACTTTTTGTAGCTGCTGACTTTTATATGGGTGGAACTCCGCTTTAAGTGGTTTGGTAATCGGTTACAAGGATTAATGAAATGAAATGGTTCAGAATTTCAATTTTTTTATTTAGTATGACATAATGAGGATTTTAATAAACAATCAGAATATCATTTTCCATGAGACCTATCCCCATTGAATGTTAAATCACAATAACAAAAATCAAATTTTTTATTAACCAGATCACCATTAATCCTACTTTCATGCCCACGTGTGACCAGCCAAAAAAAGCTCCTAGTGTTGCAGCCCTCTCTATATCAGGGTCTTTCCAGCCATCCCTTAAATTGCCAAAAAAAAGGATTGTGGACAATCTAAACAAAAAGCTGCAGACCATGTAAGTGTATGCCCTAGTAGTGCAATAAACTTCCTTTAAAGGCAAAGATAAACTGATGCATGCTCCTGGATTGACACCAAGCTCACCACACAACTGCAAAAATTCACCTTCAGAACCCCTGTATGGACACCACTAGATGTATTACACTCGGCTAAAGGCTCCTCTATCTGTGTCTCTGTGTTAGGAAAGAAAGAGAAGAGCGTTGAGCTGGCCGAAATAGTGGCTTGTGTATGGCAGCCACCAAGATTATAGAGGATTGGCACTCATTCAGTAGTAGAGCAGCGTGCACCTGAGCGAGTTGCCATAGATTTTAGGTCGTGGGTCACATAAGATGGCTCCATGGGCCACAAGTTGAGCATGCCTGCCATAAGCAATTTTTACACACATCAAATCTTGGCCAACTTATGCTGAATCTGCTGAAACTTGCTCCATGGGTGGCCCTGTCGGCTGCCCCCACATTGACAAAAGTCAATTTTCCAATCGATTTTTGTCAAAAGAAAATTGTTGGTTGAATAGTACCTGCATCCAATAAGATACAGGCACTGTTCATGTATACTAACAGCCTGGGAGCCCAGCTGTTAGAATAACATAGCCGAAGAAGGAGATTTATCCATCAGCGCTGTGATGTCACTGCTTCGCCTCTCCACCTCATCCAATCAGAGAACACTTTGTATTCATTCAGAAAATGAAAAGTATTCTCTTAATGGTACCTGTGCTGAGCAGCTGACCTCCTGTGTTCACAATGTGTCAGACAGGCCACACAGCTCGGGGCCCGAAAGCAGGTGGAGATCACTAGGGTAGTGGTAAGGGGCAAGAGGTTGGGACTTTATATGAAGCACGTGGTCATAAACAAATGAATTGATGGATATGAAAATATGTATTAGTTCATATAATTATATTCATACAATTTTCCATAATAGTAATCGTTATAATTGTTTAAAAAATGTCACATATTAGTAATTTGTGATACATTTTTAAATACACATACATATATTACATACATCTATATAACCTATAGCCTTGCTACTCTCTATCATTGTTGATAAAAAATAAGTTATTGAACATGATGGCAAAAATTTCATATATAATCATATTGACATGTATTTGGTAAACAAATGACATAAAGATCTTTGTCAACACATGATTGGTGTAGAACACGGCAGCTGATAGCTTAACGCGTTTCACTCCTCAGGAGCAAGCCTGTAGTATCTATCTATAATTAAAATATATATATATATATATATATATACATATCTAGAGGATCTAACAAGGTTAAAAAGTGAAGCAGGATAAGATTAAGGGACCCCCCACACTACATATTACTTACAAAGACATCTGTGTGCTGAGGGTATAGATGCCCTTCATACATCTCACTTTTGATTAAGGGTTACCCTGTTACCCTGCCCATGTTAATTCCCAATCCACACATTTTTTCAGAGTTTCACTATCCCCACTATACATCAGGATCACGTTATGGATACTTATCCACCATGGATCCTGTATTTGTTGTTGTCACCATGCATGCCCCCTCACTTACCGGAGATGATGTCCTTGGATGATTTGCGGTTTCCAGAACTATACCATCAGCACACAGATGTCTGTGTAAGTAATATGTAGTAGGGGGGTCCCTTATTCTTATCCTGGTCACTTTTTAACCTTGTTAGATCATCTATATATATATATATATATATATATATATATATATATATATATTTTTTTTTTTATTATAGATAGATACTACAGGCTTGCTGCTAAGGAGTGAATAAAAGTCACGAAATGCGTTGAGCTATCAGCTGCTGTATACTATATCAATTATGTGTTGACAAAGATCTTTATGTCATTTGTTAAAAATGAAGGATTCACCCTGGGACTTTAAATGAAGTGGGTACCGTTTTCGCCAGTAAACATAACACTAGTAAATATAGTATATGGTTTATTCAAGTACAATTGTTTACATGCATAAATAACACCAACAGTTGGCAATTAAAAAAGATACATAAACAAGAAATATTGGTACATAAATGTAGTAGTAGTCATAGTACACGTGCATCATACTACCCAACTAGTTTTGCTAGATCCAGCTCGCTCTTCAGGGGTGGATGTGTGTAACAATGTACCACTGAGCTCAGGGGCGGACTGACCATTGGGCCACTCGGGCACTGCCCGAGGGCCCCGTGCCACTAGGGGACCCCATCAGGGTTGCCAGCCTCAGTAAAACCAGGGAAAGTATGTAAAAATCATTTTTTTTTTTTTTTTTTTTACATCTGTCTCTGAAATGTCCCTAACCAACATCCTTTTGGTCTAAAAATTCTTAGATTATAGCTGCCCCACCTCTCCAGTACCTTCTCAGCCAATAGAAACATGTCTGTGTATACTGTGTGATTGTATACTGTGTGTGTTTGTGTATACTGTGTGGCCCCATAATGTCTGATTGCCCGGGGGCCCCATGAGTTGTCAGTCTGCCCCTGACTGAGCTTGACCATGGCTCCCGGTGTGCAGCCTCAAGACGGAGGCAGCAGGTGCCTCCTCAGGGAGGAGTAAGATGAGCCGGTGATCTTTCTTTTTCTTTTTTCCTCCGCTGTCAGCGTGAGGAGAAAAAAAAAGGATCACCGAGCTTTTGTTTTGATCATGTAATCAGCTGTCATTGGCTGACAGCTGATCACATGGAAAGGGGCCGGGACCGGCCCCTTTCTCGGATCGGTTATCATCCGAGTCTCAGTGACTCGGTGATCACAGTGCGCTCAGCCAGTAGGGCGCGCGCAGGGAGCGTGCACAGGGGAGGCCGTCATATGTCGGCCTCCCGGGAATTCAGATCCGCGCTGTGGCCGTCATTCGGCCATAGCGCAGATGTCAAGTGGTTAAGGTGAAAAAACACAAAGGTTTACAACCTCTTTAATTTCTATAGGTTTTGAAGGGACTATAACTAGGCTTTTTTCTTTTTTTTTTTTAGGTTTACAATAATTTAAGTATACAAAGAAACATTTTGAAAATGCAGTGATCATTTTTGTTATCCTTTCTATTTATCTATTTTTTTTTAGGTATATAAATCATTAGTGTAATCATTCCACATATACGGTATTTATAATTTCTGGAAAAGAATATCATTGTATATGCACAATCATAAAATGAAAATGATTCTGACTTAATACGTTTCTGTGAAGTTACAAGCCTTATGTGGAATTCTACATTGTGCTTTTAATGTATTTCATTCAATATCTCTGTTGATATATGATACATTCATGAATGGGGCTTCATTGATCCCAACATAGCTTCCTACTGATTTAAAAGCATGTATTTATAATAAATATAGGACTCTTTTTTACTGTGCACCAGAAATAAAATTCTCCCACTCTGTGCGAAATGCTGTGACCAACTCCTTATACAGTTGGGTCAAAAATTCAAGGGGTGATGAAGACTGCATACAGATCCTTGGTGCCAAACACAAATATTTCTGTTTGTCCACCTAATATTTCATGGCCCTGACTTTGTTTGCCCCTGTGGGTGGTTAGACCCCAGAAACCACATTCCTACAAATATAGAACATTTCTCCCTATGCGATCCTATCAAGGCTGCACATTTAAGCCTGTGGATTGCCCAGATAGACTTTAACAGTGCATGGCTGCCAAACTCATTTGACTTGCAAACACATCAAGTAAATGGGAGTGTGACGATGGCGAGGTGTTTTGGAGGAGAGCTGTCGGGAGGATGACTGATCATTATGGTGCTTCTGTGAAAAGACACCCCTGGGATCCATTCTGTGGTCCTAAAACAGCGCCTCCTGTTTCCCACGTACTGCAGCCGACTTTTCCCAATCCCTCTTGAGTTAGACTGGACTCAAACACACCAATATTTTCAGCAGATTCCCGCAATACAGTAGGCAAGACTTCACTGTTGGCTGGTTCATCTGTTAACTGTTCATCTGTTAACTCAACTGGTTCCTGACACTGCGGCTCTTTAATATTTCCTTTATTTTGAAAATTTTCAGCATAGAAACAATTAAAAAAAAAAATTGTATTAAAAAATAAACTTCAAAAAGCAAGAACACCAACCTGATGGGCACAAGTATGCTGCCATGTTAGTAGCCCCTCCTGGTGAAATTGTAAATGGGTACGTTGGTATGATTAATGCATCTAGTGCTACTTTACCCCCCAACTTTACTATTATGGGTGCAAGTATTGTATGTAAGCAGCACTACCCTTGCCGCAGCTTTTTTTCTAAAATGTGATGAAGCCAAAGCTTAATTAAATAGGAACTCAGTTGTATCTGAGCACCACAAACTGAAAACACTTTTTAATTCATTTTTATATTTAAACCAAATTCACCCATCCATTCATGTCTCCATGTTATATTTTGTTGAAAAAAATCACTTTTACTGGGCACTTATCCCCTCTCCTGCCCAGACCAATTTTTAGCTTTCATCGTTGTCACTCTTTGAATGACAATTGCGCGGTCATACAACACTGTACTCAAATTACATTTTTATCATTTTTTTTCACACAAATTGAGCTTTCTTTTGGTGGTATTTCATCACCATTTGGGTTTTTATTTTTTGCTTATCAAACAAAAAAAGACAGATATTTTAGAAAAAAAAATAAAAACATGTTCCATAGTTTGTTATAAAATTTGTGTAACATGTAATTTTTCTCCTTCATTGATATTCGCTGATGAGGCTGCACTGATAGGCACAGATAAGGCGACACTGATAGGCACTGATAAGATGGCTCTGATGGGCCTTGATGGGTGGCACTGATGGGTGGCACTGACAGATGTCGCTAATGGGCACTGATAGGTGGCACTGATGGGCACTGGTTGGTGGCACTGATGGGCACTGGTAGGGGGTATTGGTAGGCAGCACTGATGATTAGTCACTTTGGTGACTTTTTATAGTTGGCACTGTGGGCATTGATAGGTGAGACTGTGGGCACTAATAGGTAACACTGTGGGCACTGATGGGTGGTACTGTGGGCACTGGTAGGTGGCGCTGGTGGGCACTGGTAGGTAGCACTGATGTGCACTGGTAGGTGGCACAGAAGCCTCTGCAGAGGCTCTCCATGACTGGGACTGATGTCCTTCTCACAGCCGTCGGTGATCGCCTTTTTATTCTACTTATGCTACCAGCGCGAGGAGAAAAAATAGCCAATTACTGACTCTGTTTATATCACATGATCAGCTGTCATTAGCCGAGTCTCATGGACTCACTGATCACAGAGCGCGCCGTGAGCCCTGCAGGGGGCATGCAGGCCAATGGAGCATGGGAGGATGTCTTTGGACACTCTCCCAGCAAATTAGTTCCCCACTGCAGCCATCTTTCGGCTACAGTGTGGATGGTTAAAAAACACCCCCCTAACATTTCTATTGGTGGCCATCTTGAGTAAGGGCAGATGATTAATGTAGCATTTACTTTCTGCAATTAATTTTCCCTTAGTTCAGGCATGTAGGCAGGAGGGTGTGCTTAGCTGAGAAAGCTAAGCACACCCTCGGGTGCCTCGGGTGCCCCCTGAGCTCGGGTGCCACAGGCTCGGGTGCCCCCACAGCAAGCAGCTTGCTATGGGGGCACCCAAGCCAAGCTGCAGCTCTGTGTATCCATTCAGACAAAGATCCCCGTCTGGCCCCGCCCCCTCTCTCTCCTGTTTGGCTAACTGACTTTGATTGGAGGAGAGTCCTGGACGACCGAGTCTCTCGTGAACATCGCTGGACAGAGATGGGCTCAGGTAAGTATTAGGGTGGCTGCTGCACACAGAAGGCTTTTTATCTTAATGCATACAATGCATTACGATAAAAGACCTTCTGACTTTACAACCCCTTTAAGGTTTTTAATGTATTCTATGCTCCAGCTGCTGTCACTCTCCCCATTGGACAGATTGATAGCAGCAGGAGCCATTGGCTCCTGCTGCTGTAAATTAAAATCTGTGATACAGGAGTGGGGGATAGAGCTGAGTCCCACTGACTGTGTCAATGGAAATCGCCTTTCTGTGGGGGCTTCCAATGAAGGGGAGGGGCCTGGAGTGCCTGCAGGGACCGCAGAAGAAGAGGATCGGAGCTGCTCTGTGCAAAACCATTACACAGAGCAGGTAACTATAGGCATGTTTGTTATTTTTATAAAACAAAATTGAAGGTTTAGTATAACTTTAACCGCTAGCCAACCAGCCCACGACGATGCACAAATCTCGGCATTGTAGGCACGCGTGTGCCCGCAGCGTACTCCGTGACCACGCCCGTGGGTCCCGCGGACTCGATGTCCCAGAACGAGAGCCAGAATGTCGTCCCAGAACAAGAGTCACACCGCCCTGCCGTCATTTGACAATGGACGGGTGGCAGGCAGTTAAGCATGGTATGGCTCACCCGTAGGATTGAATGGGGCTTTTGCTAAATGGTACAAGCAAACAATTAACTAATCTCCTGTGTCCCTATAATGCCCATTTTTTTACTTCTTTACGGCCACATTTACTCACGACCCTGCCTAATGTAGCTTATGAGCAAAACACGGAGTATGACAGAGACTGTCTGTCAGGGCTGCGCTCAGCCCTCCCTTCTCAGTGCTCAGCTGCCATAGTTCCACATTGCCTCACCTGGTGATCATTTCCTGCTCGTCAGCCAGCCCCTTCTGATTATTTAAACTGCCTGGTTCATTTCTCCAATGCCTTTGCCTTGGTCAACACATCTGAAGATTCTCTGCTGTGTTCCTGTTAAAGACTTGCCTGGCTGACTTCCCTTCTGGTTCCTGAACCTGTTTGCTTTCTCCAACTACGCTGATCTCTGGCTTCCTGATTTACTGGCTTGCACTGACTATCTGCTTTGATTACCTGGCTATGTTTTGACTACGTTTAATATTTGTACCATTTTTACCACTATATTAAAAGGTGTGATTTTTACGGCATTTTCTGTCTCAGTCTGATTCATGGTTCCAGACACTGTCTAAGGTCAAGAAAGAGAAAATGCTAAAAACTGTTGTCAGCTTGTAAGCAGGGGGCAGCATGGTGTGGTGGGCAGTAAAAACACATTAGACAATAGCAATATATTGTAGAAAGATCCAACACAATCCGGGTAGACATGACTGTCTGGAGCCACTCACAAATTGTAACAGTGGTCTGAAGACACCCAAAGAGGAGGCTTCTTGAAGTTAGGTAGACGTAGTCCCTGTACTGGCCCTATGCCTTCAGATCCTTTCCCTACCACTAAGCACTGTCCCTGCCAGACAGGGAACTTGCCCCTACACTAACCACCTGCATAAAGCATGCAATGCCCAGGAGCCAGAGTCTTAAATAGACTCTGCCTGACCCAAGAGGTCACATGGGGTGTCAGCGTCCAATCGGACAGCTGTCTCCTTATGACCACAGAAAACTTCCTTCCTCTTCTGCATTACTGCTTCAGTCAAGCGCCAACCGGCCTGCAAGTTACCTAAAGCTTTACCGATATATATACACTCACCATCCACTTTATTGGATACAACTTGCTAGTACCGGGTTGGACCCCCTTTTGCCTTCAGGACTGCCTTAATTCTTTGTGGCATAGATTCAACGAGGTGTTGGAAACATTCCTCAGAGATTTTGGTCCATATTGACATAATAGCATCACTCAGTTGCTGCCAATCTGTCGACTGCACATCCATGATGCAACTCTCCTGTTCCAGTTTTTGAAATACTCAGACCAGCCTGTCTGACACCAACAACCATACCACGTTCAAAGTCACTTAAATCCCCTTTCTTCCCCATTCTGATGCTCAATTTGAACTTCAGCAAGTCATCTTCACCACATCTAGATGCCTAAATGCAGTTGCTGACATGTGATTGGGTGATTAGCAACTTGGGTTACCAAGCAATTGAACAGGTGTACCTAATAAAGTGGCCAGTAAGTGTACATCAGGTAAGTTGGCACAATATAATTTAAACCTGGTCCTTGGCTCGTCTCTTTTCACAAAACTGCATATTCATCATTAATTGGTGCATTTTTCTTGGAACTCTCATTAAAGCTCTACCTTATAAACCTAAGAGCCATGCCACTCAAAAATTTTATTTATATACTTTTTATCATTTTTCTATAGAACACTTCTGCTGCAAATGAACCCATAGGGAGCTTGTTCTGCTGGCTAGGATGCCATAAAAACTAAAAGCAAATGGTAAAAATATAAATAGGAAACCTGAACTTGGGAAGAACTGGCAGATCTCATGCATCATCATAGTAAAGCCTTTGCTAAACAGTTTGAGAAAAATGATACATACTGGTGTGCCAAATCCCCAATTTACTATTCAGACTTAAACGCTAAGCACACACAAAAAATACACACATAGGAGCTATTTCACCTGCCATGTTAACTACTTATCTTCCTCTTCATTCCAGTAAACTTTACTGTGTGGTCCTGCCCAGCGTGGCACAGTCCTTCCAGAAAAAGTGTTCCCGTTGGCTCCTTTTCTTAGGATACAGGCTCTGTGGCCCCATTCCTTCCTGTGGTTCAGCCATATTCCTTTAAATGCAAGATTAGGTAGCCAAAGAGGCTGTTAGGCACTGATCAGGGCTACTTTGCAGGGTCTCATGGTCCCTTCCTTCCATTCCAGTGGTCTTCATTGTGTGGCTATGCCCAGTGCTGCACAGCAAAAGTGTTCCCATTGGCTCCCTTTTCTTAGGATACATAGGCAATGGTCCCAGTTCATTCCTATGCTTCAGCCATATTCCACTGAATGTAAGTGGAGGTGGCCAAAAAGGCTGTTAGGCACTATGCAGGGCCTCACAATGAAGACCACTGGAGTAAAGAGAAAGGGAGGAATTAGTGGCGGCCACTCCATTAGGGGTGGAGGGGTGCCGCCCCTCCCAAATCCATGTGCCCGGCCCTAATCTACATGCAGGGAGCCGGACGCATGGATTTCAATCTAGGATTTTCTTTTCCGAAGCACATGATTAGAGCCTGAGGCTCTAATTGGCTTAAAAAAGGGGTGGGTTCAGGGCACAGAGCACTGTTCCCCGAGCCCACCCAGTCGTGTGACATTAGCAAATTAATATTCTCTAATGTCTACCTGCTTCTCCTCCTGGCCAATCAGGAAGCTGGTCCCGACTCTCGGCCAATCAAATCGAGCAGTTTAAATTATTAATATTAATGGCTGTGTGTTGAGTTATTTTGAGGGGACAGCAAATTTACACTGTTATACAAGCTGTACACTCACTACTTTACATGTAGCAAAGTGTCATTTCTTCAGTGTTGTCACATGAAAAGATAGAATAAAATATTTACAAAAATGTAAGGTGTGTACTCACTTTTGTGAGATACTGTGTGTGTGTGTATATATATATAGATAGATAGATAGATAGATAGATAGATAGATAGATAGATAGATAGATAGATAGATAGAAATATCATAATTTGTAAACACTGTAACTTTTGCGCAAACCAATCAATATACGCTTATTAGAATTTCTTTACCAAAAATATGTAGCAGAATACACACTGGCCTAAATTTAAAATGAAATTCGATTTTTTGAATTTTTTATTGGATATGTTTTATAGCAAAACATTATTATTATCTTTTTCAAAATTGCCAGTCTTTTTTTGTTTATAGAGCAAAAAAGAAAAACCGCAGAGGTGATCAAATACCACCAAAAGAAAACTCCATTTGTGGGAAAAAAAAGACTTACATTTTATTTTGGTACAGCGTGGCACGATCGCGCAATTGTTAGTTATAATAACACAGTGCCGTATCGCAAAAATTGGTCTGGTCGTGAAGGGGGTTAAACCTTCCGGAGCTGAAGCATTTAAATAAACATTTTTACAATCACGTTAATGAAAGGTGAATATTTTTTACATTCTGCGTATGCTTCTACATATTTTTGGAAAAAAAAAATCCCAATAAGCGTATATTGATTGGTTTGCACAAAAGTTATGGCGTCTACAAACTATGGAATAGATTTATGGACTTTTCATTTTTTTATAGTTTTTACTGGTAATAGCAGGGATCTGTGATTTTTAGCGGGACTGAGATTGCGGCAGACAAATATGACCCTAAGTGACCCTTTTTGGGGACCAGTGACATCAATACAGGGATCGGTGCTAAATAATATGCACTGACACTGTATAAATGACACTGCCAGGTTAGGGGTTAACATCAGGGGCGATCAAAAGGGTTAAGTGTGTTCTCTGAAAGTGTTTTGTATCTGTGTGGGGAATGGACTGACAGGAAGAACCCAGAGATCGCTGTTCCTGATTACCCACCTCGCGCCTGCCCTATAGCCGAATGACGGCCGTAGAGCAGGCGCGTTCGTCCGGGAGGCCGTCCCTGGACGTCCTAATGTTTACTTCCGCAATGCGCGCCGCCGCGGGCGCGCATCGCGGAAGTTCTGTGTTCGCCGTGTCCCCCGGGGACAGGCAAACACAGATCGCTGTAAACGGCCAATCACAGTGGCCGTTTACAGCGTGATCGGCGTGTCCAATGGGAGATGATCTCATATGTAAACATATGAGATCATCTCTTAGCGCCGCTCTCCCTCCTCACACAGACAGTGTGAGAGGGGAGAGATGAACGGCTGCAGCGGAAGCCGTTCTGCCTTGAGTTAAAAAAAAAAAAAGTAAAAAAAAAATTTCCATCCTCCCCCAGCAGTGCCATCCTCCCCCAGCAGTGCCATCCTCCCCCAGCAGTGTCATCCTCCCCCATGCCATCTGCCCCAGTGCCATCCAACCCAGTGCCCCCAGTGCCATCCACCCCAGTGCTACCTGCCCCCAGTGCCATCCACCCCAGTGCTACCTGCCCCCAGTGCCACCTGCCCCCAGTGCCACCTGTTGTCAGTGCCATTTGTCCCCAGTGCCATCTGTCATCAGTGCCATGTATAAGTGCCATCTGTCATCAGTGCCACGTGTCATCAGTGCCACAGTGCTGCAGTATACATGTGGTGGGCAGTCTCAAAGTGGTTAAATAAACATTATTCCTTTACAATCACTTTAACAAAGGGTGGGGCGGGGGGGACATTTATAATTTTTTTTATATCTATATGCATATGTTTTGCCTTTCATTTATATTTTAAACTTTAACCACTTCCCGCCTGGCCTGTAGCAGAATGACAGCCAGGAAGCGGTTCAGTTATCCTGACTGGGCGTCATATGATGTCCAGCAGGATAATAAGGCAGCGTGTGCCCACAGGGGCGTGCAGCATGGCGATCGGTGGTGTGGTGTGTCAGTCTGACACACCGTAACCCCAATCTAGGTAAAGAGCCTCTGACTGAGACTCTTTACCACGTGATCAGCTGTGTCCAATCACAGCTGATCACAGTGTAAACAGGAAAAGTAATGTATCACCTGACAGATGCGAGTAGAGGAGAGCTGATAAGCTGCTTTCCTGACAGGGGGGATCTGCACTGATTGATTGTCAGTGCAGCTCCCCCCGAGGGTGCCCACCCAGGACCACCATGGATGCCACCCCGGGACCACCAGGGATGCCTACCAATAATGACCACCCATGACCACCAGGTATGACCACCCATGACCACCAGGGATGCCAATCAGTGCTCATAACTTATGCCAATCAGTGCCCATAAATGATGCTAATCAGTGCCCATCAGTAACACCTGCTAGTGCCTCCTCAGGAGTGATGCCTATCAGTGCCATCTATCAGTGTCCATCAGTGCAATCCATCAGTGCCCATCCATGCCACCTATCAGTGGCCATCAGTGCCGCCTATCAGTGCCCATCAATGCCACCTATAAATACCCATCAGTGCACCCTTTCAGTGCTCATCAGTGTCGCCTATAAGTGCCCATCAGTGCCACATATGAGTGCTCATCAGTGCCGCCTATCAATGCCTATCAGTGCTGCATATCAGTGCCGCCTATCAGTACCCATCAGTGCTGCATATCAGTGCTGCATATCAGTGCCACCTATCAGTACCCATCAGTGGTGCATATTAGTGCCCATCACCAGTGCCCATAAGTACCACCTCATTGGTGCCACCTCATCAGTGCCCATCAGTTCCGCCTTATCAGTGCCCGTCAGTGCAGCCTCATCAGTGCCCATCAGCGAAGGAGAAAAGGTCTTTTTTTATTTGTTTAGCAAAAAATAAACACCCCAGAGATGATCAAATACCACCAAAAGAAAACTCTATTTGTGGGAACAAAATTATAAAAATATTGTTTGGGTACAGTGGTGCATGACCGTGTAATTTCCATTTAAAAAGCAACATCGTTGAAAGCTGAAAATTGGCCTGGGTAGGAAGAGGGGGAAAGTGCCCGATATTGAAGTGGTTAAAGAGGGTCAATCGTCCACAAGCTCTATTTTAGGAACACGCCCGAAGTGGATCACCGTCTTTCCTAACAAAGCTGATTAATATTCTTGGTAACTGCACGACTTTAAAACCGAACAGTGAAACAGAAATCATTTTTCGAACATGCAAGATGTCAGAATATAAAACTCCAGCACTGCTATTTCATTCTTTCAAATTTTAGAAGCAAAATATAAAAGGGTATAAAAAAAAAAAAACAAATGAAAAAAAAATCGGTCAATGTTTTACGTCTTTCCTATAATAATGGCCTTTCAAGTAAGTTTGGTTTTGAGCTTGGCCGCGTCTCTTAAAAATGTGCGGGTTTTGTAATATTCCACTAAGTAAGAGTTTGTTAAATGATATATATACTTTTTTTTTTTTTTTTTTGACTTTTGGGTTGAGTCAATTAAACCACATTGCTGTTCAAGCCAGGTTCTTGCATCTCTCCAATGACATGGTCTATATGTTCTGGAGAATGCTTCAGTCATAGTCCACTCAATGTACTATGAAGTAGAATCGCTTCTGAAAACACCATAAATGTTACATGTACAGAGCGGACTTGTCTGATGCGAAATGATTAAGTCAGGCGTTTCCAGGAATACTATGGATGGGTGAAATATTCCAGAGACTCTACTGATCTGATCCTTTTTAGAAAGTCCTTTTTTCTAGGAGGCAGGGCCACCACGTCTTGGAGAAGAGGTGCACATAAAGAGCGATTGCTACAATAAAAAAAAACAAAAAAAAACCCATAACCTCCATGGAATGAAATATTCTCATCTGTTTCAGAGAACCATGTCTTTAATGCTATTCCGGTATCATAAAAAGCAGACCTATTCATGGAGTCTATTCACGTAGACCTGTCAATCCACTTCATGGTCAGGATAATTTGCAATGTATGACTGTACCCTTTAATACGTGCTTTATGTTAAAAAATCTCAAAGACCTCACAATGACCTTACAGTATACAATACTGATATTCATTCACTTCTCAGCTTGCTACATTCTAACGCTCACTGAATTATTATTATTTTTTTTATTTTTTTATTTTTGTGTTTTTGGACCTTGGATGGATTTCTTGCATCTCTAGAAATATATTATCGCCGCGACGAAGGTTAAGCATTGCCAGATTACTCAGACATATTGATATTTTATGCAGATTAGTCTACTGAACAGATAATGTAAAACATGTTGTATTACATGGCATGACATTATATGGTATTTTCAAATGTCACTGCATACTGAAAATGCCACTCGAGATACATTTACAGATAACAGGTCTTGCCGTTTGCGACCCTAAAGACAATTATTGTATGGCAAAAGAAAGCTGTTTAACCCTTTGGACGCTAAAAAAAAAAAAAAAAAAGAAAGGAAAAATGGTGATCTCTATCAAATAAATCAATAAATACTCTTTCGGCCACAAATTTATTCACTCCCGCTTTCAGAAAATCTTATGATTGGCACTTACAAAGCTTATCCAATCAGTTTGCAGGGCCATCTATATGCTTTTTTTTTTTTTTTTTTTTTTTTGCAAACGGCTGCATTCAAACGTTATAAAGAAACATTGTAACAAACGGCTGGAGTCCAATTCTGGTCCAGCATGCCTCACTGACTGTGATGTCTCACTCACTGTGTAGTGTAATAATGTGCAATGAATGGATGGGCGTCGAGGAACAAAGGCTGTCATTTCAGCAGCCTCTAGTGGCAGGACGCCAAAGGTGCACCGTAGCTTTAAACGCAAAGGGATTTGCATCGATATTAAAAAAAAATATTTTGTTTAAATAAAATTATTTATATGTTTAAATCTGAGTAACCCTAAAATATACAAATGATTATCCTTGTTCTAAAATCATTTTTATATCCTAATACCTTCCCATGTTTTAACATGGTGGGTAATTCTTTATTCTTTAGAATACAAAGATTTTTTTTTGATTTTTTTTTTAAATGATGATCTTGTAAATCAAAAAAGTGAATCTAAACTCGATCATTCAAATCTCATATCCATTTTAACTTGCTTATGATGTTTTAAAAGTAATTTTAACCCCTTCACACCGAACGTACGCAAATTTGTGTTCATGGCGTGGAGGGGTTATACTGGGATGATGCCTGCAGCTGCAGGCATCACCCCAGCACTGTTTTTTAGAGCCAGCGGTTGGCTCTTTAGTGATAACAATCCATGCGGCGAAAACGAGCTGGAGGGGATGCCTCCCCCCCTCCCGCTACCTTCCACCACTCTTCCTGGGCCTCCCGTCCCACCGGAAGACCAGAGCCACCAGCTGGAGCGTCCGCCAGCTAGGCTGAGCCCCGAACTAAGCCAGATTTGGCTCTGATCAGGTCTCTGATATAAAATCCCTGAAACGGCGGCACAACGTCACTTCTGGTTTACTGCCAATGGCGCAGATTTTAAGAAAATGACAGTATTAAGAATTGTAAAATTTGGTGATCTGAATACTCTTAAGTGCAAAGGAGGGATTTGAGGTGTTTTAGACCCCCGATCCCTCTATAAAGATGACCTGTCACCACCTATTACTGTCACAAGGGATGTTTCCACAACAATAAAAGTGATAGGATTTTATTTTTTATTTTTTAAAGGGATAATGTAAAAAAAATAAGAAAAATATATATTTTTTTGCAGCGCTCCTGTCCCCGTGCAACAAAGAAAACGCATACGTAAGTCACGACCGCAAATGTAAACAGTGTTCAAATCACACATGTGAGGCATCGTCGCAATCGTCAGAATGAGAGCAATCATTTCAGTAAAAGACCTCCTCTGTAACTCCTGGTAACCGTTACTTTTTTTTAAAGCACCGCCTATGGAGATTTTTAGGCACCATTGGTTTTTTGCCCATCTGCAAGTGTGTGCAGTTTTAAAGCATGACATGTTTTAGTATCTATTTACTCAGCGTAACATCGTCTTTCATATTATACAAAAAAATTTGGCTAACTTTCCAGTTTCATTTTTTTTTAATTCGTGAAAGTGTATTTTTTCCCAAAAAAAGCATTTGAAATACTGCTGCGCAAATACTGTGTGACATAAAATATTGCAATGATTACCATTATATATATAATGTTTGGGGTTCTAACTAATTTTCTAGC
This sequence comes from Lithobates pipiens, assembly GCF_037356315.1. Lineage (NCBI taxonomy): Eukaryota > Metazoa > Chordata > Amphibia > Anura > Ranidae > Lithobates > Lithobates pipiens. The sequence goes on from NW_027507903.1 coordinate 39,587,853, forward strand.
AAAAAATACTGATTTTAAAGCAGCAAATGTCAGAAATAGACTTAGGCATGAAAGGGTTAAAGCAGAACTGAAGGCTTATATAGAACAGACCGTGAGCAGGCAGGGTATTATTATTATTATCGCAAAAGATTTAGAATTTTAGAGGCTCTAAGGACTTTCATGGCACCACCATAGACATAACACTAGCTGAAATTAATAATTGAAATCATTACATTTTATTTTCAAAATCTATAAAACCATCAATACGTTACTCACAAAAATGGAAAAGGCTGTTTAAGTTTCATCAAGTTTTATTAGCAACAATGTTTACAATATATGCCTTTAAAGCAGAGACAGATCATATTAAGACAAGTATGCTCACAGCTTGACAACTCAGAATTATGACTCACGACGTGTGATGCAAACTGAAAGGTAATGTTATATAACAGTATTGAAGCATGTATAGAAGGTATATTATAGAACCCTTTTCAGGTGGTTTATAGCAAATAAACAATGTAATATACCCTGGCAACTGAACAGGAAAGGGTATTTGAAAAAATAAAGGGCCCACCGGCCCAACCTACATGACATAAAATATGATCTTAGAGGTAGTAAAAAATATGGTCAAGCCTTTAGCGAGGGCACAAGGAGAAAATTAGGAAGGAGGTGATAGGAAAGGAAAGTAAGAAAATAGAAGGGGATGGAAGAAAAAAAGAAAAAAAAAGAAGAGGGGAAGCCAATGGGAGGTCATCCGGAGCGAATAAGGTTTCACACTTTCAAAGAGATGAATGGGTCAAAAACTACAAAGAGTATCTGAAATGGGACCACACTGTCCACATAAGCTTGTAGGATTCGGTTTCATCCTTCTCCCATGCAATCATATGTTCCAGTTGGTCAATTTTATCCATTTCGCAAGCCCATTGGGCCAGCGATGGTGCTTCAACCTGTCACCAGTGTCTTGCTATTACAGAGTGAGCAGCAGTGTTGAAATGCCTGACAACATGGATAATACAGTGATCTGTGGTTTGTTGGGAATTCTATCTCCAACAAGTCGATCAAACAGGTGTAACATTTTATTTCAGAATGGGAATATTTTCGGGCATGTACCTGTCACGCTGACATCCTTGCCTATTAATGTGGTTATGTATACTTTAATGTAAGTTAATGGACATTACCGTGGTTCCGTACCAGAGCCATCAAGTGACCAAATATGGGTAACGCACCGGTATATTATTACCTTGGGACAACCTAAAGACTTGTACAGGAAGTGACTATTGTTTTGACTGAGAGGGTTGACCTTGTTACCCAGGAGTCTGTGTAACCTACCCATGGACACTCTCTTACGCAGTGCATGCTGGGTAGGGGATAAAAGGGACCCCAGCAGCCATTTTAGGTCTCGGGGGATCATGTTGCCTGCCTGTGCGGATCTATGGAGAGGCTTTTCATCCTTCAGTTACAACCAAGTCTGTGAGAGAAGCTTTTCATTCTAAAGTTCTACAACCAAGTCTGTGAGAGAGGCTTTTCATTCTAAAGTTCTACAGTTTTATCTGAATCACCTGTCGGTTGCTAAATTCACCAAAAGGGGATTTATCCGATAGTTGTAATATTCAGTTGCAAATGGCTATTCCCTGGATTGCATAGAGAGAGACATTCAAGTGTCAGCAGTTCCAAGAATACCTGAGCTTTACTACCCATACCCTCTATTCCCTACTGAGAGACTGTGTTCTGTTCAATGTTTTGCAAATAAAAATCCCTAAAGTGGATCCAGTGTCAGTCTCTGTAGTTTGTTGGGCCATCTACCTCAGGAAACCCCTAGACGCACACGAGGTCAAGAAGGTAACAGTAAAAGCCCAAAAATAACCAGCCGCTCTTTCGGGGGTCAGTTTTTTGGAGGGCCACCCTGAAAAACAAAAATACATTAAAATTTAGAAAAAAATCTGAAAAAAAAAATGAAAAAAATGTTTTTTTTTAACTTACCAGAAATGCCTGTTGCTAGGCACATCGTCCTAATCTGCCTCTTCCTCCTCCGCGGTGATCTTCGGTCTTCTCTCCTCTGTGTGGCATCTTCTGGGTAATGGGGCGCTGTGTGTTCTGGGAACTGTGTGTCCCAGAACACAGCGCGCCCCATTCACAAACCACTGCGCGACTCACGCATGCGCAGTAGGAAACGGGCAGTGAAGCCGCAAGGCTCCATTGCCTGTTTCCCTTAGTTAAAATGGCGGCACCAGGACCCGAGAGCCGAGGGACGGGTCAGCCTCGGGCGGCCGACATCGCGGGCACCCTGGACAGGTAAGTTTGCTTATTAAAAGTCAGCAGCTACAGTGTTTGCAGCTGCTGACTTTTAAAAAAAAAATTGAAAACTGGCTCTCCTCTTTAATTGAACAAGCTGAAGTTAGAAGCTGATTGGCTACCATGCAGAACTGCACCAGATAAATATCCCCCATAGTGGCTGAAAGAGAAAGCAGTCAGTAATAATGGCATGCAAAAAAGCATGAAAAAAGCTTTTAATGGGAAAAAAATCATGGAAGTTGCTTAGTCTACACAATATTTGGATCTATTTTTACATTTTAGGAAACGAGTGCGTGAAACTGCCAAAACATTACCCCATTTTTTTATTAGAAAAGAGGCACATGGCAGCCCTAAGAAAAGCTGTTCATATACATCCTACTGAAGTACAGCTTTGGTGAAATACGTGTTTAGTATGCTGGTAAATCTCTTGTGATAGATCCTGTGTGTCTGAGCATACTGAGAACTGAACCACGTACCAAGATAGGAGAGATGAGAAGTACTCAGTGCTTATTCATTGATTCAAGGGCAACTATATCTCTAAGTTATGTTCAATGTCTGCTAATGCATGGCCAACATTAGACAAAGATAGTTTGTATTAACCCTTCAAAAGACAATATCGATAGAAGGGCTTGTATCTATAGTATGGCAACCCTCTGTAGTTTATGGTCCTCAAATTACATTTCCAATACTATACTATACTATAATATAGGGGTTACATCGTTTAATTTTTATTTTGATTATGCTTACCATATTGATTTGATGTCCAGGAATGTAGTTACAATGTTAAGCAACCTTTAGTGGCATCTTATGGTGGACCATTGTTAGACTGTAGTCTGTTTTTTGTTTTTTTTGTTTTTTGTCTTTGTGGTCTTTGAAGAAGAGACTACAGAGTGAAAACAAATAATAATATGATAATAATGATTATTATTATTGATGTAGCACCCTGATGTCTAGGCAGGGTTGCTCCTAAATTTACCTGCCAGATGTATTGGCCATGGCCAGTTGTTTGGAATCAATTGAGTTCACCCTAATGCCCTGTACACACGGTCGGAAATTCCAACGAAATAAGTCTGATCGGATTATATTTTCCGACAGAAAAAATTTGAGAGCAGGATCTCAAATTTTCCAACAATAAAATCCGATCTGACTTTTTCTGATCGTTTGTAAAGAATTCTGATCGGACAAAGTGCCACGCATGCTCAGATCAAATTACGAGACCAAAGCTATTGACAACTAGCCTCAATGTAGTCCCGTCATAACGAACCAACATCATCATGTTCCGAATGATCGGATTTTCCAACAACTTTGTCCTACTGTGTGTATGCAACACCAGTTTAGGACAAAATCTGCCGGAAAAAAATCAGACGGATTTTGTGGTCGGAATGTCCAACCGTGTGTACAGGGCATAAGTCTGAAATTGCTGCACTTCTCTCTTCTGTCACTAGATGGCCAGGTAACTAGTGACAATAGATAAGCCGGGAATCTGGTGACAATAGATAAGACAAGGGCATTGCAAGGACAGATTAGGATTAGATAGGGTATCTCAGCCAATGGGCAGGGTCTTCTTGGGTCCCTTGGCCTGCTGGGAGAGCGTATTTATTCGGGTGAGGTCAGGTGATAGGGGTTCTGTGCCACCTGGACAGCTGTCTGGGTGGACCTTGTGTTGTGCTGCGCGGCTGCTAGGCCGGAGTTTGGGCCTATCCTGGGCACATCTAGCTACTAAGCTGTCTGAGGGCCTATCCAGAAGCAAGATAGCAGCATAGGGTTGGGATTGCGGCTTGCAGTGCAACCAGAAGTGACGGTTCTGCCAGCCAAAGAACCTGTTGTGGTCGGAGGTAGAGGGGAAGCTGTCACCACTAAGGGACCAACCACCTTATTTCCAGGGACCACAGTGAGTAGCTGAAGCAAGTACCGGAGCAGTATTCTCACCAATCAGGAACGGTGAAGATTTGGGAAACTTCAGCAGGTACCAAGCCAGGGGCCCAGCCAGTGGGGTGATGCTTGGGAAGTATCTGGAGTGCCAAGCCAGGTACCCAGCAGGGAAGCAGGGGTGATGCTTGAGGAAGATACTAAAGTAAGAAGAATAGAAGAGCTCACAGAATTCAGTGGCAGTGAATCAGCAAGTCTAGTGAGAGAGACTGGGAGCTCAGTGGGCTGAGAATCTACAAGAAGTGATTGTATAAAAGTAAAGGAGTTCATTACAATTTGTGTTAGGGACTGTTCTAAGACTGTTGCCATAGGAGACAGTGCTCCTACACATGCAGATGTGGTCTCTTGCTGGATGCCTTTCCCTGTATGGCTATCTACCTGTAGAAGTTTTGGGGGGTCTGTCCAGGGCCATCTTTAATATTGATTGGACCCTGGGCAAAAATGTTCTTATGTCTCCCCCTGCTCTGAGACATACAATAAATAGCAGCTAGACTTAAAATCAGTTTACTGTATCAGATCAGGCAGCAATTGTGATTGGTTGCCAGCAGTTACAGCATAACATTACCTCTTACTGACTGGTTGCTAGTTTAATACACATTACGGCCCACTGATTAGTTGCTAGAGGTTACAGCAAATGATATCTGCCTGTTAATTGGTTGCTAGAGATTACTGTACTGTAATACTCCTCACTGCAGGGGAGCATGATATACATATGCATGCCACCTTTATTTACATATCAATGCCGCTGGCTGCAGCTATTTACTTAGTAATACTTACTTTACTTAGTAATGCTGCCGCTATTTACATATGAATGTCGGTTATTTACATGCAAACACATGGTCTGCAGGTGAGTCATCTGTACACAATAGCACAGAGCTGGGCAGCAATAGTATCAGCACTTCACACTGAGATATTGGCACACAGCACAGGACTAAAACTTCAAGGGACAAGGGAATTTAAGTTGGGATAGTTGGCCCCACAACAATGACAAGGCCCAGGGTAGCTGCCCCTTTTGGCCTGCCTTAAAGATGGCCCTGGGTCTGACAACTACCATTGCAACTACTTAAGGGTGTCCTGGCCCTAAACCCTCTCTCCCATTGATACATTATTATTATTATCATTGAGAAATATAAATAGTTGTAAGAGAAGTAGATTTACCTGTGATATCTGACTGCATATTGCTAAATTAAATCATATTTTATTTTAAAATATTTGGTTTTCTGCATTTTATATGTAGCACCCAGCCTTGAGTCTAATGGTGACTACTGGGGATAGGGAAGGCTGACATACATCCTCAGGGTACAGGTTTTTGGGCATGGTGGGATATGAACCAAAAAGAATGACACTTTTATGCTTATACAAAAGAGAAGTTTATTTCTCAGTACAGGAAAAATATGGGAGAGAGGGGAATAGGGCACAGGACACCCTTAGTAACGATTAGCAACTGGCAGATTGGCAGACTAGTAAGACAAAAATAGGTGAGATAAGGCAGACAGCAGTATAGGAATAAGAGCCTTTAAGCTGAACCAGCACATCTGTACTTTGTAGGCCAAGCTGTCTCCTCTAGTAACTGAACTTTACTCAGTGCTTCATACATTGGTTTCCTTAGTTCTCTCTGAAATCCTCCCAGCCAGCTCATTGCCTCCAGCTCATGAAAAGTCCCCTCTGGCACTTCCTTAGAATTCCATCCCTCTAGAATCATTACCGAATCTTTGGCAGGCTTTCCTCCACATAAACCTTAACACACGGATAGGCCTCGTTTAGGCCTAGCAGCCGGAAACCACCTAGATAGGCCCCTATGCTTTGGGCCTAGCAGCCAGGAACTATATATATATATACCATCCACCCAGGGCGTAGCCACCCTTTCTTCAAGCCAAACCCGAACACTTTAGCGGTGGTATTTTTGGAGGGGTATTTCCTGGGGAGAGGGCTAGTACTAGCAGGGGGTCGGGAGAGTAAGCCCTTGTACACACGGTTGGACATTCTGACAACCAAATCCGTCGGATTTTGTCCGACGGATTTTGTCCGAAACTGTTGCATACACACGGTCGGACAAAGTTGTTGGAAAATCCGATCGTTCAGAACGTGATGACGTTATTTCGTTTTACGACGGGACTACATTCAGACTAGTAGCCAATAGCTTTGGTCTATGAATTTGATCTGAGCATGCGTGGCACTTTGTCTGATCGGAATTCTCTACACATGATCGGACAAGGTCCGATCGGATCATGTTGTCGGAAAGTTTTATAGCCAAGCTGGAAAACTTGGTCCGTCGGATATTCCGACTGAAACAGTCCGATGGAGCTCACACACGGTCGAATTATCCGACAACACGGTCCGATCGGACATTTTCCGTCGGAATGTCTGACTGTGTGTACAAGGGCTTAGATATGTGCTGGGGAGGCAGTAGCGGCTGGTGCTGAAAATTTTTGGGGTGGAGCAAACAAACTGAAAAATTCTGAAAGAAAACCCAATTGCAGCTTCACTGTGCCCCATAAAATGCAGCCACTGATCTCGAATCCGTAAAGAACTCCAGGTTGACCCTCCCCTTCTTTATCTCCTTCTTCTCTCCCCCCTTTTTATTTCTTTCTTTCCCCTCTTCCCTTTTCTTTCTTACTTCCTTGGTCTTCTGGTTCTTATATGTACAATACAGATGATCGCCTATAGGGCCTCACACAGTAGTGGGCCCCGGGATAATCTCGGGGTTCACTACCAGAATTCCCTGTGATTCCGGGTCTCTGCCATTCACCGTATGTGGTGGAGTTCATGGGGGGAAAATATTACACAGTCCCACTAGTACTCGGATACATATCGCACATTTTACGTTCTACTGTAATGGTAGAGGACAGATACGTAGGTATGTATAATGATCATACCTTCTGTACTTCTGTATTGCTATGTTGACAATCTGAGAAGTCTGTTTACTTCGAAATCTGTTTCTTTTTCAATAAAAATATTGAAATATAAAAATGCAGCCACTGTGCCCCATCAAATGTAGCCATTGTGCCCATCATATGCAGCCACTGAGCCCATAAAATGCAGCCACTGTGCCCATCATATGCAGCCACTGAGCCCATAAAATGCCACCACTGTGCCCATCATATGCAGCCACTGTGCCCATTATATGCAGCCTCTGTGCTGATCATATGCAGCCTCTGTGCCCATCCTATGCAGCCACTGTGCCCATAAAATGCAGCCACTGTGCCCATCATATGCAGCCTATGCTCTTCATATGCAGCCGCTGTGCCCATCATACGCAGCCTCTGTGCCCATAATATGCTGACACTGTGTCCATCATATGCAGCCTGTACCAGACTGTCTGGGAGAAAACCGTACAGGTGGCAACCCTCCTGTAACTCATCACTCTAATGTCAAAGGCAACAGGACCACCTACTGACAGAAGGGAGAGGCTACAACTTAGAATAGAATTAGCAGAAGCCATGTAATCACTAAACACTACACATTAGCCAGGTTGACTACCACCCAGCATAGTAACTAAATTTACCTGCAGCACTGTTCTAGGGACAAGGGTGCTACATATAGCATACAGCTCAGTAATGCTCAGTACAAAAAGGTCAACAGTGCATAACTGAACACATGCAAAATACACTTTGATATGACTTTGATATAATAAAAAATGATCTTTCCTCGCAATACACTACTTGCCCTGCACTCTACAGAGTATAGATCTCTTCAGAAACTTTGATAGCAACCAGTCGCCCTCCCCCCCAGCACCAATACCCTACAGCACCGTTGAACCCCCCCCCCACAGCACGATTCCCTGTGGCTCCCTTGTAGCTGCCCACTTTTCCTCTACCCTCCCACCACTGATGTCTTAACTCTGCAAATAGATCCCTCCCAGGTGCTCTGACTCCCCCTCTACTGCCTCACCTCCCTGCAGCGCTGCTGGCCGGCTTCCCTTCCTCCCCCTCTCGCCAGCTACAACTGCTGCTGGGGCAGGAGATCGGTGTCAGGATGGAGATGGGGATGGGGGCTGGTAAATATATCATGTTTACCAGCCACTTCCTAAATGCACACAGTGAGCGATTGGTACTGATCACTCCTGTGTTTATTCAGCACTCAAGCATAGTAAACTTTGTTTACTCTGCTACAGTTTCTGAATGAATAGGAGTCTCTGTACAGAGGCTTCTAAATATTTATCTGCAGTGCAGTCAGTTGAGGTTTTAAAGAATGGAACTGAGGACTCTGTTTGTTTATACTACTGATATCTCACCAAAGCCCCTTATATCAGGTCCCCCTTATATCAGGTATCCCCAGCGGTGTCCACTTTACATCAGGTATCCCCTAGTGGAGCCCCCCTTACATCAGGTATCCCTCCAGTAGAGCCCCCCTTAAATCAGGTATCCCTCCAGTGGAGTCCCCCTTTACATCAGGTATCCCCTCAGTGGAGCCCCCCTTTACATCAGATATCCACCAGTTGAGCCCCCTTACATCAGGTATCCCCCCAGTGAAGCCTCCCCTTACATCAGGTATCCCCCCAAGTGAAATCCCCCTTACATCAGATATCCCCCAGTGGAGCCCCCTTTACATCAGGTATCCCCCCAGTGGAGCCCCCCTTTACATCAGGTATCCCCCAGTGGAGCCCCCTTAAATCAGGCATCCCCAGTGGAGCCCCCTTACATCAGGCACGCCCAGTGATGCCCCCTTACATCAGGTATCCCCCCAGTGGAGCCCCCTTAGACCAGGTATCCTCCCCAGTGGAGCCCCCTTACATTAGGTATCCCCCCAGTGGAGCCCCTCCTTACATCAGGTATCCCCCAGTGGTGTCCCAATTACATCAGGTATCTGCCAGTAGAGCCCCCTTACATCAGGTATCCCCCAGTGGGGCCCCCTTTACATCAGGTATCCCCACCAATGAATCTCCCCTTACATCAGGTACCCCCAGTGGAGCCCCCCTTACAGCAGGTATCCCCCAGTGGAGCCCTCCCTTACATCAGGTATCCCCCCAGTGGCTTCCCCTTTACATCAGGTATCCCAGCAGTGGATTCTCCGCTGCCATTACAGAATTCCAGAAGTAACAGAGGCTGAAGGGGAACAAAATAGAGGTGGAGCCGGCCGGGTGGCTACAATAGAAATTGAACTGGGGTGCCGCCCACCCCCGCCCCTTTCAACAACAGGTCATCACAGATAGACAGGAAGCGGGGTGGAGGGGTGAGCGGCGACACAGCTCAATTTCTATTGTCAGCCACCCAGCGGTGTTCTTGACATTACTTCTCCGGCTGCAGACCTCTAGTGGCGACGATGAAAAATCAGGCAAACAATTATTTCTCTTGACATTTCCTGGGAAACGCTAAAATCTGGAAAAAGCTCTAAATCCCAGGAATATCCCGGGAAATTTGGAACAGTTGGAAAGTATGCGCTACACGTCCCACAGCTCACCGCCTGACCTGCTGCCTGACCCTCTGCCTGACCCACCACTACAATGGGGTAAGTACCGGGCAGACAGCGGGGGTCACAGTTGGCTGCATTTGTGAGGCACAGTGGCTGCCTATAATAGGGCAAAGAGGCTGCAATTGATGGAGCACAGAGGCTGCATGTGATGGGCACAGAGGTTGCAATTGATGGAGCACAGTGGCTGCATATGATGGGCACAGAGGCTGAAATTGATGGGGCACAGAGGCTGCATATGATGGGCTCAGAGGCTGCATATGATGGGCACAGCTGGCTGCATTTGGTGGGCACAGTGGCAACAATTGATGTTTTTGTTTCAGTATTTTTCAGAATTTTTCAGTTCGTTTGCGCCCCCCCCCCCCCCCCCATAAAAAAAATTTGGAGCACTAGCCGCCATTGGATGAAGCATGTAATATGTGTTTATTGTAACCAAAGAATACAATATATATATATAGATAGATAGATAGATAGATAGATAGATAGATAGATAGATAGATAGATAGATAATATATATATATTAGAGAATATACTCAAACTAGCTGGCCTTGGAATGTCTGAATTGCAAAATCTGTACTCATAATGTACTGGAGTCAACAAGTCACAGATAAAGATGATATTTTATGTCTATTTTTAAATGAGATCTAAAGTCACAGCATACACTTTCCTTTTATAATATTAACATTTTTATAACAATGTATGTAAACAATAGCTATTTTTTACATTTATATAAGCTTACTTTAAAGTTTCCATTTACTTTCTGAATACTGCCTGTCTGCTGACCATTTCTTTCCACAATTTCCTGCAGGCTTTGGAGCTTTTCCTCTGCTCATTCCTTTGGTTTACTTTTGAGATGGACTACATAACCCATGGTACAGCGATGATGTCACAAGTGGTGTACTTCCTTTAGGGACTCCGCCTCCTGAAACTTCTCCTCCCAGCACCCCTGTAGTTCAGAAGGCAGGCTCTATGAAATGTGTGACATGTCAGTGCCTACTCACAGAGCATAGTGAATGCATGTGACAGATTTCAAGGAAGTACATCTCCCAGATAGACAGACAAACAAGTGTGCTGCAAGTTTGAAAATGACCTCATAAGCTATTGCTAGACTTGCCAGGCTTCACACGTCTGTTGCACAATTGCAGCAAGTCCACATTGCATGACTCCAGATAAACATTCTTTGCAAACATAAGTACCTGAAATGAAAAAAAAAAAAAAAAAAAACATTCTGCAAGTCTGCTGAAAGTTCTGGTTCAGTTATGGTGTACAATAGTCATCCCACCACAGGGGTCACTGTGACTGAATTGTCATGCTGTAGACTTGAAGAGCTCTTGCTGTAGACTCATCACTGCAACTTTACTCTTGCTAGAGACTTGCCAAAAGAGTCAACTAGAATTTGTGCTTCAAGTGCTCTACAAGTGTACAACTTGCCAGTGAAAATGTGCTGCAAGTTAACAAGATTTATAATTCAACACTGCCACAAATGTGTGGCAAGTTATCCTTGCTTTCTGGATCTGTGGGCATTCTTCAAAAAGCAAGTTTACAAACTTCAAGCTTGTTCAGATTAATGGAAGTAGGATAGAAATAATTCAATGTGGAAATGAATATATGGATTAAAATATCAACCATATGTCCATTTTACATGCTGACAACATGCGGACAGGAAAAAAAGTGTGCTGGCAAATGTTCTTGTATTTGTATTTACCATATAAAGATCGTCTGAAAATTATTCCAATTTTGTAGTGCAAAAAATTCCAGAAATAATCTGTAAATTCAACCCACAAGTCACATGAATTTCAAGAGTGACTGGATATGTCCTTTAGGTTTTGACCCTGTCTTTTTATTATCTCCCACCTCCTCCTCTGTGATCGTGGTTGGATGGATCCTCCTGTTTTTCTCTATCGGTAATCACCTGCCAATTCAATATCTTTTAGGTTGACAATGGTGCAGCCTGTATGGAAATCCTTCACTCTGCGTCATTATACACCTTTGCTTGGTTTTCATATAGATAAATGAAATGTTGCCAACAAAGTCAATAGTTTTTTGGTTTTGAAGCTATTAACCTGACAGAGACATGGTAAGAAAGAATAAGTGCTTGCCAGTTATATGGATGCACAGAACTGTATTTTCTGGAATCCAGATTTCTGTGCATCCATATAAATGGCAATCACTGGAGGAAAACAAAGATCCATGTTTCTGCTTAACAGAAACACAAGATCTCCATTTTCCTCCCTCACAGACCACCATTCAGCCTCTCCTGTGAATAATCGTGGGTGGCCGGCGTGCGTCACAGAACCGATCACAGGAATCACGTACGTGGTTTTGTGTTTAAGGGCCTCTCTGCCACAGTAAATGTATGCGGGGCAGTCCTTAAACAAAAACTCCTAAATGATAAACTCTGTTGGTCACATGTTAAAAAAAAAAAACACTTTCGGATTACGGAGGAAAAATAAATAAATTAATATCAAATAAATGTTTTAAATCATCATACAAATTTATACTTAAACACAAATCTTTACTATTTTTGTGCAAAAGCATGGCGTGGGCTAGCTAGGAGGAGGTTCTGCCAATAACAGCCTGTTTTATGCCCCTTTAGCCTGTGTCTGTTGTTTGCATGTGCTTAGAATTACAGGGAGGTGAAGCCTCTATCAATCGATATGTAATATCTCACCCCCATTTTGTTTAACTGATTAGTGGGCACGGAGAAAGAGGGAGGGAGTGGACTGCCACTGACCACTGTGTATACGCCCACATGTTTGACTCTATAGTCACATGGGCTGCATTGATAAAAAAGGAGGAAATAAACAGCTTAGAAGGGAACAGAAACTGGAGCATGCTCAGCAGATGTGGCAACGGCTAGTCTACACAATCTCAGGCTGCAGTGGGGACACAAACAAGGAGGGAGGGAGGGACAGTGAACTGCTAGATAAACTTTTTTGCAGAATACAAAACAGGAATCACACAGTGACTGAGTGAGCATGTAATACAGCATGTACTGACAGTTTTAATGAGGTGGGTTTAATGACACTTTAAATCAAATAGAAATGATGAATAGCTTCTGTAATGTGTTACACAACCATTGTTACTCATCTTTGCTGATATTTTGGTAATAATTCTGTTCTTGGGTCCCAGTAAGGTAACAAACTTCTGATTTGGATACACAGATTAAAAAGTTTAGGGACATCTTATTTAGAGATTGAAAGCTTTTGTTCTCTTGAAAAGTTCACCATCTTTAATGTAAATTAGGAATAGATTTAATGTATACAGTCCCTTTTGGTATTGTGCGGCACTGGAATGCTGTCTTGGTTGCCTGGCAGTTCTAACTGCTTGTATAGCAGAGCAGGATAGTTTGCACTTTACAAAGGGAGACAGTACAGTTACAGTACAGATTTCTCCATATGTGTTCCGTAGGAAAAACCATAGTATTTGGTCAAGGTTTTCCATAGTGATTGGTCAAGGTATTCTATACTACTTGGTCAAGGTTTTTTTTATAGTGATTGGTTAAGGTTTTCCATAGTGATTGGTCAAGGTTTTCCATAGTGCTTGGTCAAGGTTTTCTATAGTGATTAGTCAAGGCTTTCCATAGAAATTGGTCAAGGTTTTCCATAGTAATTAGTCAGGGCTTTCTATAGTGATTGGTCAAGGCTTTCTATATTACTTGGTCAAGAATTTCTATAATGATTGGCCAAGGTTTTCCATAGAGATTGGTCAAGGTTTTCCATGATAGTTTGCCAAGGCATCTATAGTGATTGATCAAGGTTTTCCATATTAATTGGTCAAGGTTTTCCATAGTAATTAATCAAGGCTTTCTACAGTGATTGGTCAAGGCTTTCTATATTACTTGGTCAAGAATTTCTATAATGATTGGTCATGGTTTTTCATAGAGGTTGATTAAGGATTTCCATAGAAATTAGTGAACATTTTCCATAGTTATTGGTCAAGGTTTTCTATATTCATTTGTCAAGAATTTCCATAGTGATTGGTCATGTTTTTTTTTAACCGCCAATCATTATTACGCTCACCCAGATAAGAAGACTATCATCTATAGGCACCTTAACACAAATCAGTCTAATGGTGGCCATACATGCTTTGATAAATGGTCAATAACTTTTCTGATCCTCAATTAATTTGTATTGACAACATATTCCATCAATATGCCACACATAAAGAAGTGGATTTTGACCAATTGTTGAAAAATACGATCATAAGTGATAGAATGCATTTCTGGTTTCAACATGCAATCTCATAATCTGATCCATTAAACTGTGATCAAGTTCATGAACAATGCATAACAATACTGATGATCCTTGGAACATGATCAATAATTTTCAGCCTTTCCGATCAACTTAGTTTGGCAAAATCCGATGTAAATTAAGCCTCAATCTACCGGAAGGGAAATTATGCATATTTGATTGTTTGCCAATTTGATCATTTTGAGTGAAGAGCACGTTGATTGGATGATTCGATCGAAGAATGTATGGCCACCATAGGATCCCCAGTTTTGTCCAGCTCAGGAAGAATTTCATTTTAACCATTTATTATAGAAAAGGCTGGCAGTAATGTACCAATAAAAGATCCTTTTTATATATTCATCTGACTTCACTATTACTCATTATTGCTCAAGCTTCATGTATGGCCTCAGTTGTTGTAAAGCACAAGATTCCTTTGTTTTCTTTCCTTGAAATTTCCAGTAAGAGACGTTTAATAGAAACCTTGTATGCTTTCGCTTTGGAATTATGTGTGAACTCAGAGGTCAAAAGAAAACAGAATGATCACACCAAGATGTTTTTTCTTCCAAGCCACCTTAGATGCTTATTCATCCCACAAACTGAAGCCATTTCAATGTTATTCTGCAAAGTACAAGCTGCAACGGTAACTTTACCTATGTTGCCATGACAATATCGATTTATTAAGGTGGAATTGTGAGATAGTAAGACCACACAATGAGATAATACATACTGTATTTAAGTAGCATTTATTATTATGAATCTTATTATAATAATTATTATTAGTAGCATTATTTTTATCATCATCATTTTCTGTTATGGGTGTAATATTCACTGGGTCCAGTAAGTAAAAAAAAAATGTTGCCAAGTTTTTTTTTTTGTTTTTTTGGAAGTTATCTACTATTCACAATACAAGTTTGAAAAAACATAAATCTAAAATATCTAAAATATTACTATATAGAAATATAGCTATATTGATACATATATATATTTCCACATCCGTGATCGGGTCTGTATTGTTGGTAATCAGTAGGTCTAGTAACGCTTTGTTTATAGTTGTCCTGCAAGACATTTAGGAACTGGCGAGCCTTAGATGAATGCACGTTTCCTTCCGCTCGTATATGACTGGATAATTAAAATCCCCCATTATCATGATACTTCCCATCCTTGCTGCTAATCCATATTGTGATAGGAGGTCCGTCTCCCTCTCCTCCCTCAGATTAGGGGGGCCTAAAGCATACTCACAGTGTTATTTTCCCCTTAGTTTCATCCCTTTGGGGCTCTACCCATAAGGATCTTCCGGCGGGAAATGTATGATGACAGACTGTTGGCAGAAAATCCAACCGTTTGTACGCTCCATCGGACAATTTTTGTCAGATTTTCCACGGAGAAATGTTGGATGGCAGGTTTTTACATTTTCCGTGGACAGATGTCTGTTGTCAGATTTTCTGAGCGTGTGTACACAAGTCCAACAGACAAAATTCCAAAGTATAAACACACAGGCTCAGAAGCAAGGGCGAGCCAGAAGCGGTCGGTCTTGTAAACTAGCGCTCGTAATGGAGAATTAACATTCATGGCGTGGCAAATTATGAAATCTTGAAATACAGCTCACATTCTCTTCTTTAATGTGATAATAATGAAGCTGCTTTGCTGGTGATACTGATGGAGTTATTGCAAATAAATTTTCCAAGGCTTTTTTTTCTAGTGATATCAAGAATAATATTATTATGCTTTTTTTTGGCAAGCACCCCACAACACCATTATACCCTAGTTTTTAAGATCAAAGATACAACTATGTTGGTGTCCCTTGTCAATTTTACATTGTATTTTTTTAAATGTAACTGCCTACTCCCAAACTCTCATTTGAAGTAAAACACATAGCCAAGTATTATTCTACACATTTTTTTTATTGTGCATTAAAAAAAAGAAAACAAAAAAAATTAGACATGCTATCTGCCAATAGAACCAATATTAATATTAACCAAAAAGTGCATTCTCTGCATCCAAAAATATAGAAAATATAGCAAATCAAATCATTATTATTCAACCAAAAAATAAAATAAAAGCCTCATGCATGCATCCTGCTTCTTAATACAGGGGACCAACAATGCCAAGAGTTGATGAAAGCAGGGTTCCATCATCTGAAGATAATTCAGAAAATCATCCGGATTATTCTCCTGCAGCTCCCGCAGCAAAGGCATATGACATAATTGGTCACGATTAATAAAGCAACCAATTTTTGGTCCAAAAACTCCTCCTCCTCCTGTTCCTGGATTGGACTTGGGTCAAAGCAATAACTCCAAGGCCAATAATAAATAACACGTTATCTCCTCTGCTTCCACAACATGGCTGGTTGACGAACGGCCATTCAGGAACGAACTGAAAAGCACAAAATGAAAAGCATGAAATGAAAAGCGCAAACCAACACTCGCCAAACTTCTACTAACACCAAATTAGCAGAAGGAGCCCAAAGGGTGGCGCTAAAGAGATGAAAAAACACGTAGTAGGTCAGTACATTCGTGTTTGTTGGCTGAGAATTCCTTGCCGTTTGTATGCAAGACAAAATCCAGGTACACGCCTTCGGACAAAAGTCTGAGGTTTTGTCTGTGGAAAATCCGATCGTGTGTACGGGGCTTTAGTGATGTCATCTCTCACATTCACTTGTCATTAGTGATGGACGAACTTCCGACGGGACGTTTCGCGAACGCGAAATGCGAACGGACCCAAACGTTCGCGAAACAGAACGTTCGCCGCGGGCCCCATTGACTTCAATGGGAGGCGAACTTTGCAAACCTTCATGTCGAATTTGCGGCCACGTGGTAATTATTAGGGGGTAAAACGTAGTCCCACCATCTGGACAATGACATAATACATGTATGAGGTGAATTTGGGATCGATAACTACAAGCATTTTTATTTTATTTGGGAAATTGTTCTAACAATTCAGGACTATGGAGCTAATGAAGGCAATGGAGGAGAGGGAAGGTCAGGGACCAGGGTAGGCAAAGAAGAGGGTGCAGGAGATGATCACCAGCAGCGTGACATACCGGAATGACACATGCACCGTGATAGAGGCATCTGACAGCAGCACCGTAATACAGAGCACTGACAGCAGCACCGTGACATACAGCGCTGACAGCAGCACCGTGACATACAGCGCTGACAGCAGCACCGTGACATACAGCGCTGACAGCAGCACCGTGACATACAGCGCTGACAGCAGCACCGTGACATACAGCGCTGACAGCAGCACCGTGACATACAGCGCTGACAGCAGCACCGTGACATACAGCGCTGACAGCAGCACCGTGACATACAGCGCTGACAGCAGCACCGTAAGCAGCCCCAGGAGGAAGTCAGCACAGCACAGGGATGGTGTGATCCCCTCATAATAAGAACCCCCAGGAGGAAGTCAGCACAGCACAGGGATAGTGTGATCCCTTCATAATAAGAACCCCCAGGAGGAAGTCAGCACAGCACAGGGATATCATAAGCAGCCCCAGTAGAAATATGACACCGCTCAACCTCTTCAAAGAGGAGGGTAGGGGCATATAGTACGGTGTGCTTTTTTGGGTCAAGGAAGTGAGCCAAATGAATTAAGAAGGTCTGTGTGCTTGATTAAAAAAATAGTTTATAGACATATACATGGTCTACTGGTCACATGTGTTGAATTCCTCCGAGATCCATGCCTCATTCATTTTTAGAAATGTGAGGTAGTTAACACTGTGGTGAGCTAGGCGAGTACGCTTATCGGTCACAATCCCCCCTGCTGCGCTGAACGTCCTTTCGGACAGGACACTGGATGAGGGGCAAGCCAACAGTTCGATTGCAAATTGGGCAAGCTCTGGCCAGAGGTCAAGCCTGCCCACCCAGTAGTCTAGGGGTTCATCACTCCTCAGAGCGTCCACATCGGCCGTTAACCCAATGTAGTCGGACACCTGACGGTCTAGGCGTTCCCTGATGCTGGATCCGGATGACACCTGTCGATGGGTCGGCTGAAAGAATGACCTCATATCCGAAGTCACCAACACATCTTCAAACCGGCCTCTTCTTGCAGGCGCTGTTGGATTGGTACCCGCAAATCCTTCTCTGGGAGTGGGAATTGCTCCTCTGCCAGCGCACGCAAAAGCAGAATGCAGCATTTCTCGAAGCAAGGCCTGGAAGTGCTGCATTCTGACAGCCCTCTGCGACGGCGGTAACATTTCCGCCATTTTGTGTTTGTACCGGGGGTCTAAGTACGTTGCCACCCAGTACTGGTCCTTGACCCTCATGCTTTTTATACGGGGGTCCCTATTAAAACACTGGAGCATGAAGGCCCCCATTTGCACTAAAGTGGAAGCGGTGTGGTGGCCTGGCTCCTGCTCATCATCCAGGATAATGTCGTCCTCTTCATTCTCCTCTCCCCATCCACGCACAACAGGGATCCCAGAAAGGTTTAAAGCATGCTCTTCTTGCTCCTGCTCATCCGCCCCGGCACCATCCTCCTCTGACTCCTCATCAGACTCCTGTTGTTGACTTGTCTCAGATAGAGTAGCCCCCCCTGGGAATTCATCCAGCATTGCGACTTCCTCATCTTCCCGCTCCTGCTCCTCCACAGCCTGATCAATGACACGACGCAATGCACGCTCCAGAAAGAAGGCATAAGGTACCATGTCACTGATGGCGCCATGGCTGCGACTGACCAGTTTGGTGATCTCCTCAAATGGCCGCAGAAGTCTGCATGTGTCGCGCATGAGCAGCCACTGGCGCGGTGAAAAAAAACCCAGCTCCCCAGAACCGTTTCTTTCGCAGAGTTCATACAGGTAGACGTTAACTGCACGTTTCTGCTGGAGCAGCCTATCAAGCATATAGAAGGTTGAGTTCCATCGCGTCGGGCAATCGCAAATAAGACGTCTGACCGGCAGATGGTGTCGCCGCTGAATGTCAGCAAGGCGAGCCATGGCCGTGTAAGATCTTCTGAAATGGGCCGAGATTTTCCTTGCCTGCCGCAAGATGTCCTGGACCCCAGGGTATTTGACAAGGAATCGCTGCACGACCAAGTTTAAGACGTGTGCCATGCACGGCACGTGCGTGATTTTGCCCTGTTTCAATGCGCTAAGCAGATTGGCACCGTTGTCACACACCACTTTACCAACTGTCAAATTGAGCGGTGTTAGCCACTCATCTGCCTGTGAACGCAAAGCTGAAAGGAGTGCCGGGCCAGTGTGGCTCTTTGCTTCCAGGCACAACAGACGCAGCACGGCATGGCAACGTCTCACCTGGCATGTGGAATAGGTTCTGGGGAGCTTGGGCGGTGCAGTGGAAGAGACGCTAGCAGCGGAAAAGGAGGAGGCAGCTGAGGAGGAGAGGGAGGAGGATGGAGTAGGAGGAGGAGAAGAAGAGTCAGGCCTGCATGCAATCCGTGGCGGTAAAACCAAATCTACACGGGTGCCACGGGTTACATGCTTGACGGCCGTCAGAAGGTTCACCCAGTGGGCAGTAAAACTGATATACCTTCCCTGCCCGTGTTTGCTAGACCACGTGTCTGTGGTCAGATGTATCTTGGCACCGACACTGTGTGCCAGAGATACATTCACTTGCCGCTGAACATGGCCATATAGCTCTGGGATGCCCTTCTCTGAGAAATACTTCCTTCCTGGGACCTTCCATTGTGGTGTTCCAATGGCCACAAATTTGCGAAAGGCCTCCGAGTCCACCAGTTTATATGGCAGTAGTTGGCGGGCTATGAGTTCTGACAAGCCAGCCGCCAACCGTTGGGCAAGAGGGTTATCCGGCATCATCATTTTTTTACGCTCAAACATTAGGCCCACGGAAGCCTGCCTTTTTGCAGAAAAATGTGAGCTTGGCGTGATGGAAGGTGGAGTGGAGGACAATTGTGAGGAGAGAGGAGAAGGAGAAGTAGAAGACGAGGCTGGACGGTGAGAGCCTGCAGTGTGGCTTTGTGTGTTCCGTTGCTCCCACTGGGCTCGGTGATGGCTGCTCATGTGCCTTCTTAAGGCGGTCGTCCCTAGGTGAGTATTGGGCTTACCGCGACTAACGCGTTGACTGCAAAGATTGCAGATGGCAACGCTATTGTCAGCAGCGGACACGTTAAAAAAAGCCCACACTGCGGAGCCATGTGCCGGTGTCCTGGGAGCGCCAGATGTGACCGTACATGGTCGATGACTCGCTCCTGATACATTTGCAGTCTGCTTTGTCCCTGCTGTGCAATGTAAGTCATTGCTGCTTCTCCTCCCTATCTGCTGGTCCATATCTCCCTCTGAACTCCCCTCCTCTTCCTCTCTTGTGGGCACCCACGTGACATCACTAGACACGTCATCATCAACGTCACCTTCCCCACCGCTATAAGTAGAGATCTCGGAGTAGGCAGCAACACCGGGGACCAACCTCCTCCTTGGGCTGATCTGGGTACTGGCGTCAGACTGCTGAGTAGCGCTTGTTGCTACCTCCTCTTCCTGATCCAATACCAAGAGTGGCTGCGCATCAGAAATGTCCTCTTGATATGGATCGGAAAATAATTCCAGTGACTCAAGCGGAAGGTATGTGGTGGTGGTGGTCGTGTTGTTGGTGGTAGTGTCTTTGGGGGTGCACATAGCAGAGAGTGAAGAAGAGGGTGCAGATCGAGAGGATGAGGAGGGTGCAGAAGAGTAAGGCTGAGCGAGCCACTCAACCAAGTCTGGTGCATCCTTTAAAGTAATTGAACGCACCTTCTGCAACTTCCCACTTTGGCTCAAGCCTGTTGCTCCTGCCCTACCCCTACCACCCCTGCGGAAGGGCCTGCCTCTTCCTCTGCCTGTCATTTTTTAAATGACCCTGTGACAAAACTCTTAGTCCCTATACCGATGAAGGACTGCTGCAGTATAGGGCAGCGGTCAGCAGTGGTGCACGTCAACCCTATCTATTGTGGACCGATAGCGGTCCTTACAGAACAGCAGACTGTACCGCACTCAAGCCTATGTACCGTAGCACCCTATACCAAGTTACCAGTCCTTATAAGAACTTTTGTGGACCAAGCAGGTTGTGTATTAGTGTTTAGCAGACTGTACGTCAGTCCCTATACCGCTGAAGGACTGCTGCAGTATAGGGCAGCGGTCAGCAGTGGTGCACGTCAACCCTATCTATTGTGGACCGATAGCGGTCCTTACAGAACAGCAGACTGTACCGCACTCAAGCCTATGTACCGTAGCACCCTATACCAAGTTACCAGTCCTTATAAGAACTTTTGTGGACCAAGCAGGTTGTGTATTAGTGTTTAGCAGACTGTACGTCAGTCCCTATACCGCTGAAGGACTGCTGCAGTATAGGGCAGCGGTCAGCAGTGGTGCACGTCAACCCTATCTATTGTGGACCGATAGCGGTCCTTACAGAACAGCAGACTGTACCGCACTCAAGCCTATGTACCGTAGCACCCTATACCAAGTTACCAGTCCTTATAAGAACTTTTGTGGACCAAGCAGGTTGTGTATTAGTGTTTAGCAGACTGTACGTCAGTCCCTATACCGCTGAAGGACTGCTGCAGTATAGGGCAGCGGTCAGCAGTGGTGCACGTCAACCCTATCTATTGTGGACCGATAGCGGTCCTTACAGAACAGCAGACTGTACCGCACTCAAGCCTATGTACCGTAGCACCCTATACCAAGTTACCAGTCCTTATAAGAACTTTTGTGGACCAAGCAGGTTGTGTATTAGTGTTTAGCAGACTGTACGTCAGTCCCTATACCGCTGAAGGACTGCTGCAGTATAGGGCAGCGGTCAGCAGTGGTGCACGTCAACCCTATCTATTGTGGACCGATAGCGGTCCTTACAGAACAGCAGACTGTACCGCACTCAAGCCTATGTACCGTAGCACCCTATACCAAGTTACCAGTCCTTATAAGAACTTTTGTGGACCAAGCAGGTTGTGTATTAGTGTTTAGCAGACTGTACGTCAGTCCCTATACCGCTGAAGGACTGCTGCAGTATAGGGCAGCGGTCAGCAGTGGTGCACGTCAACCCTATCTATTGTGGACCGATAGCGGTCCTTACAGAACAGCAGACTGTACCGCACTCAAGCCTATGTACCGTAGCACCCTATACCAAGTTACCAGTCCTTATAAGAACTTTTGTGGAACAAGCAGGTTGTGTGTTAGTGATTAGCAGACTGTACGTCAGTCCCTATACCGCTGAAGGACTGCTGCAGTATAGGGCAGCGGTCAGCAGTGGTGCACGTCAACCCTATCTATTGTGGACCTATAGCGGTCCTTACAGAACAGCAGACTGTACCGCACTCAAGCCTATGTACCGTAGCACCCTATACCAAGTTACCAGTCCTTATAAGAACTTTTGTGGAACAAGTGAGTTGTGAATGTTTAGCAGACTGCAGCAGAAGGGCAGCAGTCAAGTATAATATCCTTTCTATATTTGGAAGAAAGAATATTATACATGTACAAGCCTATTACTGTACCACTGATACCAGTCCTGAAAAGAACCTTTGTGGAACTAATAATAACAGCAAGTCTTTAAAATTACCCTCACTGCCTGACAACACTGCTTCCTTCCTGTCCCTATACAAATTGGCAAAAAAAGAGAACGATTAGTGGTTACTGGAACAGCTCTTTTGTGGACCTTGATAGTAACAGCTAATGATGATGATGATGATGATGATGATGAAAGACTAATCTGGCTGTCCCTGTAGCATACACCGTCCTTTCCCTTTCTCTAAACTAACAAAAGACACTCAGGCTGCTGCAAGAATCAGCAGCACAGCAAACCTATCAACACCTAACACCTATACCAGTCCTGAAAAGAACTTTTGTGTACCAAATAGCTAGTGGTTTATCTCTCCCTACTCCACACAGGAACCTGTCCCTATCGTAACAGAAGAAAGAATGTAAAATGGCCACCGGATCGGGTGTATTTATAGGTTAGGGGGAATGTACAAGTGTCCATGTGCTGTCATGTCTCAATTGGCTGTCCTGTATCACATGATAAACGTGTCACCAAAGGTTAAAGTTCTTGTATACATTAAACACGTAAGTCCGCCGCGGCGAACGACGGAAAAAGGCGTTCGAACGTGCGGACCGCGAATGTCGGAAATTCGCCGCGAAACGACCGCCGGGCGAACCGTTCGGCCATCACTACTTGTCATTGTTCTTAAATTAGCAAAATGTTTTTTGAAGGTAACATGGGATACTCAGCAGAAAACTTGGGCACAACTGAAAGCAGAGTTATATACTTTGTGGTGTCTGTTCCTGAAGCTGAAAGCGGTATTAAACCCAAAAGCAAATATTTATCATTTTGCAGCTTACCAATTCTTAGATGTGATGTCTGCATTTGTTTTCTTTTTTAGGCTTTCTTTCCTCTATTTTCACCTAGTAATTTAGCCAGTAAATCTGTTGTTTCTGAACAGAACGAGCATTCCAGCAGAATGTATCAGTTTCAGAATGAGACAATACATTTAACTCTGACAGGTGCTTACAATGACCAGCTTTTAACTGTTTATGTAAATATCTCAAAAGCAAAAAAGAACAGTTTGTTGTAACTGATTAAACCTAAGGCTACTTTCATACTGAGATTTTTTTCTCATACGCTAAAGGACTAAAAATAGCGCTTGTAAAGCGCCTGAAAAACGCCTCCCCTGCCACCCCAGCGTGAAAGCCCGAGTGCGGCATCTTTGGGGCGTTGCGAGAGTGCTGTATACACCGCTCCTAAAACACCCCTGCCATTGATGGCCGGAGCTGCTGAAGCACCTGCAAAAATGGCGGCACTTTACCCCCCACCCCAGTGTGAAAGTGCCCTAAGTGTTAGCTGGCTTTAGTTTATTTAAATCTTAATCCATCTAACACTCCCCTCCTCCCAGACTGACAATGCTTCTGTGCTCCTTCATCCAGAGTGGGGCACTCTGTTACAGGAGATGTGTTACTGGCCAGACCGCCAGGTTAAAATGGAGGAATAATACCTAAGAAAAGAAAACAAATGCAGCCACAACATCTAATGATTGGTTAGCTGCAATATATTAAATTTTTAGTTTTGGGTTTAATACCGCTTGAAGTTTAGTCTGCACATATTTTGTCTGTCCTTGTTCCTCCTTTCCCTCCTCTTCAATGTTCTGATAAATATTCTAAATAAAACTTTTTCATTTTGATTACGTACCTTATTTTAGATCCAGTGCAATGCAGGGGGATTATGGCTGGTGGGAGGGGCTAGCAGGGCGCTGTCTAGCTAGCTTCCTTAACCGATTCCCACCTGACCTATGGGCGAATGATGCCGGCTCATCATATTACGTCCTCCAAGAATCGCTCCACGCAGCTGCACAATCTGTCACTGGCTGCATCCACCAGACACAGCTGATGACTGATCACTGTACCGACCCCCTACCAGTACCATGTGACTACTGTAACCAATTACAGCAGGTCACATGACAGTTGTAAACAATGAAGAGCTTCCTTTTAAACCATCCATTGTGTACAATTGTGATGCTAGCTGTGATTGGTCACAATGATCACATGGTACAGACTAGGCCAATCATGGCCCATCTGTGCCATGTAATCAGCTGTAGCCAACCACAGCCAATCACAACAAAACAAACCGAATGAATCAATTTCATTCAGTAAAATGCTTGCTTATAGCAATGAAATTGAATAACGGGCACTTTTACCCTTAAACGCCTTGATGGGTGGTGATCAATCCGGAGGAGTGGGCTTTTCTAGATAGACTACACTTGTCTGTGGCCCACCCCTAGTAATGCCCACAAGGGATGCTGAGCCTCCATGATTGAATGACCTGGAATCCAGTGAATGAAAGGGGTGGGTAGAGTCAGTTCTACTGGGGAGGAAAGTGCTATATGATGTCGGACATCCTCCAGCTAGGGAGTAAGGCAGGCCCTATGTGACTTGCTGCAGCTTCTAAAACACATTGTGAAAAGCTCCCAGTGTACAGTGAAATCAGAGTAAAAATATTTGGAAGCGGTTGTAAAGGCTGAAGGTTTTTTTTTTACTTTATACATTCTATGCATGAAGCCCCCCAATCCTTACCTGAGCTCCCTCCAATCCTAGCGATGTTCACGATAGCCTTGGCTGCCCTGGGATTCTCCCTCCTCATTGGCTGAGACAGTAGCAGGAGCCCATTGGCTCCCACTGCTGTCAGTCACAGCCAGTGAGCCAATGAGAAGAGAGCTAAGCGGGAGCTGCGGCTCTATGTGTCTTATGCACGCAGCTCTGCCCCCACTGCAAGCGGCTTTTTCTGGGAGCATTGCTCAAAGGGGAGGAGCCAGGAGCGCTGGCGAGTGGCGGGACACCCGAAAAGAAGAAGATCGGAACTGCTCTGTGCAAAACCACTGCACAGAGCAGATAAGTATAACATGTGTGTTATATTTTTTTTGTTAAATGACGTTTTTATATCACTTTAATTTTATTTTTTCTGTGGTTGCGCTCACTTATTCATAGCAGACATTGAACTATTTGATAACACCACATAACAGTCGTATATCGTTATACAAATAACAATGTACATAGCAGACATTCAGAAATCATCCATTAAAGCTTGGACTTCAGTAAGCTGGAATGTGACCGCCTTGTTTAGATATTATACCCTTGTTTTCCATTTATGATATCAGTGAAACTGCATGGTGTTGCTCATATGATGTGCAGATTCCAATCTATGTTCTCTCTATGTCATGTCCTACTCATTGAAGCCAATCCTGTATTATCTCGGGATTATCAGAACTGCAACACTGCCAAGTACTGCAATTTAAACCTCTTTTCCCCTAAAAAAAAAGGACTTAGATAATATACAAAAAAAAAAAAAATACAACATCTTATTCTTTGATCAATAGTAAGGACATATATGCATAAAAACAACTCAATTTATAGCAGTATTATCATGCAATGCACATACTGTACGGAAAAAAGTCAATCAATGCAAATGTTAAGTTTTACAACCACACAGATGGGAGACAATATCGATGCGTTTCGTGGTCATACACTTCATCAAGATCAGGCTTTTCTAATGCCCTGTACACACAATCTGCCGGAAAATGCGGGATCAGATCTTGTCGTCGGGTAATCCGATCGTGTGTGGGCTCCATCGGATTTTTTTCCATCCGAATTTCCGACACACAAAGTTTGAGACAACAAAATCCGATCATTTAAATTCTGATCGTGTGTAGACAATTCCGACGGACAAAGTGCCACGCATGCTCAGAATAAATTACGAGACAAAAGCTATTGGCTACTGGCTCGTTTACAGTCCCGTCGTACGTGTTCTACGTTACCGCATTCTGAACGATCGGATTTTCTGACAACTTTGTGCGACCGTGTGTATGCAAGTCAAGTTTGGGCCAAAATCCGTTGGAATCAATCCCACGGATTTTGTTGTCCGAATGTCCGACCGTGTGTACAAGGCATTAGATCAATCAGACTTAATAGACATCTTCACTCATTTCTATATTCATCTACAATTAATAAAAAATAAATTGCATACTAATTACACAGGTTCTGTGGCTGATTAAGTGGTAATTAAACTCACTTAGTGCCTTATCTGCATTAAAGTAGTGCCAGAACCTGTATAATTCATATGTGTTCGGGTTTAAAGGGATGAGGTGGCAACCCTATGTATTGGTGATGTCTGGTGAGCCATATGAGATGCTGGACAGGATCCTCTCTGATCCATTACACAATCCTGTGTTGTGCCTTGTTCCTGCTGAACCTTGAACTTCTTGCTCCTCCCATGACATTAAGCCGTGTCTTTCTACTCGTTACCAACCTTGGCTTGCTCCTTGACTACGTTTCCACTTAATCTCAATCTGCGACCACTTGTTACCAACCTTTGGCTAGTTTACTGTCTGCGCTTCTGCTTGATTCTTACCTGCTATTTCTGCTACTGGACCTCAGCTTGCTCATCAACTGGTGGGGCAATCCTGAGGAACGTGACCTGTCACTAACATGCAACAATACCCATCTCCACCACCGGGATCTCTGGTGAACACCGGTTAGTGCTTAGGCCCCAACCTCTGCTGTATTTGGTGATGTCTGGTGAGCCACATGGGATGTTGGACAGGACCCTCTCAGATCCATTGGACAATCCTGCATTTTGCCTTGTTTCTGCTGAACCTTGAACTCCTTGGTCCTCCCATGAACTTCCCATTTAAGCCATGTCTTTGCACTACTCGTTACTGACCTTGGCTTGTTCCTCAACTATGCTTCCGCTTAATCCCAATTTGCGACCATTTGTTACCGACCTCGTTTACTGTCTGCACTCCTGCTGGATCCTTACCTGCTATATCTGCTACTGGACCCCCGACTCGCTCATCAACTAGTGGGGCAATCCTGAGGACTGCAACTTGATACTAACATGCAAAAAAATCCATCTCTACCACCAGGATTTCTGGTGAACACTGGTTAGTACTTAGACCCTGCACCTCAGGTGAGCCCATCGCCATTCACCAGGGTGGCCTGATGCTGAACTTATCCTGCTGGTCGGTGGGGGCCTCTCTACTGCTATAGCTACTGACCTCCAGTCCTGACCCTGACCATGACACATCATTTCTTACATAGGAAGGAAAACATATATATATATATATATATATATATATATATATATATATATATATATATATATACGGTATATATATATATATACATAATTACACAGTTTATAGTTTATGAGGATGATCAATCCCCTTACACACACCTTTGCACCTTAGTGCTTGGTGTGGCAGGCAGCTAGCAGGAAAAGGCCTTTAAATTAGAAAAAAAATCCACTTGTTGCAGGCTCTGAACTGGGAAGATTTTTATATACTGTCCCTGGTTTTACTGAGGCTGGCCACCCTGATGGGGCCCTCTAATGGCATGGGGCCCTCGGTTCGTGCCCGAGTGCCCGAATGGTCAGTCCACCCCTGTCCTGACCACTGAAGACCGGTAACATTCCACCAAGAGCTCCAACTTTGGAGTTGCACTGACCCAGTTATCTAGCCATTACAAATTGGTCCTTGTCAAAGTCATTCAAATCCTTATGCTTGCCTATTCTTTCTGCTTTCAACACATGAAATTTAGGGACAACATGTTCATTTGCTGCCTAATTCATCCCTTCCACTTCAGGTGCCATTATAACAAGATAATCAGTGTTATTCATGTTACCTATCAGTGGTCTCTGGAGTTATTTCTGGGGTTAATTCTGCAAAAGCAGTTGCTCCAGAGCTTAGTAAATGAGCTGAAGCTCTACTGACTTCCATCGTCCAATCATGTGCAAGCAAAAATTCATTTTTTTTTTAATTTTCCTTCAGTATTCTAAATCTTTACCTCATTTACTAAATTCTGGAGCAACTACAGAGTGCAACTGCACAGTCTATTTGCCTTTAGTAAATCAACCCCATAATGTTATGGCTGAGCCATGTATTTTGCTATTTTTTTTCCTGTCCTGATAAAGTTTCTTGAGTCTGTGGATTTTGGGGGACAAAAAAAAGCAGTCTTCCTTTGGGTCCTCAGGTAAAATGATCAGTACCTGATCCCTGCTTCCTAAAAAGAAATCCAACAGATGTTCCTACAGTACAGTAACAGTGCATATTTTTTTTAGCAATAATCACTGTATTAGTGCCACTGGTTCCTGAAGCCACATTTCTGTAGGTTTTATCAGAGTATTCAAGAATTGGCTGACCATTTTTTCTTAGTTGTTCTTTTTGTAAACATGTGGTGTTCTCACTCAATAGTGTATAATTCCTGACATGTAAAAATCCGAGTCACCTAAGAAAGCAGTACTAAAACCAAAAGCAAAAATGTGGTATATTGCAGCTTACAAGTTCTTAGATGTGGTGGCTGCATTCATTTTCTTTTTTAGGCTTTTTTTTCACCTGGTGATCCAGCCAGTAAGTCTGTTACATAGTTACATAGTAGGTGAGGTTGAAAAGTTAATTAATTCCAACCTATATGTGTGATTATATGCAGGGGTCAAGTCCTGGGGAAAAAAGTGTGGGAACTCCCACCCAAGATCCACTTCCCCACCAAAAAAAAGAAAAAGAAAAAAAGATACGCTCATATGCATATATATTTCACACAGAATACAGTGCAACATTTATTGTAAAGTGCCAGTTTACATCAATGACTGGGCACTATTCCTCCCTATGACACCAATGATGGGGCACTATTCCTCCCTATGACACCAATGATGGGGCACTATTCCTCCCTATGACACCAATGATGATGATGGGGTACTATTCCTCCCACTGACACCAATGATGATGATGGGACACAATTCCTCCCACTGACATCAATGATGATGATGGGGCACGATTCCTCCCACTGACACCAATGATGGGGGGCTATTCCTTCCACCAGAGAGCAGGTGTTCCCATCAGAGTGCCCCCCATCAGAGAGCAGGTATCCCCATCAGAGAGCCCCCCCATCAGAGTGTCCCCAGAGTTCCCCATCAAAGTTGTGACTGAGCCATCACAAAGTAGAAAAATGTGCACCTGGATAAGTCCTTGACGAAGGAGCATGCTGCAGGGGGGGCAAAAGCCGGGCGGAGGAACTTGCTGATGAGGCTGGGGAGCACAGGTGATGTCATTGGTTGTTAGGACAATGGCGGTTCTAGCAGCCAATGACAGTATTGGCAGGCGTGGTCCTGTATAGTATAGCAGTGGCTGCTGGAGGAGGAGGACCGAGGGAGGGGAGAACGCCGTCCTTCACTATGCCTAGCATCCCTGCTTAGAGAAGGATCGGCTCAGGCGTCTCTAGTCCTGCAAAGAGAACAGCGTTTCTGCTGTGAAAAAAGTGCAGGGACGCCGTTCCCACATGTTCCCGCAGGACTCGAGCCCTGATTATATGTCAGTATTACATTGTATATCCATCTATGTTGCAGTCATTCAGGTGCTTATCTAATAGTTTTTTGAAACTATTGATGCCCCCCGCTAAAACCACCGTCTGTGGAAGGGAATTCCACATCCTTGCCGCTCTAACAGTAAAGAACCCTCTACGTAGTTTAAGGTTAAACCTCTTTTCTTCTAATTTTAATGAGTTGTCACGTGTCTCCCTTCCGTGAAAAAGTTGAATCCCTATTGTGGGGTCACCAGTATGGTATTTGTAAATTGAAATCATATCCCCTCTCAAGCGTCTTCTCCAGAGAGAATAAGTTCAGTGCTCGCAACCTTTCCTCATAACTAATATCGTCCAGAACCTTTATTAACTTTGTTTCCTTTTTTTGTATTTGCTCCATTTCCAGTACATCCTTCCTGAGGACTGGTGCCCAGAACTGGACAGCATAGTCCAGGTGCAGCCGGACCAGAGTCTTGTAGAGTGGGAGAATTATTGTTTTATTTCTGGAGTTAATCCCCTTTTTAACCACTTCAATACTGGGCATTTTCACCCCATTCTAATGTGCTAGGCACATAGTTAACCCTTTGATCACCCTAGATGTTTAACCCTTTCCCAGCCAGTGCCATTAGTACAGTAACAGTGCATATTTTTAGCAATAATCACTGTATTAGTGCCATTGGTTCCCGAAAAGTGTAAAAAGGCAAATCACTGTTCTGGCAGAAGGGAAAATGGAGATCTTGTGTTTCTGCTAAGAAACACAGATCTCTGTTTTCCCTCTACAGTCAAAGCATCCCCCCCACAGTTAGCAAGCACTCCCTTGGAAAACACTTAACCCTTTCATCACCCCTGATGTTAACCCCTTCCCTGTCAGTATCATTAGTACAGTAACAGTGCATTTTGTTTTAGCACTGATCACTGTATTAGTGTCACTGGTCCACAAAAAGTGTCAGTTAGGTGTCTGATGTGTCCGCCACAATGTTGCAATGTTGCAATCCCACTAAAAATCGCTGATCGCCACCATTACTAGTAAAAAAAAAAATCCATAAAAATATCCCATAGTTTGTAGACGCTATAACTTTTGCGCAAACCAATCAATATGCGCTTATTGTGATTTTTTTTACCAAAAATAGGTAGCGGAATACATATTGACCTAAATTGATGACATTTATTTTAATTTTTTACATTTTTTATTGGGTATGTTGAATAGCAGTTGGGGTATAATGTCTATGTAATGTAATTATACTTAGAATTATCTATGTAATTTATACTGTAGGGACCTTGATTCAAACTACAATTTCAATGGATTGAAAGTATTATGTATATGTATTTATTTCCCTGCACTTTATTTTTTCCGCACTATTGTACACCAAAGCTCATATTTTAATACATTTTTTGTACATTTGTCATTGTCATTTGACAAGTGATTTTATAATAAAAATAGTTATTTGAATCTTATAAAGTGATTATCCTTTCTTGCTGCCAGAAAACCCCACGGGGAATTTGTTTTTTTGAATACAGTTACGGGGTGCGCAGCTAGCTCAAATTCATATTTATTTGCCTTTTTTTGCCAGTTTAAAAGCAGAAAGTAAAAAAATGTTGTTGTTTTTTCAAAATGGAGTCTTTTTTTGTTTGTAGCGCAAAAAACAAAACAAAAAAAACGCAGGGGTGATCAAATATCACTAAGCTAAAACTCTATTTGTGGGAAAAAAAGGACATCAATTTTATTTTGGTACATCATCGCCCGACTGCGCAATTGTCACTTAAATGCCGTATTGTAAAAAATGGCCTGGTCAGGAAGGGGGGGGGGGGGGGTGAACCTTCTATGGCTGAAATGGTTAAAAGGAACACCGGCAACTTCTCCTAAACCAGGCATGTCCAAAGTCCGGCCCGCGGGCCAATCGCGACCCGTGTTCCAGTTTCGGACGGCCCGTCTGGTAATGTTGACATATATATCTTTTGTGGCCCCCATCGAATCCCCGAGTGCTGGGGGCCACAAAAGATAGATATGCTGGCTGCCATGGAGGGGTCGGGATGAGTGCCATGGATACAGGAGTATTTCCTGTTTACACAGCGTCCTGTGTAAAAGGAATCAGGCTGCACTGATGGCAATGGTGAGTCTGCATTCATGGCAATGTGGGGGCTGCATTCATGGCAATGTGTTGGGGGCTGCATTCATGGTAATGTGTTGGGGGCTGCATTCATGGCAATGTGTTGGGGGCTGCATTCATGGCAATGTGCTGTGGGCTGCATTCATGGCAATGTGTTGGGGGCTGCATTCATGGCAATGTGTTGTGGGCTGCATTCATGGCAATGTGTTGTGGGCTGCATTCATGCCAATGTGTTGGGGGCTGCATTCATGCCAATGTGTTGTGGGCTGCATTCATGGCAATGTGTTGTGGGCTGCATTCATGCCAATGTGTTGGGGGCTGCATTCATGCCAATGTGTTGGGGGCTGCATTCATGGCAATGTGTTGTGGGCTGCATTCATGGCAATGTGTTGGGGGCTGCATTCATGGCAATGTGTTGTGGGTTGCATTCATGGCAATGTGGGGGCTGCATTCATGGCAATGTGTTGTGGGCTGCATTCATGGCAATGTGTTGGGGGCTGCATTCATGGCAATGTGGGGTCTGCATTCATGGCAATGTGTTGGGGGCTGCATTCATGGCAATGTGTTGGGGGCTGCATTCATGGAAATGTGTTGGGGGCTGCATTCATGGCAATGTGTTGGGGGCTGCATTCATGGCAATGTGTTGGGGGCTGCATTCATGGCAATGTGTTGGGGGCCGCAGATGGGCACTGACCCTTATTTTGCACAGGTCTTTATTTAAAATGTACGATTTTTTTTTCCTGAGACTTCCTTTTTAAAGTTAAGGTGTGTGGTATAAGCCGATTAAATACAGTATATCCAAATAGCACACCCAAGCTCATCTATTCACCACACAGCACAAAGGCAAGAGAATTCCTGTTGGGCGGTGTATTAGTGCTCGGACGAACACACCAAGACCAAATTTTAATGGTTTAAAGAATGTCAGGCAAAATGGTCGGCCCTCAAGCATGTTCACTTCATCAAATCTGGCCCTCTTTGAAAAAAGTTTGGACACCCCTGTCCTAAACGGTGAAGGTTAGGGTAATTTGGAAGACACCTGCAGTTATATGCATATTGTTTCTACTTGCTTTAAATGGGAAAAAGTAATGATGGAGAGTTTACTACCGCTTTAAATGCGATCATTGAAAATACATTATATTTCCCTTTTAGATATGAGGCATAGTTGTGTAACTGTTGCTGTAAAAAAAATATTACCCAATCGTTCACTATGGCAATAGGATTTGCAGAGAATGCGAGATACCAGGTAGTTTTAATTTTATTTCCTTTTATTAGAGTGTTGTAATTAACACTTTTATTTCACTGTTGTGCTGACATTTAAATGTCACTTTACTTACTGTTTGCCCGAGGTTATTTATACACAACAGCCTTTCACATTAAAATTCTTTCTATAAAACTATCCTACATTTGAAGGTTCTTAAATCACCTTGCTAATGCAGTCTCACAGCTCTACCCACTTAACAAATATTTGCAATGCTTGAGTCATATTTCAGAAGTGATATTTTAGTATTTAATTCCAAGCTGCTCATAATTTCACTGGAATTCCATGTTTTATTTCAAAATCTTTCATTGTTTTTATCTATCACTAAATTATTTAATTTTGGCAACCGGCATCCTTCATTTACATCTAGTCACTATGTCATGGCTTTCTTATATATTTGCTTACATCTATCTTTTCTACCAAACATTTTATATTTGTAAAAAGAGCTGGACATATAAAAGCTTAAAGCGGGGTTCCCACTTAAAAAAATAAAATAAATTAAAAGTCTAAATTTAATAATCGGACACTTACCTGTCCCAGGGTCCAGCGATGTTGGGGATCAAAGCCCCGCTGGTCTCCTTCTCTGTTCGGCGGCGCCGGCATTGTAACTGTTGGCGCCCGTCTTCACCAACTGCGCATGCGCGAGTGGCACCGCGCACGGTGATTGGCTGGGCACTCATCTGGTACCTGTCACTTGTCCCAGATGATTGACAAGAGGGAGGGGGCAGAGCTGAGCCCTTCCTGCGCCGAGGGGGAGTGACGTCAAGAGCCCAGGCACTGAAGGAGGCAGACTACGAGGGGCCCCCTAGCACAGTGGTCATTAACCCTGTCCTCCGGGCCCACTAACAGGCCAGGTTTTATGTATTACCTTGCGGGAGATGCAGACTAGATTACTGCAATCACTGAGCAGTAAATGATATCACCTGTGCTGTATTTCAGTTATCTTGCAAACCTGGTCTGTTAGTGGGCCCTGAGGACAGGGGTGATGACCACTGCTCTAGCTACAGCCATTTAGAGGTGAGTAAAAAAAAAAAAAATTTCCAATATATATATATATATATATATATTTTTTTTTTTAGGCACAATCATGATTTATTATTTATTTTTTTGGGGGGGGGGGGGGGGTGGAACACCACTTTAACCTCTTTCTGTTCAGTCACAGCGGCAGGTCGGCTCGTTCACGCAAATCGCCGAAATTGTACGACGGTTTGGTAACTTGCTTTTGTGGGCGCGTACGCTCCCATTGGCCAGCGGGGGAGCCAATCAGCGAGTCACTGCGGGGTGGCCCAGCGAACCTGCGATCTTTCCCCGCAGTGACAAAACAGGGATCTGCCTGTGTAAACAAGGCTGATCTCCATTCTGACCAGGGAGATCTTTCCCCGCAGTGACAAAACAGGGATCTGCCTGTGTTAACAAGGCTGATCTCCATTCTGACCAGGTTCTGACAGATCTTGTCTTTCTGCTAAGCAGGAAGACAGATCTGTGTGTTTCCCCAGTCACACAGTCCCCTATACAGTTACAAACAGGGAACGCAGTTAACCCCTTGATCACATCTGATGTTAACCCCTTCTCTGCCAGTGCCATTAGTACAATAACAGTAAATATTTTTAGCACGGATTACTGTAATGTCGCTGGTTCCCAAAAAGTGTCAAAAATGTCAGTTAGGTGTCCGATCTGTCCGTCACAATGTCGCAGTCCTGCTAAAAATCACTGATCGCCGCCATTACTAGTAAAAAAAACAAATAAATAATAAAAATGCCATAAATCTACCCCCTATTTTGTAGCCGCGATTACTTTTGCGCAAACCAATCAATATACCCTTATTGAAATTTTTTTTACCAAAAATTTGTAGCAGAATACATATCAGCCTAAATGGATGACTACATTTGTTTGTTTTACTTTTTTCTTTTTTTGGAAATGTTTTTTAGCAGAAAGTAAAAGTTTTTTCTTTTATTTTTTCAAAATGAATGCACTTTTTTTGTTTATAGCACAAAAAAATAAAAACCGCAAAGGTGATCAAATACCACCAAAAGAAAGCTCTATTTGTGGGGAAAAATAGGACATCAATTTTGTTTGGGTACGCAGTGCCATATCGCAAAAAATGGTCTGGTCAGGAAGTGGGTAAATCCTTCCAGGACTGAAGTGGTTAAAGAAGAATCGCATGTATGGATATCTTTACATACAATAGTTACATTGGCTTCCCGGTCCTGTTCATTGTGAGCACAGGAGTTTGGCCACTTGGTAGGGATGCCAGCCTTGGATGAGGTGGAGAGCGTAACATCAATGTTCCTCTCCACCTTATTCAATCAGAGAACGCTTTGCATTTGTAGTGCTGACCCCAGAGAGGCTACTGAGAATATACCCATGTCTTCCTTCCTATTACTGAGGCTGCCTATCACACTTCCATGAACACTGACAATACAGGATCAGTTTAGGGGATGCCTTTTTTAGAATTTTTTTGTTTAAAATCTTTTATTGTTTCAATGAAAGACAGGTAGTACAGCGACAGATGCACGAGCATGAAGAAATAGACATAAAAAAGCAGTCATTATGTTTGACAAAGCCAATAATGGGTGGACACTTAAAAGCTGAAATACATAGAATAGAATGATTTATAGTCTATATAGATACAAAATACCCAAGTCACTATGCTTGTATTGGATATTTATGAAAATGAGTAGGTTACTTCCAATCCTATCCAGGAGCTTATCATAGTCACAAAAGTAAAGTGATTAAAGACAGTAAAAGTGGAGGTTCACAGAAACATTTGGTGTTGTTGACGCCAAGGCTTCCATTTCATGTTGAAGTAGAGCATTGAAAGAGTCCAGTCTTTGTATGATAGGATTAGGAGTGGCTACACATTTTCTGAGAAATGGGATGTCTCATGAATTAGGGGCAAAAAAAGCAAAAAGTTAGCTATGGTTAACTAAATAGATTTACCAATTATTTTGGAGGAGAATTCATCAAGTCTACACCAAACAGGTAATAGTTTTTCACAAGACCAAAACATAGAGTTTTTGGAATTTATTGCTAAATAACTTGAAACAGGAGAAGGGTTTAAGGAATCGTATACTCAGGGCCATTTTTAAGGCAGGGCAAAAGGGGCAGCTGCCCTGGGCCCTGTCATTGTTGTGTGGCCCAAAGCAGCTGTCTCATACTTGCCAACTATCCCAGTTTAAATTCCCTTGCCCCTTGACGTTTTAGTCCCGTACTGTGTCCTGATATCTCAGTGTGAAGTGCTGCTACTAATGCTGCCCAGCTCTGCCCTATTGTTTTGTACAAATGACTCACCTGCAGACCCTGTGTTTACATGTAAATAACCAGCAATCATATGTAAATAGCGGCATTCATATGTAAATAGCTGCACCAGGCGGCATTGATATGTAAATAAAGGCGGCATTCATATGTATATCATGCCCCCTACAGTGAGGAGATGATGTGCTGTAATCTCTAGCAACCAATCAGTGAGCAGTATTACTGTACAGTAATCTCTAGCAACCAATCAACAAGCAGAAATCATGCTGTAACCTCTAGCAACTAATTAGTGAGCTGTAATGTGTGCTGTAACCTTTAGGAACCAGTCAGTAAGCGGTAATGATACACTGTAACTTCTGGCAACCAATCGCCTGATCTGATACACGAAACCTATTTCTAAGTCTAGCTGCTATTTAGTGTATGTCTTAGAGCAGGTGGGGAGCAAAATTTTATTTTGGGGGGGGGGGGGGGCAAGAAAACGTTTGCCCAGGGTCCAATCAATATTAAAGACGGCTCTGCGTATACTCCAAATAATATTACAAAAAAAGGAGGACAGCTTCTTCCTAATCTTATCTAAGCAGCCCTTCCTGGAGGTAACAGGGTCTAGGATTCTATAAGAGCAGCCCCAGTATGTATATAGGATCCTCTGACACTTCGTTCCCTTCTAGCACTTGCACATCCGATAGTCCACAGCAAGGTCTTTACACACAATTTCCTGTCTGCCCCCCAACTTCCACAGGTCTATACCCAGTGAACGAGATAAAAGATCCTTCTTCAGACCCCAACTTCAAGACAGTGCCCTGCAGCAAATAATCCTTTAGCAATCTTCTTCAGTTCCTCAGCTCAGAACCTGCCGAGTCCCAGAGTGCAATTTCTTGTCTCAGTAGCGATCATCCAGAGGCAGCAGCCCCAGGAGAACTGGAACTCTCCCTAAAGAGGAAAGAACACTCTGGGAAGGCATCCCAAACATTATCACCTCCCCAGCCACCTTCTGGATGCCACCTTCAAGGCTTTGCCTGGGGTATGATAAATATTCATACTGGACATTTGATTCTCCCTGCCCTGTATAGGCGAGGGACATCAAACACCCAGTTTGGAAACCCAGACCAGACAAAAACAATAGATCACTGCTCCACTGCCTGCAAAAGTCAAAAACGAAATATAACCTAGCAGTCTAACTAGAGGAGGCGCTATATCCATAGAGAAAAGGGAAAGCAAGTCACTTCTTTGCTGTATGAGGCATGATGGTTAAAATAAATGCCAAGCACCTTTTTTTGTAATTATTATTATAATAATAGTAATAATGACAGTAATGATATAGTTATACAAATATACCATCTTAATTGTTGTTTAATTATTAATAATGAAACCAATGAATAATTAAAGGGGGGAGCCAGCCAGGGAAAAAAAAATGTAAAAGTCAGCAGCTACAAACACTGTACCTGCTGACTTTTAATAAGCACACCTACCTGCCCTGGGTGCCCATGATGTCGGCCGCTCAAGGCCGACCATCCCTCGGCTCTTGGGTCCCGGCGCTGCCATTCCAACTAAGGGAAACAGGCAGTGGAGCCTTGCGGCTTCACTGCCCATTTCCCACTGCTCATGCGTGAGTCGCGCAGCACTTTGTGAATGGGGCGTGCCGTGTTCTGGGAGACACGCAGTTCCCAGAACACACCACGCCCCATTCACTAGAAGACGACGTGAGGAGGAGAAGACAGAAGATCACTGCAGAATAGGAAGAGGCAGAGTAGGACGATCTGCCTAGCAACAGGCATTTCTGGTAAGTTAAAAAAAAGTTTTTGTTTTTTTCCTCCAGTTTTTTAGGGACATTTTTAGGCAATTTTTTTTTTTTTTTGAGTGGCCCTCCACTTTAATAATGAATGATACTTAGGCCGCGTACACACGGGCGGATTGTCTGCCCAACTAAGTTTGTCAGACAATCCGACAGACAGTCCGTTCAACTTTTGAATGAACGGACTTGACCACACACGATGAGCAGGCAGTCCGCCGAAAGCTTGCGCGATGACGTGTACGGCACGTACGACGGGACTAGAAATTCGACGTCCAATACACTGCAATGCAACCTTCGGCGTGTAAATCCTTTCTGAGCATGCGCCATACTTAGTCCGTCCAACTTGCCTACTCACGAGCGGACTGTCCGCTGAAACCAAGTTTGGACGGACAAAATTACGGAAATTCCGAAAGACTAAGTCCGTCAGACTGTCCGCTGAAAAAGTCGGCTGAAGCCCACACACCGTTCTCCGCTGAAACACGTCTGACGGACTTAGTCTTTCGGAATTTCCGTAATTTTGTCCGTCCAAACTTGGTTTTGTCCGTCCAAACTTGGTTTCAGCGGACAGTCCGCTCGTGTGTAGGCAAGTTGGACGGACTAAGTATGGCGCATGCTCAGAAAGGATTTACACCGCTGAAGGTTGCTTTCAGCGGACTGTCTGTTCATCGTGTGTGGTCAAGTCCGTTCATTCAAAAGTTGAACGGACTGTCTGTCGGATTGTCTGATGAACTTAGTTGGGCAGACAATCCGCCCGTGTGCACGCGGCCTAAGTTGGGCAGACAATCCG
This sequence comes from Lithobates pipiens, assembly GCF_037356315.1. Lineage (NCBI taxonomy): Eukaryota > Metazoa > Chordata > Amphibia > Anura > Ranidae > Lithobates > Lithobates pipiens. Next base: position 39,626,669 of record NW_027507903.1, read on the forward strand.
CCCGTGTGTACGCGGCCTTACTTGTTGGGTAATTTATTTAAAATCGAATGGCAAGGGGTGGAGAACCTAAGCTTCCCATGGCACTTTACCCATTTAAATAGTGTTGTATTTGGATAATACATGGCAAGGCCAGAGGGTAGAGGAATGGGAGTAAAATGTTAAGCAATTCAGTTCAATTGTTTGGAAATTGGAGAAAATGAATTTGCCTATTCAACTAGACAGTTTGTTGAATAATTGTGACTGCTAAATTTGAGTGAAATGTCTCTATCTCTCTCTATATTGTAGAAGAGTTTAATTCCTGTTAGGTTATTTGCTCTGCAAATTCACACACATGACAAATATTTATAAAAGAGGATGACATACACTCTCCATGCATTTTGAGTTCGTACTTTTTACACAAGTGGTACTCAGCCTGTTTCCTAATTGCTTATGAGCACAGCTATTGTGCCATATTTTCTGGTTCACAATCATTATTTTGCCAATGGTATTGGAAGCCTATTTCACAATATGATAAAGTTTTGAATATTTTGCACTCATAAGACTTGAAAACAGGTTGTTAGAATCCATCTTGGGTTTAGCTCATATGATGAAATCTTATGTTTTAATGAGACCACTGGACAACATTTTTCTTCACTGTTCTCTCATAGAAGCCAATGAAATTTCAGATGCTACTTTGTTAGTACTGGTTACGAAACAAAAGTATATACCTTATTGTTGGTTGTAAGCAAGCATCTTCATTGCAAAAAATAAGGTAATCAAACTTAAATAAGCTTTATCTTTAAACCAAAATTTGAAAAAATTGAACTTTTAAGGTACCACTATAATGGCAGTAATCAACAAAAATATATAATTAACCTCCCTGGCGGTATGATTATTTCTGATTTTAGGTGCTGAAAGCGGTACAATTATTTTGCATGGAAATTTGGCGTTTTATATTTTAGGCCTGTAATTCTTAGGAATAACTCTCTTAAATCTGTTCAAACAAGAGTCTAGTAGACATCCCAGGTATGATGAAGTTTATAATATAATAAATAACTATAAATAATGATAACAAATAATAAGAAATAATGTAATCAAATTCAAAAACACTGAAATTTGCTCAGTTGCAGAATTGTCGCTGTCATTAGATTTAGTGTTTTATGATGGATCTCCCCACAAATCACTATCGCTCAATTCTGCAAGTGATTATAATTTATTATCGCTGTTTTCTAGCTGGTCTAAAATCACTTTTGACATAAAGGGACAGTTTTTGGTTGCTATGGACAATCTCCAAATTCCAGGCAGAAAGAACAGTATAATATAAAAGTGCATGCAGGGCACTAGACAGACCACTAGGGACAAAGAAGACGTGTGTTTTTTTATACAGTACTGTAATCTGTAAGATTACAGTACTGTATGTGTATTGTGCATTTTTACTTTTTTGAATTTGGCGCTTCCCCTGCCCCCTTTGCTCCAGGAGTTTTTTTACCACTGACCGTGTGGTAACAAAGACAATGGCAATGACCGTGTAGAGGCAAAGTTCCTTCACTGATTCTCCCTGGGCCTCCTCCTGCGATCGGTGCACCCCCCCCCCAGATGGGGGTGCCCTCCTGCTGCTGCCTAGTATTCCATTCCTCACGTCACTCAGCTGACTTTTCTCCTCAGTGGCATGTTACCTCAGCTTATATAGGAGGCCCGCCCCCTGCCAATTCCAATTGGGGATCGGTCAGGGCTCCCACACAAGCTGCCTGCCACTCCAGTCCTAGGCCCTGTCCCTCTTCCAGAATATTCTCCCTGGAAGCAGGGGAGGCGCCTCAGAACCAAGCACAGGTGTTCACACCCACTGCTATTCTGACCACTCCCAGCCCCCAGATCAAAACAGATAGGCTTAGCTTGCAGCATAGGCCTGCCTAAATTTGCCTGTACTGACAGTACCTAGTAAAAAACTATTAAAAGCACCCACTATTATTGGTAGAGGGTGCTACATTGCATTTCCCAGTTTTGTAAAAATATTAAAATAAGGTTTTAATTGTATTTTTATTGATTATTGATGTTACTGTGGAACATTAAAAGTCCCAAGTTTGTTTTTAATTATTTTGGTATATGCTATTGGGAATGTGCTGTTGGGTGCATTCCAATCAATCCCACTGTCATATACAGTTTATTCAATCTCCATCTTTAATAAATCTATTGCATGTAACTAGATAGGAGGAATACAAATGTCCCAGTATGTATTGGTAATTTTGAGGAATGGTTGCATGGCCCTCTCTACCCAAGTGGTAGAATTCAAATTGCAAATGCTACTAACTGAGAATCGACTTCACTTTAGTTTGGGACCCAGTACATGTCCATGGCCTTGGGCCGGCCATACACGGTTTGAATCTCGGCCAGTTCAGCATGAACTGGCTGAGATTTGAACCATCAATGGGCAGGCTGAATATACCGTTGATGGATCAATCAACTTGGGTACAACCAGCCTATCACTAGTGGCTATAGTTACATAGTTAGTCAGGTTGAAAAAAGACAAAAATCCATCTAGCGTAACCAATAAAAAAAAAATCATACAATCCTATATACACAATCCTATACCCACAATTGATCCAGAGGAAGGCGAAAAAACCCCAGCAGAGCATGATCCAATTTGCTTACAGCAGGGGAAAAAAAATTCCTCACTGATCCCCAAGAAGCAATTGGATATTCCCTGGATCAACTTCACCTATAAATGTTAGTATCCAGTTATATTATGTACATTTAGGAAATAATCCAGGCCTTTTTTTAAAGCAATCTACTGAGCTGGCCAGAACCACCTCTGGAGAGAGTCTATTCCACATTTTCACAGTTCTTACTGTGAAGAAACCTTTCTGTATTTGGAGATAAAATCTCTTTTCCTCTAGATGTAAAGAGTGCCCCCTTGTCCTCTGTGATGACCTTAAAGTGAATAAATCAACAACAAGTTCACTATATGAATCACTTATGTATTTGCACATGTTGATCATATCCCCCTCTAATCTTTCCTCATAGCAGAGCTCCTCCAAGCCTCTTATTAGTTTGGTTGCCCTTTCTCTGCACTTTCTCCAGTTCCCTGATATCCTTTTTGAGAACTGGTGCCCCAAACTGATCTAGATTTGTACAGGGGCAAAATGATATCTCTCTCTCTGGAGTCCATACCTCTCTTAATAAAATAAAGTATTCAGCTTTTTTTAGAAAAGGTTGCTGTGATCACTGTTTTCTCTTAGTGGGGAAGGCTTTCTTTAGCTTCCCCTGTCCCCCACCGGGAGAAGACAATGACCTGGTAAGAGGGATTCTCCTGTTAGCACTGTCTGTGTTGATGTGAGAATGGTGCAAATTTCTTTCAGGTAAAAAACTTGTACCATCTATGGCCTGTCTTGCTAACGTCCACCACTTTTGCACACTGACCACTAAAGTTGTAGAGGCTCCTTGAAAGAATTGGGGGGCACTGAAAGTCACGTGACTTTTGGGAAGTTGCACGAGTACATTAGAGGATGCATACAGTTGATGTTAGTTTAGATGTGACAGGTCCTGTTTAAATGGATTTCAGCAATTTACTTATATTCTACATAATTTCTTATTATTCTGCAGAAATTTTTCAAATGATTATAGGTAAAGGGTAAATGTGGCTTGAAAAAAACATTTAAAAGCTTGAAGCAGTTGGGAAGCTATTTAAAGTTCTGCAAACAAAGAGAGTTTTTCTTCTGCATGTTACACTGAACATTTCCATTTTAACATAGTGGGAGAAACATTTTGATTTATGTCATGGAAACATTTCCTATCACAAATGTCTATTTTTTAGCTCATAAAGAACCCACTTTCTATGTAGTAAGTACTGTGAAAAGTTAATGCTCTTGTTTTTGTTAGCAAGTCAGTTTTAGATTTCCCGTAATAACTCTGCTTAACATTACAAGTGATACATAAGAGCCCTAAATACAAGCAGGTCCATCTCCTTCAGTAAATGGAGTCAGAAAGGCAAACAGAGAGAGCCCAATGCTCTATCATAGACTGGGTCCAAGGCTAACACTGGACTGTTTATCTTGTAATTGACTCAAAAAAAGAATTCTGGGAGAAAAGAAAATGAGAACACCGTGAACTTACATTTCCTGACCTTGGTTAGTGGGCACCACGTATCTTGTAAAAGTTGTAAGGGTTGAAACTATTCACATCATTCTTACATTCTTCCTGTACTTGTATGTTCAGTTTGGAATGTACTTTTGATGCAGGTACAACACACATTAACAATTTCACTTTCAATTGTTTTTATCAGAAAAATGTTTGTATAGTTACAGAGCGTAATGCATCGATCACATTTCTTGTTAGAGGCTAAGTTCACCTTTTTACGAAAAAATTCTAAGTGCATATGCTTTTTCAGGTAAAAAATATATGTATTATTTTTTTCTACTCTGCAGCCTTTAATCACTTCAGCCCATGAAAAATTTACCCCCTTCCTTAACTGACAATTGTGCGGTCACGCGACATTGTACCCAAACAAAATTGATGTCCTTTTTTCTCCACAAATAGAGCTTTCTTTTGGTGGTATTTGATCACCTCTGTGGTTTTTATTTTTTTGCGCTATAGACAAAAAAAGAGTGACAATTTTGAAAAAAAAAACACTTTTTTTTTTTTACTTTTTGCTATAATAAATATCCCCCAAAAATAGAAAAAAACATTTTTTTTCCTCAGTTTAGGCCGATATGTATTCTTCTACATATTTTTGGGAAAAAAATCACAATAAGGGTATAGTGATTGGTTTGCGCAAAAGTTATAGTGTCTACAGAAAAGGGTATAGATTTATAGCATTTTTAATATTATTTTCTTTTACTAGTAATGGTAGCGATCTGCGATTTTTATCGTGACTGCGACATTATGGCAGATCGGACAATTTTGACACATTTTTGGAACCATTGCCATTAATAGAGCGATCAGTAATAAACAGGCTGAAAAAGGGTAATCATCCCAGAAGCAAGAGGGTGATGAGAATACCTTTAGTCAGTCAGCTCCCTCTAGGCCCTAATACCATAGGAAATATAAAGTAAACAATCTATATGATTTGTGTAGGAGAGCCCCTTTAATAAAACAGTTGTATACATGAGAGGAGGTCCTTGGAGTATGGGTATCCTTGATCTTCAGCTATGGTGGGGCCCAGAGATGTTACTGTCCAGTAGCAAGCCAATAAAGCTGAATAGATGTTGTATTTTCCCCACCAAAGACCTTCCGGGTCAGGTGTAAAGGTGTATGCATGTAGTGTCTTTGAGTAAAGTGTCAGAGATGAGATGGACTTTTGCTGCTCACCTCACCAATGCAGCCAATAAACGGGTCCCGCGAGGCAGGATATCCCTGCATAGGCTCTTGAATGTCTGCAGTGAGTTGTGAGGTGTCCGACTGGCAACCTGTAGGCGCAAAAATCCAGCTTTGACCCTATATATAAACACCAATGATAAATAATGTTTGCTATCTGTGCATTAGTAGGACCCGCATCTGTCACATTGTGCGTTTGCCAATTAGCTCCTTTGCGCATGCGCGTATGCATGCTAGTACCGTTGCGGACCTGCATACGCCTGTTCACACTTTTTGCACTAGTGCTCATGGCTATGTGTCGAAAGCTTCCATTACCAGTACTGGCACTTTTGCCATTTCCCTGACAGTGTTCCCCTCCAAGGGGCAGTCTCCATATGCCCAAACAGGCCAGTGTTTCAGGATGTCTGTTGTGAAAGTCTTGTACAAGTCTAGTAGCATGTACATTGCTTTTAGGCTCCCAAGAATTGTTTTCGGGGGGTTACTCCCTCCACTTGATGAGATACTGGACTTGCCTCTCCTCCGGCAATCCATAATGGCCTCTACTTCAAACTCCGTTTCCCCTTCTATCGAAACTGGAGGTGGAGGCAACTCTTCCCTCCCAGGGAAAGGACTTGGTACAGCTGGTTTGAGCAGAGAGATATGGAACACCAGATGAATTTTGTAGGAATTGGGTAGTGCCAGCTTGAAAGCCACCAGGTTTATCTCTCTCTTAATTTCAAAGGGACCGATACATTTTGACCCAAGCTTCCGAAAGGGACATGAGAGCTTGAGGTTTACTGAAGAAAGCCATACCTTGTCCCCTATTTTAAAGACAGAATTTCCTCTTCTCTTCTTATCATGGTATTTTTTATAGTCCTCTTGGGCTTTTTGTATGGCCTCCTGAAGCAACTTATAGTTGGTTCACATACTTTATTTGATCCTAGACTGCGGGGGCAGATGCTTCCGGTATGGTATTCAGTAAGAAGGAGGGATGAAACCCATAATTTGCTCAGAAAGGAGACTGGTGGCTGCATGCAATGAGTTATTATATGCAAACTGCACAGGGAAGAAGAGAAATCCAGTCATCCTGCAAACAAGTACAGAAACACAGTAGATCCTGTTCCAGGATTTGGTTTGTCCTTTCTGTTTGTCCATTGCTCTGAGGGTGGTAAGCTGAGGACAGACATACTTTTATTGATAAGGACTTGCAGAGATCTCTCCAGAATTCTGGAAGTGAACCATACCCCTCTGTCGGAGATAATATTATCTGGTAGTCCATGTAACCTGGCAATCTCTTAACGAACATGTTTGCTGTATCTGAAGCGGAGGTTGTGCCAATCATCGGTAGGAAGTGAGCCATTTTGGAAAGGCGATCCACTACCACCATGATGGTGGTGCATCCCCCAGAGGGGGGCAGGTCTACTATAAAGTTCATGGATATCTCTTTCCAGGTTTGTCCAGGAATAGGGAATGGTCTCAATAGTCCCCATGGCTTGGCATTGGAACCCTTGTTGGACTGGCATGTGATACAAGAGCTGACATACTTCCTTCAATCTTGTCTTAGACTGGCCCACCAAAATGAGTGCTGAATAAGTTCAGAGGCTCTTCATTTCCCAAAATGTCCGGCAAGCTTATGATCATGCAAAGTCTTTAGAATTTGGAGTCTGATTGGCTGTGGAACAAAAATGTTATCCCAATGCCACAAAAACCCATCTTGGTTTCTCAATGAGGATACTTCTGGTCCAGTGCACTGGGTAGAGGCTTGCTTGATCAAAGTCTTCAAGTCAGGCTGAATAAGCAAAAACTTCCACATGGATAGGATCGTACTTAGCTCTGCTGATTCAGGGGTGTCAAGGAAAATGCGGGAGAGTGCATCTGCCTTCTCATTCTTGGAACCTGGCCGATACACAATATGAAAATTGAACCTGGAGAAGAACAGAGCCCATCAGGCTTGTCGGGTCTTAAACGTTTAGCTGTTCTGAGGTACTCCAGGTTCTTATGGTCTGTAAAGATCATAATGGGATAAGCAGCACCTTCTATGATTGCCAACATGTAATCTGACATACTGAAGCAAAGCATGATCCTCTCCCTTCAGATACTACAGGGCCCCCCTTCCCCAAAGCACCCCCCATGTTGAGGGCACGCGGCGTGGTACGGCTTGGGGGGGTGCTCCCTCATCCCCACCCCCTTTCCTAACGGGCTGGGTGCTTGGATAAGGGTCTGCTATGGACTTTGGGGGGACCCCCACGCCGTTTTTTCAGCATAGGGGTTCCCCTTTAAATCGATACCAGGTGACGGGGCGAGCGAGGTGTCAATCTCGCCGATGGAGGCGGTGACATTGACTTCCTTCGCTAGTTCCGTCTACCTGGAGCCACATTAAAAATTAACGGACTTTACTCCGTGTGTAGGCAAGTCCGTTCATTTCAAAAGTCCGGCGGACTATTACACAGACGGGCAGATTGTCCGCCAGATTGCCGAGTTCGGCGGGCAATTTGAGTCAAAACTTCTTTCTAAGCCCTTGTACACACGATCAGAGATTCCGATGGAATGTGTCCGATTGGAGCGTTTTGTCGGATATTCCGACTGTGTGTGGTCTGCATCGGACTGTTTCCGTCGGAATATCCGTTGGACCAAATTTTCCAATTTGCCGGAAATATTTTCCAACAAAATGCTCTGATCGGACATACTCCGATCATGTGTAGAGAATTCCGATCGGACCAAGTGCCACGCATGCTCAGATCAAATTCCTACATCAAAGCTATTGGCTACTAGCCTGAGCGTAGTCCCATCGTAACGAAATTACGTCATCACGTTCCGAACGATCGGATTTTCAGGCAACTTTGTCCGACCGTGTGTATGCAACAGTTTCGGACAAGATCCGTCGGACAAAATCCGACGGACAAAATCTGACAGATTTGGTTGTCGGAATCTCCGACCGTGTGTACAAGGGCTAAGTCTGCCGGATAATCCGATCGTGTGTACGCAGCATAACTGTACCCTCTTATAAGTTTGTTTTATTTTGTTCTATTTGCATTATTTTTGTAATAGTTTTGGTTATTAATGGTTGGAATTTATTTTCTTGGCAATGGACATTTGTGGACTTGGAGGCATTGATGTCAAAACAGATAGTATGCCTCAATTGGAAGAAAAAGACTAATGAAGAACTTAGGTATTAAAAATTAAGAAGGGTACTTAAAGGTGTTGTAAACCCTCATGGTTTTTTACCTTAAAGTGGAATTCCACCCAAAAATTGAACTTCCGCTTTAGGGGAAGGTGACCCCCTGACATGCCACATTTGGCATGTCATTTTTTGGGGGGGGAGCAGAAACCCTCTTTTTAGAGGGTCCCAGCTCTCACTTCCTCCTGGCACACCACAGCACTGGAAGCAAGTTAACCTCTCCCCCCTCCCTCTCGGCAATCATCTGGGACATGTCACAGGTCCCAGATGATTGCCCGGCCAGTCACAGCATGCTACACAGCTCGCGCATGTGCAGTGCATGTCCGGCTGTGAAGCCACAGCCGGGTGCTCACAGTGACAATGCCGGCTCCGCAGAGAGGAGGGGGAGACGAGCAGGGCTTCGTTCCCCCGCATCGCTGTATCCTGGGACCGGTAAGTGTCCGATTATTTAAAGTCAGCAGCTGCAGTATTTTGATCTACCTTTGTGGAAGGGTATGCATTCCAATGGCACAATAACTGTTGATCCCATTTTACAAAAAAAACACGAGACTGAACTCCCAGTTACCTAATGATACTAACACAGAATTCAACATTGAATCTAATTCTTCCTTACCTTCTGTTTCTTTATCACAGAACCAATAGAGGAATGTGATATGGAACCCAACACCGGATGGTACACACATAAGAGGGGATTAAATGGTGCTAGGATTCATAATAATTCAGAAACCATTAAATGTCCCCCACCACCATTTGGTTTACACACACACAGGTAATAACACACTGGCCCATACACATACAGGTGATGGCATTTCACATAATCACGCAGTTTCTGCACAGTTTAAACACATGGAACCCACTATTGGCTCCCCAGGAGCACATTACCCAATATAAATCATGTTTCACACCCTATATCTATATCCATGCATGTACCAGCTTGCATTAGGAACAATAATTTGCCCCATGGAGTCACATCTAAGCATCCTCACAATGTTCAAAGTAATGCTTTTTTAGGACCAGTTCACACCACCGAACACAAAAGAATAGGTTTTATGGATCAATATGTCACCAAACTCAAGCACAACCAACTTAGATATAATTAATTTAACACCCTATTTACTATCTGAGGATGGAAAATTTGTATTACATTTGGGCCTTAGGCCGTGTACACACGGGCGGACTGTTGGCTCAACTTTGTCTGCTGAACAGTGTTTCAGCGGACAGTCCGCTCGTGTGTGGGGCTTCAGCGGACAGTTTCAGCGGACAGTTTGACGAACAAAGTTTTTCGGAAATTCCGAAAAACTGTCCGCTGAAACTTGGTTTGAGCGAACAGTCCGCCCGTGTGTAGGCTACTTTCGAAATGAGCAAACTGTTCCCCCTCGGAGGGAAGTCTGCTCATTTCGAGCGCGTGTGCAGGTAGGCGGGGCCCGCGACGAAGACGTCACGGGCTCCGCCGCCTGGAATGGACTTAAAGGGGAACCCCAACGCCGAAAAAAATCGGCGTGGGGGTCCCCCCAAAGTCCACAACAGACCCTTGTCCGAGCACGCTACCCGGCCGGCCAGGAAAGGGGGGCGAGCGAGCGCGTCCCCCCTCCTGAGCCGTACCAGGCCGCGTGCCCTCAACATGGGGGGTGCCTTGGGGAAGGGGGGGCCGCGCGGCCCCCCCACCCCAAAGCACCTTGTCCCCATGTTGATGAGGACAAGGGCCTCTTCCCGACAACCCTGGCCGTTGGTTGTCGGGGTCTGCGGGCGGGGGGCTTATCGGAATCCGGGAGCCCCCTTTAATAAGGGGGCCCCCGGATACGGGCCCCCACCCTATGTGAATGAGTATGGGGTACAATGTACCCCTACCCATTCACCTGTAAAATAAAAGTACCCAAAAAAAAAACAACACACGAGATAAAATATTTTATTGCACAGCTCCGGGGGTCTTCCGTCTTCGGGGGTCTTCTCGCCGGACTCCTCCGCTATCTTCTTGTAGCTCTTTTGCTAGCGGAGGAGTCCGGCTTTCTTCCTCCCAGCCGCCGGCCTCTTCTCCCGACTTCGGGGGTCTTGTCCCCCTCTTCGGTTCTTCTGCCGGGCCACCGCGCCTTCTTATAGCTCTTTTGCAGGCGGTGGCCCGGTCTTCTGTCGCCGCTGTCGCCGCCGCCCGGCAGAAGAACCGAAGAGGGGGACAAGACCCCCGAAGTCGGGAGAAGAGGCCGGCGGCGGGGAGGAAGAAAGCCGGACTCCTCCGCTAGCAAAAGAGCTACAAGAAGATAGCGGAGGAGTCCGGCGAGAAGACCCCCGAAGACGGAAGACCCCCGGAGCTGTGCAATAAAATATTTTATCTCGTGTGTTGGTTTTTTTTGGGTACTTTTATTTTACAGGTGAATGGGTAGGGGTACATTGTACCCCATACTTATTCACATAGGGTGGGGGGCCGGTATCCGGGGGCCCCCTTATTAAAGGGGGCTCCCGGATTCCGATAAGCCCCCCGCCCGCAGACCCCGACAACCAACGGCCAGGGTTGTCGGGAAGAGGCCCTTGTCCTCATCAACATGGGGACAAGGTGCTTTGGGGTGGGGGGGCCGCGCGGCCCCCCCTTCCCCAAGGCACCCCCCATGTTGAGGGCACGCGGCCTGGTACGGCTCAGGAGGGGGGGCGCGCTCGCTCGCCCCCCTTTCCTGGCCGGCCGGGTAGCGTGCTCGGACAAGGGTCTGTTGTGGACTTTGGGGGGACCCCCACGCCGATTTTTTTCGGCGTTGGGGTTCCCCTTTAAGTCCATTCCAGGCGGCGGAGCCCGCGACGTCTCCGTCGCGGGCCCCGCCTACCTTGACACGCGCTCGAAATGAGCGGACTGTTGCCTCATGTGTGGGCGAGTCCGCTCATTTCAAAAGTTGCGCGGACTTAGTACGACGAACAAAGTTTGCCGTATTTGTCCGCTCAAAAAGTGCCGTGTGTGGGCGTGTTCGTTCATTCAAAAGTTTGAGCGGACTGTTTGACGAACTTAGTTTCGGCAGACAGTCCCCGCGTGTGTACGCCGCCTTAGTCTCTGTTTCGCTAGATAAGGCAGAGTAAGTCCTGTATTTCTTTTTTTTTTTTTGCTATAAAATTGATGTATACATTTATGTTTGACAAAGTGAGATTACAAAAACAAACCAAGAGCAATTTGAATGAACAGCTCAAATAATTCAGGATGACGGATTTCCACACACTTTGTCACCTGATTCAACTTCTCAATGAGAATGAAGCAGCCTCATTCCAAAGCCCTGGCAATATCCAAGAAAGGGATAATTTTGTATCCAATGAGATGAGTCTATATCTAAGACCTTGTGTAGGGTGTAGAAAGGAAGAGAGTGTCACAACTGCTTAACTTGTCCAGTAAAAGTATTTATTGAACATGTTTTTGGAGACCCAATAATACTACTTCATCAGGATGAAGCCATAAAAAAAAAAAAAATACAAACGATATACACATGATATTTATCATATAATTTTTTTTTTTATCATATTTACCATTTTGTTGTCATATTTATAATTTTTAGATTTTTTTTAATAATATTTACAGTAGCATGTATAGCTTTATATCCATATTTACCAAAATATACTCTTTATCCATAGAATTACCACATATATAGATGTATGCATTTGCATACAAATTTTCTTGCTATTGATTGGGTAGTATAATATATTATTTTGTATGATTTTTATGCCTTCAGCCCTGAGAAAGGGGAATTGTTGAGCCCCCAACGCATTGGATTTTCTGTATCAAATAAACACCTTTACTAGGCTATTCAAAGAGTTGAGGGGCTGTCTTCCTTTCTACCCCCTAGTAGTGCATTAGGTGATCTCTGGTGATAGTCCAAATGATGGACTCAATCTATGACCATGGCATATATAACATCTTTAATGATGTTATATTTTATCGTTTGGAACTTCTATACTACACAAATACTAACAATGTAAATAGTGCACTGAGGAGGGGAATGCCTGGGAACTCTTCAGTTTCCTTGGTTTTTTAATAAGGCCATTCAAAAGTCATGAGTTATGTTTGCCAATTTCTCCTATCTCAAAGGTCCTTCTCCCCCACAGTTTTAAAGAGTACATGGGATGCTTCAGCGTGATATAAAGGGTGAATGCACACTAGTCATCCAACAATGGTGATACCAGCACAGGTAAGTTAAGTGCCAGACCCGTATTTCAACTTTTTTTCTTTTAGGATAGAATAAGGAAAGTAACAAAGCCTGTCATGTTTTGTTATCTGTGTCCTTGACAGTCAAAGAGCTAAATTCATAAAGTCTATATAAAAACTTTTTTTTTTCACTTTGAATAGAACAGAGTATAGTTTAAACTTCTTTCAGGTTCTTTTTGCCATGTGCAGTATTTCATTTCAAGGGTTCCCATTCTTTCTTGTAAACACAACAGGAAGGAAAGTGAGAGGAAATCTCATCAAAGTAAACTAAATTCCCTTAGACAATTGTCACTGGCTCCTCCGCTTCTCGAGTACCCCTTTGGAGAGCTGCTCTCCCTCGGGGCATCCGTGCGGGTACATTCCCATGTCCTGCTGCTGCGTCTATTGACACAGGCAGCAGGAAGCAGGACTCATCCCCGCCCCCATGGTTCCCACGTCATTGGATTTTATTGACAGCAGCGGGAGCCAATGGCTAAGCTGCTATCAATCTATCCAGACACCAGCTGGAGCTGCTGTGCTTGACCCGTCATTGGAAAGACCGGGTTCAGTTAAGTAAAAGGTGGGCTCTCGGGGGCTGCTGCATCACAGGAGGTTTTTCACTTTAATCCATAGAGTGCATTAAGGTAAAAAAAACCTTGAGTGTTTACAACCCCTTTAAATCCATTGTTTTGTGTAAGCTGGGAATTATGATTAAGTATGGGTAAGATTAAAAGCCTTCTTTGTGCAGCAGCCCCCCTTAGCCCCCCTAACACTTACCTGAGGCCCCTCTCTGTCCAGCGATGTCCACGACTGTCTCAGCCATCCGAGATTCTCCTTCCTGATTGGCTAAGACACAGCAGCAGCACCATTGGCTACCGCTGCTGTCAATCAAAGTCAGATAGTCAATCATAAAAGAGAGGAGGCGGGCCAGGTCAGGGCCCCTTGTCTGAATAGACACAAGGAGCTGTGACTCGGCTTGTGTGCCCTCATAGCAAGCTGCTTGCTGTGGGGGCACTGAACAGGAGGGAGGGGCCAGGAACACAGAAGAGGGACCTGGGAAGAGGAGGTTCTGGGCTTCTCTGTGCAAATCCACTGCAAGAGAGTAGTTAAGTATGACATGTTTGTTATTTTTATAGGGGAAAAAATGAGCCTTTACAATCACTTTAAATCTTCCAGAGTGGGATATACAGTAATTGTGTCTAAATACAGTTTGGAAATCCACTCCACACTGAGTTATCCTGTGCGATTAACACAAAAAGTATGGATTTTTGAAAAAGTGATATAGGGATGTCCAAATGAAGTGACAGTTTAGATCAGCCTTTCTCAACCTTTTCAACACAGAGGAACTCTTGAAATAACTTCTTGGTTTCTGGGAAACCCTACTAAAAATTACTATATCTACGACTCAGGATACATTAGTGTAGCACCCTCCTAGATAGGTGCAAGGTTATTTAAATTCACTTACTTGCTCACTGTCTGTTCTGTGTTTCTCTGGCTGCAGGGTTGACTACTTCCCTCTATCTGTCTGCAAAGGTTCTGGAAGACAGTGGACTCCCCAATTCCTGGGGAGAGGTTCACAGATGATAGCTGGGAAGGAGCATCAAATACTCTGAGACCTGGAGCAGAGAGATTCTTTTCACAGAGAAGGAGATCCCAGCCTGGGAGGCTGCTGCCCTCCTGGGGAAGCCTGCCATGTAACTGCTGTTCATCGAGGTCCAGGCTGGGCTAGCTGTCATGCTTATTATGTTCAAAATTGATGGAGCTGACTGAGGGACTTCTGGGGATCTGGTGTGGTATCACTGTGAAGAAGTGTCTGGAAGATATTGGAAGGAGGCGTCCAACTATCCAGGGACTTTAGTGAGTATCGATTGGAGAGCAAGAGCACTGGGACCGCGTGCTTCTGTTGTCTCTCATAGTGCTGGGGTCAGTGTTGCTCAAAAAAGGGGACATTGTTCCTGGTATCCTGGAATAACTCAGTCCATTAACTGCTTGTGCACAGACTCTGCTCAGAATAATAGGAGGAAGATTAGTGTCCTCAAGTTCCTACTAGAGTTATTGGAGTATCTCACAGTTACACTACACCTATCCAAGATGAGTTTTTTACTAAAGTATCAGAAAAGCATACCTTTAGACTGTTCATTTGAGCCAAAGGAGTGAATGTGACTGTGTCCTGGCTGCAGGTACAACTATGGGAAAAGACCTTAGGGACCTTAAACTGCGGGCTCCTGCGGGAGTAAGTGCTACATTAGTGTGATGGTCAATGGAAAGAATGCTCCTTACACTTGTGGTCATTGGGCAGAATTACCCCCTTATGGATAGCTAAAAAGATCAATGCTGTGAGTGGCAACTTATCTGAGAGGCTGAAATTGCTCATTGCTCAGGAAACCCCTACCAACCTCTGGATCTATTGCTCCATGGAACGCTGGTTGGGAAACCCTGGTCTAGTATATGTGTTTGTGAGGGCATTCCACACTCAATGTCCAAATAAAGGAATTGTGGTAGGGCTCTTTCAGATGAGCAGCCAGGGGTAAGTAAACACTTCCTGATGACAATGTAAGATGAAGCATATGTCAAGGTGTATGTCTGGTCATGTCACTTCTGGTTCCCTGGCTTCCAGTTTTGTGTTTACTTGGCAGTGCGACGCCAGCCGACCCTTGAGAGAGAGCCGGGTGGCAACGGTTCCCTTCAGTCTTTATGCGGGCAATCCTCAGTGCCGGGACAAGGCACCTACATATGTAAACAGGCATTTGTATTGTTTTTAAACTACTTTTTTTTTTTAAATAGATTTTATTGAAGCAAAGGTGATACACGTAATCACTTAAGATGTTATAACAAAGAAAGATCCTTCTTGTTTTTCACCCGGTGTAATATACAGATACCAACAGTCAAGGCACTTAGAGAAATAAAACAGATGTGTACATGGAACTGAGATTAGTAAAAAAAATGTAAGGTAACTCAAAACATAACTGCCATGCCGCCAAAACTGGATGGATCTAGAGTAAGGAACCTTGTGAGCTACAAGCAGTACCATAAAATGGAAATAAAATAAAAATATAAGGTACGTGTCGTTCATAAGTTCTTGTAGACACACTGTGAAGGAGTCAAAGATGAAATTGCTTTTCTATTATTCTGGTTCGGAGACCGAGATAGAGACAAAAACCAGTGGCGGCCCATCCATAGGAGGTGCCCGGGCGCCGCCCCCCCCCCCCCCCCCCCCATAGTGTAAAAAAATAAATAAAAAAAAAAGTAAAAAAAAAAAACGGGCCCTTTAAGACATTTAAAAAAACAAAAAACATAATTTAACAATTTAACATAGTGTACTGTGGCACCGGTCGCAGTGCACTACGAGAAGCATCACGTCGATGCAATCACAAGATTGCATCCATGGCGCTTCATTTGCGGGTTAAAAACCCGCCTTGCGGCGCACTGTAGGACACCGACTAGCTTCCGCCCGTAAAATCACTGTGATTCTATGGGCGGGAGCATTGTCATTCAAAGACAGACAGGTCACTTCCGGCTTTCGGCTGCTTTACGAAACCCGGAAGTTACATCGGCAGCTCCGTTCCTCAGCCCGAGTGGAGCTGCAAGACAGTGAGGTGAGTGGCATAATTGCTGTCTCTGGGAAAAAAATGAAATAATTAATTTACAAATAATAATTAATTACCAAATGCACCCTGGCCGGCCTAAGCCCCTGTACACACGGTCGGAGATTTCCACAACCAAATCCGTCGGATTTTGCCTGTCGGATTTTGTCCGTCGTATCTTGTCCGAAACTGTTGCATACACACGGTCGGGCCAAGTTGGCGAAAAATCCGATCTTTCAAAACGTGATGACATAATTTCGTTACGATGGGACTACGTTCAGGCTAGTAGCCAATAGCTTTGATGTAGGAATTTGATCTGAGCATGCGTGGCACTTGGTCCGATGAAAATGCTCTACACATGATCGGATTAGGTCCGACCGGCCCAGTTGGTCGGGAAATATTTCCAACATGTTGGAAAATTGGGTCGGACGGAGATTCGGACGGAATCAGTCCGATGCATACCACACACAGTCGGATTATCCGACGACACGGTCCGATAAGACGCAATCCGACAGATTATCCGACCGTGTGTACAAGGGCTCAGTCTTTACTAGATCACTCTGTTGTGCTGTGCAGGAATTATTAGAGCAATTTGTAAAAGACACAATATAAATTGAAAAAGAACATAATGCTTCTTGCAGGAGGATCACATCATGCCATGCGGTATTCTTTTTCAGCAAAGTGAAAAGAATGGTCTGCTCTGTTGCTTGTTGTTACTCACAGTTAATTTGCTGGCAAAGACATTTTTATAAACCTTTTTTGCATTTTAGTGTAAATCTGAGATCTGAGGACTTTTTGACCCCCCCCCCCCCCCCCCCCAGATCTCATATTTAAGAGGACCTGTCATGCTTTTTTCTATTGCAAGGAATGTTTACATTCCTTGTAATAGGAATAAAAGTGACACCATTTTTTTTTTTAAACTGTGAAAAAATAAATATAATAAATAAGAAAAAAAAATGTTTTTTAAAGCACCCAGTCCCGACGATCTCGCGTGCATAAGCGAACGCATACATGAGTACTGCGCCCAGCCGCCTGCATAGGAAAACGGTGGTCAAACCACACATGTGAGGTATCGCCGCGATTGGTAGACTGAGATCAATAATTCTAGCTCTAGACCTCCTCTATAACGTAAAAGATGCAACCTGTAGAATTTTTTAAACTATGGGTGGAAGGAAGTGGAATACAGGGGACAGATTGGGTGGATTATATAAGGAGCATGGTTTATGAGAAGTGGGAGGGGCCAGAAATTATGGGCGGGGCCTGGCGCCCCCCCATCCAAAAACTTCACCAGCCACCACTGACAAAGACAGAGACAGACTCGGGTTGATTTTTCAGATGCATCGTTGAAGCTGATGAGTTCGACAGAGGTGAGACAGGGTAAGTATGTTGAGGGAGATCTTGAAAATCGGAGGCGGCTGGTTCCTCATTAAAGGGTCGAGGATTGGGTCGTCAGTTTCTGCAGGAGGATAGGTAGGGGGATAAAATACTTTTAATAAAACAGTATGACGATATTGGTCCCCCCCCCCCCCTTCTCAACCGAGCAAGTTCCAAGACTCAACCACTTAAGCGCATTTGACCTTCTTTTTAGTTAAAGAGGTCATGGTCCTCTTGTAAGAAGGACATCCTACCGAGCCAATCGGGTCTTTTTTTATTTATTTGGATATATTACAAGTTGGTGATGGTTTCCCACAGAATGTCCCATTGAAGAAATATCATTGACGATTATGAACCGTTTATTTTATTTTGGTTAAACAAGTCACACAATGTTTTTGCACTTTGCATGTTTTTTATGATTCAAAAGGTAGCACTATGTTTCAATCTTTCAAACACAACAGGTATAGCTTTTTTCTTTATTTAAAGTATAGACACTCTACACTTTTAGGGGAGTAGCTTTTTTTAGTTTTGTATTTATAATTCACAATTTACATTTTTGATTCACCTATTGGCGCAAGGTACCTTTTCAGTCCCGGGGGGGGGGGGGGGGGGGTAAAAGCAGGCGGCTGAGGTGTGGTTTTACTCCCCCACAACCATCCACATACATAAGGACTTGCAGTCGCTCAGAGTTGTACACGTGCTGCGTCAAAAATTTTACTTCTGTAACATTGGGTGAACAGTACTGCTGTAAAAGACAACCCCATTTAAAGCGGAGCTCCACCCTAAAGTGGAACTTCCGCTCATTGGAACCCTCCCCCCTCCGACGCCACAATTGGCACCTTTCAGGGGGGAGGGGGGTGCAGATACCTGTACAGTACAGGTATTTGCACCCACTTCCGGCATAGATATCCGCAGAATCTATGCCACCTCCTGCGGGTCCCCCTGTCTGAAACACACGGATCCCAGAGACAGCGGGGACCATCCTTATTGCGCAGCACGAGTAGGGAACCGGGAAATGAAGCCGCAAGGCTCCACTTCCTGATTACCGTACCCAAGATGGCGGCGGCAGCACCCGAGAGACGATCGAGAGATCGGCTTCGGGTGCCGACATCGCTGGCGCACTGGGCGGGTAAGTGTCCTTATTTTAAAAGTCAGCAGCTGCAGTATTTGTAGCTGCTGACTTTAAAAAAAAAAAACGGCGGAACTCCCGCTTTAAGAGAATAGGTCCACACTGGGGTCTCCCTGCAGGTCAGCATTTTCAGGGTTGAAGCAGGTGATGAGGAGTTAACATATCACCTCCCAGTCGCCTTTCAACCTCCCTCTAAAAAGTGTTCTACCACAGCATGGGCTGCTACATGGCAGAAACAGCCCTTATGCCGCATACACACAAGCGGAATGTCTGGCAGAAAAAGTCCGACAGAAGCTTTTCAGCATATATTCCGATCGTGTGTATGCCTCATCTCATTTTTTTTACGAAAATTCTGACGGACCTAGAAATAGAACATGTTTTCAATATTTGCGACGGAACCAATTTCTATCGGGAAAACCTCTCGTCTGTATGCTGTTCTGAGGGACCAAAACCGACGCATTCTCTGAAGCAAGTATGAGACGGAGGCTATTGGCTACTGGCTATTGAACTTCCTTTTTCTAGTCCTACGTGTTGTATGTCACCACATTCCTAACGATCGTACTTTGGTGTGATCGTGTGTACGCAAGACAGTTTCAGCGGAATTCCATTGGAACTCTGTCGGAAAAACCTTTGGAGTTTATTCCGATGGGAAAACTGGTCGTGTGTACGCGGCATTTGTGATTGAGCTCTAAGTGACCTTATTCACTAAGCCATAACTAAGCTATTTCAGTAAGATCAAGCACACTTTTCCCTTTAGCAGGAACCAGTAGTCTTCAAGAATATTGTTGCAACCCTCTTTCTCATCACCTCTCAGGATAGAAAGTATAGGGTGGCATTGTTTTAAAAAGCATTAAACAGCACTAACTGGCATGAACTGGTGCACATGTATAGCGCATTTAAAAACTTGTATGAAGTGTAAGTTCCTAATTCGTGGACCCAGCCAGTCCCAGCCTTTCCCTGCAATTTGTTCTTAGGTTTGGTGGGTTGCTCGGTGTCCAGTAGTGACAGAGGGGGGGAATGTATATCTCCATATACCGGGACTTTAAATGAAGCGCACAAGGAAAGGGGGTAGTGCGTCTCCATCCCTAAACTAAATTCAAAAAATAATAAAAGAGTATGGAACTTTAGATGAGGCAGGCTCAAGCACAACGTAAAAGTAAAGAATTTTTTAGTGCACATGAATGTTAAATTGCGTAACGTTGTATATGACAAATAATTGCTCAATGCATATGGAGACATCTAGGAGAGTACATAGAATACACATAAACAGGATGTAAAACATGATTACCATAACAGGGGAACAATTGTACATGTTTCATAAGTATGATAACAAAAGACCTAGTAATATACAGTTAAATTCATAAGATGTTGATGGAAATGTGAAGGGTTACATCCTCAAAAGCTTGGCGCGTTTCGTCGGTATGCCGACTCGTCAGGAGCGGATGCTGAATATCTGTAAGTAATGGCAGATGTTCTCAATCAAAAAAGCCCATGATATGGAAAGTATTATATGTAAAGAGGTTTATATAGAAAAAAAGAGATGGGCAAGTCCACAAACTTACATCCCATTGGAATGCTAAACTCAAAAGATCATGGTAAGCAGGAGTCACCACATCAAGCCTCCCTGGGAGTGAGGTGTAAAGGTCCGCCTGTAACAACAGGTCCAAACTGAAAAGTCCCCAACCAGTGAACAAATGTAGTGGTGACTCCTGCATTCCAGGATCTTTTTGAGTTCAGCATTCCAATGGGATGTAAGTTTGTGGACTTGATCATCTCTTTTTTCTATATAAACCTCTTTACATATAATACTCTTTTATCATTTTTTGAAGTGTCCAGTAGTGAGCTGCAGGAATTGGGAAGGACAGCCCTCAGCTTTCTCAGGCTGCCCAAGGCTCTCAATGAAACTTGTGAAGGCACATAGGGGTATCTGTGACATAGTTATATATGTAACACTACCCCCGTAAGGGCTGCTGTAACTTAAATGGTTCTTTTGGTGAAAGGGCCGCTGTAACTTAACCGGTCAGCAGAGGCACCCAACAACAACATTTCACTCATGCTGGCTCAATAACCAATCTAGAGGTTGCCTTTTTGGATTTTTATTGCTGAAAAATTTGGGATGGGAGAGGGGTATTATGGGATACACCAGATTCCCTGAACGTTTTACAAGAGGACACTTCACTTTGCTAAGTTTCTCTGAGCAAACTCTATGCAGGAGCAAGCACCAATGCCAGAAACTGAACCCCTTGTGTTTGGCAGTAATACTACTGGGTTCTCCACTCAAGAGACAAAGCACACAGTCACAAAAACTCAGGGTTCAAGTCATTATTCACAATGCCACAGAATCACTGCCTTCCAGTATCCACCCAACACTCTTCAGTGAGAGGTTAATACTCACAATGCCACAGGACAGCCAGACCCCTTCTAACTTCCATCTGACATTCTTCAGTGAGCTCTCCAGACTGATAGTTGAGAGTCTCCTTGACTGGCCCATAAAAAAAATATGGATCCAGAAATATTGGCCCTACAAAGTAAATCTGGAATTAGGATGGCTGCTGCAGATGTGGGTGTCTACCCTCACCCA
Organism: Lithobates pipiens; assembly: GCF_037356315.1. Taxonomy (NCBI): domain Eukaryota; kingdom Metazoa; phylum Chordata; class Amphibia; order Anura; family Ranidae; genus Lithobates; species Lithobates pipiens. Next base: position 39,647,933 of record NW_027507903.1, read on the forward strand.
GATGGGTGGATTCCCTCTAACAGGCAGAAGAACCCTGCTGCTTTAAATCTCATACTATTTATTTGTCTCCCAGTCCCCTTCTGGGCACACCTATTCAGGAATTGGTTGGAGCACAATAAATATTTAGGTTGCCCATTTGCCTTGCTCAACCCATTATGTTCGAGTAACCTCTGGAAGACAAGGGAGAGCAATCCGGCCGGCAAGGCTGGGGTTCCTTATTTGAACATTAGAACTCAGGGCTCTGGGCTTGTGACAGAGTTATGCTTCTACATTCTGTTCCTAGTGCCTTGCCAAGAAAAACATATGCAATGCACTGGAATAATCTCCTTGGACTTTAAAGGCAGAAATTGGAGTAATAAACAGTATGGAAAGTAGTGCCCTGCCAAGGGCCTTGACTTTGACCGTTCCTGTTTGCTGATCCTTGATTGGATAACAGATACACTAATGATTGCCACCTGCCCTGAACCTTGCTTAGATATCAGACTCTGTCATTGTCTGCTACCAGCCTTGACCTCTGCAAGCTTGACATGCGGCTAGTCACTGGTCCTGGTCACTCCTACATATTACACCTCCTTTGAACCGTTCTGCATCCTGAAGCCATCTGACAGTAGGTGAACTCTCCTGGGGTTGCTGGGAATAACACCCCTTTTCTGCAAATACAACACCACACCTTAAGTCCTGGAGGCATCAAAGTACAAGTAGGCATCCTAGTCTTCAGGGAGAAGCAATACTTTACATTTCTAAGCCTATTTGAACTTCACCTACATTAACTGGAACTTGAACCTAAACAGTATAAAATAAAGTGATAGGAGTATAAAATCCTCTTGTGAGGGGCCAGTTGACTATTGATGAGTAAATGTGGCAACATTTGATCTGACCCCAAGTTTTAAATTTAGAAAAAATGTTCAAACTTAGAATAGATTTATATGCATATTTGATGGTCTCTTTTAGCCCTTAGGAGAGCTGTTACATAATGTATTGCCACCCAAATGTCATAAGTGCCCCTCACAACTGCAAGGGAGTTTTGCTATTGAAAATAAAGGTTACATCAAGGGAAGAGCCTTTCATATGGCTATGAGGGGGTCTTGTGAAATACACAAATTCCATAAATTACAGTTTTGGGGATGTATACTTTGGCAGTGCATATATGCCTATGGAATTGAATATAACATTAAAGTGGGGTGTCCCCTAAAAAAAAAAAAAAAAAAAAAAATTAACAGTCAGCAGTTACAAATACTGCAGCTGCTGACTTTTAATAATCGGACACTTACCTGTCCCAAGGTCCAGCGATGCGGGGGAACGAAGCCCCCCCTCGTTCCCCGCTCTGTTTGTGGCACCGTGCGGAGCAGGGCACCGTGATACGCCGCACCTGGAACAAGTGACAGGTCCCAGGTGACTGTGTGGTGCGAGGGGAAGTGATGTCACCAGCCCGGGCAAGGAAGAAGGCAGACTACGAGGGACCCCCTAGCAACAGGTATTTAGCGGTGAGTAAAACTTTTTTTTTCCAATTATTTATTTTTAATTTTTTTTAAGATTTTTAAACAATTTTGTATTTTTTAGTGGCAACACCACTTTAAGTAGTTCTCGCCTTGACCTGCTTTAACTGGCAGAAGTAGTAGCTCTAAAATACTTTTTATATATATATTTTTTTTTAAAAACTCTCTTTTTGACCAGAGAAGGACATGCAGCGCCAACGTATGTACATAATATAATGGGCACTAACATTTATAGGTTAAGTTGACGGAGGGAAAAAATCTGATTACCTCTCGAGGGGATCAGGAAGGATTTTTTCCCCCTGCTGTAGCAAATTGGATCATGCTTTTCTGGGTTTTTCGCCTTCCTCTGGATCAACTGTGGGTGAAGGATTGTGTATATGGTATTGTATTATTTTTATTTTTTTTGTGTTGAACTAGATGGACTTGTGTCTTTTTTCAACCTGACTAACTATGTAACTGTATGGGTGGGTAAAAATTGGTTAGAAGCATAACAGATTAACCTGTTCCCCTCCACGCTATAGCTGAATGACAGCTACAACTTGGACCTACATTGCCGGGAGGCCGTCAATATGTTTTGCATTCTCCCCACAGGGCGAGCGCAGCGCGGGCTGTGATCACCGAGTTAATGAGACTCATTTCCGGCCCCTTACCACTTGATCATCTGTCAGCCAATGACAGCTAATCACGTGATGTAAACAGAAGATTGGTAATCATTTTTCTGAAAGCATGAGGAGAAAAAATATCCGATCACTGTCTTCTGTGTAAGGGACATCATTCACGAAGAGGAAGAGGCACAGCTGCCTTATCTATGCCCCCCAGTGCCACCTGCCAGTGCCCACACAATGCATATCAGTGCCCACCAGTGTTCCAATCAATGCCTCATCAGTGCCACCTAGCAGTGCTTCCTATCAGTGTCACCTACCAGTGCCTATCACTATCCATCACTGCCACCCATCAGTGCTCATCACTGCCACCTATCAGTGCCCATCAGTGCCAGCTATCAGTGCCACCTATCAGTGCCCACCAGTGATGCCTCATCAGTGCCCACCAGTGAAGCCTATTAGTGCCACCTATCAGTGCCACCCATCAGTGCCCACCAGTGATGCCTCATCACTGCCCACCAGTGAAGCCTATCAGTGCCCATCAGTGCAGCCTCATCAGCGTACATCAATGAAGGAGAAAAATTACCTGTTTGCAAAATTTTATAACAAGATATAAAACTGTTTTGTATTTTTTTTTCTAAATTTTCTATCTTTTTTAATTTTTTTAATAAACAATAAAAACCCAGAGGTGATCAAATACCACCAACAGAAAGCTCTATTTGTGGGAAAAAAATTACAATATTTTCATTTGGGTACAGTGTAGCATGACCGCGCAGTTGTCATTCAAAGTGTGACAGGGCTGAAAGCGGAAAATTGGTCTGGGCAGGAGGAAGGTTTAAAGAGGAAGTAAACCCTGATGAGTTTACTTCCTCTTTGTCTCCCTGCAAAGGTAAAGCATAATGGACTACTATGCATCGCATAGTAGCCCATTATGTGTCACTTACCTGACACAGGAGCCTGCGATGTCACCGCTGTCCCCTGTAGTCCGGAGCCTCCATCTTCTTCCAGGTATCGCTGCTCTGGCCACTCACAGCGCCAGAACAGCGATGACGTCACTCCCGTGCATGCACATGGGAGCCGCCACTAACGGCATATCACCGTAAGCAGTGTCATGCTGCTAACGTCGATAGTGCGCCTGCGCGCCGCTGTCTTTTAGTAAATATATATAGTATATATATATATAGTAAATATAGATATTTCTTGGACCTACAGGTAAGCCTTAATCTAGGCTTACCTGTAGGTCAAAGTGGTTTGTAAGGGTTTATAACCACTTTAAGTGCCCAGTAAGCAAGTGGTTAATAGCAGTGCCTCTATAATGATCAGCCATCTACGGGCTATTACTCAGTACTGTGGCTCACTTTGTAGTGTACACCTGTACCCTAATCAAGAACAGTTAAAGAATAACTCCACTTTTGTTGAGAAAAAAACATTCCCCTCTGGGTGACCTATGTACATTGCAAGGATTGTAACAAATGTTGTTGCCGATTCCTACCTTTTGTTATTCTAAAGAAATCCCTGTGTGTTTGTCTGTGCCTCTGTTCTGAGTAGATCTAATGGGATGGGTTTCATAATTAACTGTCAGCTGTGGAGCTACTGGGCACTAATGAGGAAATCTGCTGGGCCTTTAGACATGCTCCTATTGAAAGTATCTCCCAAAAAATGAAATTTTTGTTGCAAGAGATGCCTTGTATCTCTGACTTGTATCTTAGGCAGACTTCTGGGAAAATTGGTGAGCCAATCACACAAGCAGGAAATTATGTTTCTGGGGAGTGGTCAGTCCACACTCTGTGTACAGAACAACTCCAGGTAGCCATATTGCAATGCATTCTCAGAAAATTACATTGGCTGCAGATTGAAAAGAAAAGGTACTTTTTTAATTAAATTAATTTACAAAATGATTAGTGTCGCAATTATATGCGCTATATTATATTTTCTAACTTGCTAATTTAAAAAAAAAACATTTTTTTTATTCTCTCTATGTTTAGTGCTCACTGTGCCTGATATCAATAAATTCTCCTGAAGAAGCCAATTACCAAGGCGAAACATGTAGAGATGAAATCAGCTTGCACTTGTATTAGTACTGTAATATCTTTTTGATGTTTGTTTTGAATGTTCCAATAAAGTTCTGCTTTTTATAAATGTTTTTGTTATAATTGTGCACCTTAAACATCCCAAATATATCCTTGAAATCTCTACTTACTTCTATTGTCCTAACCTGGACATCAGTCTGCTGGATCTACAAATGTCTATTGTTTTATCTGACCATCTGTCTGAGAACCTACACCACCGGGCATCTGTCCTGCTTAATAATGGCTGTTGGTCTTGCAACACTTCTTAACAATGAATATGGCTAAATGAAGAGACACAAGCTACAGGGGGGTGTCTTTCTAATAAATTGGAATTACAGCCCTTAGATACGGGTATGTAAAAAATTGTCAGAACAGATTTGGATAAGTTCAGCTGTCATTGTAAGATAAATTATAGCTACCACCCATAGGTTTGACGACCACAGATTTCATTTAAATTAATTAATGAATTTAATGTTATTAAAAATGACCTTCCTTTTACAGTCAGAAACTGTAATTATCAAAAACAGATATGCGTAGGTAAAAATTGGCGGAACTAATTGGGATAATTTAGCTGTTGTTGTAAAAAAAATTAGAGCTAAAAAGGTTTGATGATTTTATTCAAATGAATTCATTAATTGAATGTTATTAAACATTACATTACTATTTCAATCAGAAGCTGTTTTAGGTTTCAAAAACAGAAAATTCAATGCAATGTGTCATTTCCTCCTTGTGTGATTGGCTCACTGATTTTCTCAGACATCTGCAATAAGGTAACAAATCCAATTTTTGGCATCTTCTGCAATAGGAATTTTATTTTTGGTGAGATGCTCCCTAAAACCCTTTTCACACGGAGGCAGTTTTCAAGCATTTTAGCGCTATAAATAACGCATGTACAGCACCTAAAAACTGCGCTTGTGGGATGTTCGGAAAAGTCCTGCAAGCAGCATCTTTGGGCGGTTTGAGAGCGCTATATACATCACTCCCCAAACTCCCCTTCCCATTGCAATATATGGGCAGCACTTTCAAAGTGCCTGAAAAGCGCTTTGGAATCAGCGCAGCACGAGAGTTTTTAACCCCTTCTTTGTGGTTAAAAGCACCCCGCTAGAGGCCGAAAAGCACCGCTTAAACAGCACTAAAGCGCTGCTAAAATGAGCGTTGCTTTAGCACTCACACAGCCCCAGTGTGAAAGGGGTCTTTGGTTTAGATTACTTTCACACTGCTCCGTTGCAAAAATGTGGTAAAACGCATATGCATTTTTGGCACATTTCCGGTGCATTTTGCACCCGTGAAAAAAAAGGACACGTGACTCAAAAAAATTACCAAAAACCAGGGGAGTTGCTAGGTCTACAAAAGATCTGGGACTAGAGCCCATAGCAGCGTAGTAAAGAATGTCATATGTTTGGGCGGGCATACACATGTATATAATATATGTGTGTGTATATATATCCCCAGAGAGTCCCCCCTATATCAGGGTCCTCAGAGAGCCCCCCACTTCCATCAGGCTTCCCAGAAAGCCCCCCCCTACATTAGGGTCTCCAGAGAGCCTCCCCCTAAAAAAGGGTCCCCAGAGAGCCTCTCCTTAAATCAGGGTCCCCAGAGAGCCTCCCCTTAAATCAGGGTCCCCAGAGAGCCTCCCCCTGCATCAGGGTCCCCAGAGTGCCCCCCACTTACATCAGGGTCCCCAGAGAGCCTCCCCTTGGGGACCCCTGCAGAGACTTGGGTCTATTGGCCCCAGATTCTGGGCTATAGCCCCAAAAGCCACCCCCTAGCGAGGCCACTGCCAAATACGAAACCGCGAGTGCTTTTTTGATGCGTTTTCCATTCATTTCAATGCGGAGGTGTGTTTTTTTACTGCACCAAAAATGCAGCATGCAGGACTTAAAAATGCAACTGACTGATGTGAAGAGTTCCATAGGATTTAATGGTTATGAATTTTTCCTCTGCTTTTGATAAGGAAAAACAGAAGAAAATCTGATCAGTGTAAAAGGGTCCTTATTTACTTTGGAAGGGAGGCAGATACTGCAACGTTATTCATTGAAACACTAAAAGTGCACCAGGTGGTTATAAGAAACTAGACCCTGACATTCAGGAATCAGTTTTGCAAGGCATAATGGAGCAAACTTTATCTATTAAATCTTCTGCCCTTGGTGTTTTAACTTTACTGGCAGAAAAAAAAATGTTTTACTATCCAAATAACTTATAAAGCCCTCTTCCTGTTTCTTTTCTGGTAATTAGCCTCGGCTTATGACATCATGCATGGTTCTCTCACTCTTGTTAGAGTATGGCAGGAAGGGAGGGGGGGATGAGTCATAAGAGGGCCAATGAGAGCTGCAGAGCTGGAAGTGTGCCTCTGTGTGTCTGTGTAAATCCAGGAAGTGAACATGCAGCAGCTTCAGCTGCCCACAGTTAAAATGGAAGCAGCCAGAATCAGTGGAGGGGGATTTCTGCAGCATATTTGGCAAGTATGGAATCACAGTATATATAAAATAATATGCAAAGTGGTTGGAGGGAAGCTTCAGAATGGCAAAGATGTTTTTATTACAAACTATGTGAACAGGCTGCAGTTCCTCTTTAAGCACATTTAAATATTTCTTGGAAAACTTTACCTGCTCAATGATTTCCTTATTACAATATCTGCTTTTATATTAATTACCGTGTGTGTGAGTGGTGCATATAAAAAGACTTTTATAGTTCTCTGCATCTTGAATTTGTTAATAAACTTCATGAAAAAAAAATAACAAACACTCCTCTAGTGAGCTGGTGTAGGGAGACTGCTAGGCGCAGCTTTATCTTGAAAAGAAAACACCTTGTAAATAATATTCTTGTTAAAAATGATTAACTAATATCACTATTATATGTTACCATTATAACATTGCTAGATGTCAATAACTGGATCTCCCATGCAGAAAAAGATGAGCAGTAAAAACTTTTTTGCAGACTAATATATAATGGCCACCAGAACCATACCGGCACTCTAGCAGGAGTGTCAGATCATCAAAACATAGTCTGCCAGTCCCTAATGACTATGTTTATCAGAACAGAGGCTTATATTGTAAAGTATGTCATGCTGCTAAAACACAGAGCCTCTTGTTCAAAGGCAACAGTATATTATAAGGTAGTCCCATGTACCATCAGGAAATAGCAAAACAGACTGATTTGGTGAAGATGAAATATATATGACAAAAAAAAAAATATCTATATATATGTGAGGGGTGTACTCACTTTTGTGAGATACTGTATACATCTATATAGATAGATATATAGTATATATACATATACAGATATATATATATATATATATATATATATATATATATATATATATATATATATATATATATATATATATATATATATATATATATATATATATATATATATATATATATATATATATATATATATATATATATATATATATATATATATATATATATATATATATATATGTATATGTATATATACTATATATCTATCTATATAGATGTATACAGTATCTCACAAAAGTGAGTACACCCCTCACATATATAGATATTTATTTATTTCTCAATTTAACACTTTTAAAGACTTTCTTTGCAAACGTTTATTGGAATAAAGTTCCATTCCAAAAAGTTTACCCTTAAAGTTTTTTTTTTTTTTTTTTTTTTTTTTAGCATTTCTCTTCCAGTGCTTCACAACAACACATACAAACAATTTATTATAGGTAAAGGGACCTTAATGTGATTGTAAATTCAATGTTTTAATTAAAAATTTTTTTTTTAAAACAGGTTTATGGTATTGCATAGTGCAGCCCAAATCCTCCTCTTCTGGGGTCCCCCATCAGCGCTCCAGGCACCTCATCTTCTCAGTGTACCACCGTAGGAAGCTGCTTCCTATCATGGCACACCTGCGGGCTCCATCTGGAGCCGTGCTTCCATAGGCACAGAGAGTGGGGCTCATCCCCGCCCCTGCTCTCTCATCACAAGATTTGACTGACAGCAGTAGGAGCCAATGGTCTGTGAGAGCAGAAGGAGAAAGGGCAGAGCCACTGGAGATGGGCACAGTTCTGGATTGAGTGATGGCTCAGGTAAGTTTGGGAGGGGGGGGGGGGGTGAAGGGGTAATACTGTTAGCTAAACATTTTTTACAAGGAATGCATGTAGGTCAAAAAAAAATGTTTAGTCTTTAGGCTCCTTTCACACTGATGCGACTTGAAAGTCGCATGATTTTGCAGCTGCGATTTTGACGCAATTTCAGGGAATGCCTGTCTACACTTAAGGTCTATGGACCTCAACTCGCATCAAAGTTGGACCAAAGTAGTAAATGGACTACTTTAAATTTGGTGCGACTTGAAGTCGCACAGATATGAATGGTTATCTTTGGAAATCATGGGGTACAACTTGTGATGTGACTCTGATGTCAAAAGTCGCCGAAAAAGATAAAAAGATACTTTGTTACAATATGTATCATTTGGTAATGATAAAACCGGAAAAAAAAAGAAAAAGTTTTACCTCTATTTCTACTTTAAATGCTCAATCAACATTGACTGTTTTAATGCCTTATGCTGCTGACTGTAGTAAATAGATAGGACGATCAAATTTACTTGTTTTAAACTTTTTTTTCTCACATTTCTTCAGTTATTTCCTGGTTTCCAGGCCTAGGCAAATGATGTCATAAATCCCAGGAGTCTACAATTTATGTCCTTTTTTCCCACAAATAGAGCTTTCTTTTGGTGGTATTTGATCACACCTGCAATTTTTTTTTTTTTTGCGCTATAAACAGAAAAAGACCAACAATTTTGAAAAAAAATAAATAATAATAATTTTTTTGCTATTATAAATATAAAAAAAAAAAAAAAGTCTTCATCAATTTCAGCCAATATATATTCTTCTACATATTTTTGGTAAAAAAAAAAATCTCAGTAATCGTATATTGATTGGTCTGTGCAAACGTTATAGTGTCTACAAAATAGGGAATAGATTTATGGTATTTTTTTTTCTAGTAATGGCGGTAATCAGCGATTTTTAGCGGGACTGCGTCATTGCAGCGGACAGATCAGACACTTTTGACACTTTATTGAGATCATTGACATTTATACAGTGATCAGAGCTAAAAATAGCCACTGATTACTGTATAAATGTCACTGGCAGGGAAGGGGTTAACACTAGAGGGGTGATCAAGGGGTTAAGTGTTACCTAGGGAGGTATTTCTAACTATGGGTCGAGGGGACTGACTGGAGGAGGAGAGAAATCGCTGTTCCTGATCACTAGGAACAGAAAATCTCTCTCTACTCCCCTGTCAGAATGGGGATCTGCTTTGTTTACCTTGACAGATCCCCATTTTGGCTCTCAGAGGAGCAATCGCGGGTGGCCCACGGACATCGTGACGGCAGCCATGTGCATTGGCTCCGGTGCTTCTTAAAGCTGCCGGCATACAATGACATCGATTTGCACAGCCGTGCCAACCTGCCGCAGTACAACTGTGGCGGCTGGTCGGCAAGTAGTTAAAAATGAATTAACGAGTGCTTTTGGTTTGTGGCGCTTAGATGCAGTATAGTTCAACTTTAAGTCTAAAGGAGATTGTACAGAGATTCTACAATCAGATTGTATAGTGTATGGCAAGTTTTAGGGCCAGTTCACACTAGAATTCATATGTGTTCCCCTGCAGTGCGATTTCCCAGCCCATTCATTTGAATAAGCTGAAAATTGCACAGAAAGCAGAAATAAATAGTGCATGCACTACTTTTGTAAATGAAATTGTGAATGAAATTGCACCAAATTGCATGGTCTGTTGCCCCTTTGTGATCTTCAATTATCAATGTATTGGCACCTCCAGCAGATTACAAATGCAGGGGGTTTTGAACGCATTTCGGGAAACACACATGGAACGCACCTTTCCCACACCAATCTGGTGTGAACCAACCTTTAGAGAGATTTCTCCTCATTTCCTGTCCTTTCTGACGCCCATCACATAGACAGGATGTCAGGGCAAATGTCCCCAACATGGAAACAAACCGCAGTAAGAAGGCACTTTGACTATTTTTGATGGAAAGTCTTTGCATCTTTCAATAGGCTGAATGTAACACATTTTGTGACTTCCAACTTTGTTTCTACTTTTACAGTGAATTAGTCAAAGACATGTATTTTGGCTTTCAAAGTTTGTTTTGGACGCTTACTGGCTTATGTATACTTTGCGTATACCACAATCCCTTGTTCCAACAGAATGTCGCTTGTTCTTCCTCTACACCTACAAATCCACTTCTCCGAGGGAGGACAAGCCGACACTGAAAGACATGGAATGCCAAATTTAGGCACAGATACATCTGGTTTGTGGTATGAGAATATATATATATATATATATATATATATATATAGTGAGAGTGTATCCGCATGTATAGAAAATATCTTTATAAGATTATCTTTTAGAAAATATCTTTTATATCTATCTTTTATTTATTTATTTTTAGATTATTAGAAAAGTGTATCTAAACTCAAAAGCAAACAATTATAATGCAGCTTACCAATTCTTAAATGTGGTGGCTTCATCTGTTTTCTTATTTACATTTTTTTCTCTTTATTTTCACCTGGTGATCCAGCCAGTAAGCCTTTTATCTTCTTTTAACAGGTCAAGCTGTCCATAAAAAGTGGTAGTTAGAGGGTTGAGACCAGTGGTAACTGGTGGGTTTTGAGTTTGGGGGGGGCGGCACTGCCAGCACCCCCACCTCACGCCACCCGGGGCATCCAGCATCGCAGCAATAACAGCACCCACCCCTCGGTAGCCCTGTCACTTACTGGATCTCCTGTGATCTCCTCTCCTCCTTCTCTCAGAGGTGTGGGGAGCGGCGGTCATAGGTGCGGGCAGTAGCCCAAAGGGTGGGGGAGCAGTTGCCAAAGGTGCGGGCAGAGGCCCAGAGGTGTGGAGAGCGGCGGCCATAGGTACGGCAGGAGGCAGCCCAGAGGTACCTTTCTAAATTATAGCTCCCCTATGTACCAATATAGTATTAATGTACTTCTTGCAACTTTCCAATATATATATATATATATATATATATATATATATATATATATATATATATATATATATATATTTCCAATTGTATGTGCAGCTTTCCAATATTTCTATACAGGCTTACCTAACTCTCTTCATAGCTGTTTAAAAACACTGCTCCATTACTTCTGCCTTACTTCCTGGTCAGACTGTAGGTCAAGACACAGGAAGGAGTTCACCAGATGAGGGTGGATGATGCAGGGTGTGTGCAAATTAGATCAGCTGGTCGACTCCTTCCTGTGTCATGACCTAAAGTCTGTCCAAGAAGTAAGGCAGAAGTAATCGAGCAGTGTGTTTAACCTCCCTAGCGGCGCACGGGAGCGGAGAACGGCGGCAAATTCAAAAAAGTAAAAAGACACAAAACACACACCGCACTGTAATCTTACAGATTACAGTGCTGTATTAAAAAATTACACACCCCCTTTGTCCCTAGTGGTCTGTACAGTGCCCTGCATGCACTTTTATATTATAAATACCGTATATACTCGAGTATAGGCCGACCCGAATATAAGCCGAGGCCCCCAATTTACCCCCAAAAAAACTGGCAAACTTATTGACTCGTGTATAAGCCGAGGGTGAGACATGCCTGTCCATCCCTGTGTGTGTGTCCGTCCATCCCTGTGTGTCCGTCCGTCCCTGTGTGTCCGTCCATCCCTGTGTGTCCGTCCATCCATCCCTGTGTGTGTCCATCCATCCATCCATCCCTGTGTGTGTGTGTCTCCATCCATCCATCCATCCATCCATCCCTGTGTGTGTGTGTCTCCATCCATCCATCCATCCATCCCTGTGTGTGTGTGTCTCCATCCATCCATCCATCCATCCCTGTGTGTGTGTGTCTCCATCCATCCATCCATCCCTGTGTGTGTGTGTATCCATCCATCCCTGTGTGTGTGTGTGTGTGTGTGTGTGTGTGTGTGTGTGTGTGTGTGTGTGTGTGTGTGTCCAGCCTACCTGTGTCCCGAGCCTTTGTCCCGAGCCTCCGTCCCGTGTCGTGCCTTGCCTTCGTCCCGTCCCGTCCCGTCCCGTCCCGTGCCGTGCCTTGCCTTGCCTCCGTCCCGTGCCCTCTTCGTCGGCGGCCATTGTAAAATTCAAAAGCCGCGCCTCCTCCTTCGCCTGTGATAGGCGGAACACTGAATTTCCCAGCAGCCTGTGTTCCGCCTATCACAGACGTCGTATCATCCTCGTCCGTAGTACGAGGATGATACGACGTCCGTGATAGGCGGAACACAGGCTGCTGGGAAATTCAGTGTTCCGCCTATCACAGGCGAAGGCGGAGCCGGAGGCGCGGCTTTTGAATCAGAATGGCCGCTGTCTGTCTGCTCGACACGCTGATCGAGCGGGCAGACAGCGATGACTCGAGTATAAGCCGAGGGGGGCACTTTCAGCCTCAAAAAAGAGGCTGAAAATCTCGGCTTATACTCGAGTATATACGGTACTGTTTTTTCTGCCTGGAATTTGGAGATTGTCCATAGCAACCAAAAAGTGTCCCTTTTTCAGTGTTTTAGGATTTGATTACATTATTGAATCATTTTTATTATTCTTTATTATATTATAAACTTTATCATACCCGGGATGTCTGCTAGACTCTGGTTTGAAGAGATTTAAGAGCGTTATTCCTAAGAATTACAGGACTACTAAATAAAACGCCAGATTTCCATGCAAAATAATTGTACCGCTTTCAGCACCTAATTCCAGACTGAATCATACCGCCAGGGAGGTTAAACAGCTATAAAGAGAGTTATGGAAGCCGGTGTAGAATTAATAGAAAGCTGGTTTATTTTTGCAAAATAAGTACATTAATGCTATATTGGTACATAGGGGAGCTGGAAAAAGCAAGGCAAACTTAGCTTTAAATCTGGTGGCTGCAATTGTTTAGGTTTTTCTTATCTTCACCCGGTGATCTATTTTAGGGTGTCGCCACTCTGGATGGAGTACCAACAGAGACACCTTTAGACAGCAGCATTGTCAGTCTGGAGAGAGAGTAGTAGATGGACTGTCAGATTAAAGGCTAAGTTCACCTTTTTTTCAGCTCTCCTATGTATGAATATAGCATTAATGTACTTATTTTGCAAAAATAAAATAGCTTTCCATTAATTGTATACCGGCTTCCCTAACTCTCTTCATAGCTGTTTAAACACACTGCTCAATCACTTCTGCCTTACTTCCTGGGCAGAAAGTCATGACACAGGAAGGAGTTGAACAGCTGATCTCATTAGCATACACCTTGAATCATCTACTCTCAGCTGGTCAACTCCTTCCTGTGTCATGACCTAAAGTTTGATAAGGAAGTAAGGCAGACGTAATGGAGCAGGGTTTTTAAACTAGCTATGAAGAGAGTTCATAGCTGTAAGCCTGTAGAATTAATGGAAAGCTGTTTTATTTTTGCAAATAAGTACATTAATGCTATATTGGTACATAGGGGAGATGTAATTTAGAAAAAAAAAGTGAACAAAGGTGAACTTAGCCTTTAAACTAAAACTAAATCAAAACATGTTTTGCTTTTTGCATAGGGTAAGGAAAGATTATAACCCCTGCCAGGTTTCTTAGCCATCTGTGTCCCATTGGGGAGATTTCCCCTCACTTCCTGTCCCAGAGTCACAACAGGAAGTAGATGAAATCCCTCCAAAATTAGGAAACTCCTTGTTTGTTACCAGGCTCCTCATAACTTTTGCTCCCATTGAAACATTTCTCATCTATTCCAGTTCTGGTAACAACCCAAAATTTGGGATTTTCTTTCACTTTTACTCTCGGTGATAATGGCCATTAGGACAAATAGAGAGGGTGAATCTCCCTAACAGAGACAAACTACGTCTGTTGTACTTAAGAATTGTACTAGTTGGAAGGCGTGCATTATCAAAATCTGTATAAGGGTCTCCACACACATTACAATCTGATTGTGCAATCAACTTTAGGGTTACCAAAACTATGTAATATGAAGACCTGGCAAAGCTATCCAATCAGTTTGTACCCAATCTAGCAGGCCATTGCACTATATATTTGTTGGTAGATCTAAGCCCTTGTACACACGGTCGGAGAATCCGTCGGAATGTGTCCTATCGGACTGTGTCGTCGGATAATCCGACTGTGTGTGGTATGAATTGGATTCATTCCGTCGGAATATCCGTCGGACCCAATTTTCCAACATGTTGGAAATATTTCCCGACCAACTGGGCCGGTCGGACATACTCTGATCATGTGTAGAGAATTTTGATCGGACCAAGTGCCACGCATGCTCAGATCAAATTCCTACATCAAAGCTATTGGCTACTAGCCTGAATGTAGTCCCATCGTAACGAAATTACATCATCACGTTCTGAAAGATCGGATTTTTCGCCAACTTTGTCCGACCGTGTGTATGCAACAGTTTCGGACAAGATCCGACGGACAAAATCCGACGGGCAAAATCCGACGGATTTGGTTGTGGAAATCTCCGACCGTGTGTACAGGGGCTAAGGGTGCACTCACACTATGCTCAGTTGAACTAAACCGTGCTTGAGTTTGATTGTCCCCTTCACCTTTCCCCCCTAGTCTGCACCTATACTGGGCTATAAGAAAATGTTCCTGGGTTTACTTACATCATCACCTCTGCCAACCAGATCACAGTGATCCTGCTTCTGTGCTCAGTGCTCTAGGGAGAGATCTGTGCTCAGGCCCCGTCTTCACTCACACTGAAGTAAACCATAAAGGGCCACCGATGAACTAAGTCTGGAACAACTCTTCCAAGTGATACCATGCATTGCACACTTAATCATATCCAGGCACAGTTTGGAGCACTCAATATAACCAGACCAAGGGGGTGAACTGTGCCCAGTTTCAGTTTGGAGCACTTTACCCACCCAAACAAAGCAGACCAAAGAGGGTGAACCATGCCCAGGAACTTTTCAGAGCACTCACAGGACACAAACAAACCAAACCAAGGTCTGGAGCCATAGTTCAAAGCACTCACACTACATACAAACCGGACCAAGGGGTTGAACCATGTCCAGACACTGTTTGGCACAATCACACTAGTCAAACTGCACCATGCACAGGCACAGTTTGGAAACACTCACACTGCACAAACGAACCGGACCAAGTTCTTGAACCATGCCTGGGCTTTGTTAAAAGCCCTCACACTATACAAACGAACTGGACCAAGGTCACGAACCATAGTTCAGAGCACTCACACTACACAAACGAACCGATCCTAGGTCATTAGGCATGTCCAGTCTCAGTTTGCAGCACTCAAACTACACAAACAAACCTGACCAAGGTTCTGAACTGTGACGGGCTCAGTTTTGAACATTCATACTACACAAACGAACCAGACCAAGGTCGGGAATCATGCCCAGGCTCAGTTTGGACCACTTATACTACACAAACGAACTGGACTAAGGTCATGAGCTGTGCTTGGGCTAAGTTTGGAGCACTCATAATAAACAAACGAACCAGAACAAGGTCATGAACTGTGCTTGGGCTTAGTTTGGACCAATCACACTAGCCAAAAGAACCAGACCAAGGGTGTGAACTGTGCCCAGTTTCAGTTTGCAGCACTCATCCTACTCAAACAAACCAAACCAAGGGAGTGAACCATGCCCGGGCCTAGTACGGAGCACGTAGAGTGCACGCACACTGGCGGTTTTAACCAAGCTTTGCCATAATTCTACCCCTTGGTCCAGTTCATTTGTGTAGTGTTAGTGCTTTGAACCACGCCCAGAAATGGCTGAGAGTACTGTGCTCATAAATAGGTGGTCCCAGGCACATTTTCTTTTCTTTTTTTTGTGGTTTGGTTAACTTTTGTGTGAGTGCCAACTAAGCTTGAGCACAGAACTCACTATAGATGATCAAGCACCGAAGCAGGGATCCCTGTGGTCTGGTTGGCAGAAGTGATGAAGTGTGCCCAGGAACACTTGCTTATAGCAAAGTGTGAGTGCAGACTGGTAGGGGGGGGGGGGGGGGGTAATACACTCAGGTGTGGTTAAATTCACCTGCGCCCAGTGTGAGTGCACTTCACAAACTAACTGGACCAAGGGCATAAACCGTGCCTGGGCTCAATTCAGAGCACCCACCCTACGCAGATGTGAACTATGTGCTCGGTTTGGAGCACTCACACTATATACAAACGATCCAACCAAGGGAGTGAACCACGTGCGGGCTTGGTTAGAGCTACCAATGGGATTGCACCCTAAAGGAGATTGTATGATCAGATTGTATTGTGTATGGTCAGACTAAGGCATTGCTCTCTAAATCATTTAATCATATTGACTAAAGTAGATTGTAAAATGAATTTAAAATGTGTAAGTGGGAAAAACAATAACCAATAGCATAAAACAGCAGTTAAGGCAATGAAAGCAATTGCTATAGGCATTGCCCGTTGCTTTATTAAATAATGCCATAACATTCCTGATAATATGGAACAACATATTTCTAGATTGCGTTCAAGACCCAGCCACGCAGGAATCTGTAGGACCCCAACACTTGGGTAGCGTCCCATACAAAAAAAAATCTTTATTTAAACATCTCTGGTCTTTAAACATCTCTGGTCTTTATGTCTTCTTTAACTATTGTGTTCTTCTTCAAGTCCAGCAGCAGTATGCCTCCACTTCTGGCTGAGATACCCTTATATATATATAAGCATCTTAATGATGGGACACCCCAGGGGGCAGGAGCTCAACCCCACTGCACTAAAACCCACCTACTTCTCCTCCACCTCGCAGCCTTCACAAAGTCCCCTCTGGACTTTCACCTACCTTTGCAGGAGGGTCCAGCATACTTAGTAATCAGCAGGCATTTCCAGGAGTTATCCGGAAAAAAAAAAAAATTGACAGGAGGAGTCTGAAAGTCAGAGGCTGCTAAACTTGGTCTGATTGTGAAAAAAAATTCTTTCCTTCACACTCACAATACTTATACTACAGCCTTGCTACTTCTCCTGCTGCTGCCTGCAAGGAGCCTGACACTCTACACCATAAATAAGGGGGATTTTTGCATTTTAAAGGTGGAAGGCTGGAAACATCTGGAGGCCGGTGAAGATAACATCATTAAGAAAACTGTCATCAATTTTTTTTTTCTCTCATCTGTGAAACAAGAGACCAACGAAGACATTTAAAAAAAAAAAAATCAAAAAAGCTAAAAGTTTTATGCCAGGTGTATGGGACATAGAATATTCAAATACTGCACTGAACTTTTAAAGGTAATGTCACATTTATTTATTTATCTGTTACAGGTATTTTGTATAATGCCGACAATTTATATGATCGATTATTGAAACATTTAACATTTTACTGGTTAAAAAAAATGTATTCAATTTTAATAGAAAAAAAAAGGTTATAGAAAGCTATATTTTAGTAATATTGCCAGGGAAATCTTTCTAGTGTACGCAATATTCGCACTGGGTATAAGTAAATATTAATGATGTCTTATTAGCAGAATTTTTCTAATCCATTAACAATAAAATATTGATTGTAAGTAATATTAAGTATTAGTTGGTTCATTGAAGTGATACAAGTTAATACAGTGATGTGAATGAATAAAATTCATTCATTCCTGGGAATGACTCACAATGGAGTTTGCTGTCCAAACTCTAGTAGTAGATCCAATCCATTACTTAGGATAGCTGTGTGGTGCAATAATGAGTGCAATGAAATATTGAACAATCTATAGGTTCAGCCCAGAATATATTTCAGCACGCTGGAAATTTTTTGTCTTTTTAACATAATGTGGAACGCTCTTTTCTGAGAGTATGAGATTGAGAAAGGGTAAGGATTTAACTGAGAGTTGTATCTGCCACAGTTTTAGATCCCGGACGATATATATATATATATATATATATATATATATATATATATATATATATATATATATGTTCTTGTGTTGTGTATGTATGACTAAACATGTACTAATATTTGCCCTGGTTGCCCATTTTACCTGTGTGTAACGCCAGGGGAACAAGGGGGCATCACCAACATGGCACTCTTAAACCCTTACTTGTACGAGACTTCAGTTCATTGTAGAGATAGCTAGGGTCATTGATATTAGTGGAACCATCTACTAACATTTGTTCTGGTTACCCAATTTAACTGAATGTACCACCTGTAAATCAAGGGGGAACCACCAATGTGGCAGTCTATACCCATACTGGTATATGGCTACAGTTCATCATAGAGCCACCAGAAAGTCAATGGTCTGAGCGAACCCATTAAACATCAGCTAGCATTTGTCCTGGTTACCCAATTTACCTATATGTACTCCCTGAAGATCAAGGGGGCACCACCAGGAGATCAAGGGAGCACCACTAATGGGGCAGTTCATACCCATACTGGTATACAACTGCAGTTTATTGTAGAGACACCAGTAAGTTAGTGGTCTGAGTGAACCCATTAGACATCTACTAACATTTGTCCTTGTTACCCAGTTTAACTGTATGTACTGCCTGGAGATCAAGGGGGCACCAGGAAATCAAGGTGGCACCATCAATGTGAGAGTCCATAGCCATACTTGTACATGACTGCAGTTCATTGCGTAGAAAACTAGTGTCAGTGGTATGAGTAAATCCATTAAACATCTACTAATAATTGTTCTGGTTGCACATTGTAAAGGTATACACTTTCTGGAGATCAAGAGGGTATCACCATTACCAATGTGGGAGTCCATACCTATACTGGTATAGGACTGCAGTTCATTGTAGAGACAGCCATTGTCAATGTAATGAGTGAACCCATTAAACATCTAAGAACATTTGTCCTGGTTAACAAGTTGAACAGTATATACTACCTGGAGATCAAGGGGGCATCACCAATGTGAGAGTCCATACCCATACTTATACATGACTGCAGTTCATTGTGTAGACAATCAGTGCCAATGGTATAAGTAAATCCATTAAACATCTACTAATATTTGTCCTGGTTACCTATTGCAACAGTATCTACCTTCTGGAGATCAAGGGGGCATCACCATCACTGATGTGTCAGTCCATACCCGTACTGGTATAGAACTGCAGTTCGTTGTAGAGATAGCCAGTGTCAATGGTATAAGTGAACCCATTAAACATCTACTAATAATTGTTCTGGTTACACATTTTAACTGTATACACCTTCTGGAGATCAGGGGGGCATCACCATTACCAATGTGGCAGTCTTTACCCATACTGGTATAGGACTGCAGTTCATTGTAGAGACAGCCAGTGTCAATGTAATGAGTGAACCCCTTAAACATCTAAGAACATGTGTCCTGGTTAACCAGTTTAACTGTGTGTACTGCCTGGAGATCAAGGGGGCACCACCAATGTGAGAGTCCATACCCATACTTATACATGACTGCAGTTCATTGTGTAGACAACCAATGCCAATGGTATAAGTAAATCCATTAAACATCTACTGGTATTTGTCCTGGTTACACATTGCAAGAGTATGCGCCTTCTGGAGATCAAGGGGGCATCACCATCACTAATGCAGCAGTCCATACCCATACTGGTATAGGACTGCAGTTCGCTGTAGCGATAGCCAGTGTCAATGGTATACGTTAACCAAATAAACATCTACTAACATTTTCACAATTAAACTGAATGTACTTTCTGGAGATCCAGGGGGCACCACCAGTGTGGCACTCCATGCTCATACTTGCAGTTCATTGTAGAGTTGGTTAGTGTCAATGGTATGAGTGAGCCAATTAAACATCTACTAACATTTGTCCTGGTTACCCTTTTAACTGTTTGCATTGCCTGGAGATAAAGTCCATACCCATACTGGTACATGACTGCAGTACATTGTGCTTCGCAGTGTGGAAATTAGTGACCAGCAGTGAATGAATGGTACCCGCATTGCTAGTCATGGTATAAATGCGCCTACTGTATGTATCAATCTATGGGTAGCTTCACTGCATCTTGATATACTGTGGGAGGTCACAGCCAAAATCCACAAGTGTAGCTGCTGGACCTCATCCCTCTACCGGGAATAGTTTCATGGTTCACCTATTAAGATGGATCATATTAACAGACCATTGTCCACCATGGAGCTCACGTAACTGTTCAATTTCACAAGCATCCCCTGTGAATACATTAAATACGTGTGCCAGTAATATAATAATGGTAATACCTAATATGTAGATTATTATGGGGTGCATCTAAGATAATTGAATATCCGTTATGTTCATATAACATGTAAAGAATTGGGCTGATTTAGTATGATGAGTGATAGTTATGCACTCTAATATAGTAATATTGCCACATAGGTGAAGTGGGAGTTAGTAGACAGTTGGGCTGAGTTACTAAAGAAGTCAAGAATCTTCATTCTAAAAATTGTGTGACAGTTACTTCAGTTATCCAATCATGTGAAAAGCAAATTCCTTAGAATTCCCAATCTGATGCTTTTCCTGTAATTGGATAAGTGAATATTCACACAATTTTATAAGTGAAGATTCTCAACTCCTTTAGCAAATCAGCCCATCTGTCTTTAATAACTTACATTTCACCCATTGGCTATATGAATAATTCTGTCCCTAGACAAGCCTGGATATATTAGTTAGTTATTAGTTATTATATCACACTGATCTATTAGTAATAAGGGCAGCGTTTTTGGTTTTAGAAATGAGAAGTGCTTGTTATGCATACTAGTCCTATAGCCACATAAGGGAAATGTGAGTTACTAAAGACTGACAGTTGGGCTGATTTACTAAACATGTTGAGAAATTTCACTTAAAAATTGTGTGCATATTCACTTCTATTCTCCAATGATGTGGAAAGCAAATGGTAGGCTTGTTTAGGGAAAGAATTATACATAAAGTCATATAGCACACATTAGTGAAATGGGTGTTATTAGACAGTTGGGCTGATCTGTTAAAGAAGTTGGGAATCTCTACTTAAAAAGATTGTGTGGACATTCACTGGGGCTGCCTCTGCTCCACAACGCCAGCATACTACAGAGCCACTAGTCAAATATATTTAACCCTCTCAGAGTTGAACCATTCTCCAAAAAATACAGCCCTGAAGAAGGAAAAGGCAAGTCTCCCGAAAAGCGTTGGCTCCACTTTATACTTTATACTTTTATCTTCAGTAAATAATATTAAAAATCATCAAATGAGACATTTTTGGTTTTAGAAATGAGAAGTGCTCGTTATGCATACTGTTACCACAGCCACATAAGGGAAATGTGAGTTACTAAAGACAGACAGTTGGGCTGATTTACTAAACATGTTGAGAATTTTCACTTAAAAATTGTGTGCATATTCACTTCTATTCTCCAATGATGTGGAGAGCATATGATCATATTATTGAGTATTTAAAGTAATAAAAAGTTTGCTTTTCACATGGCTGGAGAATAGAAGTGAAGTGAATACTCACACAATTTTTGGAGTGAAGATTCTAAACTCCCCACCTGTCTTGGTAAGTCAAGTTTCACCCGTGTGGCTAAATGACTCTACATATAATGGTCTCTCCAAATTTTGCGGCTGATTTACTAAAACTGGAGAGTGCAAAATCTGGTGCAGCTGTCTGGGCATGTTAGCCAATCAGCTTCTAACTTCAACTTGTTCAATGGAGCTTTGACAATAAAACCTGGAAGCTGATTGGTTTGTATGCAGAGCTGCACCAGATGTTGCACTCTCTAGTTTTAGTGAGGCTCGGTTCACAATTAGGATCTGACTTGTGAGACCCTAAGTTGCTTGACATGTGAAATCCAATTTTAGTCAATGAGTGCTGTCTTAATTAGCACTACTAAAGTCGCTCCAACTTTATAAAAGGTTCATGTACTACTTTTCCCGACTTGTGCCCATAGACTTTAATGGAATTCACCTCCAAGTCGGATCCTCATTTTAATTGATGTGATATGGATCTGATATTACTGGAAGATTACACAGGCATTCCCTGAAGTTGCTTCAAAGTCACTTTAAAATCACAAAGTTACATCAAGTTGCACTGAAGTCGCACTGAAGTCGCACTGAAGTCGCCTGACAAAGTTGCACTGAAGTTGCCTGAAAAGTTGTGCTGTAAGTCGCGCAGCTTGCAGGAGCCTAAATAAAACGCATTGTCTCTATCACAAATATATCCGATTTAATAACTGAGTCACAGGCTTGTTTAGGGAAAAAAATTATACATAAAGTCATATAGCACATATTAGAGAAATGGGCGTTATTAGACAGTTGGGCTGATCTGCTAAAGAAGTTGGGAATCTCTACTTAAAAAACAAATTGTGTGGACATTCACTAGGGCTGCCTCTGCTCCACAACGCCAGCATACTACAGAGCCACTAGTCAAATATATTTAACCCTCTCAGAGTTGAACCATTCTCCAAAAAATACAGCCCTGAAGAAGGAGAAGGCAAGTCTCCCGAAAAGCGTTGGCTCCACTTTATACTTTATACTTTTATCTTCAGTAAATCATTTTAAAAATCATCAAATGAGACATTTTTCTGCACACCGGGCGCTCCTCTCCAATCATCCAAGTGTTCCCTGCAGAAACGCCCCCCTTTGCTGTTATCTGAAAAGTAGCAGCTCTAAATCCCAATGGATCTATCACCTACCACCTACAATTGGGAAGTGATTCCCTCTATACCCTCCACACAGTAATTGCCCGCTAGGCAGCCTCCAGAGACATAGGTCCAGAACTGTTTTTCACCCAAACTTGATACCTACTAAAAGAGTTGGGAATCCTTACTCAAAAAATGGTGTGAACATTCACAAATAACAATAACAAGCTTATTTAGGGGAATAATTATACACAAAGTCAAATCATCAATAGCAACCAAACGGCAATTGTCTTTTATTGTTTTGACCGTTTTGAACTAATAAAAGGTCCATTCCGATTGCTTGCTATGGACAGTGGCACTCCACATGTCTTCATTGTTCATGGTACTGATAATGTAATAATAATAATAATAATAATAATAGGTCTTATTCAGATAAAGATGATAATCTTAGAAATTATTATTTTTTACTAAAAAGTAGTTGATGATTGAAATGGACTTCCAGCAGAGGTGGTTAGTCAGTCAACAGTAAATGAATTTAAACACACTTGGGGTAAACTTAGATCTATACTTTACATAAATGTAAAAAAAAATATATATATATATATATATATATATATATATATATATATATATATATATATATAGCCAAAAGTATTGGGACACCTGCTTTAATGGCTTCCCAGTCTTAGTCCGTAGGGTTCAATATTGAACCGGCCCACCCTTTGCAGCTATAACAGCTTCAACTCTTCTGGGAAGGCTGTCCACAAGGTTTAGGAGTGTGTCTATGGGAATGTGGGAATGTGTGACCATTCTTTCAGAAGAGAATTTGTGAGGTCAGGCACTCATGTTGGACGAGAAGGCCTGGCTCACAAAGTCTGCTCTAATCCATCCCTAAGGTGTTCTGCCGGGTTGAGGTCAGGACTCTGTGTAGGCCAGTCAAGCTCCTCCACCCCAAACTCGCTCATCCATGTCTTTATGGACCTTGCTTGGACCTTGCGATGGACCACTGTTTCTATGATAAAGAAAAACATTGTCTAAGAGGATGCTGCACAGATCAGCGATCAGCAACTTGCAAAACTGTTTCAAATAGAGCACAATCTAAGGACCATTAGCATAAATGTTGGGGATTTGGTTAACAACAAATGGCTCTAATCCCAGTATTAGAACAGTCAAGAAATGTAGTACCCTTAACATGCAAGTGACAGTAAGGATAGGGGTTTTAATATGCCTCAAATATCTTCAAAAGCACACAACACCAAAATTCTACATCTACATAAAAAGACAAGTTTATTCTAATATTAAAAGATTCTTTGGAGTGACAGGTTTTGTCCCGTAGGGGCTTCCTCGGGATCCACTTCCTCTTGTAGTCTTTCCAGTAAACCGACCAACCAGAGAGAACTTCCTTACTTCAATAAAAGGTCAGACATAAGAAGTAATACCCAATTACCCAGTTACTATTTAATACTGGGCATTACTTCTTATGTTTGACCTATTAATGAAGTAAGGAATATCTCTCTTGGCTGCTTTACTGGAAAGACTTCAAGAAGAAGTGGATCCCGAGGAAGCCCCTACCGGGCAAAACCTGTCTCTCCAAAGTTTGAGCAATAGGGCAGTCTCATGGATATATATAGAAACATTGACCATAAGTCATAAAGGTAGTCAACAGGACAGGAGTCCCCTAGATGGATCCTGCCAACAAAATTCACAAGTCGTAACCCAGAGACTTGGAAATTTGTTAAAGGAGGGGAAAGACGACATAAAAGTCACCTACAGTGCCTTGAAAAAGTATTCATACCCCTTGAAATTTTCCTAATTTTGTCATGTTACAACCAAAAAACTTAAATGTATTTTGTTTGGTATTTTATATGATAGAGCAACACAAAGTGGCACATAATTATGAAGTGGAGGGAAAATAATAAATGGTTTTCAATTTTTTTTACAAATAAATATGTGATAAGTGTGGCATGCATTTGTATTCAGTCCCCTTTACTCTGATGCCCCATAACTAAAATCGAGTGGAACCAATTGCCTTCAGAAGTCACCTAATTAGCAAATAGAGTCCACCTGGGTGTAATTTAATCTCAGTATAAATACAGCTGTCCTGTGAAGCCCACAGAGGTTTGTTAGAGAACCTTAGTGAACAAGCAGCACAATGAAGGCCAAGGAACACACTAGACAGGTCAGGGATAAGGTACTGTGTACCCAACATCGTGGCATGAAGACCCAGAAAACCCTGACAACAAAAGTGTAAACCAACCGGGAGCATCCTTCAATCACAGTTCAAAATAGGGTGACAGCTCACACTAAAGGACCACTTTCGATTGTAAGTTCCCCGAGCAGAGCCATCCTATTCCTTCTAGCAAGAGAAAAAACGAACCCAAGTTCTACCGCTATATAGTATAGTTGGTGTGTAGAGTAGTCAGTGCTCTGGCTGATTAAGCTCACAAAAGAGCCATAGAAAGTACAGGCGGGCAACTCGACAGCTTCTCTATAGAAAATATTTATTTAAGCATTACAGCAATAACATCATCCAAAAATTCTGACGCATTTCGGCCTTAGGCCTTCATCAGAAGAATAAAATGCGTTTGATGAAGGCCTAAGGCCAAAATGCGCTAGTTTTTGGATGATTTTATTTCTGTAATTTAAATAAATATTTTCTATGGAGAAGCTGTCAAGTTACCAGCCTGTACTTTCTATGGATCCTGTTCCTTCTGTATTGAACTGTGTTGTAATTGTACTGTCTCCCTTTCTATTGTAAAGCGCTGTGCAAACTGTTTGCGCTATATAAATCCTGTATACTATGATTAATAATAATAATCATAGTTACATAGTTAGTATGGTTGAATAAAGACACCAGTCCATCTAGATCAACCTGAGTGAGTGTCTACAATTTTCCCTATCCCTGTACATTGTGCACTCACATCAGTCCCTACCCTCAAGGAGCCCACAATCCAAGGTCCCCAATCATATACTAGGGCCAATTTTGGAAAAAAGCCAATTAACCTACCTGCATGTCTTTGGAAGTGGGAGGAAACCGGAGTACCCGGAGGAAACCCACGCAGGCACAGGGAGAACATGCAAACTCCAGGCAGGTAGAGTTGTGGTTGGGATTCAAACCAGCGACCCTTTTTACTGCTAGGTGAGAGTGCTACCCACTACACTACTGTGCCGTCCAACAAATTTTGAACTGGTAAAAATTTTAAACATTGGAAACTTTATAACCTATTTACACAGTTAGTAAGGTTGAATAAAGACACCAGTCTATCCTGAGTGAGTGTCTACAATCATTGCTATCCCTGTACATTGCACACTCACATCGGTCCCTACCCTCAAGGAGCCCACAATCCAAGGTCCCCCATTCATATACTAGGGCCAATTTTGTACAGAAGCCGATTAACCTACCTGCATGTCTTTGGAGTGTGGGAGGAAACCCATGCAGGCACAGGGAGGACATGCAAGCTCCAGGCAGGTAGAGTTGGGGTTGGGATTCAAACCAGCGACCCTTTTTACCGCTAGGTGAGAGTGCTACCCGCTACACCACTGTGCCACCAATATAATATTTAATATGGGATATAATTGGGATATATGGGATAAAATCAGGATATATACGAGTCCCTGTATACCGTATATATATATATATATCAGGTCCTTTTTCTATCTGCGGGTGTGGAATGGAAAAGTCAGGTTGTATCTTGTGGATTTATTGAAAGTACATGTGTCCTAAAAGGTGGGGGAAGAGGACGGGGAGGGAAGCTGCTAACATACTTAGTGTAGGGCTGTCTGTCAAACTTTCCACTTTCTTCCCTTGAACCTCTATATTAAGGTTTCCTGTAATACCAGCCATCCCGTACAGAAGGAATACGTTCAGCGCCGGTGACTAGTCAAAGTGGGCACTCGGTGTGGAAAATCAGGGAGTGAGGTTATTTTTAAGGAGATATGGAAATAGAGCAGAAAAAAGAAAATAAATATGAAGGTATTACTGCTCTGTGTAACTTGCATGAAGGATAAGCGTTTAACGTTACTTCGTCAGGAGAGTCAGGTATCAGTTGTAAAAATCCAACACATGGCACATTACTTTGAAAAAACACTTTTTATGGTATATTTATACTGTTGTCAATGAGGCAACTGTCGAGACCCTGTTTGAACTGACGAAGGCTGACTGTACATTATACAATCTGATTGTACAATCTACTTTAGATCAACTATGTAGTGCAGGGGCCTGCCTGATTTGATACAAATAGTATAATAATAGTTCATTAAATGTGTAAGGGCTGGTTCACACCAGTGCATTGTTTCTCCTTTTTTTTTCTTCACCTTAAAGAGGTTGTAAACTCAAGAAAAAAAGAAAAAAAAACAAGACAAAGGCATAATGAGCTAGTATGCATTGCATACTAGCTCAGAAATATTTAACTTAGATCGAAGCTGTAGCAGCGGTCCCCGTACACCGCTGTGACTGGCGACATGTCTCCCGGAGTTGTTTCCGGGTTTGCAGGGTCCGATGCTGTAATTGGCCAGAGGCGCGATGACGTCACTCCCACACATACGCGTGGGAGCTGCCTGTCACGCACGGCTACTGAAGAAATGGCACGGATGGGCTGTTTCTTCAGAGCGCATGTGCTGATGACGTCGGCACATGCGGATACAGTAAATATCACCTAAACTGTGCAAGTTTAGGAGATATTCACAGTACCTACAAGTCAGCCTTATTATAGGCTTAAAAAACTATTTTAAAAGATGGATCTCAGAATACCGTTAATTTTTTTTTGGGGGGGGGCAAAAAAAAACTATTCATCTAGAGTAGATATCATAGGTTTACCTGTAGTGAAAAGTGGTGTAACTTTGGGTTTACAACCACTTTAAGGGCTAGTTCCCAACACATGCAATCCAGTGCGTTTTTTTTTATTCTGCATTAGAAATGCATGGAAAGTAGATTTTATGGTTTCCAATGGCATAGTTCACACCAATGCGTTCCAGTTGCAGCAAAAAAATTAAAAAGTAGAACACGCTGTATTTTTTCTGCACTGAGCTGTACTGGAACACAGTAAAACGCATAAAAAATGCACTGGAATGCACCTAAACACTCCAAAAATGCACTGGAACGCACATATCCCCATTTAGGGCCAGTTGACACCATGTGCAGTCCAGTGCATTTTTTTCTGCATCAAAAATGCATGGATAGGCGGTTATATGGTTTTCAATAGCATAGTTCACACCAGTGTAGTCAGTTCCAGAAAAAAAAGTAGAACATGCTGCATTTTTTCTACACTGAACTGTACTGGAATGCGGTAAAACGCATAACGAATGCGGTAAAACGCATAAAAAAAAACACCGGAACGCACCTAACTGCACCAAAAATGCACACACATGTCCTAATTTAGGGCCAGTTCACACCATAGAAACGCAGTCCAGATGCATTCCAGATGCTTTACTGAATGCGCATTTTTAATGTGTTTTTGATGCGCTCCAGTGCATTTTTCATGCAGTACAGAGCATCCCCTCCCTATTTTTTCCTAACCCTAAATAAGGATGTGTGTTCCAGTGCATTTTTTGGTACGATTAGGTGTGTTCTGGTGCGTTCCAGTGCGTTTTTGATGCATTTTACAGCATTCCAGCACAGTCCAGTGCAGGAAAAATGCAGCATGCCCTACTTTTTTTTTCTGGAACTGGAACGCACTGGTGTGAACTAAGCCATTGAAAAACCATATAACCTACTTTCCATATGTTTGTGATGCAGAAAAAAAACGCACTGGACTGCATGTGGTGTGAACTGGCTCTTAAGGTGAAGAAAAAAAAAATGGGAAAAAAATGCACTGGATTGTATAAATAAAAACACACCAAAATGCATAAAAAACCCTGGAATGCATAAAAAAACGCGTCAAAAATGCCTACGCAGAAAGGTATTTCTATGGTGTGAACTGGCCCTTAAGGGGAAGAAGAAAAGAGGGGAAAAATGCATGCAAACGCATCCAAAATGCATTACAGATGTACATGCAGAAAAGCATCCAGAACACATCCGGACTGCATTTCCATGGTGTGAACTGGCCCTAAATCTAAAGGTGAGTGTATAGAGATTGCACAGTGTGTGGCCAGCTCAAAACTTCTATAACTCTTTAAATATTTCTATATATTGCTCTCCAATGCTATTTATACAGGACATCATTTGCAGGCCTCCAGATGGTTACATAGTGCTCTATGCATGCACAAGTCCTTTCTTGTTGACAGCAATGATTTTGGTTATTCAGCCTTTCAGGTAGAAAGTTAAAGAAAATAAAGGGTCATCTCAGTATCTTGGTCTTAGTTTAAACTAAACGCAGGCAATACACATTTTCCAGCAGGCTGTCAAATTTTCAGCAGATATCCCTTTATTTGTTTATAAATCGTCATTTTTAAGTGTTATAAAAAGTGTTATTAGAGTTCTAGAGTTTGGTTTATTGGTCTATATTTCTGATTTGATTAAATAATCATTCAACAAGGACATAAACGTTTCAGTTATTTTTGGAGTTTTTCCATTTTCAATTCAAATTCTGCATCGTCCGAAGAAAAAAAATAAACTCTCACTACTGCCATCTGCAGGCAATTTTTATATTTAGCATTGCACAGACATGTACAGTTCTCTTGCTTTGTAACAACTTCTGTTTGTTGAAATACAAATACAGGAGTTGATTTACTAAAACTGGAGAGTGCAAAATCTGGTGCAGCTGTGCATGATAGCCAATCAGCTTCTACCTTCAGCTTGTTTAATTAAGCCTTGACAGCTTCCATTTTTTATTTTTTTTGTCAAGGCTTAATTAAACAAGCTGAAGGTAGAAGCTGATTGGCTATCATGCACAGCTGCACCAGATTTTACACTCTCCAGTCTTAGTAAATCAACCCCACCATCTCTATTGTACTCTACTGTACTAGTAAATATGTGAATTAGGTGTATTTATCAGAAAACATAACAAGTGTTGTGTCTTGGAACATTTACAGAAGAATTGCTAATATATCTGCACTTTTGATCCGTGTACAGAGCCAAACAATCACAATCAATAATCACTCCACCATTGAAAGAAAGGTCAACTGGCTGGACCGGACATCTTCATTCGATTGCCAGTTTTAAATTGTAACCTGAGCATTAAACAGGGTCAGTGCTGGATAATTACTAAATCAACTGCTGCAATGGATATGATTATGTATAGATGACCACACGGAAGGATAGATAATTAGATGGATTAATAAATATATAGATAATAGATAATGAATAGATAGATAGATAGATAGATAGATAGATAGATAGATAGATAGATAGATAGATAGATGATTAATAGATAACATCTGTATACAATATGTAGAAGCCATTGTGCAACTGTTTTTCTTTTCTTTTTTTTTAAATCACATCAGTGTGTTTTGTTTCTTACAATCCCATCATAGATGGATGAATTCTGGATAAAAGCCCCAAATTTACATTAGAGGAAGAAGGAAATTTTTGGCTGACAGTCAGTCATAACACTGAGTGTCCTGTGTCACTGCTCTGCGCTGTTTGTACAAAGCCCCATTCAAAGGATTCTTAATATGAAATACATACAAATACAGCCGCGTATGTCCTCACATCCTAAAGTTATAAGGACAGTTGCCTTATGTCCTCAGATCCTAAAGTTATAAATACAGTCACCATAGGTCCTGAGATCCTAAAGTTATAAATACAGTCACCATAGGTCCTCAGATCCTAAAGTTATAAATACAGTCACCATAGGTCATCAGATCCTGACATCATAAATACAGCGGCTGTAGGTCCTCAGATCCTGACATCATAAATACAGCGGCTGTAGGTCCTCAGATCCTGACATCATAAATACAGCTGCCTTATGTCCTCAGATCATTACATCATAAATACAGTCACTGTAAGTCTTCAAATCCTGACATCAGAAATACAGCCGACTTAGATTCTCAGATCCTGACATCAGAAATACAGCCACCTTCTGTCCCTAGGTTCTAACATCTGGTCTCAGATCATGACATCATAAATACGCTCAATTTATGTCCCCAGATCCTGACATCATAAATACAGCCACCTTTTTGTTGTAATGTGCAGTTAGCTTGCCTGCCACTAGATGGCTCTGTTGCTATTGTGGCATGGTAAGGGGAAAGTTGTAAGCCAGTGTTAGCTCCCCTTTTAGAGAAATCCCTTCTCAAGTGATGTAATGGGTGGAAATAGTGCCCATATAAATGCCAGATGTGGGTTGAGCCCCGTGTAAATGGGGTGTGGGTACAGAGCTGCTCAAATGTAGTCCTATTGTACATAGAGCTGATTCAAATGGACCTTTGCAGGCGAGGTGGTACAGAGTGTACGAATAAAAACTATAGTCACCTTGTCTCCCTTGACTTTCTTCTTCAAGTCCTGTAGTGGGGTGCACAAGCCCTCAGAGGCCTGGACAGAAGCTTTGTATGTAAGTAATGGCGGAAGCCTGGGAGATTGTCATCTGGAAGCGTGCCCGGCTTGGGAAAGATATCGAAGGGACATTGGTCAGAGACTAGAATACTAATGGAAGCACCTTGTTGCCCCTGACCCTCAGCTGTGGGGTCCTGTGGGTCAGTGATGGAAGCCTAGAGCTGTGGATTTAGTATACATGGGGAAGTGGTCCAAACTCTGCGGTGCACCAAAGGAGAGGCCTTACTCATGGCATTCCACACCAAAGATTCTGATAGTATGTCAAATGTGAATTGTCACAGGAAGTATTGTGAAGATGTGAAGTTGCGGTAAAATGCTAAAAATGTATTCATGTGTGGTCATTCCTTTATTCTGAATAATAAGGTCTCAAGCCAGAATGTTTATGCGAGCCCTTGGCGTGGAGATATGTGTCATATATGGTGAGTACAAAGGCAGGGGTTTCGCTATACACAAAGAAGTGGGGTGGTACTGATACAGTTTGGCGCCGACATCTGTCCAATCTCAGGTCCCCCTCACATTCTGTCCCCAGATCCTGACATCATAAATAAACCCAACCTCAGATTCTGAAATCATTAACACAACTGCCTTTTGACCTCAGATCTTGACATCATAAATACAACTATGTAACTAAGTTCCCTACATCACAAATACAGCGGCCTTATGTCCCCAGATCCTGAGATCATAAATACAGCCTCCTTAGGTTCCCAGATCCTGATACATAAATACAGCCATCTTATGACCTCAGATCCTGACATCATGAATGCAACCAACTTATGACCTCAGATCTTGACATCATAAATACAGCACCTTATGTCCCCAGATCCTGATACATAAATACAGCCATCTTATGACCTCAGATCCTGACACCATGAATGCAACCAACTTATGACCTCAGATCTTGACATCATAAATACAGTACCTTATGTTCCCAGATCCTGATACATAAATACAGCCTCCTTAAGACCTCAGATCCTGACATCATAAATACAGCCACCTTATGACCACAGATCCTGACATCATAAATACAGCCACCTTATGACCACAGATCCTGACATCATAAATACAGCCACCTTATGACCACAGATCCTGACATCATAAGTACAGCCACCTTATAACCACAGATCCTGACATCATAAGTACAACTGCCTTATGTCCCCAGATCCTAATATGCTACTACTCTCAAGCTCTCTCGTCTCCTCCTCTCCTGCTCATCTCCAGGATTTCTCCAGAGCCTCTCCCATCCTCTGGAACTCGCTTACTCCACCTATCCGGCTATCCACTACTCTTGCTACCTTCAGGCGATCCCTGAAAACTCATCTCTTCAGGAAAGCCTATCACATCTCCAACTAATCTTTTACCACTTCCATCAGTTCATTCCCCACAGTTGCAAACTTTTGTACTACCTGCCCAACCCTATTAGATTGTAAGCTTTTCTGAGCAGGGCCCTCTTGATCCTCTTGTATTTTATTGTATTATAACTATTGTCTCCCTTTTTTACATTGTACAACTGTTGGCGCTATATAAATCCTGTATAATAGTTAAAAATACAGCTATCTTATGTCTTCAAATTATGAATACAGCTGCCCGACACCCACCCTGAAATAATGGGTTCATTACATGGAATAAGCTGCATTGCTTTCAGTACAACCAATGAAAGTTAAAGTGTTAAAAAAAACGCCAATAATTTGAAAATAATCACGTCTTCATTTAAATTGAGCTCTTCCCCTTTTCCTCTCTATTACGTTTTGCTATGTTAGAGCTTTTTTTTTTTTCATTTGGTTACCGCAGGATGACGCCAAGCCCACTCCCTGGTCCACCTCCCCCGTCCTCCTCCTTCCTCCTAAACAAACCAGCCTCTGTGTCTCCAATGTCCAACTTCTCACCAGCAACAAAAGCTATGTTCTTCTAGGCTCTCGGACCACATAGCGTGTGCCAGCACTCTGCTACTGATGGCCCATACAAGCCAAGAAAAGTAAAGCTTGTTTAAATGTGAAAAAAAGGGGCGAGAGAGACGGGGACAGAGAAAATCACAGGCAGAAATGTGACCGTTAGAAAGGGGGGAAAAATAGGTTCATTGGAGCAACGGAAACCTTAAAAGTTTACTTTTGAGTAATCACTGACTGCTTGTCAGGAGCAGAACAGCCCGTCTGTGTATGAATGGGACACAGAGTTATGAGTCTTGCTCAGCCACTCTCAATAGGCCTACAGTACTGCCAGAGCAAGACTTTTTCCACCTTATGAATGCATTTATTTCATGATGATCACGCATGTCACATACACATCAATTCAAAATGATACCATTATTTTAGGATCTGTAGGTCCCAATTAAAAAAAAAAAAAAGGAAACCGTTTTTGAAAGCTAAAATATGAAATGAACCAATTAGTCCTCGTCTGCTTTAATCGTGTACAAAGTATTTTACAAGAAATGGAGATGTTTGCAGTAGCCGGCTGACTGAGACGTCCCTGGCAATGGCTTAAGAAATTATATTAATAAACTTGTAAAAGAGGTTAAAAGTGTAATAATAAAACATTAAAAGAAGGAACGAAGTTTAAATATAAAGCATAGTCCATCCATGCTTTTCTCCTATCTGTATTGGTTGTTTATATTTAGCTAGAGCTTAAAAATTTTAAACAAATTAATAAATTAAATTAATTAAGTGAGCATTTACAAATGTCAAATGAAAGTTTATTAAAATGCTAATTTTTTTTTTTTAAGTTTTAGTTAAATATAAGCAAATAAACACTAGTAAATGTTATTTAATGATAATAATAATGTTTAAGGTTCTATAATGATGATAATAATAATATACTAGGCTGTATTCACACTTTTGCTCCACATTGCACGGCATTAATACCTGTACATTAATGCATGAGCCTGTTTTTTTCCCATGTCCCTTATTTGTATCGGTTACTTGTAATTAGCTAGAGCTTTAAATTTAAAACAATACATTAATAAACAAATCGAATTAAATGAGCATGTAAAAAATGTCAAATGAAGGTTTATTAAAATTTTCATTAAATTAATTAAATTTTTTTTTTAATTATTATTATTTAAAACTCTAGTCATCTATAAGGAAAATGAATACCTATAAATGTTACCTAATAATAATGTCAAAGGTTGTATTCACACTTGTGCTGTATATTGCATAGTGTGTTACTACCCGTTGCATTAATGCAGCCTGTTTATTTTCACCAACCTGCCAATGCATCCCAATGCAGACCAAGATCTACAGTACTTGGCCATTTTTTACATGGAGCATATTCGCTTCACGCACCATATATGGAAATAAATTAAATAAATATATTCCCGCGCTACGCCAAATCTCCTACCCTGAAAATATTAAAGGGCTGCTATCACTAATATGTTTAGTCACACCACATCAAATATAATAAGTGCCAAATAGTGAAGCGCTGCACCTATCCAGCATATCAATATGAATACCTCAAACCAGTAAATAAAACTAAAATGGAAAAATATTTAAAGAATGAATAAATAATAAACACTAAAAGAAAAAAACACTACATCATAATCTATACATACACAAAATAGTGGAACTAATTATTTGGTTAAGTGGCTGCTGCAACAATTCCCAACTGGTCACGGCGAATGATCATTTTTTACAATGTACGGCATCTATGTTGCCATGGGTTGCATTGGAACACCATTCAAAATGAACACTAACAAAAACTTAACACATGTTTTTGCGCATTGCAACAATGAACGGTAAAATGTTTTTATCCCTACATGTCTATACAGATCTCTGCAAAAAATATTTTTCTTTTAATTCTGCCGCTGTGCTAGAATTGGCGCACAGCTATTACACACGTAAGATTGTATTAACAATGTCTTAAAACACACTGGAGTTTATTCCCAAAGATTATCACACATTTTTATTCATTAAAATATCTTTAACTCTTGATTTGCTATAAGGCTAGGATCCCATCGATCCATGGTTTGTATCTTCCAGACGTTCCTCCTCCTTAATGCTTTTTTTTGTTGGTTTTGAAACCAACACAGATGTGGTGTGGTCCCACTGATTTCATTAGGCGAGTTTGACAGGTGGCACCACCTGTCAAACTTGACATGCCGAGTTAAATCTGCCATAGCTACAAAGGAAAGCATCCTGACTGAAGCATGTTCCCTTCATTGTTTTTGTATCGAACAAATGCGTTGTAGTCCTATTAACTTCAATGGGTGTGAATGACAAGTAGTACTGTCTTTCAAACTCGACAAACCAAGTTAAATTTGTCAAGGCAGCAACGCGTAATAAATTTGCCATGTGTACAATAGCCTCAGCGATTTTGTATGGCACTAGTGCACCGGAGCCAATGCAGCACGGTCCTATTGAATTCAATGAATGAGTTTGACAGGCAAGTTAAGTTTGCCAACCAAATTAAATTTACCTTGGCCACAAAGAAAAGCAACGTGGCCATGACCAACGGGTATGATCCCCTCCCTGCTGCCTTGTTGGATATTTGGGGGCTGCTTGGGGGTCAAACTGCCCAGTTCAGCCTAAACCAGGGTGAAGCTTTCACATGGTAGCCCAATCAGCTACAAAAGGGGAAACTTTCACCCTCTGGGGTGAATGGGAAATTCACCATCTGCAGCTGATTGGGCCGACAGCTTGCTAACATGCGAAAGATTCCTGAAAGTTCAGGTCAAACATGTCATGTAACTACGGACACGGAATTCTCCCCCGTTTGGAGCTGACTAGGCAGGCGGCCTGCTATTATGTGACAACTTTCTGTGAGTTCAGACCAAAAAGGGAAGAAGATTCTGGCCATTGTCATTATCTAAATATGGTCTCATGGCCACATTTGGACAGGCTGATTGGCCAAATATGGCCATTAAGTCAATGTTGTCACCAATATCCCTGCCTCTTTGTTACGAAAGGTTGCGGGGTAGGAAAGCGGTAGGTCAGTGGCCTGCCTTCATGTGGTAGTTTCCTGCGCGTTCGGCCCAAACCTTAGTGCATCAATAATCCCTAAACAAGTTGAAGACACTAGACTTCTCCTTCTCTTCATCATGGGAAACCAACAACCTGCTTTCATATGTAGGGCAGTTCTCATGCACTAACAGATGGCAGGAAGTTTTTCATGGGTACCAGTGGCTGCTAAGGGTCATGGGAAGACCCACCAATGTATCAGTAAATGCATGCATGGTGGCACAATACCCAAATCACTCAATGTTCAAACAATACAAAGATGGCATGCACTGTAAGATTTCTCTCATTTAGCTACACGTTTGAACAAGAGAAATCACTATTCCTCTACCCAGGCTAAACAGCATGGATGGATGAATCTCTCCTACCGGCTATTGTATTCTGACAGATGGAAACCATGGCTGTCTAAATACCAGAACAGTGGCTGTATCTGATTGGATTTTCAGGGCATGGATGTCAGGCAGGAGCAGGGCCACCCATGGCTTCAATTTTGGCGGGTTTGTCGGTCAGGAACCTGATCTGTGTATGGCCAGCTTGACTTGCTGATATAGGTCAGCACATGCTTGCTATAGCTTAGTTCAATGCTATTGCAAACAGCACTTTAGTTCCAAAGGCAGGAAGGTCAAGAAAACTAGAAATGATCTTTCCTGGAATCTGATCTTACAACAGCATGCTGGAATCTGGATGGTTGTTGAGGGTTACAGCACTTTTTACATTGTACTGCTCTATCAAATATACACATATATTGTCAAAAGTATTGGGACACCTGCCTTTACACACACATGAACTTTATCGACATCCCAGTCTTAGTCTGTAGGGTTCAACATTGCCTTGGCCCACCCTTTGCAGCTATAACAGTTTCAACTCTTCTGGTAAGGCTGTCTACAAGGTTTAGGAGTGTGTCTATGGGAATGTTTGACCATTCTTCCAGAAGCACATTTGTGAGGTCAGGCACTGATGTTGGAGAGAAGGCCTGGCTCACAATCTCTGCTCTAATTCATCCCAAAGGTATTCTATCGGGTTGAGGTGAGGACTCTGTGCAGGCTAGTCAAGTTCTTCCAACCCTAACTCGCTCATCCATATCTTTATGGACCTTGCTTTGTGCAGTGGTGCGCAGTTATGTTGGAACAGGAAGGTTCCATCCCTAAACTGTTCCCACAAAGTTGGGAGCATGAAATTGTCCAAAATGTCTTGGTATGCTGACACCTTAAGAGTTCCCTTCACTGGAACTAAGATGATTTGGACCAGTGGACAAAGCAAGGTACATAAAGACATGGCTGAGTGAGTTTGGGGTGGAGGAACTTGACTGGCCTATGCAGAGTCGTGACCTCAACCCGATAGAACACCTTCGGGATGAGTTAGAGCAGAAACTATGAGCCAGGCCTTCTCGTCCAACATCAGTGCCCGGCTTTACAAGTGCGCTTCTGGAAGAATGGTCAAACATTCCCATAGACACACTCCTAAACCTTGTAGACAGGCTTCACAGAAGAGTTGAAGCTGTCAGATCATCCTCCGCAATATCACATTCCCGCTATAAGTCACTGATCGCTGCCATTACTATTATAAAAAATTTACATAAATATATATATCATAGTTTGTAGATGCTATAATGTTCATGTAGACAAATAATATATGCTTATCGGGATTTTTTTTTTTTTTTATTACCACAAACATGTAGCAGAATACATATTGGTCTAAATGACTGCCATTAGTAGTAAAAATAAATAAATAAATAAAAATATACCATAGTTTGTATTTGCTATAACTTTTGCGCAAATCAATCAATATACGCTTATTGGGCTAAATTCATGAAGAAATTACATTTTTTTTTATTGGATGTGTTTTATAGCAGAAAGTAAAAAACATTGTTTTTTTTTTTTTGTTGTTTTTTTTTAAAGTGTTAGTATTTTTTTGTTTTTAGTGCAAAAAATAAATAATGCAATTGTGATCAAATACCACCAAAAGAAAGCTCCATTTGTGGAGAAAAAAATTACATCCATTTTATTTGGGTTCAACGTTGCATGACCGCGCAATCATCAGTTAAAGTAACATAGTGCCGACCGTTGTAAAAACTGTTTTATTTTCTACCGAGTTTCCAAGTAGAATTTCCCTAAACATATTATCAGTTTAATTGGTATTAGTCATCACTCAGAAAGGATTATAAGCATGCAAAAGTTAAACTTTAAATGAAGTTTTCGCCCAAGATATATAAAATGAATTTCTTCCTATTTTAGGTCTAATGCATAAGACACAAGGGGCAGAAAAAACACTGCCAACAGAATATTTTTGTAGAGAATAGTGAGAGTTCTGTATGTTTTAAATTGGCTGCTGTTCGGGGGAAAAAAAAAATGGTTTCATTTGGAGGGAAGGCTCTGTATTTACGTTTAGTCTCAAATTAATGCAGAAAGGGAAGTGTTGGAATGTCAGTACTGCAATGGAAAGACCAATGTCTGAATGAAAGGAGCAAGCCATTGGGAAAGGGGAGAACTGACCAGCTATCCCGAAAAAGAAAAGTTCTTAGTCCAACCTTCATTCCACCACATTTCTCCGGGATACTTTACATACAGGGTGTCTGTTCCACGCCAAGAGGACAAAACAGCTGTTTTTTTCATCTCTTATAATAAACATGAAGAGATCTAACTGTTCCTTCATGGTGATGAAAGGAGACCGTAGGGCATAGCATTTCCTCCATATTTATTCAGCATTCATTGGAAAGTGTCCCAGTACTGTTCTCCACTTATCTGTATGTATGAATTCTATCATAAAAATAGTCATATAGCCAGAAGCATATGTAGACAAAGAGAACATACTCGTGAAATGGTGGGATGAAAATACAAGGCCAGTAAACACAAATATATTTGACTTTTGAGTAGATCCTGCCACTACCATCTAAGCCCTTGTACACACGGTCGGACATTCCGACAACAAAATCCATCGGATTTTGTCCGACGGATTTGGTCCGAAACCTGTGTTGCATACACACGGTCGGACAAAGTCGTTGGAAAATGTGATCGTACGTAACGTGATGACGTTATTTCGTTAAGACGGGACTATGTTCAGGCTAGTAGCCAATAGCTTTGGTCTAGGAATTTGATCTGAGCATGCGTGGCACTTCGTCCGATCGGAATTCTCTACACACAATGGGACAAAGTCCGATCGGATCATGTTGTCGGAAAGTTTTATAGCCCAGCTCTAAAACTTTGTCCGTCGGACATTCCGATGGAAACAGTCCGATGGAGCCCACACACAGTCGGATTATCCGACAACACGGTCTGATCGGACATTTTCCGTCGGGAATGTCCGACCGTGTATGCAAGGGCTAATATCTCCTGAAGACCGTAGATGTGGCATCTGCCAGCCTTAATACACTTGCTAAGGTCTCTACATGACAAAAATGCTGATGGAGGAGAAGAAAGGGATTCTAATGCAAAAGAAAACAGAGTCAGGAACTCCATCTCGACACTGGAGTCCTAATAGATATGAAAACAAAAATCATATCACATGTCTTGCTGGGTTGGAGGAAAAAATAGGTGAAATACTGTCCCTGAAGAAGAAGCAACTTCAGGCTCCTACCTCTGATGGTCATGTGACCAAAAACCAGTTGATTTCTGCTGAAGGAGAGGATCAGCCAATTTGGGAATCGCCTTGTAAACCTCTAAAGTAAAAAAAATGAACAAAGCATATGTGAGCAAGGTGCAGCATGGTGGGGTGGGCAGTGAACATGCAGAGTCCAAGTTAGGCAATAGTATTATACTATAGAAAGGTTCAACAGAACCAGGCACATCTCTAAGCACTTGTACACACGGTTGGACATTACGACAACAAAATCCGTCAGATTTTGTCCGACGGATTTTGTCCAAAACTGGTGTTGCATACAAAGTTGTCGGAAAATTCGATCGTACGTAACGCGACAACATTATTTCGTTACGACGGGACTATGTTCAGGCTAGTAGCCAATAGCTTTGGTCTAGGAATTTGATCTGAGCATGCGTGGCACTTCGTCCGATCGGAATTCTCTACACACAATCGGACAAAGTCCGATCGGATTATGTTGTCGGAAAGTTTTATAGCCCAGCTCTAAAACTCTGTCCGTCGGATATTCCGACGGAAACAGTCCGATGGAGCCCACACACAGTAGGATTATCCGACAACACGGTCCGATCGGACATTTTCCATCGGAATGTTCGACCGTGTGTACAAGGGCTAACAGGCACACCTCAATGTGCCTCAATCAGGCACACCTATCCGGAGCCACTTACTGTGACAGAGGTCTGAAGACTTGAAGATGCCAACAGCATCTACAACAAGGAGCTGAATGCGGCCTGGTCAGTCCACACCCAAAAGGCAAGGCTTTCTGGAGCAAGGTAGATGTAGTCCCTGCACCGTTTCTACTCCTCTGGAACCTTCCCCTACCTCTTAGTACTGTCTCTGCCAGACGGGGAACCAGTGCCTACACTAACCCCTCATATAAAGCTCTCCAAACCCAGAAAACTGAGGCTTAAATAGACTCTGCCTGACCCAAGTGGACCACTGGAGTCACATGGGGTGCCAGCTTTCAATCGGACAACTGTCTGCTTGTGACTGCAGGAAATCATACAGGAACCAAGTTTCTCAAAATTTCCTTCCCTTCTGCATTGCCGCTTTGGTTGAGCGTCACCTGCAGTAGGGAGTACTGACTGCACCTACCTACACATATGCTTCTATAGCTGGGATATGCAATTAGCGGACCACCAGCTGTTGCAGAACAACAAGTCCCATGAGGCATAGCAAGACTCTTGCCAGACACAAGCATGACACCAAGAGGCAGAGGCATGATGGGACTTGTAGTTCTGCAACAGCTGGAGGTACGCTAATTGCATATCCTTGTTCTATAGTGTATAGTAGCTTCAATCCAAAGCACTTAGTGTGGTTTCTTTCTGCTATCGCTTGCCTCTGCGATCTGCAGGAGTCACTCCTAACAAGTTTTCCCAACGCCAAGAGGTAAAAAGGTGACATGGGAGGGATCTTCAGCACACAGCCTGTGATTGACAGCCTCAGCTCTGTTCCTGTGTGCTGTGTGAAAAGTTGGGTCCCTTCATTCAAATCAGCTCTCAATGAGTTCTGCAAAGTGTAACTTCAGCTTTCTCTGCTTTTTGAAAGCTCGAAAAATCTGTAGAAATTCTGAACAGCTGTAGAGAAGAGAGGGCTGCAGAGAAACATGTACAACTTATGTAGGAAGATTTGTTTCATCTCTGTGCATCACCTAAGGCCAGTCACTTCACTGGGTATTGGTTATGTTCATGTGGTATGTGAGTTGCACTGGTCCAAACTGTATTTTAGGGCATGGCAGCCCACTTTTATTGTAAAGAAAGAAGGAAAAAGTTCACATAAACATCAGTTGTCCATGCAGGGGTTCTTCCATATGAGCAGTTAACTGAAAATGCAGAGCCACCTGGCTCCCTTGTCAGTAGCACCGCTGCTCTTCCTAGCAGTCCCTCTGACTGTGTTGCCCAGCTCTCATGGCTCTCTCGGCTCACTCAGCCTTTAGTTGTAGCACCCTGCTGCACGACCCACTCCTGGCCTCTGGATAGGGGCTCTTCTGACCCCCCAATAGGAATAGATCTGACTCCTTGGATGAGGTCTCCTGGCTATTGGCTGGGGCTCCTCTGACCCCTAATTGACACTTCCTGTCTCTTGACTTCTGACTCAGCTCTGATTCCTGGGTGAGACATCCTGCCTCCAATACGGGAGCTGTCTCCAAACTGGGAGCCCTGAGCTATCCTCACACTTGAGTATATAAAGACCCTTCACTCCTATGTACTCACACAGGCTGCAGGCAACCAACAAAATCTGGATACAGGAATGAAGGTTCTGTCCCACCCAAGACACGTTGGAACCTTCAAGTTCCAGAGCCCAATCCTGGTTTACAGAACGTAGAGAAATTCAGAAACGATAGTCTGGAACCTCGCATTAAGCCTTAAAGTGTTACTAAACCCAGGACCCTGCATTCACTAGATCTGGTCCCCCACAGTACACAGAACATGCAAATGCAATCATTTTAGTAAATATAAACTGCTAAATACTTTTTCTCATCGGCATTATAAAGCAGTCAATATGACTTCTATCAGTGTCTGGTTAAAGCTTGTAGGAGGAATTTACATTCTACTCTGTCCTATGAGGCTGCAGAACCACTGACCTTCTGTCTGGACAGTGCTGATTGGCCCTCTGTTGATCACATGCACTCTCCCAAGAAAAAAAATAAACTCTCTAACAATACACACCAAACTGAGCATGTGCATCCCGTCCTCTGTCTCTGTTCTATCAGCAGATGGATTGAGAACTGTTGAAGAAAGGGAAGATCAAAGAAGACAGGATCAAACAGCCTCTTCACACAATGTGCAGGATTAACCCCTTAGGCTCCACAGTGAATATAACAAGCATGCTTGTATATACAGACTGATTTTACTGTTGTGGATTTAGTAACACTCTAATGCAAATCCTACAATAACACAGTGGCAGGGCCTCACACTGTCACAGTATATAAAATGTTTACAACTACTTTAAGGGAAGTGATCCTTTAAGATATCAGTTATTATAAATCTGTATTTATTCTTTAACCACTTCAGCCCCGGAAAAATTTAGTCCCTTCCTGACCAGAGCACTTTTTGCGATTCGGCACTGCGTCGCTTTAACTGACAATTGTGCAGTCGTGCAACGTGGCTCCCAAACAAAATTAATGTCCTTTTTTTCCCACAAATAGAGCTTTCTTTTGGTGGTATTTGATCACATCTGCGGTTTTTATTTTTTGTGCTATAAACAAAAAATAGCGCCAATTTTGAAAAAAACGCATTATTTTTTACTTTTTGTTATAATAAATATCCCCCAAAAATATATAAAAAAATTTTTTTTCCCTCAGTTTAGGCCGATACGTATTCTTCTACATATTTTTGTTAAAAAAAAATCGCAATAAGCGTTTATTGATTGGTTTGTGCAAAAGCGTCTACAAAATAGGGGATCGTTCTATGGCATTTTTATAATTTTTTTTTTTTACTGGTAATGACAGCGATCGGCAATTTTTATCATGACTGTGGCATTATGGCGGACACATCGGACAATTTTGACACATTTTTGGGACCATTGGCGATCAATGCTAAAAAAAAAATTGCATTGATTACTGTAAAAATATGACTGCCAGTGAAGGGTTTAACCACTAGGTGGCGCTGTAGGGGTTAAGTGTGTCCTAGGGAGTGATTCTAACTGGGGGAGGCGGGGAAGGGCTGTGTGTGACACGTCACTGATCAGTGCTCCCGACTACAGGGAGCTGTGATCAGTGTCTTGTCACTAGGCAGAATGGGGAGATGCTTGTTTACATTAGCATATCCCCGTTCTTCCTCACCGTGAGACGATCGCAGGTATGCCAGCGGACATCGAGTCCGCGGGTCCCGCGATCACGGTCATGGAGCTCCCGGCCGGCGTGTGCACGTGCGCACCCACAAGTTGCCTCTTAAGGGGCAACATACAGGTACGTTAATCTGCCTTACATGCCCTTCTGCCGCAGTATATCTGCGCGAGGCGGTCGGGAAGCGGTTAAAGCAAACTAAGGTATTCACACATTTTCATTATTTTTTGCACATTTCTTGGGGAAAACTATTAGTTGATGATAAATCATATAACCAATAACAGATGTCCGCTGAGGAATAATATTGATCACAAATACATTTTATTCCTTGTTTCTGTATTCAGATAATTGCATCAGAGGTTATAGCTATTATCCTGGTACTCACAGCTGTTAGGGGATTGTATATATATTTTTATATATCAGCTACATAACAAGATGACTTAGAACAACAAGAATGTCCCCACAGATGCCCAGGACCAGGGGTCTCTAAGAGCCATTTCACGCCGTCGGCAGTAAAGCGTTGCATGTTTTAGTGGCGCTTTACCCTCGTTTTAGAGGTGCTTTCCGGGCCACTAGTGGGTCACTTTTAACCCCTGCTAGTGTCCGAATAAAGGGTTAAAAGCACCCCCCCCCCCAAAGCGCCTCTGCCAAGTCGCTTTGCAGGTGCTTCGGCGGTGCTGTCTATTGATTTCAATGAGCAGGGGCGCTTTAGGAGCAGTGTATACACTACTCCTTAAACCCCCTTAAAGAAGTTGCTTGCAGGACTTTTTTTGACGTCCTGCCAGCGCAGCACCCCAATGTGAATGCACTTCACACTGGGATTGCAAATCAGGCATTTTTCAGGGGCTTTACAGGCGCTATTTTTAGCGCTAAAGTGCCTGAAAACGCCTCCAGTGTGAAAGGGGTCTTAATGTTACAGTACGAGGGCCACATTATATCTTTTACAGATAATCGTGAATCAAAAAAATCAAAGCACAGAAATAAAATAAACTTGAGCCCATCAAAGTCCTTCTTACAGCAAAATCCTCTTTTATCAGAGTCCCCA
The DNA here is from genome assembly GCF_037356315.1 of Lithobates pipiens. NCBI lineage: Eukaryota > Metazoa > Chordata > Amphibia > Anura > Ranidae > Lithobates > Lithobates pipiens. The sequence goes on from NW_027507903.1 coordinate 39,692,354, forward strand.
ATTAGAGCTCCTGTTATATCAGAGTTCCTATCAAAGTCCCCCTTACATCGGAGTTCCCCCTTACATGAGAGTCCCCATCAGAGTCCTCCCTTACATCCAGATCCCTGTCAAAGTTCCCCTTACATCAGAGGGCTGCAAAAAACACTTTCAGTGGGCAGGATTTGGCCCGCTTGCCACAATTTGGCGACCATTGCCCCAGACCAACCAATAAAAAAGTCTGTATTCTTTTTTGGCGCTCTGTAGTTGTGTTAGGAGTAGCATTCTACAGTAGAGCACATTATTTAAAAAAAAGCCACAATAACATGTTGCTATGTTACTGTATTGCCTTGAGGAAGGGACCCTGCGTGACCCCCACAATATGGTTTACTTCACTTGATGTGGCATTACACTAATAAGAGCGTGTATATGTTTCCAATAGAGCCCTGGTGACATCCCGATTGGCTATCACAGTGATCAGCTGCTGTGAGGCCCGTCTCCGTGTTTTCTTCCTGTGTGACTGGAGGAGAGAGATACATTGTATCTCTCTCTTTCTCCTTGCAGAGAAAAAAAAAGTGTGTTAAAAAAAATTATAATAATAATAAATAAAGATAAATTAAATAATAATAATAATAATAAAAAATAAAATCACCTAGATCAAGGTTTGATCTAGGTCAGTAGCAGGGTTAGTTTGGGTCAAGGTCAGACTCTTTTTTTTTTTTTCTTAATTAGTATCAGTGTAAGTGTATTTTTGGTATGTAAAATGGTCACTATTGTTTTTGGACTGTACTAAGGGTGCATACAACAACTAACATACACATATGCGGTATCGCTGCAGTTATCAGGAGCAGAGGAATTTAATTTGGATTGTTCTTTGGTGGAAGGTTATGGTAGTTAGAAGAAATATACCGCTACATTTTTAAAAATGTTTTACTATTTTGGGCCAGTTTTACTTTGAGTTCCACCCCAAAAAATAAAATAAAAATATTAATGTGCTTAAAAAATAAATAAAAAATAAAACATTTGGAGAAATATCTTTTTTTTTACTCACCTCTAAATGCCTGTTGCTAGGGGGTCCCTCGTAGTCTGCCTCCTTCGATGCCTGGGCTCCTGACGTCACTTCCCTTGGCACAGGAAGGGAGATCGCCTCTCCCTCCTCCCTCTTGTCAATCATCTGGGACACGTGACAGGTCCCAGATGATTGCGCGGCCAGTGACGGCGCGTGGCTTGCGCATGTGCAGTGGGTGCCCGGCTGTGAAGCCACAGCCGGGCGTCCACAGTTAAAGTGCCAGCGCCACCGAGCGGAGGGGGGGCGATCCCCCCGCATCGCTGAACCATTGGACAGCTAAGTGTCCGATTATTAAAAGTCAGCAGCTGCAGTAACTTTAATTTTTTTTTTTTAAGTGGGAACACCGCTTTAAAAAAAATCTGAAGATATACATTACCATTTACCACCAAATGAAAGTCCAATTTTTCCTGGAAAAAAAACAAGCTATAATCCACCTGGCTGCACAAAGTAGTTGTGATGATATGTACAGTTTTGCTAACACATGTCCTAGTTGCAAAATTGTGCTTAGGCATTTAGAGTTGTTTTACCCTTAGACATAAAGGGGTTAAAATCTATGGGGACAAAAATGCTCAAATCTGCCTGAAAGGTAACTCATGTACTTTTTTGTGCTACAGGCGTTTGGCTACAGGCAAAAAAATGCTTAAATGTTAAGAAGAGGCATTGAAATGAATGGGATTTTGTTTGTTGAGCGTTTATGAGCACTGAGCTTTGAGCTGAAAATGTTCAAGTGTGAACGGGTCTTATGGTAGTTTTGTAAGCATCCACAACAATCCTGTGTTTTCATACAATATCATGGCAAATGACCAGATTGCCATAAGATATTTTAGTATTCTGGAGTATTGCCATGACATGTTTGTGCCTTTGTCTATAAGGAAGTTAACCACGTAAAAAAGGAACAATACATTGATGTTTCTTTTTTTTTCTCTTCCCTTTTTTTTTTTCTCTTTTATTAGCTCTCGTAATGATAAAATAAACTATAAGTGTAATTATATTGGTGACTTTAGGTTTGATTTGAGAGTAAAATATGTGTCATTAATTCTATGCATACATTTTCTTAATAAAAAAAGTAATGAATAAAAATAATACATTGATGTTCTCAGTACATTGTTTAATGAGCTTTAAAGCATTGTTAGTTTCGGTGGATAAGGAGGATAGGAGTATGCTTTAATCTGAATATGAAAACTGAACATGCATATTATCAACGTGGAATTTAATTAGATGTAATCTGTAAATGAATGGTAGTTAGTGTACTAAAGTATAAACAATTGCTTTTTTAATATTAATAAAGTACTTGTTTTTACCTTTATTCATACTTCATTGTATCCAAGTGCTGCTGCCTCTTTTCAGTCACTGCCTGTCTACATGCATTCCCTCCAGAGATGGCTCCATGACATTTCTCTTGGCAGGTTTACTTATGGTGCTAATTTTGGTGATACTTTGGTGTTGTTTCCTGCTGAGAGCCTCCTGTTTTTTTTTTTAGGGTTTTATTAAGTTAACATAGTATATTTAGGAGGGCTGTCTCTTTCTGGGTTTGTATACCCAGGAGTTGACATCACAGATTTCTCTCTGATCTCATAGGGGCACTGTCATTTTGCAGGAAAAGTACTCTCGAAAGTGGGCACTAAAACTAAGACTAAGGCCACGTACACACGGGCGGACTGTCTGACGGACTTGGTCCGCTGAAACGTGTTTCAGCGGACAGTCCGCTCGTGTGTGGGCTTCAGTGGACTTTTTCAGCGGACAGTCTGGCGGACTAAGTCTTTCGGAATTTCCGTAATATTGTCCGTCCAACTTTGGTTTCAGCGGACAGTCCGCTCGTGAGTAGGCAAGTTGGACGGACTAAGTATGGCGCATGCTCAGAAAGGATTTACACGGCCGAAGGTTGCATTGCAGTGTATTGGACGTCGTATTTCTAGTCTCGTCGTACGTGCTGTACACGTCATCACGCAAGCTTTCAGCGGACTGTCTGTTCATCGTGTGTGGTCAAGTCCGTTCATTCAAAAGTAGGACGGACTGTCTGTCGGATTGTCTGACGGACTTAGTTGGACGGACAGTCCGCCCATGTGTACGCGGCCTAATTCTCCTAGGTTAAAGATTTTGATTTTAACAAAACAGTTATAAACTGGCTGCATCCGTGGGATTGCTGTTCATGTTCCCAACCTATGGCCATGACTGTTGAAGACATATCCTACATCTGAGCAATGCGCTTGGGTACACGTTTGTTAGGTGTGTCCTCTTGGTGCCATGTTTCTTGGGCTATATCTGGAAGTCACCAGGGATATCTACCTTACTTTCTTTTTTTTAATCCAAGGAAAACTTCTATTGATTACATACAGCCCAAATCAACAGAACAAACCACATATTTTTTATGGTATACAAAAACAGTCAATATTAATAACATCAATAACCACATAATGAGTACCATTGAGAGCGTACATTCTATACAAAAGATCTAAGGTACATAGGAAAATTACATGACCATTTCACCATTACATTAATAATAGGTTTCAGATGGATTATCATCCAACATTAAGTCCAAGAAGCCTGTCCATGACCAGATCCACCGGGGCAAGCGCGGATACATCTAACCATGGGGCCCAGAGTTTTTCATACTTTTGCGGGCATCCATCCAAAGTGTATTACTGATAGCAGCAATCCACTCTTTAACTGTGGGAGGGTTCTCCAACTTCCAATGTGTCATTATTAACTTATGAGCTAAAAATAGAGTCTTAACAATTGCCTCTCTAGTGTGGTTCTCCCATTCAAATTCGTTCAATAAATTAAACAAGCATGGTTTGGGATCTAAAAGGAGAGGTACCTGAAATACCCTGTTCAGGGTGTCCACCACTCCCCTCCAGTAGCAGTGCAGTTTTTGACACCTCCACAGTAGGTGGATCAGATATCTATGATTGCGATTACATCTGGTGCATGCCGGTGTAGACAGAGAACCCATAGTGTATGATCTGTAGGGGGGTATTGTACAACCTCAAAAGGATATATAACTGTGTCAGTCTCTGTGACACATTCAAGGAGCAAGTTATAACAGATTGGAGGGCTTTCTCCCGTTGATCCTCAGTAAGCTGACCAATGTCCCCTTCCCACTCAGCCAACACTTATAGAGGTGTTTTATCAAGAATGACTGAAGTAGCATGGTATAACATTGTGATATGAAGCCCTTAGAGGTTAGAGTCTCTCTAACTGGATTAAACAGATCTGTTGGAGACATAGACCACTTAGAAGTTCTACCCTGATCCACTATGGCATGTCTTAATTGTATGTAGTAAAAGCGCATGGAAGGTGGTATCTACCGTACTTTCAAACAGGGAAAACCCCATGGATGACTGCGGAACTCTCCTTACTGAAAACATTAAGTGTCAGAACAGAAAGTTTCAGTCTTCCAATGAACTATTCTCCCAGCTTATCAGTTTGGGAATGGTAAACTGAAGTACATAAGTGAGTAATATTCAGCGACCAACACTGCTGTTCAGTTACATTTGACATGAAAAGGGCTCCTTTGAATAGTAACATTTCTGTAAGAATAATGGTATGGGAAAACGTGTGAAGCAGCCCTTTCAATATAACCTTAGAGGATGTGTTTCTAAAATGGATTACTTCTGAATATTGGGTGGCATAGTCAAAGGACTACCAATATGTGCTGGTGCAGTGGACTCCAGCAGTGGCCATACCAAATCCATAGCCACAATCTCAAAAAGGACCTCAATAACAGGCAAGGGTACCATCAGAGTTCAAAAAATGTGGTTTGGGTGCAATAATTTGACAACTGCTTTGTAAACACCAGGCCAGAAAATAAACACTGCTCAAACCCCTCTTTTGTTTTATTCTACCCCCAGTTGACCACCCTACACACGAGAATGGGCTAAACTAGACAATGTCCAGCTGCTTCACAACTTTCTCCTATTCATTCTTTACATGATATAGTAAGCCATGTTATACTGCAAAATTGGAGTATACCAGGCTAACTTCTGGTTGTTGTGATACCCCATTTATTACCTTTACATTTTTTCCATGTACTTGTAGCAGTGCATCAGCTCATCAGCCACAATCATGGAGTCTGTATGCCTAATGTGCCCCTTTATGTAACTGGCAAAGGCTCTGCTGTAACAGTCACAGACCACTTACTCCACAATCTGAGTAGGTTGGAGCACATCCAGTTGAAACCACCTGTTTGTAAGGTGGAACAAATACACTCAGAAGACCATGATATAACAGCAAGCCTGGCTAAGATTTATCCTTTCAGTTTAGGATACTCCTTGGCACCTCAGATTGTAAGTAATAGAAGAGGTGCTCACATATCATCTCACTGCTCCTAGCTTTTTAGTACTTTCAGTGGCTCATTAAAAGATGACAAGGTATAATTCTATATCATGCTCCAAGAGTCAACCTCCAGCACCAGCTGTTGAGGTGTAAACATCGGTCCCTGTGCCATCATTTTCTTCTCTAACTGCACCTGTATCGGCTCCTGTAGAGACAGATCCATTTGCTGCTGTTCCTCTAAGGAGTGGGCTACAGTCAGCTGTTGCATCTACTGGGCGGTTAAGAGGCTCGCCATTGCTGGTTAGCATTTGCAAATGATAACTAGCATTTTGTCAAACAGATGTCAAAAGTCTGTTCGTAGAGCTTTATGTTCATCCAAGCACCATGTTATAAAGTGAACAGACTCAACTGGTATAGGTAGCAGCATACCATGCACAGGACAGGGACACCCAGGAACAGTCCAATCAGACACAGACGTGGTAGTAGAACACTGCATCATCTCCACAATTATTTTATATAAAACATTTTTATATCAAAGGCCATTGGCATACACAGACCCTATATATATTACGCAATGCAGAAAAGAAAAAAGGCCTACTATGTTGTTCCTACTGTGGTCAAGTGGCTCAATAGCTCAGTGTTCTAGATGTGATTTTAGTGACGTGTCAGTCTGAACTTCACTTTAAGGAATTTTACAAAAAACTAAATTAAAGTGATTGTAAAAGATCGATAAAAAAAAAAACATGTTATACTTACCAAGGATTTTGCACAAAGCAGCTCCTGGCCCCTCCCCTTCATCAGGTACCCCCACGGAGAGCCGCTTTCCCTGGGGGCACCCATGCGGGCGCGCTTCCGAGTCCTGCTGCTGCGTCGATTAACAAAGACATCGGAACTCAGCAGCGCCCCTCTGCTCCCGTGTCACTGGATTTGATTGACTGTAGTGGGAACCAATGGCTCCTGCTGTTATCAATCTATCCAAACAGAACAGAGACAGAGACTGGAGTGGCTGGGCTTGTGCACATCACTGGAATGGATGGGCTCAGGTAAGAAAAAGGGGGGCTCGGGGGGCAGCTGCAGCACAGACGTTTTTCCACCATAATACATAGAATGCATTGAGGTGAAAAACCTGGAGACTTTACAACCCCTTTAAATTGCACACAGAATAGTTGTCTTTGCAGGAGTTTCAACTTCATGTGCAAACAACTGAAAAACGCAGTCACCTGGCACCCTGGGCAGCAGCACGGTTGTTCTCTATGGTCTCTTTTCACTTTACAGAAAACACAAAAAGCCAGCTTAGCTGAACAGGCTTCTACCTTGAAACTCTCCTTTTCCTAGAACCCAGGCTCGCTCTGTGTCTCTCTCACTGCTTCCTTGGTTCTCTGACTCACAGCTTCGTACTCTACAGGTCCACACTCTGACCTCTCAATAGGAGTCCACCTGCCTCCTGTGTTGGGGCACACCTGACTCTTAGCTGAGCCCTCATGTCTCCTTCCTGGAGCCCTGTCTCCAGAATGAGAACCTTCAGCTATCCTCAGGCCGTGCTTATACCAACCCTGAACATCTGAATACAGAACTCACACAGGATGCAGGTGTCCAGCAAAACCCAGACAAGGAATTGAACGTCCTATCCCACCCAAGACACTTTGGAATCTTCAAGCTCCAGGCCCCAATCCAGAACTACCAAACCCAGAGAAAACTTACAACACAGTTTTCTCCACTCCACAATAAATTTGCCAGACCTTCACAAACTAAAACTTTAGAATCTTGTGTCATCTTTACATCCCTTTCCTAATCTATCACGTGGCAGGGCATTGCACTGTCACATTACTAATTCATACTGTATATCTCAAAAACGTTAAATTATCCAATTTATAATACTTTATTATATCAGCATATTAAGGAATAAACCACAAAAAAAGATGAGATTTCATATAAAGACCTCCATGGTGAGAAAAAATTATCCCTGACAGAGACCTTCAATTACCTCTGTTGGTATATTCTGGTCTGCTTCATACAGAATCCTGAGCTCAAAGCTAAATTTGTGAAGTCAGACTACCTCTTGTTCCTTTTAAAAATATTCTGGAGAATAAAGCTTAAAGCTCAACTGAGCCTGAATCCCCTAAATACTGTACATCCCAGGTGCATCAAAACAAAAGGTGTGCAAAGTCTTCCAGTTCATTTTATTTAAAAAGCAGACACAGCCGAACTAAAAAAAAGCCAGTCCCCTGCTAGCATATTGTAGAGAGGGATTCTTGTCCCCTGTGTGAAGCTACAGTAAAGCCTCGTACACACTAACGGACTTTCCGCCAACAAAACCATGGAATTTTGTCCGAAGGGTGTTGGCTCAAACTTGTCTTGCATACACAGAAATGTTGGTCAACAATTACGAATGTAGTGACGTACTACATGGTTTTTCAGCTCTTTAGCGCCACACTTTGGGCTCCATCTGCTAATTTCCTGTTAGTAGAAGTTTGGTGAGTGTAGATGCATTCGAGGAAAAACAAAACAAAAACATATATATATATATATATATATATATATATATATATATATATATATATATATATATATATATACATATTTTTTTGTTTGCACATGATTGGATGATAGAAATCAACACAGCTATCCCAAATTTGCTAAGCTAAGGGAGAATTTCCTTGCAAAGTGAACAACTAATTACCTTTAGTAAATCAACTCCTATACATTGTGACAGTTGATTCTTTTTCCTGGGAAATCTAATCTGGACTTGAAGTTTGATTGTGTGGTATTACCCTTTGCTGAATATGTACATTCACTTTGGTTGAATCCCGAAGGCGGTGGCTCCTGACCTCTAGTATGAAATGTGTATTGTGTGTTCCGTTCCTCTGTCTGCACCATAGCACTTCCTAATATACCTTCCTCCCTTCCTGTGAATGGCATTTCCTTTCCTATAATATTCTTTTTCTCTTTCTTTACCACCCATGTATTGATATCCCCCCGCAGGGCTTGTTCTATCAATTATAATCAAACCCATCACATACTGAGATCACGGGGCTATAGAACAGAATGAATCAGTGTAGAGATCTCTTGTACTTTCCTGATATAATTACTGAGAAATTAACAGTGAAAAATCTGGTGTTTTGGCTCTTTTTGTATAAACTCCATAGCAATAGCCGCCAGTTATCAGGAGAAGAAATAACTGAGCACATCTGTTGAGGTTGGACCTGCATCAAGCTGATTTACAGCAATGCACAAATTTCAGCTGCTACACTGTCTGGTGCCCCTGATTGGTCTTCCTCTTTTATAACTGGTGTGTAACGGTGATAATAAATCCAAAAGCAAACAAAAAAATATTGTTTTGCAGCTTACCAATACCTAGATTTTTTTAGGCATTTTTCCCTTATTTTCACCAAGTCATCTGACATGTAATGCCGCGTACACACGACCGGAATTTTGGACGGAAAAAGCTCTGATGGTTTTCCAGACGGAATTCTGATGGGATTTCGCTCAAGCTGTCTTGCCTACACACGGTCACACCAAATTCCGACCATCAAGAACGCGGTGACATACAACACGTACGACGGGACTAGAAAAAGGAAGTTCAATAACCAGTAGCCAAAAGCTTCCGTCGCGTAGTTGAATCTGAGCATGCGTGAGTTTTTGCACATTTTTAATTGCATACACATGAACGCATTTTCGAATAGGAACTTTTTCCAACCGGAAAATTGAGAACATGCTCTCAATCTTTTGCTGGCCAAAATTGGGCCAGCAAAAGTCCAATGGAGCATGCACATGACCGCATTTTCCAACCAAAAGCTCTCATCAGTCTTTTGCTGGCCAAATTTCCGATCATGTGTACGTGGCATAAGTCTTCTATTATTCAACTTCCTTTACCAGACCGAGCTGCCAAGAAAAAGTGTCAGAGGGGTTGAGACAAACCATTTACCACCCAGGGGGAGTTCAGAGACATGCACCCAGCAACAACACCTGAACATCCCTGTGCCAGTAGATCACAGCCCTGCACGGGGCATGGAATGAATTGCCCCTTGTGAATGGGGCCTTGGGTTTAATATTGCTTGAACATTGCATGAATATTGCTGGAGCCAAAGTCTCAGATAACAAAACTGCAAGCAGGCAGGATCATTATTGCAAACGCGACATGCAATGTCTCTTGTGTAATAAACTAAACCTACCTGCCTGCTCGTAGTCTTCTTAGCTACTTCAGCACTGGAAGATTTTACCCCCTTCCTGACCAGAGCACTTTTTGCGATTCGGCACTGTGCAGCTTTAACTGACGATTTCGCGGTCATGCGACGTTACACCAAAACAAAATTGACGTCCTTTTTTTCCCACAAATAGAGCTTTCTTTTGGGGGTATTTGATCGCCTCTGCGGTTTTTATTTTTGCGCTATAAACAAAAAAAGAGCGTCAATTTTGAAAAAAACGCATTATTTTTAGATTTTTGCTATAATAAATATCCCCCAAAAATATATATAAAAAAGTTTTTTTCCCTCTGTTTAAGCCGATATGTATTCGTCTACATATTTTTGATAAACAAAATCGCAATAAGCGTATATTGATTGGTTTGCGCAAAAGTTAGCATCTACAAAATAGAGGATAGTTGTATGGCTTTTTTATTATTATTTTTTTTTACTAGTAATGGCGGCAATCTGCGATTTTTATCAGGACTGCAACATTATGGCAGACATGTCAGACAATTTTGACACATTTTTGGGACCATTGGCATTTTTACAGCGATCAATGCTATAAAATTGCATTGATTACTGTAAAAATGTCACTGGCAGTGAAGGGGTTAATCACTAGGGGGCAGTGAAGAGGTTAAGTGTGTCCTAGTATGTGTTCTAACTGAAGGGGGGATGGGACTGTCTAGGGGAGATGACAGATCGTCTGTTCATACTCTATATGAACAGACGATCTGTCTGTTCTCCCCTCAGAGAACCAGAAACTGTGTGTTTACACACACAGATCCCGGTTCTCTGTGTTTTCCCCCGAGCGATCGCCGGAGCCGTCGGTGATCGCGGCCACCGGGCACTCGCATCAGCTCCGTGGGCGAGCAGGGGGCATGCACATGCCCCTGGTAGCCGTCTCCCTTTCCTCTAAAGCCTGAAGTCCGTTCCGCATTCAGATTGTGCTTCAAAAGGTACTGACTGGCAGTAAGGAAGCGATGAAACGCCACCATCTGCATGTAAACTCCCCCGGTCTGCTGACTATTGCAGCTTAAGGGGGGACAGTTGTCAGGTGGTAACTGCAACTGCACATCTAAACTTAGCCTTAGAATGTACACTGAACTGGGCAATGCAGGCATCAACTACCAGCTTCTTCTGGTTGCCGGTATGCAATTGTCTTCATTGGCTGGTGTGAGATGATGTCACCCGCGTGCATGTGCAGAAGTGATGACATCCCACATTGGCCAATGAAAACGGCTGCATCTTGGCACCCAGAGTAAGCCAGTAGAAGATGCTGGCGCTGGCAAGAGACCTTGGACCGTTGAAGAAGAGGTAAGTATTTTAAGCTTTACAGCTTTAAAGTTAAAAACACATAGCCTTACCCTGACAAGTGTACAGGCTGGCGGATCCCTTGCAGGGTTTCCAACTGTCAGTAAATTTACTGAAAGTTTGTATAAAACAGTGACTTTTACAACTGTCCATAAATATCAGGGGCTGATAATTTGTCTTGCTGTAGTGACTTCTGTAAATGTATACCAATTGCATTAGATCCACTTCTGTACAACCACGCCCTTACATAGATCGAAATTTGGTCGGTCCCTGCTAAACCAACCAAATTTTAAGACATGTATTGCCAAATGAAGTCTCAATTAATCAGAAAGGAATTTATGGCTATTCTATATTCTATATTTTTATTGTTTTAATGAAATCGCACATTGGTTGGCAAAAGACAATCAAAAGGTGAATGAGTGGCCACCATAGAGTTACAGGAACCCTATAGAAAGTGTATGAGATATGTTGCCTCCATACTCCATCTTACATTTGCTGTTGACCACAACCTGTGTTTGACCACAAGGGGTTGGCAGCACTACATTCTAGCACTTGTATTAATTCTATATATTGATGCAGGTATTTATTTCCTTTTCCTCCTACTTTCCACTTTTGCATATAAATCCAGCAAGTGCCATTTTCTGTCTTCAGAGTTTTTGCAATGTCCATCTATAATGATTTATAAAATGTATGTGTGATGTATGTGTCTGTGATACCCTTATGTTGAATATGCTGAGTATACAGTGTTCTACAAATGCAATTACTTTTAGATTTTTTTTTCAATTCATTTATATGTATCAAAATGTCTATATTTGCATAAATACATACATATACATATTAGAAGGAATGCAGCACGACCTCTTCCTATATCACAATGCATTCTGCTTCAATGACCTATTGCTAATGCTAGCTTTTAGAAAGTCAGTATTTGCATAAAACCTATCGCTGGCCAGAGTAGTGATTTAAACAGTAGGACTAGTATCCTGGTAGTTTCCGAGTGCAATACATTTTCCAAGACAACAGGTCATTTTAAGTGTGAGTGTGTCCCGTGTATTCATAGTATTATTGTATTTTTCATTATATGCAAGCAAAAATATGTGAGCCATTGAAACATGTTTATTTTTCTTCCATGTTACATTTTTATATTTTTTTATATGATTTAAAACTTCCACAGGCGGTGGTCTCAGCGGGCGGCATCGATAGTTTCAAAAAACTATTAGATAAGCAAGCACCTGAACGACCGCAACATACAGGGATATACAATGTAATCACACACATAGGTTGGACTTGATGGACTTGTGTCTTTTTTCAACTTCACCTACTATGTAACTATGTTTTATATTATTGTTTGGAACAAAAAATTAATAATAAATATATGTGAGTGTGTTTTAAAAAAAAAATAAAGGTATTTTTTATTATACAGAGAGAACTATGGGGGTTATTTACAAAAGGCAAATCCACTTTGCAATACAAGTGCAAAGTGCACTTGAAATTGCACTGAAGTGCAGTCACTGTAGATCTGAGGGGGGCATGCAAGGAAAATAAAAAACAGCATTTTAGTTTGCACATGATTGGATAATAAAATCAGCAGAGATTCCCCTCATTTCAGATCTACCCCTCAGATTTACAGAGACTGCACTTCCAAGTTTGCACTTGTAGTGCAAAGTGGATTTGAGGATCCTCATATGCAGTTATTGGTCTTCAGGTGGTGTCCAATTATCAGCCATTGTTTTTCCCAGCTGCTGTAAGGGGGACTTGTAGTACAAGACTTTTGAAGCTTAAAGGTCCCTCCACTAAAGCGAGAGTGTGCCCACTGGGGTTGGTGGTAGCAGGGGCGGACTGACCACTGGGCCACTCGGGCACTGTCTGAGGGCCCCATGCCACTAGGGGGCCCCATCAGGGTTGCCAGCCTCAGTAAACCAGGGACAGTATGTAAAAATGTGTGTGTTTTTTTTTTTACATCTGTCTCTGAAATGTCCCTTACCGACATCCTTTTGGTCTAAAAATCCGGAGATTATAGCTGCCCCACCTCTCCAGTACTTTCTCAGCCAATAGAAACATGTCTGTGTATACTGTGTGATTGTATACTGTGTGTGTGTGTTTGTGTCTACTGCGTGGCCCCATAATCTCTGATTGCCTGGGGGCTCCAAAATCTCCTATTGACGGGGGCCCCATGAGTTGCCAGTCCGCCCCTGGGTGGTAGTCAACCTAAATATTGAATCTTGCACAGCAGTTGGAAGATTTATTAGATTGAAGTGGACTAGAAGATTGATTTGACATTCACAAATAGAAGATTTACATATTTTTAAATGGAGATTAATATATATATGTGTGTGTTTTTTATTTTCCATTTGGAATGTATTTGAAATTGAATTTGCACATTTTCTTGCAGTATATATGGCTTTGTCATAAGTTACACGTGGTATTTAGCACCTTGTGAGGTTTTATTAGCTGGGCATTTATACATACTTTTAGGTTTTATTGTTTATTATGTATCAATTCGAAAGATAAGCTTTAGCCAATTAGAAAACGGAATCTGGGAATCTCACACAATCCCATTCTCCAGCACTTTACTGGATCTCTATAAGATTCCCTCTGGAAACCACAACATGAATATATGAAACAGTGGGGCTGATTTATCAAAGCTTGAGGGTACAATATCGTATGCTGTTTTGCATAGAAATCAATCAGCTTCCAGTTTTTTTTTTTTTGTCAAAGCTTAATTAAACAAGCTGAAGTTAGAAGCTGATTGGCTATCATGCACAACTGCACCAGATTTAGCATTCTCCAGTTTTAGTAAATCAACATCAGTGTTACTGGAATTATGTAAAGCGGAGTTCCACCCAAAAATTTTACTTCTGCTTTAAGGGAAGATGACCCCTGACACCCTGACTAATTTTTTTTGGGGGGGGGGTGCAAACCCTCTTTTGATAGGGTTCCAGCTCCCACTCCCTCCTGGGGCACCCGCGGCGCCGGAAGGAAGATCACCCCCCTTCCTCTCGGCAATAATTTGGGGCACGTCACAGGTCCCAGGTGATTGCCTGGCCAGTCACAGCGCACATCGCGGCTCGCGCATGCACAGTGTGTGCCCGGCTGTAAAGCCACAGCCGGTTGCCCACAGTGACAATGCCGGCGCCGCAGAGAGGAGGGGGAGACAAGAGGGGCTTCGTTCCCCCCCATTGCTGGACCCTGGGACAGGTAAGTGTCCGATTATTAAAAGTCAGCAACTGCAGTATTTGTAGCAGCTGACTTTTTTTTTTTTTTTTTATTTGAACTCCACTTTAAAGTGGGTGTAAACCCTCACATATACCAAGTGAAGCAAATAGCCTCCGATGATACACAGAGATGAAACAAATCTCCCTACATAAGTTTTACTGGTATATGTCTGTTATATTATATCACATGTGAATTGTTACTAATAAAAAATGTTTTGCTTTTACTATTGGTGCCTATAAAGTCCATGTTTTAATTTCAAATATGTATATTGCTAATATAAGGATGTGGGATCTTGTACTAGACATACATACACCCACAGTACCATCCTGTGTTGGTGTACCCTTTAAATATTTATCACTTGTATATGTGCTGTCCTCAATTTTGTAGACTGTTTAGAAAGTGCACGTCATGTTAGAATTTTATCTTCCTGTTCCACCACTGAGTGTGGATTCTTGGCATACACTGTTTGACAGCTGATTGGAGGAAAGGCACATACTCCCTCTCTAGGCAGAGGAAGGAAGAAATGTGCAGAGCTGTGCTGTGAATAGACCAGCTGTCTACTAACCTATTTATAGCACCCACCCCCGACACAAATCATAGGCTGGTTTTATCTCGGTTGTCGAAGAGCTTGTCAGAAGTTATGCTGATAACAGAAAAACTGAGCAGCAGAAAGACACCAGAATTAGGGCTTTGGAGAGAGATAAGTAAACACTACAGATATATAAAATTCATGACTTAATTTACATCCACATAAAAGAGCTAGAACAAAATAAGCTTTGTACTGGAAACATCTCAGTTCTTGGAACATCTAGACGGTGGTTCTATGGAATAGGCAGGTGCTGGTCAACAACAAGTTGGTGATTTGAGAGGGTAGCAAAGCCGCTAATTGAGCTGGTATTAGTATAACAAGGAGCTCACATTGCTCTTGCCTTTTCTCACAGTCATCTTACTGTTGAGATATTTTTATTAGGGAAGAGAGACATACATTTAAAAAAAAAAAAAAAGGAAAGCTTAAGGTCAGGTTGGTCTAAGGTTATCAGTGGTGTACCCCAAGGTTCAGTGCTGGGACCCTTACTTTTTAACCACTTGAGACCCGCGCTATAGCCGAATGACGGCTACAGCGCGGATCTCCTTTTCCGGGACTACGTCTATTGACTTAGTCCCGTGCACGAGCGACCTGCGCGCCCCCCGAGGGGCGCGCGCGGCGCGCTCTGTGATCGGCGAGTCTACGAGACTCGCCTGATCACCGATCCGTGCAAGGGGTCGATCCCAACCCCTTATCACGTGATCAGCTGTCAGCCAATGACAGCTGATTATGTGATATAACGGAGCCAGTGCCCACCTGCCCCCTGCTTTGCCTGCCTGAATAAAAAATGTGTCCCCCCTGTCAGTGCCACCCAGCAGTGCCCACAGTGCCACCCAGCAGTGCCCACAGTCTGCCTCAACAAAGGTGCTGCACCCCAGTGCCACATATCCATGCCCAGCAGTGCCGCCCATCAGTGCCCAGCAGTGCCGCCCATCAGTGCCCAGCAGTGCCACCTATCAGAGCCACCTATCAGTGCCCATCAGTCCCATCTATCAGTGGTACCTATCAGTGCCCCTTAGTGCCACCCATCCGTGCCACCCATCTGTGCCACCCATCCGTGCCATCTTATCTGTGCCCGTCTTTGCCCATCAGTGCCGCCTTATCTGTGCCCATCGGTGCCGCCTTATTTGTGCCTATTAGTGCCGCCTTAACTATGCCTATCAGTGCCCACCAGTGCAGCCTATCAGTGCCCACCAATGCAGCCTATCAGTGCCCACCAGTGCAGCCTATCAGTGCCCACCAGTGCAGCCTATCAGTGCCACCTCATCAGCGCACTTCAATGAAGGAGAAAAATTACCTGTTTGCAAAATTTTATAACAAACTATTTTACTTTTTTTGTTTGTTTAGCAAAAAATAAAACTCCCAGCTGTAATTAAATACCACCAAAAGAAAGCTCTATTTGTGGGAAAAAAATGATACAAATTTCATTTGGGAACAGTGTTGTATGACCGCGCAATTGTCATTCAAAGTGCATCAGCGCTGAAAGCTGAAAATTGGTCTGGGACTGAGGGGGGTTTAAGTGCCCAGTAAGCAAGTGGTTAATATCTTTATAAATGATATTGGGTCTGGGATCAAAAGTAACATTTCCATCTTTGCAGATGACACCAAGCTATGCAGTGGAATGACGTCCTTACAGGATGTCTCCAATTTACAAGCCGACCTCAATGCTCTGTCTAATTGGGCAACTATGTGGCAGATGAAGTTTAATGTTGAGAAATGTAAAGTTATGCACTTGGGGGCTAAGAATATGCATGCATCATACATGCTAGGGGAGTACAACTGGGGGAATCCATAGTGGAGAAGGATCTGAGGGTTTTGGTAGATCGTAAGCTCAATAATAGCATGCAATGCCAAGCTGCGGTTTCCAAAGCGAGCAAAGTCCTTTCCTGTATTAAGAGAGGTATAGACTCCAGAGAGAGAGATATCATTTTGCTCCTGTACAAATCATTAGTAAGACCTCATCTGGAATATGCAGTTCAGTTTTGGGCACCAGTTCTCAAAAAGGATATCGGGGAACTGGAGAAAGTGGAAAGAAGGACAACCAAACTGATAAGAGGCATGGAGGAGCTCAGCTATGAGGAAAGATTAGAGGAACTGAATTTATTCACTCTTGATAAGAGGAGATTAAGGGGGGATATGATCAACATGTACAAATATATAAGGGGTCCATATAGTGAACTTGGTCTTGAGTTATTCACTTTACAGTCAACAAAGAGGACAAGGGGGCATCAATATGTATCATTATATAAATAAAATATCTCTACTTTTACCTGTAACCTTGGATAGTTTGATGTTGGCTAAATTACCACCTGTATCAAGTGAAAGAGCAGGATTTTGTCTGGAAGGGTTTTAATTTACAATGAAATGTAAAAACTTTGAAAGACAACGGTTCAAGTATCGCAATTCAGTAATAACCAGTCCAGAGAATGAGAAAAGTTTATACAGGCGTATTCTCTACTGACAGAATAATCCATTGCTGGGCAAGACTAGATGGATTTATAATAACAAAGTAGCAAAGGAAAAAACGATTTTCTCTTGCTAATACATTTTAAGCAATACATCTGTTTAAAGAACTGTATCCCTATATAATTTTCCTGCTTGTCTATGCCTATATTACACCAAGGGGGTCTAGTTATAAAAAAAAAATCTTGTTTGAATTTGTCAAGCATTTGAGCAGTCCCCCGTATTGGGGTTGACATACTAATATTGGAGAGTGCAAAATCTGGTGCAGCTGTGCATGGTGGCCAATCAGCTTCTAACTTCAGCTTGTACAATTAAGCTTTGCCAAAAAAAAAATCCTGGAAGCTGATTGGTTTATATGCAGAGCTGCACCAGATTTTGCACTCTCCAGTTTTAGAAAACCAACCCCTTTGTGTCCAATATGTTTATTTCCTTTTATCATCAGATCCAAGTTTTGGCCAAAATGTAGTACTTTCCTGAAATAGTTCAATCACCACTCCGCTGTCATCAGGGCTACAAAAATAACGTCTATATGCATGTGTCATTTTCCATTATTATGGCTATTTTTTATGTTTATTCTTGTAGCTCTAGTGATGTGGTGTTGCCTCTAAAAGGTATTAGCTATTTAATATGACTTTTTTAGAAAAAATGTAAAATTATCTTGAACTTTTCTATTTTGGTCTGGCAATCCGTTCTGCATTTCTTCCATTCAATTAAAAAGGTTGGCTTAACGCAAAACACATTAACATCAAAGGAAGGATAGATAAGGCACTGCTCTTATTAAGAGGTAATTTGCAACCTCTCGATACTTGAGGGGTGTGTATACCACGGGTACATATAATGCTAAAAGTGAAAAAAAAAGTGCAGAAAATAAGAAATGCAAAGGATATCCTACTGTGTAAACTTCCTGATAGCTTATTTATAATGCATACTTTTAGAAGCAATGTGCATTCAAACAAAAATAAAATGAAAAATAAAAAAACAAATAGAAATGCTCCAACTTGTGTGAAATCCACAATCCTGTGCAAAATCTGCAATTCAAAAGTATAATTTCTGTGGTATATAGTATTGCTGTGAAACTGGGCTCAGAAACATGCATATACCGTCCTTAAACCCTGGTGCAAGGGCGTTGCTAAATCTACAAAAGATTTGGGGCTAGAGCCCATAGCAGCGAAGTAAAGAAAGTCATATCCTTGGGCGGGTATATATATATATATATATATATATATATATTCTATATAAAATATTGTTACATATCTGAGTGTGGATACCCAATTACATCAGAGCCCCCCTCATTATATCAGGGTCCCTAGAGAGCCCCCTCCTTACATCAGGGGGGGCTGCAGTTCCCGACAATTACATTGCCGACAGATTGGTACACAAGTGGATGCTGGGACAATGATTAAAATTGTTGGAACTGCTGAATATAGATAAGAACTTGTGCCTGATAACATTAAATAGTCATGTTCCTCCCTCAGCCACCAGCTGAGCAGATGGAGCCCAGAGCCAACCCTAGGTAAGAGACTCGGGGCTATTGGTCCCAGATTCGGGGCTATAGCCCCAGTAGCCACCCCCTAGCAATGCCACTGCCCTGGTGTATAAAAAAGTCCAATAATAAATTAACAATGTGCTCCTTCAAATTGTTCTGCACTTCTTAGAAAACAGTGCCCCATAAGAAATGCCCTCACTGCTATTATTCACCCCACAAGGAGGTATTTCACTTTCACAGTATGAGCCACTGTGCAGCCTGTGGAATAGGAAAACTTCCTGTCCTGTATCCTCCAAATGCTTCCTTGTCTGTGATGTAAGTGGTCTCCTTCCTGTTAACCTCTCTCCTGTTAACCTCTTAAATGTTGCCCACATGTAGAGAGGAAAGAAACTCCATAGTGTGATACCATACAAATTTCCAAATATTTATTAATAATACTGTTGGGTACTCACATTTAATAAAAATCATTCAAGCAAAAAATGTTTAAAATCAGGAAGCCGGAGCGATCTGCACTCCATGGCTTGAAACGGGAAGTGATGCAATAACACTGTTAGTCCCATCCTACGCGTTTCATCACTGGGACATCATCTGGAGTGGCCCCCTGTTTAGACCCCAGATATTTCACCCAGCAATATATATATATATATATGTATAATTGAAAAAATTGAATTGTAAAAAATAATAAAAAATAAAATATAAATAAAAACTACTGACACCATCCACTGCTCTAATGACATTGTCAGTATATATACACATACACACATGGTTTTGACTAGGGATGAGCTTAGGTTCGTTCAGAATCTGGGTTCAGTAAGACCCCAGAAGGAAACTGTTGGTGCCTGCCCATTCAGCTGCAGGCTGGAAATCCCCTACCCCACAGAAGCACTAGGGGACCAGGATGCTTGTGATATCATTGAACTAACATGGTCAAATGGCCATGGCATACATTAAATGTACCATAATGGGCCACCCTTATTTAAATGGGCCCTAAGAGTTTGTACAACTTTTGTTTTGATGCACCTGTAAGGTGTTTAGCTGATTTGGAACTGATAGTTCAGGTAAACTTTAAAAAAAGAATTCCAGTTATGGTATTTTTTACATAGTTACATTGGTTCAGCTTGGACCAATGTAACTATGCATAAACCAAATGTAGAATGTAGCCCAAAACAGTGAAAATAGTACCACTCAAATGTCCCCAAACCTGTGTCAGTCGGATCAGCATGGGAATAGACTGGTGCATAGACTTGCGCACAATGGAAAATTTTGTTTAGTTTCAGTTCGTTGTCATTCGTAAAATACATCATTTAGTTCTGTTATATTCGTTATGTTATATTAATAAATTTTCGGATAATTTGTTATCATTCGTAGAGTGTCGAATTAATTCGTTTGTATTCGTTGAAATTCGCTATTTATGTATGTATAGACATTCGTGATATTGATTCGTAGTTTGGAAAGTCGTTTGTTTATTGAATCTTATAACACACACAATGACAACGTCTCTTCTCCTCGGCTCAAATACAATACAACACCCTTCTAACTCAGTTCTCAGAAATGCACTTTGCCAGTAATCCATCCTCCGGCACAAAATTAATTAGCTGATTGGACTATAAGATTTACTTTGAGCTGACCTTTTGTTTCATTAGATCTTTAAAGAATTACCGAATCATGTCGAATTCATTCGAATTCATTTGTTATATTTCTTTCGTATTCGTTGTTATTCGTTATTTTTTTATTCGGACATTCGGATGCATCCGAATGTCCGAAAGATGCAAAATTTGGCCGAATTTCGATTCTTTACGAAACGAATTGCACAAGCCTACTGGTGCAAGACAGACAGGATTGCCTTGTCAGGCTCTAGAAGACTTCAATAAAATGGTGGCCGTCTGCACACAGACAATGACTCCCTGTTGCTAAAATAAGAATGAGATGGAAATGCATATATGCATATGCATAAGCCATACCTGTGGAATCCATCTAAAATCTGGAAATCACTGTAGTAGACAACGTTATTCCAATGATCTGCGCTAGCCTCCAGGTTCCATGCTGAGAGTGGCTGCCCTGCAACTTTCTGAACACAGGAGGTTGACTTTCCTCTCCCCAAATTGGGGGAGGGGAGTAGTCTGAATTTGAGAGAAACCCTCACTTGTATTTGCACAAGTGCTTGGAGGACTGGCTTCAGCAGGTCCCTAAGGAGTGGAGTCCTCTTGACTTCAGCCTAGGTAAACTAAGGAGTACTTTGCCCCATCAGGAGCTCTGTGTCCGAGGGGTTCAGTGTTTGGATCCCTTCTTCTTTAAAGGTTTGGCCATTTCTGCACTCTCATGAACATTTGTTGTGTGCTGCAGGAGTTCAGCAACCACCATACAATGGAGCGCTGCATAAAAAAAAAAAAACGTGACGTTGGCCACTTGGCATGGTCACCATTTAGAGAATGCTTTGAACTTGATTGATCAAGGTGGAGAGCATGACATCACCACTCGACCTTTCCAGCTTGTCCATTCAGCGAATACTTTGCATAGATTGGCTTCCTACACCCAGAAGCTAGTTATCTTCACTAGCTTCCAGAGGCATTGCCTAAGTATGGTATATGCATAGTTATACTGATCCAAGCTGGACCAATGTACATACAGTATGTACAGAATCCCATACCTGGAATTCTTCTTTTAAGCAGCGCTCCACCCAAAAGGGGAATTTCTGCTTTAAGAACTCGTCCGCCACTCCTCTTGAAAAATTGGCACTTTTTGAGCGGGGTGTCCGGTTTTGACAAGTACCCATTATCTGACCCTCCCTCCCCGCTGCAGTCTTCTAGGACACCTGACAGGTCCCAGAGGACTGCTTGACCATTCACGATGTGCAGCACTGCTCGGACATATGCAGTGGGCACCCAGCTGTGAAGCCACAAGCTGTCACAGCCGGGTGTCCATAGTTAAGATGCCAGCGCTGAGGAAATAAGACAGTGGGGGAAACCAGCTGGTGTGAGCACACCGCTGGATCATGGGACAGGTGAGTGGCTGTTTTTTAAAAGTCAGAAGCTACAGTTTTTGTAGCTGCTTACTTTTATTTTTTTCACAGGAGTCTGGAACTCATCTTTAACCACCAGCATTTGCTGGTTGTAGCTAGAGATGCGCTTGGGAACAGTTGGAACCCAGATGAAGGCTGTCAGTGCTAGGCCAATCGGATGCAGGGGGGATGCTTGTGATGTCATTAGATGAATATGGCCACATGGCCATTTTAGGTCAATGATATTAACCTAATATGGCCATATTGCCCCATTAACTCAATAATGTCATGAGCATTCTGAGCATCACAGCCTCATTGGCCTGGCACCGACAGTTTCCTTCCGAGCCCAAGCTGAACTCAAGCTCATCTCTAGTTCTGACCTTCAGCCTACCGGCCTATAGTATTGGTATATAGTATTGGTGTAGTATTGGTTGTCTATGGAGAATGTCAGCAGTCAGTGGAAGTAATAAAACGAATAATCAGACAGTGTATGGTCTGCAAGAGATCAGGTGTGCCACCCACTTGCGGAGAGACCAATAACACATTTTGAAATAGGAGTTTATTAATCTGAATACGCCATGTGTCAATATTGAATGTTTTAAATGTTGTTTCTATGTGAATGTTTATTTTTTAACCAGATAAATAAATTTCTCTCTGAGAAAGATTTATTGCTCTACCACTATACATACCGTGTGCATGTCTCCATGGAAACACGGCATTGCCAGTATCCATGGGAAGGTGCATTTGTGTTCCTAAAAGCAATTTCAGATTTATTTCAAAGAGTCTTTTATATCAGGACTTTCACAACAAGACGGCAAAGCATGGGTATTTATAACTCTGCCCAGTGGTACAATATTACAAATATATTTTTGTTATCATGAGATGTTCTACTGAAAGTATACAGAGAATTGGGATTGAAGGAGCCTACTGGTAAACATTCTTTTAGCCAATGTTGCCACGTCCCATCCTGAGTCAGTTTCAAAAAGCCGTATTGTATGAACCAGGCAGCTAAATAAGTTCCGGCATATAGGGTGCCAAGAGCAAATGTGTGCCGAGAGAGGTTTTGAGCACACTGGGCCTGTGTTACCAAGGTTGTAGGCTTGTTGGCTAGTGTGTCTCTTAGCGGGGGTGCCTTAAAAAACCTGTTCAATGTGTACCTAGCTAGGGACTACGCAGGAGTAAACTCTACAAAAAGCCTATTTACAAGCATAAATTCTCTTGTCATACAGGAGCAGGTGAACGGAGATTATAGAAGTGAACTCTTTTTAGAAAAAGCAGTTTTTATTGTAAATGATTTAAAGTAGAACTAAAAGCAAATCTTTTGTTTCCATGTTTTTCAAGGTTTTTTTGCTATCTATGTCCCATTGGGGAGATTCCCCTTCATATCATGTCCCGAAGTCGCAACAGGAAGTTGAGATAAAGCCCTGCTGGTCACCAGGGTCACAAGAACTAGTATCCCCATTGGAAGATTTCCCGTCTTTTTCTGTTCTGGTGAACACTCAAAATTTTAGATATTTTTTCATTTTCACTCTTGGTGATAATGGTGATAATGGTCATTAAGGCAATTAGAGAGGGAAAATTTCCCTAACGGGGGCACATAGGGCAATGAAAAGGAACAAACAAAAAAAGTGTTGTCTTCAGTTATACGTTAAAGTAGTATTCCAACCTTAAAATGCTCCCTTCCCCTCCTAAAACCTATGCTGACTAACCTGTGTAGAAAATGTGTATACCTTTACCTATTTTCATGCCTACGTGTCCACATGATCCCCCTGTTTCATCAGTGGTGGCTGCAGTGGACTGGCAAGAGAGTGGCTAGGAAGCCAGGAGTGGTGACATCACCCATAGGCTTCCATGTTCCAGCTGATGTTGGCACTTCCTCCTCTCCCCTGCAGCGGCTGTTGGCTGGGGATCTGGATCATGTGACTGGACCAGAGTGGGCTGAAAATAGGTAAGTATATACATCTTATTACACAGGTTATTCATCATAGGTGTTAGGAGAGGGGAGGGTACATTTAAAGACTAGTTAGGTTAATGTTAAGGAATTCTACTTTAAGCTCACAAATTGACTATTAGACTAACAAGTGTTTTCTGCTTATATTTTGCCTTACCTGAGTCCTCCCAACGCCCTCCCACCTTGTACTCCTCTCAAGAGTCCGCAACCCTAATGCAAGCAGTGGTCTGGGTTTTAGTAAGAGGTAAAAATAAAATTCCTTAATTGGTGGATGCCAGTCTGGAGACGTGGGCATTTCTAGACATGTTGCCTTTGCTTGCAGACTGCCCTAGGTACTGCCTGTTTGTTATATATGCCTTTATGATTAAAAGAATGGAAACCCAATACATGCAAGGGGTGGGCCATGGACACTCATGTTGGATGTCCCTCTGCCAGGAAATGAGGCAAGCTCCAACTGACTTGCCTGCAGCTTCTAGTGCACAACGTGATTAGCTCACAGTGTGCAGTGTAATCAAAGTAAGAAAATTCAGTACAGAAGAGGAACCTGTAGAACTGTGCAAGACTGAAGGGTAGACTTACATTCAGCTTTTAAAACAGTGTAATCCTCGCCAAAAATATATATATATATATATATATATATATATATATATATATATATATATATATATATATATATATATATATATATATATATATATCTGTAGCAGCCATAACCCTTTGCATGGCGGCCTTAACTTTTTGGGTTTTACCGGTTACCTCCGCTTGGCTTGTTCTTCCACATCTAGGGGTTCCCAGGGTTGATACCCAACAACTTTGGACACTGACACCAATAAAGTCCTTTTGAAAGGTTTTTTTTTGCAGGGGTAACAACCAACAACACAGTCTTGTATGGGAACAGAGGGCAAGGGTGAAGAACTCAGACACCTTGAACTGCAGACATAACAAAGTCTCTAGTACAATCTCTGACCTTGAACAAGTTGTAACTGAAAGTGAACAGGAACCTTTTCCTCAGTACCCGGAACGTTCTCTGTCTCCTTGATAGTACTGGAAAAAGCGTGGATTTGTCAATGTCCTTCCCAAATCAGTAACCAGGCACTTCTCAGGATGCCAGCTTGTTGGCCCTCCTCCGAAGAGTCCTCCCCCGATCACTTTCACGAGCCTTGGTGCCCCTCCAACGCAAAAGCACACCCGGACGCCTTGAATCCTCCCTCAGTTACTGCACCTCGGACCAGCCGCTTCCGAGACTCAGGAACAGATGGATCCCCACCCCAGACCAGGCGGGTCTATTGGGGTTAACTAAGCGAAGCATGTTGCGTGACCGGGACCCCTCGCTGGGCTACCCCGGTCCAGAATCAGGAACAGACCGCTAGGGCCTCACCAACGAACCAACCGTAACACGTGACCTCAACATCTTAAGTACCCCTTCCCCGACTCCTCAGCGGGGCCCAGCACACCCACTGATTGGCTCAGAGGAAGTTGATACCCAAAACGTCCAACCAGGCCTGGTTCTGAACTGTCATGTGCACCTCACTGTACACATGACCAAGCAGAACTCTAACACAGCCCAGCCAAACTGATGTCAAAGTTAGCCTACATAATTAACCCTCAGAACCCCATTACTGTTCTGAGGCAAAAACTAAATTTACAATCGAATGACACTTTGTCCAAAATGTCATCCGCTACACATCTATATATATATATCTCTATATATCTCTCTCTCTCTCTCTCTCTCTCTCTCTCTCTTTATATATATATATATATATATATATATATATATATATATATATATATATATATATATATATATATATAGTAAAACCTTGATTTGAGAGCGTTTTGCAAAATTCTTTAATACATTTTGACTTGATAAACAAGCGATGTCTTGATATACAAGTAGCATCATGTCACAAATAAGTTGAGAAGAGAGGTGCCTCTAAGTGTAGCAATATGGTTACATTTAATGAAGGTACAGCATTTAGAAACTCACATGGTTGATGATTAAAACTGGCATATCTAAGTATGCCGGCATCTGGGGTAAAGCTGCCCACATAGACCATCCTCCTCACCGCCATTGACGTCATCCCTTCCACGCTGAGCTCCACAAGCGATTCGAGCCTCACTTTCAGATCGCTCTACTGCAGGGTAGTCTCCCCAATCATGATTGCAGACTGCGGTGAGAGCCGGCGGTGCAGATATGATCTATGTGGACAGCTTTACCCCGGTTGCTTGCATACTTAGATGGGCTTCTTTTAATCATCACATCAACAACAAAAGTCATTGGCGCACAAATTAATAATCCCTTTGTGGAAAACGCTTATCCATATGTTAAGATACTCGTTATTTCAGAAGATGTCCTGTAATTGGTCTCAATGTGCAGCTGCTAGACCACTTTGGACTCGGTGGAATAAAAGGCAGAGATTAAACAATCAAAAAACAGCGCATCAGAGAAACTCGTGATATGATGTGAAAAAACACATAAAAATCATTTATTAAATAAAAAACAACAAAGACATCTGATCCTCCTGGGATCTTAAAAGCATAAAATCGATCAATCACAACAATATAAAACGACAGATGCTTGGTAATAAGTTACCCCTGGAGTTTTCTATTTGTGACTTTAAGATGATAACAGGGCTGCACTGCCAACAGTCAACTACACATAGGGACTTTGGTGACTGTGAGTAATCCTCTCCCAAAAGCAGGGGGAAACACTGAAGTTCGTGAACAAGTGCAAATAAATGGAACTACCCTGTTTCCCTGAAAATAAGACCTAGCATGATTGTCAGTGATGGCTGCAATATAAGCCCCACCCCCCAAATAAGCCCTACCCTGTTTCCCCGACAATAAGCCCTACCCTGAAAATAAGACCTACAAGGGCTTTAACTAGGGCTTATTTGGGGAATAGGGCTTAAATTGCAGCCATCACCGACACTCACGCTATGTCTTATTTTCGGGGAAACAGGGTATGTTCCAGAAGTCACTCACTTTGTTGATGGATGGACTGTGGGACTGGGGCGCCTCCGTGCTGAGCTTGATGAGTGGAAGGGAAGTATTCAATCCTGTTCCCTGTGATGTATTAGGCTCTAGGACGGAGGTGCAGTGCACGCTGAAAACTGTGTCTCCAAATTGGACACAAGGTGGCGTCCGCCCAGCTTTGACAAAGCGCATGCGCGAAACATGTAAGAAGGCCAGTTGGCATGGCAACTCTCCTCACCACGGAGCCCTCCACGTGACAAACAGCCACTCGGACAAGCGGCATCACACGCAGTGCGTTGCGCTCCAAGCCTCCTACCACGCCAGGCGGACGCCACCTTGGCGCTATCTCCAATGTGTTAAATGCAGTGCTACACTATGAGTGAACTATGAGTGAACACAGCAAAGAAGCTAAAACAGATAAGAATAGTAACCAAAAATGTGTAGCCTCTAAACAGTGAATCCAAATCTAGAGTGCTGTGAAAAGTCATTAAATATCCTCTAATAACGCACATGAATAAATAACACAATTGATGAATAAAGAACAGTGTCCATACGTGATGTCACACAAAACAGCAGTCCATAAAAATGAGAGAAAATAATTGGAAAATGCCAAGTTCCAAGCATTAAAGTGCATAGGCAAGAACAATGGTGAGATGGATTAAAAAAGCAAAAATAAAATGTCAAACTTTTTAATGGAATACAGTTGAAAAAAAATAAATAGATGGAAATTATATATCATGATATCA
Organism: Lithobates pipiens; assembly: GCF_037356315.1. Taxonomy (NCBI): domain Eukaryota; kingdom Metazoa; phylum Chordata; class Amphibia; order Anura; family Ranidae; genus Lithobates; species Lithobates pipiens. The sequence continues at coordinate 39,719,591 of NW_027507903.1, forward strand.
TTAGATTCCATTCAGTTATGGTTTTAATTATAGCGTTTGGCGAGTAATGCAGTTCCCATATTCTTGCATATTTTAAAGTAACTTATTCTGTTAATTGTTTTAGAGAAGGGGGCTAATGTTGTATCAAATTCAAAAATTTTACCAAATAACCCAAAAACTTAAAAATTCGAATGCGGGACTAAGGAGACCACAAAATGATTTAAAAAAATAAAAATAGTTTATTGATACAGTTGTTGCGTGCATTCCCATGCCCGGCAAAACACGGCCCTGAATGGAGCACCATGTGAACAAGGCCTAAATTCTGCCTAAATTCTGTTAACTCTATATAATTTGAAAAATAAATATATTTAACCACTTGCTGACCGCCCTATAGCACTTTTAGACCCCTTTCACACTGAGACGGTTTTCAGGTGCTTTTGGGCTAAAAATAAAGCGCCTAAAAGACGCCTCCCCTGCAGCCCTAGTGTGAGAGGCCGAGGGCTTTCACACTGGGGCGGTGCCCTGGCAGGACGTTAGAAAAAGTCCTGCAAGCCGCATCTTTCGGGTGGTGCGGGAGCGTTGTATACACAGCTCCTGCACCGCCTCTGCCATTGGAATCAATGGGCACCGCTGCCGAATCGCTTTGCAGGTGTGTTTAACCCTTTATTCACCCACTAGCGGGGGTTAAAAGAGCCCCGTTTGCTCCCGAATAGCGCCGCTTTGACAGCGGTAAAGCTTCTAAAATGAGTGACTCTTTACCGCTAATGCCCCCCCCGCCCCCGGCTCCCGTGTGAAAGTAGCTTTACTGATTGATACAGGGTGACGGCTGCATGCAGGATCCTGTATATATACATGATTCGGCACTTCTGCCTGTAGGGGGCACGCGCGCACCGCTTCTGCTGTGCTAATTCACAGCAGAAGCTGATCTGCGGGTCCCGGGTACTCAATGTCCTCTAACGATTGTTAGAAAAACACAGAGAACTGAGGCCAGGCTTAACTTTGACAAGGCAAGGCTAAACAAGGCTTATCTCAGTTCTGACGGGGGGGGGGGGGGGACGATCCTGTGTCTCTGCAAAGAAGTGAATAGAATTGATCTTTTCCCTTAGTGACAGCAGCACACTGCGTACACACAAACACTGGCTAGGGAAACAGCTAACCCTTAGATCGCCCTAGATGTTTAACCCCCACCCAGTGTCATTAGTACAGTGACAGTGCATATTTTTAGCACTGATCACTGTATTAGTATCACTGATTCCTGCAAAGCTTCAATCAGTGTCTGGTAGTCTGCAGCCAATATCGCAGTCCCACTATAAGTAGCTGTTCGCCGCCATTATTAGTATAAAAAAAATATATATCCATAAATCTATCCTATAGTTTGTAGACGCTATAACGTTTGCGTAAACCAATTGATATTCGCTTATTGGGATTTTTTGACCAAAAACATTTAGCAGAATACATATTGGCCTAAATTCCACGAGCATGTACAATTTTAAAGCATGACATGTTCTATTTACTCAGCGTAACACAATCTTTTATAATTTACAAAAAATTCTATTGTCTGTGGTGTTTTTTCGCATTAAAATGTATTAAAGTGTATTTTTTCCAAAATAAATTGTTTGAAAGAGCAAATACAGTGTGACATAAAATATTGCAGCAATCACCATTTTATTCTCTAGGGATTCTCTGGGGATTTTGCTGATATATATATATTATATATATATATATATATATACATATATATATATATACCATATTTATTGACGTATAAAACGCCGGCGTATAACACTCACCCCAAGTTTAGGAGGGAATTTTAAGGAAAAAAACTTTTTAAGGAAAAAAATGTACATTTAGATACCCATCAATGCAAATGGGTCAGTGTCCATCTGCAGCCTTGTCAGTGTCACTGCAGTTTAAATATGGCACCACCGAGATACACAGAGCTGGTCCTGTGTATCTCAGCTCCTCTCGGCTACTCTTGCAGTCCCACCCTATGATGGACATAACATAGGTTCAATGGTGGGACTGGACATGACTGCGAGTGGAGCCGAGCGCCACCGAAATACATAGAGCCGAGTGTACTCGGCTAGGCTCGGCTCCTCTCGGCTCCGCTCACAGTCACGCCCAGTCCCTGTGTTATGTTCATCATAGGGTGGGACTGGGCGTGACTGTGAGCGGAGCCGTCAGGAGCCGAGCCTAGCCGAGTACACTCGGCTCTATGTATTTCCGCGGCGCTCGCTCCTCTGCTCACAATCAGTGGGGGTTTGGCGTATAACACGCACCCACGAATTTCCCCTGAAATAAGTTTGCGTTATACACCAATAAATAGGGTATATATCACATATATAATACAAATTGATTACATAACCACTGTTTTCAGCAACTGTAAGGACAGGTCTGAACTTGCTTTGGTCCTTGAAGAGTTGCATATTCAGAATGCTTTTCGGGATGCTTTTCGGTGAGCATTTGACAGAGGATGAGGAGGTGATGTATTGCCTACTTACCACCTGCTTTAACCCCTTGAACCCTGCACTAACACACTGCAACTGGGTGCATTGCAGAACAGCCCTCTTCACTTGAAAAGTTTTTGCTTGGCAGGTGCTACACCCACCAAAAGCTACAAGGGGTATATTTTCTTGATTTACTAAAGGTAAGTTGCACTTTTCATAGGGATTTTTCCCCAGACCTTAGTAAATGAGGTGAAGCTCTGATGACTTCTATCATCCAATCATGTTCAAGCAAAAACACATTTTGTTTAAATTTTCCTTGCACACAATTCATTAAATTGTTACTAAACCCACAACAGTAAAAAACGGTCTGTATATGCAGTAAAGCATGCTTGTTATACTCACTGTGGATCCTAAGGGGTTAATCCTCTGCATTGTGTAAAAAGGTTTGATCCTGCCTTCTCTAATCCTCCTCTTTTTCCACTCTCCCCAGTCTATCTGGTGATAGAACAGAGCCTTGGGGGCACTCTGCACATGCTCAGTTTGGTGTGTATTGCTAGAGAGGTTTTTTTATTCCTGGGAGAGTGCATGTGATCAGCACAGGGCCAATCAGCACTGTCTATAGAGAGGGTCAGGAGTCATGTAGCCTCATAGGACAGCCAGAGTAGAATGAAAAACAAGCTTTAACAAGACACTGATAGAAGTCACAAGACTGCTTTAACTGCCGATGAAAAAAAGGTATTTAGCCGTTTCGATCCATTTCGATTTACTAAAACTATTGCACTTCCATGTTCTGTGTACTGTGGGAGACCACATATAGTGCATGCAGGGTCCTGGGTTTAATACAGGCATACCCCACTTTTAAGTATGCAATGGGGTTTATTTACTAAAGCTGGAAAGTGAAAAATCAGGCTCACTTCTGCATAGAAACCAATGAGCTTCTAACCTCGGCTTGTTCAATTAAGTTTTGGTAATAAAACCTGGACGCTCATTGGTTTCTATGCAGAAGTGAGCCTGATTTAGCTCTTTCCAGCTTCAGTAAATAAACCCCATTGTGTACTTAAAAGTCGGGTATGCCTGTAACACTTTAAGCTCTGGGGAAAACCCCCTTGCAGGGTGCAACTTGCCTTGCAAAGTAAACAGCCTATTTGCCTTTAGTAAATAAATATCAGTAAGTATGTAATGAAACTAAAATGTTGTCATAAGAATAAATATCCATGATAAAGCAATAATGTGTGTACTTACTTGCCATCTACCTTGCATATACATTTTTTTATAAAAAAAAAATTTTTTTACAAGATAGCACCAAATAATACTTTTTTGTTTTATTTTACAGGTAAACTATGACCACTTTACTGCTAGTGTTCGTGTATTTGCGTGTCATCGCTGCAGCAATATCTGTGGAAGTTTCAGGTGAGCTTTAAATTAAATAGGTTTCATCTTCTTTATAATCTTCTTTATTTAGTATATAATCGTACTTATCAGGCAGTTGTAAGTTATCATATGGTGCAGATTTTACAGAGACTGACGTATACTTGCCACCTCTATGCCACGGCATTAATTTCAGTATTTTAATATTATGATCCTTTAAAGTTGAACTCCAGGCAGAAATTAATTTTAAAAAAATAGATTAAAATAATTGTTAAATCATACAAAATGGCAATGAATGCAACTAGTGTAATTTTTCAAATGTCTCTCCTGATCTCAACCTCTTGCAATCCCCTGCACAGCAAAAATCAGACCTGCTTTAATAGAAACCAAGTTTTTAGCAAGCTCAAGACTTTACCATCAAGATACCATGGAGGTGGAAGGAATCATGCCATGGCCAAGTAGTTAGTATAAAAGTTATCCCTCTTAGCAGAAGAACATGATAGGCTAGGTCAGTGGTGACGAACCTTGACACCCCAGATGTTTTGGAACTACATTTCCCATGATGCTCAACTACATTGCAGAGTGCATGAGCATCATGGGAAATGTAGTTCCAAAACATCTGGGGTGCCAAGATTCACCATCACTGGGCTAGGTCAACATACAACTACGTCCGGCTCTTGGACAATATTCTGTCATTCAATGGAATTTAAAGAAATGGCATCTTTGTGAAGATGCCACCATCCTCACTCACCATCACCAATGTGGGGAGAGGATGAAAGTTCCCTGCCACTCCCTAACCCCTCCCATAGAACTTCCCTATAACTTTTCTATTCTGCTGTTTTTCATACCTTTATTTATCCATTTAATGAAATAATAAATAGTAACATTGGTCGTTTTTTTTTTGTTTTGTTTTTTGCCAGTTAATATTGAATTTATTGAAAGGCACAAACACCAAAACTTTTATTTTAGTGATTTACATACACTAAGTAAGTAATGTAACTTGATTAAACATATGGTATTTTCAATATGCTAAATGCAATAGATATTTTAGGCATTTCGATTTCGTAAGGGAATGTAACTCTTTATGCTATTGACCTTACATTCATTACTTTATTTAATATTGCCCATTTATTTCTGAGTAGCTGAGACTAGGAATGGCATAAGCAGAAGGCTGCACAAGGCTATTTGAATTCATGTAGCAATATACCTAATAACTGAATGTGGTTGGGCTTGTTCCCTGTTTTTTTTTTAATCAATAGTTTTTATTAAAGTTTAAATTTTTATCAAGACAAATGACAGAAATTATGACTAAATAACAGATCAGTTACAGTAGTTAGATACATAGATAATAGTATCCAAAAATAATAAAAAATATAATATAAAGAAAACCATATTAATTATCTCAATTATAATCGGGATAATAAAGATAACGATCGGGAGGTTATTAATACATCCATTGTGGAGACAATACACAAAAGTAATATCAATATTATCTTCATATATTTATATACTGCCAATTTAAGTAATTCAAAGATGATGAACCTAAATATATTCCCGAACACCCCTATGGGTGCTAAACTGTGTTCGGGACAGTAATAGTAACCTGTCATTTAATAGATACAAAACAAAGATTAAAATATTAGAGCGGGGTAAGTCATTTTTTAATTCAAGTTATCTAGGAACAAAGAACTCGTGCAATGTTTTGGGGACTAGCCCATTTTAACCATGGCTGCCATATTTTATGAGTATGTTCTTTTTTGTGAGGCCGAAGAGCTAGAATTGATTCATAAATGTAATGAGTTTGAGTCGATTCTATCACTTCTTTTATGGAAGGAGGATCAGGATTTTTCCAGTTCCTCGTTATACTGATCCTGGCTGACAGCAAAATATGTGTAAACACATTTCTAAACTGGATAGGATATCGATCAAGATCAATGGATAATAGAGCCAGTGAGGGATTTGGAGGAATGACTGTTTTGGTAATTTCAGACATAACTTGAAAGATTTGTTCCCAATACTTCCCAAGTTTAGGGCATGTCCAGAATGTATGCAAAATATCACCTTTTTTGCCGCACAATCTCCAACATTTGTCGTCAAATGTGCCATTGAATTTAGATATTTTCTCAGGAGTAAGATACCAGCATCGAGTCAATTTAATGGATACTTCCCATAATGTAGAGCAGCATGTGGCTTTATATGTGGTGTTACAAGCTTTTTCCCATTGGTCAACTGTATAGGTGTATCCTAAGTCTTCTTCCCATCTAATTAAAGGGATAGTCTTTGTAAACACACTTTTTTGTTGAAGAAGATTATAGAAAAGAGAGATCCCTTTTTGTTGATGTATGGGGATCTTAAGGAAGGACCAAGCCGATTGGGGAACATTATAGGTCCATGATGGGAGGTTGGAAATGCAATTCTTAGTTCGGATGTAGAGGAATAAATCAGAATTTGGCAATTGAAATTTCTTTTGAAGTGTAGGAAATGGTTTGATCACCCCATTATCAAGTAGATCAGATAGATATTTAATTCCCTTCTCTATCCATGGTGTAAATGAGGTTGTCTTCATGAAATTATGTAGAGTATTTAGCGGAATTTGGACTTTGGTATGAAGCGGGTGTGAGGAAGTTAGATGCAGAAATCGAACACAGGATTTAAGTGTCGCTAATATTGTTGGGGAGATGCGAGAAGGTATCTTGGCTCCAAGTGCCTTGGTCCTTTTTTTTTGAGTTGGTTGGTTACCTTTTATGAACCCTTGGTCAGATATTGTTACAGGTACATGCAACTTGCAGATATTAACCAACAATTAATAATGTCTTAGATGTCATAGGTGTCTATCTCCCCTCATACCATACTGCCTATGGTTAATCATATCCAGTGGTGGCTGGTGCTCTAGCCAGGAGGTGGCAAACAAACCACCCGATGACAGTGGCCACATTCCAGATCTCCCTGTACATCCCCCCCCCCCCCCTGGTACTGGCCAATACAACTACTTCTCCTCTCGGCCAATCATGCTCCCTTCACGTCCTGATTGGCTGGGAGGAGAAGAAGAAAGGTGATAGTGAATATTAATTTGCTATTGTCACACAAGTGGGTGGGCTTGAGGTGCAGTGCCCTGCGCCCCAAGCCCACCCTTTTTGTTAAGCCAATTAGAGCCTCGGGCTCTAATCACGTGCTTCAAAAAAAGACCCCATTGGAATCCATGCTTCCGGCGCCCTCATGTAGCTTAGGGGGTGGCACCCCTGTGCCCTGCATGGGACGGCCACCACTGGCAGTGAAGGTTAATCTCCATTATACAAAATTATGAGGGATGGTGTTGCGCTCCTTATATAGAATTCTATGTTATCCTATATGTAAAATTATCAACTAGTGATAATAACTAAAAAGACATATATTACAAACATAAAGTGCAAATATGTGGATATCGTATGCCAAAGAAAATTGCATAAATACGTAAGTATGTTAAAAAAGGACATAAATATTCACCATTAAAATACCAAAAGTGCAAAGAATCTTAAAAATTATATATGGAATGTATATCCAATATGTGCAAAATTGCATAAAAATAAATCAGTGGGTAAGTGATCTGTGATAATTGTGCGAGATATATAAAAAATTCATACAGTACTTATTTCATCAAGAAGCGATCAATAAACAAGATTAAATATATATATAAATAAAAAAATATAGAAGAAATAGGAGAAAATATATATATAAAAAATATGAAAAAATATATTTAAAAAATATATATATATATATATAAAAAAATATATAATATATCTTAAAGTAAAATAAGTGTAACAAGTCTCTTAGTGCAAATTTTGGACGTCTATTTCTTGGTCCAATGTGCAACAGTAGTGGAAGTGTGGAAGTGTTTCACAAGGACACTTTGTGCTGCTATCTTAATATTCGGTGGTACTGTGCCTTTAAGTGATGTGCTAAAGGTCTTCAGTGTCACTGACACCTGTGGCTAAAATGAATGGTTACCTTACTGCTGTAAGGTATACAGCATGTAGTAAAATTTGAAGGAATGGATCCCTCCGGATGGGCCTTTTCCTAGGCGTTCCTATGGGGTGAAGCCAGGAGGACGGGGGGGGGGGGGAAGGGGGGGGTCCTTTCTTTGCCTTTCCGCTTTCCGCGTCAGTAACTTGAATCACTCAGGCAGGTACTCAATGTATTAGAAAGAAGATAAAAGAGGCCTACCATGGTGCAGTATGTTGCAAAAAGTATTGGCGTTTATTCAAGTAAAACAGGTAAAAAACTCACATTTTCTTAGTGTCAGTAGTACATTGTAAAAACGAGCGCCGCGCTCGTACCTATGCGTCTGTTCCGGTGTCTCTATTGCCTCTTGGACACGAGTTTGGTCCCTACGGTGTACGCAGCACCTTTTTTATCTTCTTTTAGTATATTGTCACCTATTTCCGTTTAGCGCAGGAGTACCCACTCTACATTCCTAATCTCCATTATAGACTCTTATGTGACTGTACAACTTTTGTACGTCTTACCTTGTTGTACAACTTTAACATTCAATAAAAAAAGACTGGTTTAATAAAAAAATATCCCTCACTGCTGCCATCATTTAACCTCCCTGGCGGTATGATTATTTCAGATTTTAGATGCTGAAAGCCGTACAATTATTTTGCATGGAAATTTGGCGTTTTATATTGTAGTCCTGTAATTCTTAGGAATAACTCACTTAAATCTGTCCAAACCAGAGTCTAGTAGACATCCCGGGTATGATAACGTTTGAAAAATGAACTCATAAATTATAATATAATAAATAACTAAATAATTATACCAAATAATAATATAATAATAATAAAAAATATTCAATAATGTAATCAAATCAAAAACACAGAAATTTGCTCAGTTGCAGAATTGTCGCTGTCGTTACTTTTCAGTGTTTGATGACGGATCTCCCCACAAATCACTATCGCTCAATTCTGCGAGTGATTCTAATTTATTATCGCTGTTTTCTAGCTGGTCTAAAACCACTTTTGCTGTAAAGCGACAGATTTGGTTGCTATGGACAATCTCCAGTTTCCAGGCAGAAAGAACAGTTTTTATAATATAAAACTGCATGCAGGACACTGGGCAGACCACTAGGGACAAAGGGGATGTGAAATAATTACATACAGCAATGTAATCTGTAAGATTACATTATACTGTATGTAATGTGTGTGTTTTACTTTTTGAGTTTGGGGTTGTTCTCCGTTCCCGCGCGTTGCAACGTTCGCAGGGAGCGGAGCTCAGCTCCATGATGAATCGAGCGGAGGATGAGCCGCTCACACGGGGGGTGGGGGGCATCGCTGGATCCAGGGGATAAGGTAAGTAAACTCATCCTAGATCCAGTGATGCGATCTGGCTCGGGGTTACCGCTAATGGTACTGCATTTTCACCCCGAGCCAGACTCGGGAATACCGCCAGGGGGGTTAAAGCATGGGTGTCAACCTGTGGCCCTCCAGCTATTGCAGAACTATAAGTCCTATGAGGCATTTTAAGGCTGACAGTTACAAGTATGACTCCCAAAGGCATGATGGAACTTGTAGTTCCACAACAGCTGGAGGGCCACAGCTTGAGCGCCTCTGATTTAAAGTATATCAAAAGGGATTAGAATACCTGTCAGTTTATATTGCTGTCTGTGTGCCTGTTAAGGAGAGTCATACTCTCTATTTGTCCTGTTTACAGTTATCATTGAAAGTGAAAGTAAAAGAAAAGAAAATCCCAAATTTTGGGTTGTCCCCAGAAAAGTAATAGAGGGGAAATCTTCCAATGGTGATACTAGTTCTGGTGACCTGGGGGGCCAAAGGAATTCCCTTCATTTTCAGGAATTTCCTCCCACTTCCTTTTTTGCTATGGGACAGGAAGTGAAGGGAAATCTCTGCAATGGGACACAGATGATGGAAAAAAATCTGACAGAGGTTAAACCTTTCTTGCTTTATCCAAATAAAAAATAAAATAAAAAAGGTTTTGCATATAGATCTACTTTAAATACCTTTGAGGAAAATAAGGTAAGTCAAGATTTAACAGCGTCTTTTGAGCTGTCATGGATGGGTCGCCTAGCGGCCTTCAAAATGATGCATCTCCCCCAAATTCTATACTTGTTCCGGACACTCCCTATTGTTATCCTTGCCAAATACTTCAGATCCCTACAGTCTTTACTCTCCTCCTACATGTGGCAGGGTAAAAAGAGCAGAAGCGTGCACACAAAATTGATTAAACACCGTAGGGCAGGGGGTGCCGGATATGTAGACTTCCAGGACTATTATATGGCATCAGTATTGACCCAAACTAAGGATTGGTTCTCATCCTCTCCACTCACGGTGTGGGGACAAATTGAAGCCTCTCTTATCCCGGGGAAAAATCTCTCCGCATTGCTCCTCTCTAACCCTAGATCTCCCCCGCTGTATACACATATTCCCCCAACAATGGTTGCTACAGCCCAAGTTTGGAAAAAATTTGTACGTCTCAGTCAATCCTACCCTACTAAAACCGTCATACAAACCCCCTTGCTAGTAATGCATTACAAGATAGACCTAATCTCTTTTAACCAATGGCAGCAGAATGGCATCCTATATATTAACCTCCCTGGCGGTACGATTATTTCGGATTTTAGGTGCTAAAAGCGGTACCATTATTTTGCATGAAAATTTGGCGTTTTATATTGTAGTCCTGTAATTCTTAGGAATAACTCTCTTAAATCTGTCCAAACCAGAGTCTAGCAGACATCCCGGGTATGATAAAGTTTGAAAAATGAAATCATAAATTATAATATAATAAATAACTATAAATAATTGTACCAAATAATAATATAACAATAATAAAAATTATTCAATAATGTAATCAAATCAAAAACACTGAAATTTGCTGAGTTGCAGAATTGTCACTGTCATTACTTTTCAGTATTTGATGACGGATCTCCCCACAAATCACTATCGCTCAATTCTGCGAGTGATTACAATTTAGTATCACTGTTTTCTAGCTGGTCTAAAACAATTTTTGATGTAAAATGACAGTTTGGTCGCTATGGACAATCTCCAGTTTCCAGGCATAAAGAACAGTTTTTATTATATAAAACTGCATGCAGAGCACTGGGCAGACCACTAGGGACAAAGGGGATGTGAAATATTTACATACAGCAATGTAATCTGTAAGATTACATTATACTGTATGTATACTGTCTGTTTCACTTTTTGAATTTGGCGCCCATCTCCGTCCCCGTGCGTCGCAACGCTCGCAGGGCATGGAGATCGGCTCCGTGATAGATTGAGCGAGGCACGGCTCGCTCGTACAGCGGGGAGACAACGCTGGATCCGAGGGAGAAGGTAAGTAAACCTCCTCCTGGATCCAGCGATGCAGTCCCGAGTCTGGCTCGGGGGTTACCGCTAATGGTACAAAAATTCCACCCCGAGCCAGACTCGGGAAGACCGTCAGGGGGGTTAATGATCTCTTGACCAATAACAAACTTAAAACCTTCCAAGATCTACAAGAGGAATATCACATTCCTGACACTGACCTCTACCTCTATCTCCGAGCGAGACACTACCTACTCGCAACCCCAAAATGGACTTGCGAAATACCCCACCCTGCTTGGAAATTTTTCAAAACCCAATCAAATACCAGTAAAGGTATTTCCCTTTTTTATAATATACTCCAGCAGAAAAGCGTATTTACCAAAAATAACTCTCTGCTTACATGGGAATCAGAACTAGGCCATGCGTACACTTCGGAACAATGGGCTAAAGCATATAATTCCACCTTTAAAGTTACCAAATGCTCCAATCTTTGGGAACTATCCATTAAGATAACACAGCGATGGTACTTGACTCCTACAAGGGTATCAAAATTTTATAAATCTCAAAGCGATCAATGCTGGAGACAATGTGACAACAAAGGGAACATGCTCCACACATTTTGGAGCTGCCCCAGGCTGGCACCCTTTTGGGAGTCAATTTTCCACCTAATATCTGACATAGCCCATGTACCAATAATACAACAGCCCAGTCTAGCAATCCTCTCCCTAGACCTAGATCTGTATCCTAAACAAGTCAGACATGTTATACTACATGTCTTACTCTCTGCCAGACTATGTATTGCTCGACTGTGGAAAAATCCATCACCACCCATGCTGGGAGAGGTGGTGAGACTGGCCCACCTACACTTTACCTACGAACAGACAATTGCACGTTGCCAGGGTACCCGACAATACACCTCCTAGGTATGGCTCCCATGGTCAACATGGGTCAACAATAATAATTTACTTCCTTTACCGTAAAAGCAGCATCAAAAATCTGGCTGCAGATATCCAAACACAGAGTCGTCAGATCTACTATCTTTTGCATTATAGTTATGTTGTCACGCATACGTATTATGATCTTTCTCCTTTAGTTAACTCTATTGTATTAACCGAATGGTATTCTGTTCATCATTAGAGGGGTGGACTTGCCTCCTGGTCACAACCTTGATCCCGTGAGGGGTGTCCAGGTGGGGAGCTCCAATGTCCCTTCAGACAATTTAGTAACAAGATAACATTTCTACTGCTGTATATCGCCTGTATTTTGAAAGTCTGTGTGGTTACTTATGTACTTCGATCTATACTGGACTGCGTCCAATACCGACTGATCTACAAATGTTTGTATTCTGTTAAACTCTAATAAAAATCATATTGGGAAAAAAAAAAAAAAAGATTTAACAGCAGACTAGAAATGCCAAATAAGTTCCTACATGGCCCTACCACTTTAAACTCTAATCATAAGTCTATCCATAAATGTAGGCTTAAAGAGGAGCTCCAGTCTCCCCTCAAAAAAATTGAAAGTCAGCAGCTACAAATACTGAAGCTGCTTACTTTTAATATAAGGATACCTGTACAGGGATGCAGCGATGTTGGCATCTGAGCTGATTCTTTAATCAGTTTTGGGTGCAGGCGCAAGCATCTTAACTAACGTTGCAGCCAGTTCCCTACTGCGCATGTGCGAGTTGTGCTGTGCTTTCTGAATGGTCCTACTGTATTCTGGGACCTGTGTGTGTCCCAGAAGGCAGCGAAGGGGAAGAGGAGGGGCCGGCGATCTTACCCGCAAGTGAGAGTGGGTACCTGTCAAAACCAGGTACCTGCCCCCCCCCCCCCCCCAAAAAGTTGCAAATGGGGCAGTAGAGGGGAGAGGGTGCGGACAAGCGAAGCTACCCCTTTTGCATGGAGCTTTGCTTTAAGCATTCAAAAAATACATGTGTGCAAATTAAAATAAAAATAACTCTCAGAATATTTATTTTACCCAAAAAATTTATGTTTTTTGTCTTTCATGTATTTTCAGATCATGCTAACACACTGAGTGTGAGTATTCCTAAAGAGGCTCCTCTAAATGTTCTGCTTGGACACTCAGTCACCATCCCCTGTTACTTCATCAATGATGTGGAACATTTGACCGTGGCCCCCTCAACAGCACCATTATCCCCTAGGGTCAAGTGGAGCAGACACAACAAAGGACACGAAACAGTCTTACTGGTGGCCACTGATGGCCAAATCCGTGTCAATGAAGCCTACAAAGGACGTATTTCTTTACCAAACTATTCTCTCATCCCTTCTGATGTCAGTCTGGAAATTGTGAACCTGTTGTCCAGTGATTCAGGAGTCTACCGCTGTGAAATAATGCATGGGATCGAAGACAGCCACGATACAGTCAAACTCAATGTAAAAGGTAAGGTTAACTCACCCATGATTAATCCTTTCTTGATTATTCTAAAATACAGTTTAAGGTTACATTTATTGAAAAGTGGTGGTGTCTACTGATTCAGGAATGTCAAAATTACAAAGTAAAATTTTGTTAAATGGACATTCAGGTCAGAAGTTTGACTGAAAGCTTGTCAATGACATATATAAAAATCTGATACCATGCTAAAAAATGATAAAGAATTACCTATGAGATGAAGGAGCTTCTTCTGAACCATGTAATGTGTGTGATGACTTGTATTTTGTGTTTTGGAAGGAAATTGAGAGTAAATATGTGATTATGTTGTTGGGTTTTTCTTACTTATTCTTGTATTACTTTGAATTCACAAGCTGGAGAGTAGCAGAATTTTCTTGTAAATGCCAAATATATATATTTTCTTCTGCAATGTGCATGCCGAATATATTATTTTTGAACTATCTGAAAAATACCTCCTGCTAATCCTACCTGATTATTTTTATTTTTTTTAACTCTTCTCACGCTCTTCTTATGTTTCTAATTTATAATTTAAAAAGTTGAAAAAAAAAGACACAGGGGTTCATTTACTAAAACTGGAGAGTGCAAAAGCTGGTGCATCTGTGGATGGTAGCCAATCAGCTGCTAATGTCAGCTTGTTCAATCAAGCTTTGACAAAAAAAAAAAAACTGGAAGCTGATTGGTTTCTATGAAGGTTTCTATGAAGAGCTGCACCAGATTTCATGCTCTCCTGTTTTTGTAAATCAACCCCACAGTTCCATCCAGTTCTGGATTGATGACCAAAACAAAGATGACGATGAACCAGTGTTTTGTAAAGGGGTAGAATTATTGCTACAGTATATATCTGGAATGTATGACCTTTAATGCATAACAGTCTTTTGCTAGCTTTGTTATCCATGGGTTTGCATTGCATGCTATTGCTAACTCTGTGATACAAGCTACAAGCACCCCCAGATCCTTATCTATCACTGATTTTCCCAGGGAAGCCCCTATTAATGTTTATTTTGCATATGTATTTTTTGATACCCAAGTGCATAACTTTACATTTCTCAATACTGAACCTCATCTGCCATGTAGCTACCCAATTCCTATGTGTCGAGAGACTTATTGAGTCAACCCAGTTCTTTGTTTTACATGTGTGGCTGCCATACACAGGTAGTCAATGTTCTATTTTCAAAAAGAAAGTCTACTTTCCCATATGGTTTGGCCTTGCAGTTAGCTAGCATGAAACATGAGATATTGGGGTTGATTCACTAAAGGAAAATAGGCTATTCTTTATTCTACTTTCCCATATGGTTTGGCCTTGCAGTTACTGTAGCTAGCATGAAATAGACAGGTGCATTCGTTTTCATCCCAATGCATTTTCTTCCGAATTTTGGGTATTTAACAAGCAATAATGAACGCACAGAATCTGAAAACCAAAAGATCCGACATAAACAAATGCTTTATTTTTGTTCGCTATAGATAGGAGATTCAACATGGCGCTGACAATAGCGATCTGTGTCCATCAAACCTGTGGTCGAATGTGCCTAACCTTAGCTCTATTAGTCCAAGATTATTCTACATAGAGAGAAAAGATTTGACATAGAGAAAAAAGATTCGACATAGAGAGACAATAGCAAAAAAGGTTGAATGTGCCTAACCAAACTGTATTAGTCCAAGATTATTCGACATAGAGAGAAAAGATTTGACATGAAGATTCGACGAAGCAGTCGCCGCAAGCAGATATTTATGGTCAAATGCTCCCCCATAGGCTATAGAAGAATGCTAATGCTGGTTGACTAGTAATAATAATTAATAAATATAATTATTACTAGTGTCATACAACATTAGAATTCTACTATAACTTGTAGGTGAAACATTCGACCGGAAATGTACGGTTGCAGCGTCGTTTCCTGCTCCATCGAATCTTCTTAAAACATTCGACAGACACCATAAGCCTCAATGACAGATTCAACCTTAATTATTTCGGATTTTTGGACGAATGCATTTTTTAACAAAACAAAATAAATAAAAACGAATTTTGGGAGTAACTAAATAAATTCCGAAACAAAATATTTCAGTGTGCACATGTCTAGCATGCAACAAGAGATATTGGGGTTGATTCACTAAAGGAAAATAGGCTATTCTTTGCAAAGAATACTCATTTGCAAGGAAAGTAAGAAATACCACATTTTTGCTTGCACATGCTCGGATGATGGAATAAAGAAGAAAAAACAAAGAATGATAATTAAATTGGTAGCCACCAGTAGACCCAAATGAAAGAGAGAGCACTCAATTGAATAAAAATCCAAATGTATTAAACATCATTATAAAAACCACTTTAAATCAAAAAATTGATTCAAGACAGATGAATACGTAATATATACATGTAATATTATCCCAAATAGGTAAATCCTATATAAGCACAGAATAACCTGTAGGCATGCCCACAGGTATGGTAAGTATGTAGCTGGTGTTAGAGATGATCTTCAACATCAGGGCCCCACAGGAAATTACATGTGATCCCCTGGTACTGTGATATCCTTTGGGGCCCTGATATGGAAGATCATCTCTAAAACCATCTACATACTCACCATATCTATGGGCATACACATACCTACAGGTTAGTCTGTGCTTATATTTAATTTACCTATTTGGGATAATATTACATGTATATATCATGTATTCACCTGTCTTGAATCAGTTTTTTTATTTTAAGTGGTTTTTATAATGATGTTTAATACATTTGGATTTCATTTAGGTCTACTGGTGGCTATCAGTTTAAAGTCCATTATAATTATTTGTTTTTTCTTCTTTATCTACATTTGGTTGTGGTGCCACATTCTGAGTCATGTCTCAATAATTTTTCATTTTTAGTTTGGATGATGGAAGTCAGCAGAGCTACACCTCATTCACTATGGTCTGGGGAAAATTCCCTTGCAGTGTGAACAGTTTATTTGCCTTTAGTAACTCAACCACATTGATTTATTAAACCACTCTACATTTTGATACACTGATACCTCACTGGTGGTCTTGTGTTTTGGTATCCGGTTGCTCTTTGGATTATGCTATTAAATAACCACTCTGGTGCACCAGTTACTTCATTGAAATTAACCACACCCCTTTAGCAATTTTACTGCTACAGAGCTGCAGCTGTGTGCTGAATCATGTATATATGCGTGATCCGACTCTTCCGGGAAGCAGGCATGAACGTTTATACAAAGCAAGAGCTGATCAGTGGGTACCGCACACCCCATGTCCACCAGCACCCGCCGATAATCCTGCAGAGACACAGAAAGGTGGTCTGCCTATGTAAACAAGGCAGATCGCTGTTCTGACAGGAGGGAAGGCATGGATCCTGTGTCTCTGCAAAGCAGTGACAAGGATCCATGTCTTCCCCTAGTAAAAGTACCTCCCACACTATAGTAAAATATGGCTAGGCACACTTAACCCTTTGATCACCCCCAGTCAGTGTCATAAGTACAGTGACAGTGCATAATGTTTAGCACTGATCACTCTGTTAGTTTCACTGGTCCCCAAAAAGTGTCAAAAGTGTCAGTTAGTGTCCGAGTGTCTGCTGAAATAACGCAGTCCCGCAATAAGACGCTGATCACCGACATTACTAGTAAAAAAAGCAAATGAAAATAAATAAATATATCCCGTAGTTTGTAGATGCTATAACTTTTGCGCAAACCAATCAATATATGCTTATTGACATTTTTTTACCAAAAATATGTAGCAGAATACATATTGGCCGACATTTATGAAGAATTTTTTTTTCCATTTTTCTTTTTATTGGATTTTTTTATAGCAGAAAGTAAAAAAATGTTTTTTTTTTCAAAATTGTCAGCCTTTTTTTGTTCAGAGAGTAAACATTAAAATCCGCAGAGGTGATTAAATACCATCAAAAGAAATCTCTATTTGTGGGGAAAAAAAGGACATCAATTTTATTTGGGTACACCGTTGCTTGACCGCACGAATGTCGGTTAAAGTAACACAGTGCCGTATTGAAAAAAATTGGCCTGTTCATGAAGGGGGTAAATCTTTCAGAGCTGAAGTGGTTAATACATAGGACATGAGACTAGCAGTATGGCTACATGAATTTTCTCAGTGCTACATTTCAAATGGATAGAACACAGGAAAGTCTAATCAATACATTGCATCTACCTCCAGCAGTGTTTTCTGAAAATATTTCCTTTAAGAAGTGCCATTATTGGTATACTAGGTTACCGACCAGCTTTGCATTGTTCAGGGAGCAGCTTAAATGTTGTTTTATAATTATTTACTTTACCTTGTTTCTCAATTTACTATTTTGTATTGTGAAAAGCAATATCATCAAAAATTTACTTTTGGTGACACAAATATCTACTCTCAATGTATGTGTTGATCAGCTCCCTTTAAGGCAAATGTCAGGATAAATCATAAAACCTTTATATGTGACTAGCTAAATATGGTATTGAGCTTGGCACCAAATAGCTATTAGACCATCCAGGACTTTAGGCTCATTGAAAATCTGCATTTTAAGTAGTGTCTTTCCTTGTAGGTCATACAAGGTTGCATAAATTCCTTTACTATTTTGAATTATTAGCAATCAATTTGTGTAGTGTAATGACGAACAGTCAGAGAGGAAGGAT
This sequence comes from Lithobates pipiens, assembly GCF_037356315.1. NCBI lineage: Eukaryota > Metazoa > Chordata > Amphibia > Anura > Ranidae > Lithobates > Lithobates pipiens. Next base: position 39,737,696 of record NW_027507903.1, read on the forward strand.
ATACATCTCTAGGGTCACAGAAAAATGCAATAGTTGTATTCCTTTAAAATTTAGGAAGTAAAAAACAGCTTGCCTTTTAGTTGGACAAAGCCACGGGTTTTCTTTATGCACCATTACAACTTTCTAGACACTGGCACCCTAACAACCAATGACGTCATCAGTTAATAAGGAGGATGTATGTTGCCTCCACGGCATTCTTATTTGACCCTCCTCTGCCTCTCTCCCTCAACACTGGGGTGGCATTAGCTGACTGATGTAGAGAATTTGAGGGAGAAGAGAAACATTGGAAAAATAAATCATCTCTAAAATTGGGTGTCCTATGTGTGGATGTTGCTGTATTATGTAGAACTATTAGCATAGTTTTTACATTTTAGAATGGGGTTCCTCAAGACTGTCCATAACATTAAAGGGTGCCTTGAGATTGTCTATAATTTTAAAGGGTGCCTTGAGAATGTCTCAACACTGATCTAAACCCTTTAGATTTTCCTCTTGGAGTAAAAAACAGGCATTTAATTTCAGTACAAGCTGGCACATAAAATGTCTTAAAAGAAAGTTAAAGTGGTATTTAACCCAAAACAAGCATTTATTATATAGCAGCTTAGTTTACCAATCCTTAGATGCAGGGGCGTAACTATAGGGGGTGCAGCAGTCGCGACCGCAACCGGGCCCTGTGATGCAGGGGGTCCATGCAGCCCCCTCTACATATGGCCAGCAGCAGCATAGGCAGCTAGGGGTACCAGTGCACCATGCACACGGGTGGCTGGAGGTGGAGGGTGACTAGCAGAGCTCCATGCTCGACTATCGCACTGGCTGCTCTTTAGTTGTGCATTCCCCGCATGACCTGTGTCCTCAGCCGGCTCCTCAGAGTACCCCTATCCTGCTCCATGCATTGCCGCTCAGTCCGATGTCTGTTCTCCCCAGCCAGAGTCCCACCCCCCCCCCGAGTCCGGCCCACACTGCACTGCATACTTCTCCCGGGTAAACAAACTTTAAGCACACAGATGCAGTGTAGCCCTATGAGAGCCAGCTCCCCGGAGGACACTGCAGGCTTGTCTGCCAGCCCCCCTCCTCCCCCGTCATACACAGATGATGAAAGGTCTTTCTGGGCGATATGCTGATCGCCCATCCAGCACACTGGGTGGAGCCCAGGCCAGCATGGATGAGTGCGCGGCCTACAGCTTGGTCATGGTGAGTGAGAGGACCCCATCCCCCACACACCATTATATACCCCCTCCCTCTCCCCCTGGGGACAGGGACCCCTTCTTACGTGGGGACAGGGACCCCCACCTCCCCTGGGGACTGGGACCCCTTCTCACCTGGGGGCAGTAACTTCATCTGCCCTGGAGAAAAAGGCCTCATCTCTTCTGGGGACGGGGACCCCATCCTGCCTAGGGACAGTCCCCCAATGGGGCACCTAAAAATAAAAAAAAAATTATAAAAAAAAACTACTGATACCAGTGGTGGAACTACAGGGCTCACAAAGGTCATACCTGTGACCACGCCCTGGAGTTCCACCGCCAGACTCGGAGGAAAGGGCCCTGGATGGGGTTCAGGGGGGCCCTTCATGGTTTCTTGCATCAGGGTCCTGAAGGTTCTAGTTACGCCACTGCTTAGATGTGATAACTGACTTATTTTTTAAGGATTTTAATTGTGTCACCTAGTGATTTGGTTATGGAACTTTTATGTTACTAGACACACATCCTAGCTGTTTATACCCAGCTACTGGCTCTTCCACCCTTAGGGATTCTGGTAGCATCCCCAGAACTGTACGTCTATGGCAAGTCTAAGCCCTTGTACACACGGTCGGACATTCCGATGGAAAATGTTCGATCGGACCGTGTTGTCGGATAATCCAACTGTGTGTGGGCTCCATCGGACTGTTTCCGTTGGAATATCTGACGGAAAAAGTTTTAGAGCTGGGCTATAAAACTTTCCGACAACATGATCCGATCGGACTTTGTCCGATTGTGTGTAGAGAATTCCAATTGGACAAAGTGCCACGCATGCTCAGATCAAATTCCTAGACCAAAGCTATTGGTTACTAGCCTGAACGTAGTCCCGTCATAACGAAATAACGCTATCACGTTACATACGATCGGATTTCGGACAAAATCCGTAGGACAAAATCGGACGGACTTTGTTGTCGGAATGTCCGACCGTGTGTACAAGGGCTAAGACTAGAGTCGAAGCCCTCTTCTAGTTGGCTCCAACATTTGAATAATTAGTCTGCTGTTACAGACCTTGCGTCTTTTAGACTCCTACAACAGAAAATACATTTCCTCTATGCCTGCAGTTTGAGGACCTCTATGCAGACTAAAAACATCCTTAGGGGTCTTGGGCCCAACCTGAGACTGCACCAGAGAATTTTTCCTTTGAGAAGGGATTTCTTAAAAGGTTATCTGTGTTCAATGTGGATACCCCGGTGATCCACATTAACAGATTTACCACTAAAAGGGTCAAGGGTATACTTGGATTTGGGGAACCTCTCTAATAGGAATCTGATCTCCTTGGATCCCTGTTTAGGTTAACTGGGTTGGCCCTATGTCCTGTGATGGTTGTATCTATGATCCGTTAAACCATGTTGAAATGTATTAAACTCCTTAGAGAGTATCCTTTCATCATTGGGTTAGGACTTTACATTACAGAGTGGTTCAAGCAGATATCTGAAACCTTTAGCTGTGATGGTTTATTACAAGCTCTGAACTAGTGTCCTACATGGGCAGATGTCTGTACAAATGCATCAGACACTCTGGCTATTTACATCAGATGCTGAGATGTCTAAGAAACACATGATTCATCTTCCCTTTGAGGGGATCTTTGGTATGGCTCGCGACACTGTCATTGGCAACGCCTCATGTGGCTACAGTATGCTCCAACCAGAGCACTGGAGATCTGCAGAAGGGTCAGAGGAGCCTCATCCCTCTACCTCTGAATCAACTCCCAATCTGACCAGTAGCCTGAGATCTAATAATGCATTTTGCAAGCCCTTTGGCATGAGAGTGTGCCCCAATTCTACAAGTGGGGGGGGCTGATCGCCCATCAGGTTGGGTCTCTTTGTATCCGCCCTCCTTGGCTTTTAGGTGCTAAGGTTACCCCCTTTAGCTCACATACTACTTGCATGACTAGACATCACTACTCTTTTTGGAACCTTTGCCTAGGCTCAGAAGTTCAAGCCTTGGGCCTTTTTTCATCCTTAGGCCAGCTGTCGCTGGTTTCTTGTCTCACAGCTCCTGCTGGTACCCTTTGAAGTAGTCACTGTCAGTCCACTTTTAAGTGAATTGCTTCCTGGTCTGAATATCAGTTTGATCCTTTGTGACTTTCTGTGTGTTGTTAACTGTTTCCTTGTCTTGTACAGAATGTCACCTCTGGTTCAGAATTGCGCAGTAGTCCATCTGGTTGTTGCAAATGGTTCCTAGTCCTATCTTAGATCTGTCAGTGGCTGTTGTCCACCCCCAAATTACTAAATTCTTTCGTGGTATGTGGCTTAGTGGATAAAAAAAGAAAATTTTTGACTGTATCTTACCGTAAAATCTTTTTCTTTAAGTCCACTAGACATATAAACCCTCTTCTGTGTTTATTGTCCCTATATACTGCTTGAATCTCAAAACAAATGCATGGTAGTTAGAGGTGGGGTTATATGAGGCTTGATTTCAATGGTTATTCTGTTTGCCAGTGTCCAAACCTTTAGGAGGTAGTTAGCATCACATCATTAAATGTGTTAGCCCCTGTACACACGGTCGGAGATTTCGACTACCAAATCTGTCGGATTTTGTCCGTCGGATTTTGTCCGTCGGATTTTGTCCGTCGGATCTTGTCCGAAACTGTTGCATACACACGGTTGGACTAAGTTGTCGAAAAATCCGATCACTCAGAACGTGATGACGTAATTTCGTTACGATGGGAATACGTTCAGGCTAGTAGCCAATAGCTTTGATGTAGGAATTTGATCTGAGCATGCGTGGCACTTGGTCCGATCAAAATTCTCTACACATGATCGGAGTATGTCCGATCGAACCAGTTGGTCGGGAAATATTTCCAACAAGTTGGAAAATTGGATCAGACGGATATTCCGACGGAATCAGTCCAATGCATACCACACACAGTCGGATTATCCGACAACGCGGTCCGATAGGACACATTCCGACGGATTCTCCGACCGTGTGTACAAGGGCTAAGAATTACTTATTTCATGTGTTTCCCAATAGACTTAATGAAAAAAAATTTAAGTACGTAAAAAATCGTATATTTTTGGACATTCCTAAAGCAATAGATGCTATTTTGAACAGGTGGCTAACCGAGAAAAAAGTACTTCTTTAACTGTGATTGGTTCAGAGGCATTATGTGTAATTTTTTTTTGCCAACTTTAAGCAGTGTTTAGCAGTGTTTTAGCAGTGAAATTTAGCAGTGTTTAATCCTCCCACAGGAAAGATATTCTTTACAGTAAGCGCTGACTAGAGCGGACTAGAGGATCGAATAGCCTAAAAAATTACTGCATTCCTAGAGGAAACAAATTAATGTCTAGTTACAATTTAAGAAATACATAATGAAATGCTGATCCAGTGAGTTATTTAATAACGTAGGACAGGGGTTCTTAAACTTTTTATTCTGAGGATCCAAATAAGAAAATATTACCTTATTGTCGTTAAAAACAAGGATTATTACCGCAAATCTACTGATCCACCTGGACGAACTAGGCTACACAGTCAAATGGTAACTCACCTCAAACACATCCACAGCCCTATTTGGGTCCTCAACCTAGTTTGAGAAAAACTGGCCTAGTGAATGCAATCTGATTTCTTATCATTCAAAGACAGAACTACCTTTAGGAGCTTTTGTCTTCTTCAGAATCAACCAAGAATAAAGGGTTCTGTAAATTCTAATGCCGCGTACACACGACCGGACTTTCCACCAGAATAAACTCTGACGGTCTTCCCACCAGAGTTCCGACCAAACTGACTTTCCCACACACGATCACACTAAAGTCCGTTCGTTTCGAACGCGATGATGTACGACGGGACTAGAAAAGGAAGTTCAACAGCCAGTAGCCAATAGCTGCCCTTGCGTCATATTTGGTCCGTCGGACCAGCCTACAGACGAACAGTTTTCCCGATAGAAATTGATTCTGTCAGAAAGATTTAAAACATGTTCTATTTCTAGGTCAGTCAGAATTTTTGAAGAAAAAAGTCAGATGAAGCCCACACACGATCGGACAATCCGACATAATGATTTTGTCTGACCCTTTCTGCCAGAAAGTCCGGTCGTTTCTGGCAAGAGCAACGCATATCTTCTGTATTTGCCATAAATTTTCTAGCCAACATTTTTGGTTTAGTTATCATTTGAGGATTGTTTCATTGGATTGTCATATTTGAGAAATATATGGAGAACACGCCTATAAGACTTGAATACAGCCTCAAGTTCAAGGTAGTTTTACTTCCCCCTAATATCATAATCATAGGCTGTGAGCCCATATTTTTTAAAGTGTGAAGGGAGGTGAAGTCAAACTACCTTCACATGTAAAGAAGAAGCAGTATATTTTTTCAAATGTCCCCAAATTTCGGATGTTTTAAGTGAATATAGTTTCACTTCGACTAGTAAATTGATAAAGCAGTCCTTTGCAACCCTTAAACATTTACTTCTGTATGCCTGGGTCCTTTTCTGGAACCTACACCCCTACTTTCAGGAGAGTGGTTTCTCACCCCCCTCATTAAAGACTTGAGAATACATTACTTCCCTTTGGGTTAATTGAGTATGTGTGGCAGAGTTATTCTGTCCAAAACCTCACCCCAATTTCTTAGACTGATCTTAGTAATTTAAATAGGTAATCTTCATCCTATGACTGGAATTCACAAAGCAGATAGATGGAAAGCCTGCACTCCAGTGTGGGACTTGGGCAGCCCATAGATGATACAGGTTTTTTTCATTCAACTAACTGACCCAATTCCCTCATCCACACAATTTGAAATGGATGGGAAAATCCTCCCCGCTGAGCTATGGCATTCTGACAGTGAGGGGGCATCCCCGCAATCAGAATACACTGATCAACGTTGTAGGCTATAGCCTGCAGCGCTAATCGAGCTGAGAAAATCTGACAGAGTGGTTGTAGAGAAGTTGATCTGGGTTCATACATGGATGGATATTCAGCTGTTGCTTGCTGAACTGGTCAGATTTTGACCAGATATGGCCTGCTTAAGGGCCTAAGGAGCTTTGGAGTTAACTAATAGGGACTTGAAAGAAGCACAGTTGGTATCAAAAATATTAAATGTAACATAAGTTTTCACAAAAATCAAAAGTTAAATGGCATAAAAAAAAAATTGATTTGATCATTCTAATTCTAGTTTATATTTAGAACTTTAGATAATAATAAAAAAAAACATCTTCTGAAGTCCAAAGTGCTCTTGCCACCATTATAGCATTGTTTCCGTATAGGTTCTATAATCAAATGCAAATTATTATCTCTTCTTATTCTCTGCTTCTTTATTGTTTTATTTCAGGGATTGTTTTCCACTACAGAGCAATCTCCACAAGATACACTTTGAATTTTGAAAATGCCAAAAAAGCTTGTATACAGAACAATGCTGTCATTGCTACCCCCGAACAACTCCAGTCAGCCTATGATGATGGCTATCACCAATGTGATGCTGGTTGGCTTTCTGATCAGACAGTGAGGTAAGAAGCATCATCACCTTTTTTTATATAATTATGATCATTTTGGCTTTTGGACATCTAAGAATCTGTTGCAATTTAGGTACACAAGAAAATTCCTTCTACAAAAATCTTAGTAAAGGTAAAATTTTTCTGCTTTCGACGGATAATCTTGTTCACAATTTGAGTCATTGGGGTTGAATTACTAAAAAATGTTAACTTTACAAGGGAAGTTGCACTTTGTGAGGGAATCTTCTACAGAGTTTAACCTCCCTGGCGGTAATCCCGAATCTGGCTCGGGTTGGGATTTTACTATCATAAGCGGTAACCCCGAGCCAGACTCGGGATTGCATCGCTGGATACAGGGAGGACACGGAGAAGTTACTTACCTTGTCCCCTGGATCCAGCGATGTCCTCCGCGCTGTGTGATTGAGCTGTCCTCCGCTCGACTCACACAGTGCCGAATGCTTGCGAGCTCCGTTCCCTGTGACGTTATGGCGCACGGGAGCGGAGATCGGCGCCAAATTCAAAAAAGTTAAAGTACACAAAACACACACAGTGCTGTAATCTTACAGATTACAGTACTGTATGAAAAAATTACACACCCCCTTTGTCCCTAGCGGTCTGTGCAGTGCCCTGCATGCACTTTTATATTATAAATACTGTTTTTTTTGCCTGGAATTTGGAGATTGTCCATAGCAACCAGAAAGTGTCCCTTTTTCAGTGTTTTAGGATTTGATTACATTATTGAATAATTTGTATTATTATTTATTATATTATAAACTTTATCATACCCGGGATGTCTGCTAGACTCTGGTTTGAACAGATTTAAGAGAGTTATTCCTAAGAATTACAGGACTACAATATAAGACGCCAAATTTCCATGCAAAATAATTGTACCGCTTTCAGCACCTAAAACCAGAATGAATAATACCGACAGGGAGGTTTATGAATATGGTGAAGCTCTTCTGACATCCAGAAGAGGTCTCCTTCCAGGCTTACCTGCTTTCTATTTATCCATTATCTTGCATGTGCTTCCACTGTGGAGGTTCTCAAAAAATTATATAGTTAGGACAGCAGATAATACTGGGGTGCTCTGAAGTGGCTCTGCAGCTTTAGCATGCTTTTGGAAATGAGTGCAAATTAAACCCCTTCTACATTCTTGAATTTATCTGGTGCCTTTAAAATCCCAAAGTCCCTATTTTTCCCCCTTTTTAAAACCTGTTTTTAACGCAAGCCGTTAGACAGGATAATTAATTTTTTGCATGCTGGTTGGTGAGTTGAGCTGGGAATTGTCTTTGTTTTTTATATCCATCACCCAACCACGTGCAATCAAAAATACTGTTTATTTAATTTTCCTTGCATGTTATTGGGGGTTATTTTTACACGTTTTTCTGTATGCGCTGAGGGAAAATGACCTTGAAATATGCAACTTCCCTTGCAAAGTGAAGGCTTATTTCCCTTTATTAACTCAACCCTATTGTGCAAGATTAACCATAGATGGGTGGACATCTCACATCTCACAGAGGGAACGGACAATGAGCCATCTGCCGAACCTCTTCACACAGATAGGACCCCAATCTTTTCCACAATCTAGCCAATGCTACTTAGAGCCTCCCCATGTTGCTTCCTCGTTTTATTTCTTACAGATCACTATCATTCTCATGTCTCATTAAAACAGTGCTGCTCAGTCCTTCGCCACTACTAGCTGGTTACAAGGCATTTTTATTTTTATTCTTAGTATTTTATTCTTATCTTAAATATATCAGCAATAGTGCTGCAAAAGACTTAACCTCTACTATTTACACATTTTTAATACCCAGTAAACATCATCCGCAGTATATCACCAGTTCCTATTTCCCTACCCCAGCTGTTACTATTTGGTTTAACCCAGTTTTGACATAGAGTAATTGGGAGGCATTTGCTAATTTGTAGGTAGGGATTAGTGCCCCTTTTAGGGAGACCTCTCCCCTGGGTGGATACTGTAGGTTTGGCTTGTTTAGTCTCTAGGGCCAGGAGACGGTCAATGAGAAAAGGTAGACTATAGAAACTATCATGTTGAGTTTCATTTTCTGGAAGAAGTCCTTGAGGTAGGCCTGATATAGGCCCTATTGGAGAATGCGCCAAAAGCAAAAAGACACTTACAGTGATAACTAGAAGTCTGGGCCGGAATACTTATGTTAAATTAAAAGTTGAAATGTGCAATGTACACTCTGTTACTGGAACAGTAAGACATCATAAAGGCTGAATGTGTGGATTTTTTTTCTGGAGGTGGGCTAAGGTGGCGTAGTTTCTTAATGTTACATGTGTGTGATACCCTATCTTGTTCCTGTTACAGAAGGATGATGGGAGGTACCCTTGGCCAACCTGTTTGTTGCTGGTGGTGAATCGGCGCCCTACTTACAAATCAACTCCTCTTGCACATACATTTTTAGTGTCTCAACAATGGCCACTGACAAACATCAATGCAGTATGTTTTACACAGGGTCTGTTAACAGATTCAGGTCAAATTAGGAAATCAAATGTAATTGAAATTGATAGGGACAGATTTAGGACATTAGGGATAGTTTCCTGCATCCCTTATGTGTACATCAATGTCATTTTACATAAATTTAATCGAAGTAAAACAAAAAATATTATCTTTATCAAATCCATGCACTTGTGCTCAACATTCCCATCTATCTCATGTTATCGAAATGAAAAATATGATTGTTTTTTTTATTTCCCTAAACTCAAAATCAAATTTTTTTTCTTTTCCTCATGTACTAAAATAATGATGAGTCAATAGTCAAATAGTATTTGAGGAGGTATGTATACAAATTTTGGAAAATAACAAGAGGCACTAGAAAGTTGTTGCTCATAGAGGGAAACAGACGCTGATCAAGGATGAAGATCTGTAAGAGACTGTATTTTGTATAATATCTCACTTTATTCCTCACTACAGGTATCCAATTCATAATCCACGTGAACCCTGCTATGGTGACAAAGAAACGTTCCCCGGAGTTAGAACTTACGGTGTTCGAGAAACTGATGAGACCTATGATGTATATTGCTATGCTGAAGAAATGGAAGGTGTGTCTATCTATCTATCTATCTATCTATCTATCTATCTATCTATCTATCTATCTATCTATCTATCTATCTATCTTTCTATCATTATCTATTAATCTATCAATCTATCATTCTGTCTATATATTTATCTATCTATCCAACTATCCATTAATCAATAATTATCTATCTATCTATCTATCTATCTATCTATATCCACCCATCTAATTATGCATCTATTTCCTATCTATATATCCCTCTATTATCTACCCCGTTTTCCTGAAAATAAGACCTAGTGCGATTGTCGGTGATGGCTGCAATATAAGCCCTACCCCCCAAATAAGCCCTAGTTAAAGTCCTTGTATCTATCTATCTATCTATCTATCTATCTATCTATCTATCTATCTATCTATCTATATATCTATCTCTCGCTCTCTCTCTCTCTATCCATCAATCCATACAATCATCCATCTAATGCCTATGTATGTATTCCTCTATTATCTACATGTATTAATCCATCTAATTATGTATCTATGTATTTATCTATACATGACCATAGCCGTTGGATGGCAGCAAATAATTAAGTTAATACCTAAATGTGGCCTATCTATCTATCTATCTATCTATCTATCTATCTATCTATCTATCTATCTATCTATCTATCTATCTATCTATCTATCTGTCTGTCTATCTATCTATCTATCTATCTATCTATCTATCTATCTATCTATCTATCTATCTATCTATCTATCTATCTATCTAATCTATCTATCTATCTATCTAATCTATCTATCTATCTATCTAATCTATCTATCTATCTATCTATCTATCTATCTATCTATCTATCTATCTATATCTATCTATCTATCTAATCTATGGCCCATTTTCAATACACATGACTACTGTGTTTTTTCCACAGGTGAAGTGTTTTATGCAACATCTCCTGAAAAGTTCACCTTCCAAGAGGCAGAGAAGCAATGCCAGAACCTTGGAGCTAGACTGGCTACTACAGGAGAGCTTTATCTGGCTTGGCAGACCGGCATGGATGTGTGCAGTGCTGGTTGGCTGGCAGATCGCAGTGTTAGATATCCAATATCCCATAAACGTCCCAACTGTGGTGGAAACTTAGTTGGAGTCAGAACAGTCTATCTCCACCCTAACCAGACGGGATATCCAGATCCTCTGTCTCGTTATGATGCTATTTGCTATAAAGGTTTGTTTTTCCATTTCATTTTGTTAACAAATTTTTAGAGGGAATCACATTATAAGGATATGCAGTGCCAGATTAACACCTCAAGGGGGATTTCTACTGAAGTAGATCTCTGACTCCTATTTCCAGTGTTCATATTATAAGAAGTAATGGGTTTATCTTACTGTCTCAGATCTTGGACATAGTTTAGATTTGGCCAAATCTTATTTCCCTTGTGGGAAAAATAATTATTCTGCTTTTCCTTTTCTACATCCACATCAGTCGACAATAGAACTATTGACAGATGTTCATCAGATATCCATATGTGCATGTAGTAGTAGGAGAGTGTCTAGGATGAGATCACCTTTAACAGAAGCTCCTTTCTCTGGAAGACCTTTCTTACAGCCTGCCAAACACATCCACTCAGCATGAGCACATTAGTTATTAAAATGACACAATTTAGCTCAGTCATGCATAGACTTAAGTCTAAGTGTCCTTACGTGTTCTTTAAACTGCTTTGCTCTTGGAATAGATGATGCTGAAAACATTACTATTCAAACTGTGACACAGCCCGAATTGGAGATCTTCTTCCAGCAAAATGTTACTGAAGTAGAAGCCCGTGGCAGTATTGCTACCTTGGAAGGTCTTGACTTTACCCTCACACCCTCTGAAGACAGCTTTACAGCTACACCAGTCTTTCCAGGAACGCCTCTAAGTCCAGAATTGGTGCCAACAGAAGCCCCGTTGGAAAACATCACAGATGATGGTCTTCAGCTATGGCTGGAAAATGTCACAGCTGTTCCATCTGTTGAAGCTACTGGCACCGTTGAAGAGGGAGTAGTGCCAGTTACTGCTGCCATTGATGCTGCCCAGCCAGAAAAACCCATCTCTGAGACTGGTAAGTGCTAAGCTTATTCAGCCTAACAGCGGTCAGCAGATTCATGCCCTTTGTGCTGGTCTCATTATATACAGTTAAATATATTAAAAGCAGAACCATTAAGAAAATTTTTTTTTATCTATCACTTAAACCAGGGGTATCCAAACCCCTGGTATGGCCCTCTAGTGGTTCAGGAACTACAATTGCCATCATTCCTAGTCATGTCTGTGAATGTCACAGTTTTACAATGTCTAATGTGATGTGGAGTTCCGCAACAGCTGGAGGGCAGTAGTTTGGAGATCCCTGACTTAAAATGTAACCTGAGCAAAAGTGTGTTGCAACCTGTGACGGACCTGTTTTAGTAGAATGTTAAAGTGGAACTCAACTGTATCTGAGCACCACAGACTGAAAACACTATTTAAACTGGAAAAGTGGAAAAGTAGAACTTTAGTCAGAAAATTAAGTCCTGCTACATCCCATCTGGTTGGCCCCTTTTGCAGTTGTAGCTATGTAAAACATTACAAATAAGTGCCTATACTGTTTAAAATCCAGCATTACACGGTCTCATCCCACTCTGCACATGCTCAGTTGCTCTCTATTTTTTGGCACTGTGCCTAAAGTGTAGAGGCTGCACTGTTGACAGTGTAATGGTTTACTGCTGTTCAGAGGCTCTGGGCTTCAGCAAAATGGCAGCCTCCAGCAAGAAGAAACAGGAAAAATGCTGGAGGCACTTTACAGCACATACTAATTTTGGTAGCATAATTATTCATGATACAAGCAAAAAAACTTGTATGCATGTGAAGAAACTCTAGAACCTACCCGCAGCTCAGCCTTGAGGCTTTATGACACCACTGAGGTATCAGTGTCTAACACAAGCATTAGTTCACAACACAGATCAGTTCAGTCCAGCACATGGATGGCTCCAATATAAAACGTAACACAAAAAGGTCCCTTATCTATACAGTGTTCCTTGCTAAAGAATTTTTTTTTTTTATCAAGTTGTTATGGGTAAAGTTCCACTTAAAGCGTTTGTTACCCCAACACTTCATCTTCCTCATACGTGGCTGCTGTACCATGCACCTGTATGAGAAAATCTCCTGTTTTCTTTGTATTGCTTCCTTTATGTAAAATCCCTGGTGTTCCTGCTAGTCCCTTTGCTTTACTATTAAAAACTGACCATACTCGGCAGGAGAGCACACTGTGGTCAGTTCTCCAGCTATGCTGGGAAATTAGTGTGCTCTCCTCCAATGATCAGACTTGTCCTTCCACACCCCACTGCACAGCCATTCACTGGAAAGATCAGTGTGCTGCTGCTTTTCCTCCACCCAGCTCGTATGCAACTGAGAACAGAGGGAATGTGATCACTTATAAAAAAGGGCAAAAGGGTATTTATAATGTTTTTTTTTAAATATCTATATAAACATGTTTTGCATTTAAGTTATATTTTAAACTGAATGGGTTGTTTTAGAAGGTGATTGTTTACAATCATTTTAAATTCACATTTAATATTCAGCCCAAACTCAGCCATCCATCTAAGTCTCCATGCTTTATTTTATTGAGAAATCACTTTTAAAAACATCCCTTAGCATTTCTATCCACAGCCATCTTCAGTAAGAGCAAATGATTCAAATAGCATTTAATTAATGGAATCCATCTGACCTTACCTCAGGCATGCAGGCAGGTAGGTGTGCTTGGCCAAGAAAACCCCTCCTCCCAGCCTCCAGAAGAAAAAATGTATAATGTATGTATAATGAATTTATAAGATCATTTTGGCCTAGGCCAAAAACCAGTAAACAACTGAAGAAAAGTAAAAAAAAAAAAAAGTTTAAAATAAGTAAAGGTGTATCGTTAAAAGAAAAAAAAAATCCTCCAAAAACAAAAACAAAAAAAAAACCTGCCATTTCTGCGTAATGTCAGTCATATTGAAAAATGTACTACTGTAACTCCTCCAAAACCATGCATATATATAATACAATCCATGCCAGATGAACAATAAAGCAGACACTCAATCTGTACCTATCCTTCAAAGTGGGCAGATGACACCAGCTTGGTTCAGTCCATGAATGGCACCACTCAGCAATCCCTACATAGCAAGTATACTTATCTGCTCATCATAGAGAAGTACACACAATCGAATAGGTAGTTGGAAGATAATATGATAAAGAAACACCGTCTGACCAGTTTGGACGATATCCCGGCTGCATCAAAAGCTTGGCACCAATTATTAGTTATGTGTGCGTTTTTATGTGATTTATGATTTCTGAAAAATAAACTTGAACTATATTTTTTGATAATATGTATATCGTGTTCTAGGATGGCCAATGGATGTATGATACATTATACATATTTAATTTCTTATACTGACATACAGTGAGGAAAAAAAAGTATTTGATCCATTGCTGATTATGTGTGTTTGCCCACTGACAAAGAAATGATCAGTCTATAATTTTAATGGTAGGTTTATTATAACAGTGAGAGACAGAATAAGAACAATCCAGAAAATCGCATTTCAAAAAAGTTATAAATCGATTTGCATTTTAATGAGTGAAATACGGTTTTTGATCTCCTATCAATCAGCAAGAAATCTGGCTCCCAGGTGTCTTATATACATGTAGCAGGCATGTTGTAATGCAATTTCTCCTTTTGGCCACAAGATGGAGACAGAGAGATGCTGACTGGTCCTTCCAGAAAAACTGAGAGAGAGAGAGAGAGAGAACACTGGGAAAAAGGCGGAGTTTCAGGAAGTGATGAGGGGACTGAAGAGTGGGAAGTACTGAGGTAAAACACAGAGAGTGCTGACAGGAGATAGAGGAGATGAGATTGCTTAAAAGGGAGGGAGATACCAAGGTTCAAAAAGTCCTTTGCTGGGACACAGTGACACTTAACAGTGAGGAGAGGAGGAGTGTGTGAGGGGAAGGAACTGAGGTGCCAGAGTGAGGAGAGAGGCACACGCTGACACCAGAGACTGTGTACCCCAACAGAGGAGAAGGGATATCCTGAAGCCCAGAAAAAAGGAGAGAGAGAAGAAGAGAGAGAGAGTCTAGGAGCCCAGGAAAAGAAAAGACTTTGACATGACAGTGCAGAGACAGTGAGGAGAGAACAACTGTGCCCAAGATTGTCAGCCAGAGAAAGACAGAGCCTGAGTTGGCAGAAATCCACAACCATTTGGGGAATCTCCTAAGTCTGCAGCGAGTTATCTGGGCCAGTGTGGAGAGAGGATCAGGTGCCATTGAAAGCTACTACAGTGATCGGAGGATACCAATACTTGCTACCATTGCTGGGGAATAAATTCACTGGGAGCTAATTAACCAGTGACTCCATAGCTCTAATACTGCATGCAGGCCTTACTGGCGGCCGCAACGCATGCCAATGAGCTCCAATGAAACTTAGGACTAAGGACTGCCCCTAGTTGTAACTACCTTGAAGCTCTAGCTGCTGGCCAGTTTAAAGGGGTACTATACCTCTGTCTATTCGTTTGAATGTACTCAAAACCTAGTGTGGATTTATAAGTACCCTTGTTGCATTTAAAGTTTATATGCATTGTTTATTGCTAACCTGCCTGCTGAGTGTGTTCAATTCGCTTTAACTGTTACTTATGCTATAATAGTCAATCAATAGTTTAAGCGTATTTATCACTAAACAGGTGTGTGTGTGTGTGGATTTATTGCCATATCCCACAGCAAGGTGAAATGTATTTATCACTCTCACTTGTGTTGTAAATTGCTCTTGCGGTAATTTTATTCAACCAGGTTTACCGGGGGCTGAGGTTGTTCTTGGAGTCGAGACGCAGAACAGAGAACCCAAAATTTAACCAGCGCCTCATTCGGGGGTGGTGCTAGATACAGGTAATGAGCTGAGATTAGGAGCACTCTCTTAAAGGGAGTGCTCCTAATTTCAGCTTGTTACCTGTATAAAAGACACCTGTCCACAGAAGCAATCAATCAATCAGATTCCAATCTCTCTTCCATGGCCAAGATCAAAGAGCTGTCCAAGGGGACAAGATTGTAGACCTACACAAGGCTTGAATGGGCTACAAGACCATCGCCAAGCAGCTTGGTGGGAGAGTGGCAACAGTTGGTGTGATTATTTGCAAATGGAAAAAACACAAAATAACTGTCAACCTCCCTCGGGCTGGGGCTCCATGCAAGATGAGAACTGTGAGGAATCAGTCCAGAACTACACGGGTGAATCTTCTCAATGATCTCAATTCAGCTGGGACTATAGTCACCAAGAAAACAATTGGTAACACACTAGACCGTTAAGGACTAACATCCTGCAGCGCCCACAATGTTCCCCTGCTAAAGAAAGCACATGTATAGACCTGTCTGAAGTTTGTTAATTAACATCTGAATGATTCAGAGGAGAACTGAGTGAAAGTGTTGTGGTCAGATGAGACCAAAATCAAGCTCTTTGGCATCGACTCGCCATGTTTGGAGGAGGAGGAATGCTGCCTATGACCACAACACTTATGCCTATGCCTAGGAACACCATCCTCACCATCAAACATGGAGGTGAAAACATTATGTTTTGGGGGTGTTTTTCTGCTAAGGGGAAGGACAACTTCACCGCATCAAAGGGATGATGGACAGGGCCATGTACCGTTGGATCTTGGGTGAGAACCTACTTCCCAAAGCCAGGGCATTGAAAATGGCTAGTGACCATAACCAAAAACACACTATTATGACCGGCTCAAGAAGAAGCACATTAACCTCCTTGGCGGTATGATTATTTCGGATTTTAGGTGCTAAAAGCGGTACAATTATTTTGCATGAAAATTTGGCGTTTTATATTGTAGTCCTGTAATTCTTAGCAATAACTCACTTAAATCTGTCCAAACCAGAGTCTAGCAGACATCCCGGGTATGATAAAGTTTGAAAAATTAAATCATAAATTATAATATAATAAATAATTATAAATAATTGTACCAAATAATAATATAACAATAATAAAAATTATTCAATAATGTAATCAAATCAAAAACAATGAAATTTGCTGAGTTGCAGAATTGTCACTGTCATTACTTTTCAGTATTTGATGACGGATGTCCCCACAAATCGCTATCGCTCAATTCTGCGAGTGATTCCAATTTATTATCACTGTTTTCTAGCTGGTCTAAAATCATTTTTGATGTAAAGGGACAGTTTTGGTTGCTATGGACAATCTCCAGTTTCCAGGCATAAAGAACAGTTTTTATAATATAAAACTACATGCAGGACACTGGGCAGACCACTAGGGACAAAGGGGATGTGAAATAATTACATACAGCAATGTAATCTGTAAGATTACATTATACTGTATGTATACTGTGTGTTTCACTTTTTGAATTTGGCGCCGATCTCCATCCCCGTGCATCGCAACACTCGCAGGGAACGGAGATCGGCTCCGTGATGAATCGAGCGGAGGACGAGCCGCTCGTACAGCGGGGGGACATTGCTGGATTCAGGGGAGAAGGTAAGTAAGCGTCCTCCTGGATCCAGCGATGCGTTCCCGAGTCTGGCTTGGGGTTACCACTTTTGGTATAAAAATTCCACCCCGAGCCAGACTCGGGAATACCGCCAGGGGGGTTAAGGTGCTGGATGGGACCTAGTGGATGGGTATTCCAGCATGACAATAACTAAAACCACACTATTAGGACAGCCTCAAGAAGAAGCACATTAAGGTCCTGGAGTGGCCTAGCCAGTCTCCAGACCTTAATCCCATAGAAAATATGTGGAGGGAGCTGAAGGTTCGATTTACCAAACGTCAGCCTCACAAGCTTAATGACTTGGAGAGGATCTGCAAAGAGGAGTGGGACAAAATCCCTCATGAGATGTGTGCAAACCTGGTGGCCAACTACAAGAATCGTCTGACCTCTGTAATTTCTGACAAGGGCAACGGGTCAAATACTTATTTCACTCATTAAAATACAAATCAATGTATAACTTTTTTGAAATGTGTTTTTCCGGATTTCTTTGTTGTTATTCTGTCTCTCACTGTTAAAATAAAACTACCATTAAAATTATAGATTGATCATTTCTTTGTCAGGAGGCAAATGTACAACGTACAAAGGGGATCAAATAAGTTTTTCCCTCTATCTATCTATCTATCTATCTATCTATCTATCTATCTATCTATCTATCTATCTATCTATCTATCTATCTATCTATCTCTTGTTTATTTATCATTGATGACAAAAAATAAAGCTATATTTAGCTATTAGCTATCATTAAAATGAATTAATACATAAAAGGTTCTGTTTAGTTAAAGTAAAACAAGAATAACACTTTAGTTGTTTGTGTATAAATCCCTGGTTAATAATGAGTCCCTTACTGTCATGTCAAGGTGTTGTGTTCCATTACCGAGCTGGTTCCAGTCGATATTCCCTGAACTTCAACCAAGCGAAGCAGGCGTGCCTGAACAATCATGCTGCCATCACAACCCCTGCTCAGCTGCAGGCTGCCTATGAAGCTGGTTTCGATCAGTGTGATGCTGGATGGATATCAGACCAAACTGTCAGGTACCCATGTCTAGAACTTAATGAAAGATTGGGACTGCCACAGAGTTTTTGGGCTCTGTAGAATATATACCAAATAATGTCAACATGTTTGACATATCTAAATACCAAGACAAACGACTCTTCAAAATTGGAATATATTTTTAGAACGTGTAGCTTATTTTATTTTTTTTAGACAATAAACAATTTGACTTTAATTTTGAAATGTACCTCAATCAGTGCCAAATATAATACAAAATTCTGATAAGTATCAGTGGATTCTATTAAACTCTTGTCCCAAATGTGATTTGGTGACCAGTTTATTTTATATCCACTAGGTCAAGTTTGTACAAATGCGTGAGTCTTTATATGAAAGGTAGTTTTTTTGTTACACCTTGTCATACCACCATTGCCATAACACTTTTACGATATTGGCCAAACTTTTAAATGTGCTGAGAAAGGTGGTGGCACATTGACATGTAAAATGTGGCATAACACTTTCAGATACATCTGAGTTTCAAAGTAAAGCCCCATTCACACCTGAGCATTTTGAAGCTCCAAAACACTAGAAATCCCATGGTTTTCAATTGTGCTTTTCACACATAAGCGTAATGTTGCTTGAATCTCTTAGCTCCAAAGAGTACATGAGCTTCTTTTGAGCTACAAGCTTGAAGCTTTGGGAGTTTTTGGCCCCAATAGACTTGGGAATGGGAATGGGAAAGCTCCACAAAACATGTGAAAACACATCTATTTTTTTTTGTTTGTTTGTTTTTTTCCTGTAGTAACTAGCTTTCCATTAGCTAATATTAATCCAGGTAAGAAATTCTGAAGCAAAAAATGCCTGTACAAACCCCTAAAAATAAGTGGCTGTAGCACCATCCACAATAGGTTGCTAGGTCAGTTAGGTCAATTTGATTCTTTTGGCTCCTCTGTAATCATTGGAGCAGTGTGTGATTGCTTTGGGCTGTACTGGGTTTCACTGGCTGCAGGTTTCATTTGCTTCCCTCTGCCTTCTGGAGGATTCTAGAATGTAGTGGGCTGGATGAAGCAAATCTTAATATATTAATATATTATAAAAATAATAATTTATTATACTGTAACTATTCAGGGCCGTTTTTAAGGTAGGGCAAAAGGGGCAGCTGCCCTGGGCCCTGTCATTGTTGTGGGGCCCAAAGCAGCTGCTTCATACTTGCCAACTATCCTGGTTTAAATTCCCTTGCCCCTTGAGGTTTTAGTCTTGTGCTGTGTCCCAGGTGATTCACCTGGAGACCTTGTGTTTACATGTAAATTCCCGGCATTCATATGTAAATAGAGGTGGCCGTCGACATTGATATGTATATTATGCCCCCCTAAGGTCATATCCACAGTAATCTCTAGCAACCAATCAACAAGCAGAAATCATGTGCTGTAACCTCTAGCAACTGACCAGTGAGCTGTAATGTGTTCTGTAACCTCTAGCAACCAGTCAGTGAGTGGTAATGATACACTGAAACCTCTGGCAACCAATCGCAATAGCTGCCTGATCTGATTCAGTAAACTGATTTTGAGTCTAGCTGCTATTTATTGTATGTCTCAGAGCAGGTGGAGAGCGAGACTGCATGGGGAGGGGGCCCCCAAGAAAAGTTTTGCCCAGGGTCCAATCAATATTAAAGACGGCCCTGTAACTATTACTTTAATTGTCAACAGTAATTTCAGGCTAATGGCTAAGATGAGTTCAGTCAATACTGAGAATTATCTCTTTTACTTGACATGACTTGTAAAGACTTTAAAACCTATTAAATGTTATGTTGAGTTCTAAATGAACACTAGAGGTTCAAAGTGGATTGATGCTCATTTAACAAAAATGGCAAATCTTTATGGTTCTATAGTTAAACACGCCGCTTATCTGAATTCTTTTTACTTTTGATATTGTATAATGATTTCATGTATCCAGATATCCAATTGTCCAACCTAGAGAGAACTGCAATGGAGACAAGAATGGTTTTCCTGGAGTCAGAAATTATGGAGTGGTGAATCCAGATGAGCAATTTGATGTTTATTGTTATATTGATAAACTACGAGGTACGTGGCCAGAAATAATAAGTGCAAATTTATGTAATTACCTATAAAAATGTAAATTCATGTTGAGGCATGTAAATATCTGACCAAGACCTAAGCCCATCTAAAGTCTTTAGTTTTTGTTTTCCTCTAAGCCCTTGTACACACGGTCGGACATTGCGACAGGAAAATGTCCGAACGGATCGCGTTGTTGGATAATCCGACCTTGTGTGGGCTCCATCGGACTGTTTCCGTCAGAATGTCCGACCAACAAAGTTTGAGAGCTGGATATAAAAATTTTCCGACAACATGATCCGATCGGACTTTGTCGGATCGTTTGTAGAGAATTCCGATCAGACAAAGTGCCACGCATGCTCAGATCAAATTCCTAGACCAAAGCTATTGGTTACTAGCCTGAATGTAGTCCAGTCATAACTAAATAACGTCACCACGTTACGAACGATTGGATTTTCTGACAACTTTGTCCGACCGTGTGTATGCAACACCAGTTTCGGACAAAATCCATAATGTCCGACCATGTGTACAAGGGCTTAGACCGCTAAACAGGCATTTTCAGTGCAAGCCGCAATGGTAAATATTTTTTTATCCCCTTCCCATCCACCCTGGCGTCTCTTTAAATAGTTCAGAAGGCCCGGGACGGGGGCAGTAGGGATTGACAAACTGTCACTGTAGTAAGATGATCAGAAGCTGGTTCCACTAGCTACCAATCTTTACCTTGGACCAAGAGCTTTCAATAACAGCTTGGTTTTTGTGCTGAGAGAGTGCAGTGAGCATCGGTCTGTGTTTGCAAAGCACTTAGATGGGAGACTTGAGATATACATTTTAGTGGAATTTCCAACAGTAGATCAATACCAACAAAATACTGGTGTAGGAACAGTGGTTTGCAGCAGTTACAGTTACATCTTGGTTCCAGCTCCATTAGACCTGGTTCTTCTCTGTTCCTAAGCTTCTACACTACATCTATCTTTGTATCTATCTATCTATCTATCTATCTATCTATCTATCTATCTATCTATCTATCTATCTATCTACCTCTATCATCTAACTAGTATATTATCTATTATCTATTTATCTATTCTAAAGCTATCTATCTATCTATCTATCTATCTATCTATCTATCTATCTATCTATCTATCTATCTATCTATCTATCTATCTATCTATTTATTTGATCATAATAGTGTTGATATTGACATAAATTTGTGACATATACAGTATCTTAAATCATTCTTTTGAAACTGGTTGTAATATTGAATTTAGGTCTTATTCTTCTGAGAAGAAAGGGCGTTATTATAAGTAGTTTGTGTTGCTAGGTCTATATAATTGCTATACATAAATCAAAGAACAAGGTTTACTGTGTTGTAGCTAATGACTTTCAAACTATTTCCAGATACCGCTATATGTAGAGAAAGAAGGTCCTTTACTTCTTTACTAACAACTTCATTGATAAAATGATGCAAAAATAATAAATATCGCCAGAGTGTATTTACTTTTTGTAAATCTTTTTGTTTGGTTTTCTTTTTTCTCTTATAAATATAGTCATTAAATTTGCTGTGGGAATGAATGCGACCATTCAGGTCTTTGGGTACCACATAGGAACATTATGTCATTATATGTAACGTGACATATTTATGCACGCACGCTATGACACACAGAGTCATGTTACATTCTTTGTACATTGTATAGGACCACAAAAATGATTCAATTGTGATATATTTTGGAATACTTCTATAAAAGACGTGTCCTAACTTCCATGTGCTCTTCGTTCTTTGCACTCTTCAAGGTAAAGCTGAGCAAGCTGATCTACCAGTCACCATTCTCTTTCCTTTTCTAAATCTGGTGGCTCACACTTTTGAAGATACTTTTTTTGGTCCAATTCTTCACCTATGATTGCCAGTGCCTGCAGCGTCATAGTGGCGGAGCCTCTGGCACGTGTACAGGTTTTCAGCTGCTTGCCATTTTACTGCCCCTACATCTACAACACAGAACACACAACAAACAGAGCACACTCAGAGCAGGCCCTTTTCCCTGCACAGCCCTGCTCTGGATTATGTGACTACCTCTGCTCTGCCTAAGACACTTTGGGGGTTGATTCACTAACGGCAAATAGGCTGTACACTTTGCAAGGGAAGTTGCACTTAACAAGTACATTTTCCCCAGAGCTTAGTGAATTTGGTGAAGTTTGACATTGCAAAGAATATCCAATCGTGGACATGCTTGCATATGCTTGAATGATGAACATCAGCAGAGCTTCATCTCATTCACTAAGCTCTGGGGAAAATTCTCTTGCAAAGTAAACAGTCTACATAGGGCAACCCCCTGCCATACCTTCAGCTAAGCTGACTAGGAATAATACACGCAAACATTTTTTTAAAATATTAATTAAACCTACCATTTTTCCATTACTTCTTTTGCTTTCTAACAGTTGAGGTAGCGGTTGAATGAACTGTAGTATAACTTTTGGTACTCTAAGACCCCTTTCACACTGGGGCGTTTTTCAGGCGTTTTTCAGGCGCTTTAGCGTTAAAAAAAGCGCCTGTAAAGCGCTTGAAAGAAGCCTCATCTGCAGTCCCAATGTGAAAGCCCAAGTGCTTTAAGAACCCTTTCACAATGTCAGCGCCCGAAAAACGCTCGTAAAGCGCCGCTTAAACTAGCAGCGCTTTACCAGCATTTTTCGAGCGTTATTGGGGCGCTTTTAACCCCTGCTAGTGGCCAAATAAAGGGTTAAAAGCGCCCACAAAACGCTGCTGCCAATAGCGTTTTTCAGGCATTTTTCAGGCGTTTTTCAGGCGTTTTACAGGCGCTTCCCATTGATTTCAATGGGAAGGGGCGCTTTATTCACCGCTCCAAAAGCGCTGCAAAGAAGCTGCTTGCAGGACTTTTTTTGATGCCCTGCCAGCGCAGCGCCTTGGTGTGAAAGCACTCGGGCGTTTACATTGGGATTGCAGTTGCGACTTCTTTCAGGCGTATTTTTTAACGCTAAAGCGCATGAAAAACGCCTGAAAAACGCCCCAGTGTGAAAGGGGTCTAATAGTAGATTTGTTATAGAGGGATATGTATCAGTTCAAAAAAGAGGGAAAACTAGAAGAAAGAGCAGCAGGTAGACTTGGTTGCAAAAGAAGCACAGTCCCTCCAAATGAGGGATCATTGGGAACTCCAGTGCAAAATCATTGGGAACTCTAGTGCAAAATATGGTACAGCTTTGCATAGAAACCAATCAGCTTCCAATTTTTATGTCAAAGCTTAATTGAACAAGCTGAAGTTAGAAGCTGATTGGCTACCACGCACAGCTGCACCAGATTTTAAACTCTCCAGTTTTAGTAAATCAAACCCCTGTGACCTAAGTTGATTATGTGCAGGAAAGTGAAGTATCCTAGTAACCAGTAAAAGTTTATTTTTCTGAAAATAAATTATGGGTGCTTTCTATAACTTTTTTTGTCTAACTACCAATTAAATGTATATTGTATTTAAGAATAAAGGTGCTTTCAACACATTGTTGATTATTGTTCCTTTGATGTCGTATACAGGACAGGTGTTCTTTGCAACCCAACCCGATTACTTCACTTTCCAACAAGCACAAGAGTTTTGTGAAAGCAAAAATGCCACCTTAGCTTCCACTGGGCAACTGTACTCTGCCTGGAAGTCAGGATTCGACAAATGCCGAGCAGGCTGGCTTTCCGATGGAAGCGTTCGCTATCCTATTGTGACACCACGTCGAGTATGTGGAGGTGACCAGCCTGGAGTGCGCACGGTCTATTTGTATTCCAACCAGACAGGTTTCCCGGATCCACTGTCAAAATACAACGCATTTTGTTTCAGGCGTAAGTGTTTCAAATTATTACCCATGAATGTAAATTTAAGAAGACAATTGTGGTATCAATTTGCTTATTGTTCAGTGCCAATAATGCAGACATGTTGTACTGGGCAATAGCATAACATACTAATTTACTGTTTGTATAGACTTTTGTTTACAAGTAGCTCATATGTAGTGTACTAGGGGGTATGTCATTAAAGGGCTTATGTTTTACATCTGTTTTAGATCAGTCTTGCAACCCATTGGTAAATTCACAGCCCAATCACATACCAGGCACTTGGAATTTTGCCTTCATTATTCAATTTTTCAAGGCCTAAAAATGAAAAACTATATGAAAGTGTGGCAGAAAAGATTTATATGCCTTTTAGAATTAGAAGTCACCCTTTCTAAAAGTAACATTTTGATTTGACTTTTTGGCAATCCATTTTACAATGTTGTTAGAATATGTGAACATGAAACTTTTTGTATAAAGCTAAATCGTGTTTTTTTTACGGTCATGAAACCGTATGGTCATGCCTGTCCATTGTTGACATACAGGTGTCAATACCAACCAGATGGTACAGCACAGGAATATAAGACTGACAGAAAACTGAGTGCTGAGTTTAGTGGTATAGCACAATATGGGACCCCCTATTTCTACCAAGGGGCACTGTTACCAAGGTAAATAAAGAGGAACTTCAGCTTGATTTATTTAAAAATCCAGCAGCTACAAATACTGTAGCTGCTGACTTTTTAAGGGGAGTAGAGAGGGCACTACAAGGGATGCCATCCTCGCTTAGGTGATGGTTGCAGAAATGAGAGAAGGTACTGAAAAAAATTGGTCCTCTTCCCCCGTCCTGCCCAAAAAAAAACTGTAACTTCCCTGTAAGTTACAGACTGGGGGGGGGGGGGGGGGAGTGGGGACAAAACCAGTGGGACTTCACTATTTGAGTGTAGTTCTGCTTTAAACATTATAGCATTTCTTTTTTTTTTTTTTGATCCGCTTCTTTGATTTATTTTTATTTTGTCTTGATGATTTATATTGCATCTTTATTTGTCCACAATTTTTTAAGACAGAGTGCTTCTATAACATAGGAGCACTCTGTATTAAATAAATAATGAAGACAATGTAAATACTTTCCTTTCTAGGAGGTGGAGGGTCTAAACTCTTTTATCTTCCAGCATTGCTGCCTCTAGTAAAGTCTTCAGCATTGACACTTCCAGGAGTGTCTTATTCTTGCACCTCCTGCTGCTCACTGACGGTGCCTCCCCTGGTCTCTATGTGACTATACGATTCAGTAGTGATGTCAGTGTCAGAGGGAAGAACCACGCCTTGAAGTGTTAAATGCTTAAAGGGATTGTAAAGTAATTTTTTTTTTTAAATAACAAACATGTTATACTTACCTCCACAGTGCAGCTCGTTTTGCACAGAGTGGCCCCGAACCTGCTCTTCTGGGGTCCCTCGGCGGCTGTGTCGGCTTCCTCCCGCAGGTACTTCTCACATTCATGCGAGCTCCCTTGCATGGTGAGAAGCACCTGCGGGCGCGCTCCCGTGATACAGCCAGTGGCTATAGCCGCTGGCTGTATCACACGGCCCCACCCCAGGCGCTTTGCGTCAGTGGATGTGATTGACAGCAGCGCGAGCCAATGGCGGTGCTGCTTTCCATCCATCCACTCCAGCCAATCAGCAGCCAGGCTGAGCGGTAAAGAGGACGGCGGGGACGAGCGCGGGATTTTCGAGGGGTGAGGTAAATAAAACGGGGGGGCTGGAGGTGCAGGCAGTGTCAGATGTTTTTTCACCTTAATGCATAGAATGCATTAAGGTGAAAAAACATTTACCTTTATAACCCCTTTAAGATTTTACCAGAGGCCCCATTGCTGGGAGGCTAAAGCTGGGTATACATGAACAGTTTTTTTTTTTCATTCAACCGGTTGAACAAAAAAAAAAATGACAGAACCCTGCAGAAGCACAAACAATGTTAATGCAGGGATCTCTCCCACTGTACTGTTGTTTTCTGATATTGGCTGCAAGTGCTGATCAAATGCTGGTTTAACAGCAAGACCAATTGATAGAAGCCGGTTGTTAGACTGGCTTCTGTTGAACAGACAGCGGTGCACATGCACTGATAGTTGGCTGGGTCCTGCTGATCTTGTCAAATTTTGGTATCTGTGTACCAGACTTAAAGAGGAAGTAAACCCTGATGGGTTTAACTTCCTCTTTTGCTCCCCGCAAAGCCTGCAAATTAAAAGCATAATGGGCTCGTATGCATCTCATACTATCCCATTATATGACACTTGCCTACAAACTAAGCTCTCTCGGTCCCCTGTGCACGTCCACCTTCACCCCTCTTCCTTCCGGGCCTCTGGCTCTGTGACTGTCCAGAGTCACATGATGTCAATCCCACGTATGCATAAGCAGTAATACTTATTTAATTCCCAACTCTGGCAGACTACCTTGATCCGTGCACGTCCAACACTGCCCCCTCTCTAAGGTGCTCTGACCAGAGTTGCACTTCAGCCTCCTTCACGTACAATGCAATGTTAATTGCTCTGCATTGGATTTGATGACACTAAGGGACAACTCACAGCCCTGAGAGCTGGAGTGGAGGGAGAGGAGGGAGAGGAGGAGAGCGTTGAAGTGGCCAGAGCAGAGGTAAGGTAAATAATACATCTTCTTTTTCTACCCCCCTAAACTAAACAATCATTGAACCTTTGCTGTGTGGGAGGGCAGGGTGTGGGTACTGCAAGGGTACATTTTGGATAATTCCCAGAGATCAGTTTTAACAGAAATATCTAACGATGTTTAATTTATTGTGTTAAAATGTTCCACTTTCTTTCTATTATATAACAAGGAGTATATTGCAGAAACCAACAAAACACTGTTTTGTGTTGCAGCTTCTCTATTTGAAGAGGAAGAAGTTCCAGGCACTCCATCAATTGAAGAAGAAATTATTACAACTAAGGTATACCCTGGTGTGGAAGGGTTGCCATCTGGAGAAGAGATTACTGTAGAAACAGTAACTGCCACTGAATTTGAGAATGAAACCGATTTCTGGCTGATAAATGTCACCGCCCTCCCGACTGTTGAATTAGAGATAGGTAAGCAAAAGGTCTTTTTACATGTATCATTCATTTGTATCATGCATCTAGTTATCCCACACAGTAATTCTCTT
The DNA here is from genome assembly GCF_037356315.1 of Lithobates pipiens. NCBI lineage: Eukaryota > Metazoa > Chordata > Amphibia > Anura > Ranidae > Lithobates > Lithobates pipiens. The sequence continues at coordinate 39,764,947 of NW_027507903.1, forward strand.
GTTGTAATAGATACCCACTTTATAAGCAGATAAGCATCTTCCATCTCTGCCTAAGATCCATTATCAATTTTTGAAAGTACTTTGCTAGTCCTCCTCTGGTTTAATTATATTACTTGTAAACTATAGTTAAGCAGGCCATGCATGGTGCAAATTCACACGATTCCCCCATCAACTTAGACCGTGGACAGGTGACTGGTACATCGCGGTCTGAGCTTGCTGCCCTACCATTACAGAGCATTAGAGTGCCATGCAGAGGGACTACTTGTAAAGTTGGAGTTGTAGTAGAGAGCAAGAGCCACATAAGCCGATGCCTCCTCTGTAGTGTCGGCTCCTGTCCCATGTGGAGTGATACCAACTGTGCTCCACCTCTTATCCTGGCTAGTGGTCTCCAGAGTGGTGCCAGCAGCAGGAAAGAAGAGATCTTCAGGTCAGTGTGAAGCAATACACTGGGCATAATAGCATAGGACTGATTTCACACTGAAGTGCTGCAGTTTAGCCCCACTGAGGGTGCAGTGCAGTGCAGTGAATGCAGGAATTTTTGATACGCTTTCAGAAAGTGCGCCACCCCTGCAGGAGATAATAGAAGGAGCAGGTAAACCGCAGCACCTCAGTGTGAAAGCAGCCTTATAGGGGGCTCAAAACAGTAAGGGTTCATTTATATTTGTAGTTTGGGGGGTGGTAAAATAAGCAACAGGGGGTTTAATTCCTGCTGCAGCATGTGTATATCTTTTGGCTGCTGCCTCAGCAACTAAAGAGGGTAGGTAATGGGGGCAGTAAAACTACAACTCAACTTTACATGTGAAAGAGCACTGCTGCGCCTCTGAAAAGCGTTCCAAGTGTGTATAAAAGGTGTTGAAGAGGCAATAAGTTGCCTCCTCTCCACCCAATTTAAACCCATGATTGCCATGCAATGCATGCAATTGTAACATAGTAGCATGGCGATTAGAGGTTTAAATCAATTGTGAGGAGGTGACACTGGGCGACACTGCCTGATGATCTTTGACTTCCACCGTGTTGTTCAGGTAGATCTCCACCTCTTTAAGGTTGCCTACCCCAGACTTAGACAGTGCTGATGGGGGAATCAGCAATTACTTTCTTCCAGAGGGGGTGGAGGCAAAGCCATCCCCATGGGGAGAAGACAGTGATTATCGCTAGCGGCTATAGCAGATGCTAGTGATAATCGCAAGATAATCTGGCAGGCTGGTTTACCCAAGTTGTTATCGGTCGAAAGGTTCCTGCTGAACTGGCCAAGATTTGAACTGTGTATGGCCAACCTTTTTCTGTTAAAGCTCCCACCAACTGGGTCTTATATGGCTAAACCGCAGTAAACACTTTCATTCTAACCAGGGAGTTCAACTGAAAAAATAGACAGATCGCCATACAAACACAAGCGATATTGGTGCAGAAATCTCCCCTGCTGTGCTATTGTATTTCATTCTAATCTAAACACCCGTTCTCACCTTACAATACTTCTGTAAATTGCCTAGGTAGAGTGGTAGTAAATTAGATAATTTACCAAAGGAGTAAAGAATGTTCACTTAGAGATCAGAACTATCGTTTTTTTTTCTTTTATTTTTTGTTCAAACACTCTGAAATGGCTAAAAATAGTGTTGCATGCACACTTGCAAAACTATGGGGTTTATTTACTAAAACTGCAGAGTGCAAAATCTGGTGCAGCTCTGCATAGAAACCAATCAACTTCCAGGTTTTATTGTCAAAGCTTAATTGAACAAGCTGAAGTTAGAAGCTGATTGGCCACCATGCACAGCTGTACCAGATTCTGAGTGCTCCAGTTTTTTGTAAACCCCCCAGTGTTTTGTGACTTTCCAGAAGGTCTTCCTTCTGCTATGTAGGTCCAGTGCAGGACATGGTGCTCTTTATGACTTTTTAGTTTGAGCACCTCTGGCTGCACAGCTCAGAGGTTATAGCCTTCAACACGTCTCTCATTTTGGGTTTGATTTACTAAAGGCAAATAGACTGTGCACTTTGCAAAGTTCAGTTGCACTCTGCAAGTGCAGTTGCTCCAGAGCTTAGTAAATGAGGTAAAGCTTCACTTTGCAAAGAATTCCCAATATCACACCTCTCAACTTTCTAAGATGGGAACAAGGGGCACCTAATAGCAAAAGTATGTAGGCATAGGACATACCCCCCTGTCACGCCCCCTTTAAGGAGAGTTATACAAAAAAAAAAAATTAGTTAAACCCACAAGTGCTTTTTTACCACTACTATTCCTTTATATTGGCTTTTGGAATGTACAAATGCAGCCATTTAGAAACTGAATGAAAGTTTTTGCACTGGGAAACACTTTTTGAAAGATAAAAAGGGCATTTTATATAAAACTATATAGATCAGACCAAAATGATGGACAAATGAAGAGGAAAGAGGGACAGAGGGCGATTTCGGAGTGTGATTTCCATTGACATCTGTGCAAAAACCCACACAGATGTCTCTGAAATCGCCCCCGAAGTCGGGACTGACATGCGGGAATGAAATCATAGGAGTTCAGCAGTGGTAATGATTTCATTACCAAAGTCAGTGTGAACCTAGGCTAAGTGTCACTTGTTGATTCTGCCAGTAACACACTTCCAGTTCTAGCATGACAACACTCATTCTACTGTATCAGGATGCATGTATTAGGGGGGGCCACACCCCTGCGCCCCGTATGAGCGGACACCACTGGTCCTCAGAAATATCTGAAAGCGATGTAACTGATAAGAGTTAACACAGCCAGAGAGTACAGAAAGTTATCTGTTTTAAAGAATAACTATACGTAAAACTCTTTTTTTTTTTAATTTTGAACAGACTGGAGAGGGATTAGAACACCTGTCTGATTTTATTGCAGTCTGTGCCCCCTTTAAAGAGATTCACCCTCTCTATGTGTCCTGTTTATCATTGTTATTGAAAGTTAAAGTAAAATAAAAGCTCAAATTTTGGGTTGTCCCCAGAAAAGTAATAGAGGGGAAATCTTCCAATGAGGATACTAGTTCTGGTGACCTAGAGGTCCCCAAGGGATTCCTTTACTTTGCAGGGATTCTCAGTTTTTTTCTTCTTCGGCATTGTGAAGCCTACTGAGCTATGTATATCACGTATTCCAAAATGCTTCACTTTCATTCACAAAACCTGGAGCAGGGCGGGCCTGGCATGCATCATTAGGGGGCCAGGCTGCCTGAACCAGGAATAAGCACCTGGCACCTGATGATGTCAGGACTAAATGGCGGCATAGGACTTTGGCTGGGCAGTTGAGTATCTGAATTGAAGACAATGCTGTATTACAAGTAAGAACTGAAAAAAAACAGGGAAAGGAGGGCATTTTGAAGTTCTTCCTTAAAAGATCAGAAGGGAGCAAATTATGTATCTGAAAATATCCTTTCTTTTTTTTATTCCCTTGCACATGATTGATTCAAAGTGAACACATTGAAATTGAAAATTTTCAACTCCTTTAGTAAATGAATCCCAGAGTGTTAACATTCTGAAGACATTGTGATCCTCCATTTTTTGTAAAATTTCTATTATTTGTCAAAATATGTTTTACAATATTAAAGCCTACTGCAGTTGTGTCTTCTACAACTAAACTAAAATTCACTTCATACAATATACTGTATAATTAGATAAAAATGTCAAACAAAGGCAGACCATAAGCATGGTAGTGAATTTGGTTCTTGTTAAATCACAAGCTGGTCTCACAAAAATTGTACAAATCCATGCTACATGTTTGTTTCTGCATTATACTTTATGTTATTTTTTATTAGTGATAATGTCTTTTTTAATATTTCTTCTATTTATTCTCTGTTTAAAGTGAGGCCTTCAGCAATTCCTCCTGTGGCTGCAGTTCCAGATGATGTCAGTGGAGAACCATCTGTCAGTGGGGCTAGTGGTCTTCCATCTGGAGAAGTCTCTGGGCAGCCCAGTGGAGAAGTATCTGGTGTTCCTGACATTAGCGGGGAACCTTCAGCAAGTGGACTTGTATCAGGAGAGGAAACTAGTGGAGAACCATCAGGAATAAGTGGATTTCCATCCGGAGACATTAGCGCAAGTGGACTTCCATCAGGAGAGGTTTCTGGTGAAATACCATCAGGTGAAATTGATACCAGTGGCTTACCTTCTGGGTTCCCATCTGGAGAAGAACTTATTTCTGGATCTGCTTCTGGATTTCCTGATATTAGTGGACTGACATCCGCAGACATAAGTGGACTTCCTTCTGGAGATGTTAGTGGGGAGGTATCTGGTGTTGAGTTAGTTAGTGGGTTACCATCAGGGTTTGAAAGTGGTCTGCCTAGTGGAGATTTCAGTGGGCTGCCTTCTGGTTTTCCAACAATCTTACATGTTGATACTATTTGGACAGAAGGTGTTACAAAATCACCAGACACTGAAGCAGAAGGGAAAGGTATAACAGAATTCAGTGCCTCAGGTGATTTATCTGGATTGCCATCCACAGATTTTAGTGGCCTCATTTCAGGTGTGGAACTAAGTGGTGAGCCTTCTGGTTTAGATTTTAGTGGCCGACCCTCTGGATTTTTTGAAGTAAGTGGAGAAGTATCAGGTATTGATATGAGTGGCTTTCCATCTGGTATTCCAGACGAATCGTCCGGGGATATTTCTGGCATTAGTGGGCTACCATCTGGAATAAGTGGTGAAGAATCTGGAGATATATCTGGAGTGAAGGAATTTAGTGGAGATATATCTGGAATATTCAGTGGTGACCTGTCTGGAATAAGTGGTTCAGGTTTAGTAGATTTTAGTGGTGCAATTGATATTAGTGGAGAAATATCTGGTGTAAGTGGTGATATCAGTGGGGTGAGCTCTGGCACATTTGATGAAAGTGGGGAGCCATCTGGTGTCACTCTTATAGATGGCATTTTATTAGAAATTACTAGACCTTCAGAAGAAGTAGAGGAGGGTAAGGGCTCTGTAGAAGAAAGTGGGCTGTTTTCGGGAGATTTCTCAGGTGAAATATCTGGGATTTCTGGTATAAGTGGGGAACTCTCAGGTGATATAGATGCCAGTGGTCTTATCTCCGGAGACCTCCCCAGTGGAGAACTAGACATCAGTGGACTGACAAGTGGTACTATTGACATAAGTGGAGAAGCATCAGGATCTGGATTTATAAGTGGCTTACCATCTGGAATTGATGACATAAGTGGACTCACATCTGGTATTCCCACAATATCTCATATAGACCTCACTTTAGTAGAGGTCCCAACCACAGGACCTGTTACTGAGGAGGCTGGCCAAGGGCCATCAGGTGTATTTGAGATTAGTGGATTTCCATCAGGAGAAACATCTACAGATGCATCCGGAATTATTGATTTAAGTGGATTTCCATCAGGAGAAACATCTACAGATGCATCCGGAATTATTGATTTAAGTGGATTTCCATCAGGAGAAACATCTACAGATGCATCCGGAATTATTGATTTAAGTGGATTTCCATCAGGAGAAACATCTACAGATGCATCCGGAATTATTGATTTAAGTGGATTTCCATCTGCCACACAAGAAAGTGGAGATGGTTCTGGTATTCATGCTTCTGGGGTCCCTGATATTAAACTCATTACAGATGATTTAATTGAAGCAGTTACTGAACCAACTGTTTCACAAGAGTTAGCTGGAGTGACCAGTCCATATATTATTGACGCATCTGCATCTGGAGATATCAGTGGTGAAGGGCCTCTCACTATTCCTGACATCAGTGGAGAGCCATCAGGAATCCCTCTAACAAGTGGTGAACCTGAAAGATTTGTTGAAGGTAGTACAGAAGCCAGCACTGATATATCAGGGCATCAAACATCCTCTGCTCATGATGTGTCAGGTGAAACATCTGTACCTGACATAGTTATTAGCACATCGCAGCCAGAATCTGAGATAAGCCTCGACCAAAAGGAACCGGAGGAAGCCAAAAAGGATACAGAACTATCTGCCTCTGCTTCAGGAGATATAACAGAAGGTGTACCACTTGAAGAAATATCTGCCTCTGCTTCAGGAGATATTACAGAAGATGTACCACTTGAAGCTGTAACACCGGCCCCATTATTAGAAGCTAAACCACAGGCCATACCTGATGTAACTGAAGTTGAAGGTACTTTGACTGTATCATAAATGTTCATATTGTGTTATTTTAAGCATTAGAGATACTCTGAAGTTGTTCCATTCCACATGTTACCTTAACAAGTGTATGTGCTTCCAAAGCTCTGTTAGAGAGATTTGCCTCTCAATAATAATGCTTTACTAGAGAAGAGGCAAGGAAAAATTTCCAACAGCAACACAGACAGAAATAAAAATGCTTTTCTTTAGAATAGGGTATGGCTATAACCCGTACCCCCTGTTCCAGGCTCTCTCTCACGTCTAGGGGACCTATGTCATGAAACCATTGTTAGTAGGACAGAAAGTAAGGTTAAATCTCTATAATGAAGCCCAAGATAGCAGTAAAAAAAACAACAAAAGTTCTAATGCTTTCTCACTCTATCCAAAACTAAAAAAAAAAAGTTTTACTGAAAATGTGTGCTGTAGGGTATACACTGTATGCACAATTATTAGTAAAGTTGTACTTTTGAAGATTAACTTCATTATTAAACAACTATAGTGCTTTTAGTCAATCCAAAATGTTAATAAACCTCAAACCTTAATATATTTGAGAATGTAAAAGGGAGTTTAGTACGTTGATGCATGCAATGGTGTATTGTCCTGCATAAATATCATGGTCTTCTTGAAAGACTGCTTAAAGAAAGTATCTTCTAAAAACTGGCAGTAGGTTTGGGAATTGGTTTTGAGTCCATCTTCAACCCAAAAAAGTCCATTTAGCTCATCTATAATTATACCAGCCCAAACCAGTACCCCACCTCCACCTTTCTGGTGTCTGCCCTTTACTGATCCAGCCACAGGTCCATCTGGTTCATCAAGAGTCACTCCTCTCGTATAATCAGTCCATAAAACCTTTGAAAAATCTGTCTTCAAATATTTCTTGGCCCAGTCTTGACGTTTCAGCTGATTTGTCTTGTTCAGTGGTGGTCGGGTTTCAGCCTTCCTTACCTTGGCCATATCTCTAAGCACTGAACACTTTGTACTTCTGGGCACTCCAGGTAGTTTGCAGTTCTGGAATATGATAGCACTGGAGGATAATGGGTTCCTGGTAGCTTCACGTTTGTTTCTTCTCAAATCTTTTGCAGTTAAAGCGGAGGTCCACCCTAAAATGGACCTTCCGCTCATCAGAATCCTCCCCCCCTCCGGCGCCACAATTGGCACCTTTCAGGGGGGAGGGGGGTGCAGTTACCTGGATAATCCAGGTAACTGCACCCACTTCCGGGATAGCTCTCTGCGGAAAGGGACGTAGATTACGCCCCTTTCCGCAAGTGCCCGCCCCCTTCCGCAAGTGCCCCGCTGCCTGCTGGGAAACACACAGATCCCAGAGGCAGCGGGAACCGTCCTTATTGCGCAGCGCGACTCGCGCATGCGCAGTAGGGAACCGGGAAATGAAGCCGAAAGGTTCCATTTCCTGATTCCCATACCCAAGATGGTGGCGGCAGCACCCGAGTGACGATGTAGAGATCGGCTTCGGGTGCCGACATCGCGGGCGCGCTGGACAGGTAAGTGTCACTATTTTAAAAGTCAGCAGCTGCAGTATTTGTAGCTGCTGGCTTTTAAAAAAAAAAAAAACGCGGAGTCCCGGCGGACTCCCGCTTTAATTTGCGTCTTTTTTTCAATCAAGCTATTTCAAGAGTGCTGCTTTCCTCTGGAAGATGTTTTATAATTTTTGAGCCAAAGCCGCAAAGCACCTTGCCCCACGTTGATGGGGACAAGGGCCTCTTCCCGACAACCCTTGTCTGTGATTGTTGGGGTCTGCAGGCTTGGAGTTTATCGAAATTGTTAAAGGGGGCCCCAAATCCCAGCCCCCCCCCCATGTGAATGGGTATCGGTACATTCACCAAAACGGCAGTGAAATGTAAAAAAAAAAATAAGAGCCGGTTTTCGACAATTCCTTTATTATTAGCTCTGTCTTCTCCCGGTGCCTTCCTTTCCGCCGACGTCTCTTCCCGCCACCATCTCTCCCGGTGCCTTCTCTCCCGGTGTCTTCCCCTCCCACCGGTGTCTTTTCCTCCCACTGCCATCCTCCCCTGGGATGGACCTGTGGTGGGACCCCGTGCTGTTTTTTTTTCGTAGATATTTTTTGCTGGCAATTCTTAATTTTTTTACATTCATCTGTTAGCGGGAAACCCCGCTGACAGCTGATGACTCATCGGTTGTTAAGGACGCGGTGACCGGCTTCCCGGCCCCCTCCTTAGCAATCAGCTATCTATAGTGTTTGAAGTTCAGTTCAGTCACTTTTTTTTTTTTGTATAAAACGGATGTCAGTGGGAATGAAAACAAATGTAAAAATTGACATCCGTATCCGTTTTTGATCCTTTTTTTTTGCAAGAGGAGGATCTGGGCTGCTCTGTGTAAAACCACTGCAACAGAGCAGGTAAGTATAACATGTTTGTTATTTTTATAGGATAAAAAAGCAAGACTTTAGAATCACTTTAAATTCCTATATTGGCTACAAATTAAAAAAAGTATAAATATATATAAATAAATAAGTATAAATAAGTATAAATGATTATAATGCCTAAGAAAATAATAAGTATAAAGTATATAAGTATAAATACCTCTAACACCTATAAATAAATAGGTCAAATGCCTATAATGGATATAATGTATAAAAATAATAATAATAATATAAATACATATAAATAAATACATATAAATATTTATAATGCCTATAAATAAATATATATAAATACCTAAATTGCCTATAAATAAATAAGCATAAATACCTTTATATTAGACCATCATCATTTTTATTGAATATCAAATGTTAATTTACGGTCTTGAAAAAATATGCACACTGATTTATGTTTTTTTTTTGGCAAACCTGATTTCCAAAATAGACAAAAATATGTAATTCCTTTTTTTAAGGGAAGAAGGTGGGTGAAAACTAACCAGTTTCTCCTGACTGCAGGCATTGTTGGAACTTGCGCTGACATCCAATGTGGGGCTGGAACGTGTGTAGAAAGAGATGGAAGAGTTCACTGTCAGTGCCCACCAGGATATGGAGGAGACAACTGTGAAATAGGTAATTGACATCCTTTTTACTATTTTTGTTTCTTTCTAAACTCTATCCTTCGCTAAAATACATGACCTGAATAATTGTGTTATTCTTGGTATTTCAGCAAATAATGAAAGGCATGAGAATCCATGGTGATGGTTTCATAGTTGATATGCCACTGGCGGTTTTAACAAAGTACAATGACATGCATCAGGCCAAAATAGTTTGTTAAAGAATAGCCTTTTTTTTTGACAACACTGATCATCTGTTATTGATTGTTATACTTTGAAGTACTTGAGTCAAACAAACAAATATTCAAAGCATAATCTGCCTATCAAACTGTAAATTAAGAATTCCAAAAAAAATAAGTTATATATATATATATATATATATACATATATATATATATATATATACATATATATATATATATATATATATATATATACATATATATATATATATATACATATATATATATATATATATATATATATATATATATATATATATATGGCATTTTAAAGCGGGAGTCCGCCGGGAGTTCCGTCGTTTTTGTTTTCTTTAAAGCCAGCAGCTACAAATACTGCAGCTGCTGACTTTTAAAATAAGGACACTTACTCGCCCAGCGCGCCCGCGATGTCGGCACCCGAAGCCGATCTCTCGATCGTCTCTCGGGTGCTGCCACCGCCATCTTGGGTATGGGAATCAGGAAGTGGAGCCTTTCGGCTTCATTTCCCGGTTCCCTACTGCGCATGCGTGAGTCGCGCTGCGCAATAAGGATGGACCCGCTGCCTCTGGGATCTGTGTGTTTCCCAGCAGGCAGCGGGGGACTTTCGGAAAGGGGCGTAGATTCACGCCCCTTTCCGCAGAGAGCTATCCCGGAAGTGGGTGCAGATACCTGTACTGTACAGGTACCTGCACCCCCCTCCCCCCTGAAAGGTGCCAATTGTGGCGCCGGAGGGGGGGAGGATTCCAATGAGTGGAAGGTCCACTTTAGGGTGGACCTCCGCTTTAACACAGAAATAAAAACATAGAATGTAGTATTCAAAACATATGGCAAAGTATTTAACTGTCACAGAATTCCATATATCCCAAAGATAGGAATATTGTCTACCCCTTCTTGCGCTTGTTTAAGGTGTAGATATCAAAGATTTTATACAATGGTTTAGGTATCCATCCAAAATGAGCACATAGAACCAGTAAATCACTGAATACGAGCTTGGAAACACTTATAAGAAAAACAGTAATTTGAAACTATTATAACGAATCAAATTATTATAATATTAGGACACCAAAATTGCTCAATCATAGTAGCTCTATACAGCTCAAGATTCAGTAAATTGTATCCCTAGAACTGCAAAGACATCAGGCTATTTTAAGAGTAAACCTTATTAGGTTTTTATAGAGAATGTTTTTAAAAAAAAATTATACTTTTTTTCATATTTTTTTCTGTGTTTGAGATCGTTGTAGTCCCCTTTTTCTGATATATATTCTGTATGGTATTGTGCGATGATGGCTTTTAAGAAACATTACAATCTATTATAGTCCACTCTTTAAATCACTAATTATAAAAAAAAGTACCTTTGGTTGCTGCACCACAGTGATGTTCAACTCCAGTACTCAAGACTCTCTAACAGTGTTTCTGTTTTCTTTCAGTATCTGATATAATTAGTAGAGATGACAAAATACAAAAAAAGTAAGAAAACTGTAAAGTCTAACTTCAGGAAACCTGAAAATTCTCCACTGCAGTGATGCTGCACCTTCCCTGCAAGTGATAGTTTCAGAAAAAATTAAGGTGAACAAACACCCTACACTCTCACCACCTCCCCCCCTTTCTTTGCTGTACTTACCTCCTTGGGTGATGAGCTGTCAGCAGGGCCGGACTTACCATTGGGCATGACTGGGATCAAGCCCATGGACCCCGCCCAATAGGGGGCCCCGCCAAGATACATAGCCAAGTGTACTCGGCTCGGCTCCGCTCACAGTCAAGCCCAGTCCCGCCCTATGATGGACATAACACAGGGACTGGACGTGACTGTGAGCCAAGCAGACTACACTCGGCTACTCTCGGCTCCTCTCGGGACTGCGAGAGGACCTGAGATCCCCCGAGAGGACCCGAGAACCGCCGAGAGGACCCGAGAGCCGCCGAGATACAGTCCTGTATGTCGGCGGCACCATTTTTAAACTTCAAGACTGCAATGACAAGGCTGCAAATGACACTGGGGCAAGAATGCAAATGACAAGGCTACACTGGCAAGGTTGCAAATGAGACTGACAAGGCTGCAATGACTCTGGACAAAGCTGCAGATGGATGGGAAAGGATTCAGATGGACACTGATAAGGCTGCATTGATGGGCATTTAAATATAATTTTTTTCCTTAAACGTCCCTCCTAAAAGTTTTTTCCTTAAAATTCACTCCTAAACTTGGGGTGCATGTTATACACCCGCACGTGTTATACTCCGATAAATACGGTAATGTATAGAAGGTAGGGCCCGAAAGTGACTCAAGCCCAGGGGCCCCCACCAACCTAAGTCCTACCCTGACCAGGGGGGTGAGGTGGGTGTAGGATGTTAGTTCACCTTTAATTTTTTCAGAAAAGGTGAACACTTTAACTGCTTGTTAATGGTTGTTAGATCTAGGTGGTATAGAAAATAAAATGTACTTACTCAATCCACCACTCCTCCATGCTGCTAGACCAGTCCCAACAGTGTCTTCTCCCATGGTCCAACATTCTAAGATCCTGACATCACCAAAAGGAGCACCATCTCCTGGGGGTACAGAGGATCAGGTAAGAAAAAGTGTTTTTACTCTTCCCGACCTAGTAACCCTTGCAGTGAAGGCACATCCTCATTGCCATTGTGGATTTTCAGACTTCCCAGAGTTGGGCTTTAAATAGATCTTTGTCCTCAAGCTTCAGGAAAGGTTACAGTATTAAAAACAAATACATCTTGCAGCACAGTTATCCTACCTCCCAAGGGACCAAAAAGAGTAAAATAAAAAGGTGCCTTACACATTTTGCCCTACATAAGAATTTTATTGGCAACATCAGCTCAATGCTGACAGCATATGGACCAATATCAGTATGGCAAGACTGTGACAGACCCCGTTTGCTCAAGAGGAGTATGTCCATCATATAAGCTTCCTTGCCCGGTACCAGCTCGATCCAAGACTACTTAGCCCACCCAATCACTTGTAGGGTGAAGAAGCATAAGACTGTTTATTCAAACACCGGCACAAAGAGATATACCCCCTCCCCCCTTCTTTGCATAATGACATAGGGTAGGCTAAACTTTACCCCCTCCAGTAACAAGAGACACACAGGTACATTCAACTTTTTTACAGTAGATCACCTTATCAGCAGGGAGGCTGTTGGAGAAATTCCCCCTCCCCTCTCCACCCAGCCCCCAGTCTACTTGCTAGAAACACATATACATCCCATAATACTTTGCTCCCAATGCAGATATTAACAATAGCAGGTAATTAACAAACATATAACAACTCAATACACAGACAATAGCAGGAAACCCCCAGTAACAGACTGTCTGGCTCCTAATTTGAAGAACTCAGTGTCCATTAAGTAGTTGTCCATTATTCGCCTAGTCACCCTGTGCCCCTAATAGCCAAAGTTATACTTACATAGAAGAGGGGCATGGGGTGCCGAGACAGGGGTTTCCCAACCTCTCCAAGGTAAGATGAGTTCCACAAGCACCCCCCACCCAAAGTGACTCATGTCACAGGGACCATGCATCCAATGACCTTACTGCTATAGGAATGGCAAACTGGTTTCTCTGAGGTAAGGGGAGCATACAATTTTAAATTTAAAATAATGAGAAAAAAAAGGACAACACAAGGAGCTCAATTCACTACACATTAATCTTTATTTGCCATAACAGTCATTATTTTCAGAAATGAGAGCTGCTAATAATAGTCACACATGTATTTAAAATAAGAATTGTTATGCTAATAACACATGCAATATAATTGAGTGAATTAAGTCAAATATCTGCATATATCTGTGGTCTCTGATTTGGCCTGAACCAGGCGTGATTTGTTTAGTTGCAAAAGTTGATTGGTTCATTCCTAATAGTTATTATCAGTAACTAATTAAGGTAACTGTGCCCCAACCTGGTAATTGGGAAAACGTGTACTACTAATGGGCCCGGTGTACCAGAGTTGAGCATCACTGCTTGAAGCAATATACACAGCTTAACTTGGAAATATTTTGTGCAAAATGAATACTGTAGTCATTCTAAGTCCTGTTGTTGTTTGGATATCGATTTAAAGACTAGTTTGTCCTGACTATGTAACTTAACATTGCAATTTAATGATCGATTTCATATAAATATCCAGCATCTGTCTTTTTAAACTTCTTACCATTTTATTTTTCAGCTGAACGGTCAACCAAAATGTCTTTTTTTCTAATGTAGAAAAATGAAAGGGGTTATGATAGCAACTCGAACAGAAATACAATTATTAGGAATAGAACCTTAAGTAACATGATAGTATTTGAGTATCTTACCTGTTTGTTAATATATATTGTAGAGAATTATTTATACTTTGGTATTTATTAGAGCACCATCATATTCATACAGTGTAAACAAAACCAAGCAAAAACACCTGGAATCATCATAAAGCTCAATAAAGGCCTTTTCTTCATTTGCAAAAAATCATTACAAAAATATTAAACTCAACTCAAAATTAAAATAAAATAAAATGCCCCCCTTCCCCACACATCTCTTATGTCTAGACTTAACTAGACACAACTGGATAAAATTATTACTCACATCTAAAAGACTAAAACAAACTATGCCTGCACTCAGAGAGGTGTTTCTCCCCAAAAAGGCATACATCTGAAAGCCATTTGTTGCATACTAGCCCTAGAATAGGTGAATTTGACTGAATACTAGTGCAGAAGGAATGTTACCGGATATATATAGCACCCTATAGAGCCACCCTAGAACCACAAAGTCTTAGGCCGCGTACACACGCGGGGACTGTTCGCTCAACTTTGTCCGTCAAACAGTTTCAGCGGACAGTCCGCTCAAAATTAGCATGGACGGACTTGCCCACACACGACGAACGAACAGTCCGCTGAAACCGTGCGCGATGACGTGAACGGCACGTACGACGGGACGAAAAATACGACGTCCTATACACTGCAATGCAAACTTCGGCGTGTAAATCCTTTCTGAGCATGCGCGGAACTTAGTTTGACGAACAAGCCTACACACGAGGGGACTGTTCGCTGAAACAAAGTTTCAGCGGACAGTTTTTCGGAATTTCCGAAAAACTTTGTTCAGCAGACTGTCCGCTGAAACTGTCCGCTGAAAGCCCACACACGAGCGGACTGTCCGCCGAAACACTGTTCAGCGGACAAAGTTGAGCGAACAGTCCCCGCGTGTGTACGCGGCCTAACTCAGGATCAAAAGTTAGGGATGTTTCTGTTAATTGTGGTGGTTGCATTTTTGATAATGTGAAAAACATATGTGGTTTTCTTTGTGTGGTTGTGTACCATGCATTTCCAAATGAATGCTTAGAATGAGAGTGTTCAAATAAGTTATGTTTTTGCTAGATGGATATAATGCTTTGTACTGGTGAAGAAACTGAAAAACCTATAAAAGGATATGATAATGATAGGAAATTCCCTGTGTAAATGGTTGAGTCTTAAGTATATTATCTTTTTTGCTGCCCGTTGTGAGGCTGTTGCCTTAGTATGTGAGAAAATGTAAATTTTAATAACCCCACACCCTACTATACAATTAACCACATAAAATGGACCATACGATGTCACTAGTGGATCCAAAATATATACAATGAAATCTAAGTGCAATATACAGATACAAATAAAGTGCATAAAGTGCAAATAACATCCATATGATTGCCACCAGATCTCTCCAGTGGGTACACGTAAGATTGAATATAAATAAAGTGCAATGCTTCCATCAATTGTGAAAAGCTTCCATCAAAGTGTAAAGCTTCCATCAATATCTCCAAGGGTGCACGTTTATGTTAATCCAACAATAAAGTGACTTGTGAGTCTTCTTCCACCAACACCTGTCACACAGCCCACTCACCGGATTTATATGATCCCCATTACAGGTAGTCATATACAGTAGATATTAGCGATACCACATCAGATCTGACCCCAATGACGTCAGATGTGCTAACGAAACGCGTTGTGTGGGATCGAGCTTGATACGTCACTTCCACCTAAGTGCACCGCAGGTGGAATGCAAATCAGCATCCCTACTCTCACTTTGTTGATTTTATATCATCACTTGCTGCAAGTGGAACTTTTTATGCATTTTAATGAATTTTTATGTATTTTAATGAAATAAAGCAAACTTACTTCACCATGGTAGGCATCTCTTTCTTCTTACTATCCCACTGATGTCTGAAGACCTAGCTTGTGGATCAGCCTACTGGGAGACAATCACCAGGAGTGGCATCTGTAATATCTGCTGTATATGACTACCTGTAATAGGGGTCATATAAATCCGGTGAGTGGACTGTGTGACAGGTGTTGGTGTAAGAAGACTCACAAGTCACTTTATTGTTGGATTAACATAAACTTCATGTATCTTGCACCCTTGGATTTACTGATGGAAGCTTTATGAACATTGCACTATAATTATATTCACTCTTACGTGTGCCCATTGGAGAGATCTGGTGGCAATCATATGGATGTTATTTGCACTTTATGCACTTTGTTTGTACTTTATTTGTATCTGTATATTGCACTTAGATTTCATGGTATATATTTTGGCTCCACTAGTGACATCTAGTGATCACTTATGAATTTGCACAATTTGCACAATTTATGTGGTTAATTGTATAGTAGGGAGCATGGTTATAAACATTTACATTTTTTCACACACTATAGAAGGATATGCCATGCTACGGCCGATAAGACTAGATCCATGGATAAGACTTGGTTACTCTCCCCAGTTCAAATGGTCATTCAACACATCTGTAATGTGCACCCAGACAAAGTCTCTGGTTTCAAGGCAAATCTCATTGTTGGGCCAAAAATGCAGCGCTAACATATTATAATATTCAAAATACTTTATGCAATATGGCTCAGAAATTAACAATGTACATTAAAGTGCTTATCTGTGCAATAAATGAACTAAAAAATGTCCTCAAATACATGTAACAGTGAACAATAAAGTCCTCATTGAAGTATAAATGGTGATTTCAAGTGGAGTGATGTGCTGTAGTAGAAAAACAGTCCTTTTGAAACAATTGAAAGTATGCCACCAGAAGAAGAAAAATACAGGAGATGTCCAGGCACCCAGAGAAAGGTAAGGCCATGCCACCCTAGTGTGATAAATTGGAGGCTTACCAGAAGCTTATGAACCCAAATAAGGTGGTCAACACAAGCCTTTGTTGGCACAATCCCTTAAATCATTCATAGGTGAGCACAGCCAAACCACAGATGTGGAGGAAATCAAGGTAGCAAAAGCAGTGCAGCAAGGAGGCAAAACCCAAAGATGCCCTTTACAGTCAGTGTGGACCTGTTGGAACATGTGTGATAAAAAAAAAACAACCTGCAGTGTGGAGAACATTTTCTTCTACAAGACCTGTGAAGGTCTATGACGGGTGAGACTGGCTGGCTAGCTGGAGACCATTGATATTGCTTGGGCGGACAGGAGTTTTGAAAGGTTCATTTATAAATGTGTGACCATGGTTTGGAGTCGGTGATGAGCGATTTGAAGGATTGTACCAATCAAGGCTTGTGTTGACCACCTTATTTAGGACTACTTCCAATTCACCTGGATGGGTGGAGAGAGGGGGAAGCAGACCTGTTTTATGGTGAGCACGGAAGGGTGTGCTTGGCATCCACCGACCGGTGATCTACCAACACCTCCCTCCTCCTGGGGCACGGAACACCAAGCAACCCTCTGCTCACCAAGACTGTGGGCATTACGTCATCCTCTTCACCCACCGACTACCAGGGGGACAGCCTGGCAGCGTATGCTATCCCAGCCAGCTGGAGTGCTCTGCTGTAGGGTGAGTGTGGAGCTAGATGGGCCCGCCCACGCCCCCCACCCTTAAAATCCTCCAGCACCAGCCGCCATCAATGAAAAGGACTTTACTGTTCACTGTTACATGTATTTGATGGTATTTTTAGGTAATTTATTGCACATATAAGCACTTTAATGTATATTGCTAATTTATGAGCCATATTGCACAAGGTATTTTGAAAATTATAATTGTTAGTTCAGCACTTTTTGTCCCTATACTGTGATTCTTTTACTAGAGTATTGTGTCAGCAGCTTTTTTCATGTAGATCTTAGCACGAAAGTCTTCTTTTCCTTTTTACAAAATTAATTGTTGTATTTGGTTCCTGCTGTCTGCTGGGATTCCAGGTGTTATAAAGAACATCAGTGCCTTGATTGATCTATCTTGTACATGCACCATATCTATAAATTGAGGGAAAGCAGATGGGCAATCATTTGATGGAGATAATCTATTTAAATGCTGGGATTTACAGCATTGGAAAGTATGTGTTATATCCAGCATGCATTAGGGAGCAGGAAGCCATTGCAAGTTAAAACCTAAGTAGTGTAATTGTAATTGTATAATGGCCATATCCTGAGAACTTAAGGGTTGGTAAAAACTTTCCTTATGCTACATTTATAATGTATACTGTATCAGCAGGATATAGCTGCAGCGAGGCTTTCTGAAAAAGCAATCCCCTATCTCCCTTAATGGCGCTTTAAGCGTAATCAACGTGTACTATATGATGGATCCTCAACTGTGGTTTGATGTAGATTCATGGTTAATATACAGTCGTGCTCAAAAGTTTGCATACCCTGGCAGAAATTGTGAAATTTTACCATTAATATTGAAAATATGACTGATCATGCCACATCACATGAAGCCATTTATTATCACGTGTTTTTTTTGGATCATTTTTAAATCATAATGATAACAAAATTCACCCAAATCGCCCTGATAAAAGTTTACATACCCTGGAATGTTTGGCCTTGGTACAGACACAGAAGGTGGCACACACAGGTTAAAATGGCAATTAAAGGTTAATTTCCTACATTTGTGGATTTTTAAATCACAATTAGTGTCTGTGTATAGTCAATGAGTTTGTTAGCTCTCACATGGATGCTCTAAGCAGGCTAGACACTGAGCCATGAGGAGGTAGAAAAGAATAGTCAAAAGACCTGCGTAGCAAGGTACTTTACACCTTTACCTAATTATTCTGCATACAAAAATATGAACACATCACTTTTTTAGATAAATGGGAGTTGATTTACGATAGGCAAATAGTCTGTTCGCCTTGCAAGGGAATTGAATTTACCCAAGAGCTTAGTGAATATGGTGAGGTTTGACGTTAGGTAATAGACATTTGCACTGCTGAAAAATGTGCTCGCTTTAGTTTCTTTCGTTTTATTTTCTCATTATGATCGAAATTTGAAAATTCGTAAATTCAAAAATATGAAAATGCAAAAATCCGAAAATAAGAAACAATGAAAATTTGAAAGAACGAAAATCTGAAAATTCTAAATGACAACCAACCAACTAACTAATAATAACTAACTATTAAATTATCGGTATTGGAATTTCCTTTCAAACTTGGCTGTAAGTGAACACAACAAATACAAATGTGTGTAAAGTTACGAATTATCCGAAATAACGTATGTCGCATCTAAACGAATGGAACATAATGAATTAATAATAAATAATAATAATAATAATAATAAAACGTTTGACTATTATTGTTATGTATTATTATTAATTTGTTACATTCCATTCACTTAGATATGGCATTCGTTATTCCGGATTATTCGTAACTTTGGATAAATTTGTATTCGTCACGTTCACTAACAGCCACATTTGAAAGGAAATTCCAATACCTATAATTTAATAGTTAGTAATAGTTAAGTTATTATTAGTTAGTTATTAGTTCAGATTTTCGAATTTCTGAAATCCCGAATTTATGAATTTATGAATTTTCGAATATTCAGAAAAATTTGTTAAACGGGTTTTCATTTATTCAGATAGTTTTCTGAAATGTTGAATTTGTAAAAATTTGTTTAAAAAATGAATTCAGAACTAAACAAATTGCTCATGTCTAGTGTATAACACAAATGTCTTAAATATATCTTTGAGCGTGTGAAGATATTTACGGTGCAGACCATCTTCTGCTCCTGAGCTATATATTTGTTTTGAGACTTCGCTCTTGGTGAAGCAGAAGAGGTTCAGATTTTTTGGCTCATGAGTTGGAGAATGTACTTCATTTACAGATTTGCACTTGTACACTTAATTACAGATGTTTAGATTTAAAAAGGAATCACCCTCTCCACTTCTCCCAGGACCTCCTGCTCTCTATCTTCCTTGTTACCCCCCCATGCTCACCTACAGGATTTCTCCAGAGCCTCTCCAATCTTCTGGAACTCCCTGCCCCAGCATGTCCGGTCAGCTCCTACCCTGTCCGCCTTTAGGAGATCCTTGAAAACTCACTTATTCAGGGAAGCCTACCTATCTAAGAACTGTACCTGAGTCCCCTCGTTCAGATCATCCCCTGTAGCCATTACCTTTTGTACCACCTTCATATCCCTTTAGATTGTAGGGCCCTCCTATTCCTTCTGTATTGAACTGTATTTTAATTGTACTGTCCCCTTTTTTATTGTAAAGCATGGTGTAAACTGTTGGCACTATATAAAGCCTATATAATAATAATTTAAAAAGGAGACTATTATATAAACCTATAAATGAAAGGATTTTCAAAAAAATATATAACATTAAAACTGAAACAGAGTACTGGTGAAATGCCATCTCTGTAAGTTTTTCGGCTAGGGTTTTGGAGATACACAAATAGCCCACACCTATAGCAAAAACATTATTCAACATTAGCCAAAGCTGTACCGTTTGTGATTATTACAGACACCTCTTACCTGTATAGGCAGATTTTTTGGTAAAGGTGAACTAACCTTTTACTTGAAGGCCTGCACAGTGGACCTGCTATGTCCTTGGTCCATAAGTGGTTAAGAAATGTAATATGTTTAAAAAGTAGTAAATCTAATCCTAAATGGCAAATAAAAGTGGTAAAATGTCATTAATAGAATCAAGTATAAACCTTTTGATAGATGGTAATTTGGCAACTGTCTGGGTTGCCTTTTAGACTGAAGGAACTATGAAAATATAACCATCCCAATCATAAGGTACCTGAAGATGTGTCAAAATTCCTCTCACCTGCCCTGGTATCATAGACCTCATTTTTTCATAAAAGCCACTATAAAAGTGTAGCAAATAATCAGGAATTGTAAATTACTTTTCCACTTTAATATAGGGTAATACTTATATTGAGCTGCGAGTGAAGAGCCCCTAAATTATAATCTATTATAGACTATTATAGATTATCTATTATAGACAGGCTCATCAAGCTTTTCACATCACTTATGTGTTACACATAATTCTCTTTGTCCCATGATTCTGTGAGGTGAAACTCCCATCTTATATTCCAATGTGTGGGGCAGAGGCTACTGCTTTGCTGCAATACAGACACTATATGGTTTCAGCACAGATCCTGGGGTAGGCTGACTCAATACTTTCATCAAAGACAAGGTAAGTATCGTTTTGAATGGATTAACTCAGTGTTAGGGATTAGGTTAGGGTGGTTGGCTTAGTTTAAGGTTTAGGGTAAGGTTAAGTGATATTAAACATTAAGATTGGGATTACGTTTTAGAAGGTTAAGTGCTACCACAAAGCACTCTCCCCATGTTGAGGGCATGTGGCCTGGTACGGTTCAGGAGGGGGGGCGCTCTCTCTTCCCCCCCTATTTTCCTGCAGCCTGCCAGGTTGCGTCCTCAGATAAGGGTCTGGTATGGATTTTGGGGGGACCCCTATGCTATTTCTTTTTAAATTTTGGTGCAGGGTTCCCCTTAGAATTTTGGGGGGACCCCTACACCATTGTTTTTTTCAATTTGGTGCAGGGTTCCCCTTAATTTCCATATCAGATCTGAAGGACCTGGTATGGATTTTAGGGGGACCCTCACGCAATTCATTTTTTTAAATTTTGGTTCGGGTTCCCCTTAATATTCATACCAGACCCAAAGGGCCTGGTAATGGACTGGGGGGATCCCATGCTCTTTTTTTCCAATGAATTTCAACTATATTGCTGAGACCCGACAATTCATTACAGCCGCGATCAGTTTTAAATGACAATTTTTCTTTTAGAAATTTCATTTTTCTGTGGTACTGTTCTAAACACGGGAAAAATATGCCACTTTACAAGCATAATATAGACATCCCCCAGGCACGATATTTAAATAAATATTTAATTTTTATTGTTACACTTTTAAACCCCATACACACTATCAGATTTTCTGCTGATTTTTTCTTTCAGATTTACCAAAACCGTATAATATGAGGTCAAACCTTAGGAGTTTCAAGTTGTATTCAATCAGGCAGGCCCTTGCACTACATGGTTTTGGTAAATCTGAAGGAAAAAAATCTGCAGAAAATCTGATAGTGTGTATGGGGCTTAAGCATTACAATTATCACTGCTCCCCAAAAAATGGGCATTTAAAAAAAAAAAAATTGCACTGATACATGTTCCCTGGGGAAGGACCCGAGCAACTGCACCTGCAGAGTGCACTGCACTTTGAAAAGTGCACAGTCTATTTGCCTTTAGGAAATCAACCTGATAGTGTCTGTTTTACGTTGTAGGTCTACCTTCTTAGCAGAGACTGGGTTTTCAACATATCCAGTTATTTACAGACACATGTAAATGACACTGAATCTGATTAAATGCAAATAGGCCTTGTCCAAATCTAATAAGCCAGGCAATCTGAATAACATATGATGAGCTGACAACGTTGGGGACACCATTTTTCAATAACAGAAGGAAGCTTTTTTTCAAAAAGCTGAATGCGGTGCCTTCAAAAAAACACAGGAGATGTGAGTGGGAGTAACTAGATCCAAACGTCTGTTACATATAATAATGTAGGATGTATTCTATGGTGTAGAGCACAAGATCACTGGTTAGGTAACTCTCTTACATGAAGGGGACTCTAGAGGGTGTTTAAGATAGGATCCAAGGGATATAGTAGAAAGTGTGCACCACACCGTAGTTAAAAAGGTCCAAGTGAGTCTGTTAAATTTTAACATCATTTGTTTGATTTTTTTTAATGAAGAAACACATTTAGTTGACTTTTTACAATGGTGTGGTGTTCCTTTTCCGCTATACCCCTTGGTGCTACAAAACACGCTCCTCCAACAACCTTTTGACAAACGTTGTTGGGCTCCATTTTTCCAATAGGAAAAGTGAGAGATTTCAATTTAAAAAAAAGGGCCAAAACAATAACACGTCATTGCCCTGGTATTGTCTTGTATAAATTTTAATAGATCCTCTGTAAAATATGTGGTGTGTTATTGGTATGTAATATGGTGATATGTTGTTCTCTTGTTCTGTTTTCTTTTTCCTCCAGGAATCAAATGAGAGACACCACAGCTAACTCATTAGGGGCAAAGAAGCCTAGAAAGTCCTAATCTGCCTGTCAAAGCTCCCACCTTCCCCTGCTGTTTTCCTTGCTTTAGCTAAATGCCTAATTTTCCCTTATGGCGTGCTTAAAACTTAATTGTTGCTAATTCAAAAATAAAAAGGAGAACGAGTTACTTGGTCAGCGGTTGTGCATTTAGGGCTGGTTCAAATGGCTGCTGCTTGCTGTCAAACACAGAGCATGCTGGGCTAAAGAGCGATAACCCTTAAGCCTAAAAAGTTTGAAAAGCCACAAAAAGTTTCTTCAACTCTCATTCCTGTTTAGTACAGAACGCTGAGTGTGCATTTTCCTTACATGGCACAAATAGTGAGCTAATTTCCTGTGCAAAAGCCGTATATTTATTTTTTAATGTGGCTTCACACCTTTTTTAAACACATGATAAATGCACCAGTAAATGTCAGTAACCACCCCTGGAAAAAAAATATGATATAAACGTTGAAATATTTTTTTTTCCTAAAACACACATACATCCATTTTAGGGATAGTATGTGAATTAGTTACAATGCTTAATGCTTGAAACAACACAATTTGGTTGTTTGCCACAAATTGTGTTTGTGAACACTCAGTGTTACACTCTGGTTAATGATAACTGACCCCAGAGACAAATAAAGTACAAGAAAAAAAAACATTTACTTTTATATTGTTAGAAATATAATTTGAACAATCTGATTGTAAAAGTACAAGTTATCATGTTTGATAACATTACTTTCTATATATTAAATTGTATTAATACATTTTAATATAATACATTTTACTTTGATGATAGTTTAGGATAGTTATTTTCGCAGTTCATTTTTTTTTACATATTTTACTTTAATAAAGCAATTTGTAACCCCAAGAATAGGTTGTATATTAAATAATGCTACAATTATGTTTTTCTTATATTTTATCATTAAAAAAAAAATCATCAATGGTTAATATTCAGTGCACTATAGCTAAATTTCTTTTTTTTAATTGGATTAAAACATTAAAATACTTTACTGAAGTACTACAGACTAGGATCATGTACTGGACATGCGCTATTAGCCTAACACTGTTTCTATGTCCTTATACTGACATACATATGTACAGTATATGTCTCCATTAAAAGCAGCATTTGAACAGCACAACTCAAGTAATCAGATGTGCTCTCCTTTTTTTTGTTAGGTAGCAGTCCTAGGTCCTAATGGCAGAACCTTGATTTTTTACAGACATTGATGAATGCCTTCCAAGCCCTTGTGTGAATGGAGCTACCTGCGTTGATGGCATCGACTCATTCAAATGCTTATGCCTTCCCAGCTACGGAGGGGACCTATGTCAGATCGGTACGACCAATGTGGCTTGAGCTAATTTTACTAACAACTGCATCCCAACCAAAATGAGTCCGTCCCTCCTTTCCAAAGCCAAGGGTAGTGATTGTTTCTTGGTGGGCTCAGGCCTACCTGTGAGAGAAGAGTGAATAATCTGATTTTGTCTCTTTCAGTTTCTCTCCCTCTTCTTCATGAATAATCTGATTTTATTTTGGATTACAGGAAATAACTCTACATGCGACCTGATCAAGAAGAAATTTACTGTTGTGTGTCTTCTCTTTTAAGGTTTCCTAACCAACTGCAGGTTCCCAAAGAGTCAATATACTAAACTACAACTAGAAATTTTATGGGGCCTATAGAACAAAGAAATTTTTACTCTTAGCTTAAAAACGTTGGCGTCGATTTACTAAAACTAAAGAGTGCAAAATCTGGTACAGCTGTGCATAGAAACCAATCAGCTTCAAGGTTATATTGTCAAAGCTTAATTGAACAAGCTGAAGTTAAAAGATGGCTTCCATGCACAGCTGCAGCAGATTTTGCACTCTCCAGTTTGAGTAAATGAACCCCACTGTTACCATTTCTGGTGTTTATACTACCAGAATATATTTGCAAACCAAACCCAGCTTCACTGGATGGAAGCTGGGTTTAAAAGGGCCAGGAGTCTACCTTACTGATCCATGTAAACTATTTGTGAATGTTGTAAGGTATGGTCAACTGTCACGCCAAATACACCCCCAACCCATTTCCCTTGAGTCTTTAAAGTATTTTCAACTTTCTTTGAAAACAATTTGTCCAAGTGTACTATCCAGATACCAGAAGCCTGAAATGTTGACAGTATCCTACACAGTATTAAGAATCTGTTCAATTGCTTGTTTACTTAAACATATGAAAGTTTTCTTAAGCCATAAAAAACTACACACACAATGCACATAGCTAAAATATGCTTAATCAAGTATGCTTTCCCCCCTTTTTTTTTAAATACATTTTTAGTGAACAAAATTAAAGAAAGTACATAAGACAATGCTATGTCCACAAACAAGACAAAGGAAAAAGAAGCTCAGGCTGTGAAGGCGAATGAGGATATGAGTAAAACATAACAATATCGAACCAGTACAAATCACATTTCACAGGGACTAATAAAAAACTGATTGTAGAAGGAACAGTGGTACATATCAGTACCAGAAATACACAATAAATACAGTGCAGGTATGTACTGCACCTCAATGGGAGAAAGTAGATAAGGTAAAAAAATAGAGAATAGTTAGCAGAAAGAGGAAAAGAAGGGGGTAGCAAACAGTTGGCTATTACAATCAAACATGCTGAGCAGATAAGGTGGTGTCTGGAGAATGAACAGTGACATCAATGTTAGACAATATCTCCAAATACTGAGCAGAGGTCTTAAACTTGAACTAGCCGGTCCATATCCTGGTGAGTTTTGCTGGGGTGATATCTTGCATGAGGTGATATCTTCCATGAGGCAAATATGCTCTACTTGTCGAAGACACTGAGATATAAGGGGAATTATTGTTTGTCCCCAATACAAGGGGATCAGAGATTTAGCCACTTTTATTAAGTGAGGAGTAATGAATCGTTTATATCGACTTGTTGGTTCGGTTGAACAGTGGAAAAGGACAGCCCACCAGTTGGATTAAACAAGTAAACATTGTTGACAGAATGTGGTTATTGACACATAACCTATTCCCTATCATAAAGCTGACCTTTCCCCTTTAGATGTTCATTCGAGCATTTGTGCAAAAAAGGAATCATTAGTCCAAGCAATTGATGGCAATTTCATGGACTCAACTAATTTTGAACTACTTTACATTGTCAAAATTTTTATTTTCACAATCTGGATTAATTTTGACAAGGTGCAATTTTTCTTGGCCAATTGCCAATTTAGCTAATAGAAAATAGTATGTTACCATTGGTTTTAATAAAAAAATGTTCATTCTCATCCTTTGATCACTTTACTCAAAAGCAAATGTCAAATCAGCCTGACTCTTAGGTAATTAAAGCGGGAGTCCGCCGGGACTCCGCGTTTTTTTTTTTTTAAAGCCAGCAGCTACAAGTACTGCAGCTGCTGACTTTTAAAATAGTGACACTTACCTGTCCAGCGCGCCCGCGATGTCGGCACCCGAAGCCGATCTCTAGATCGTCTCTCGGGTGCTGCTGCCGCCACCTTGGGTATGGGAATCAGGAAATGGAGCCTTTCGGCTTCATTTCCCGGTTCCCTACTGCGCATGCGCGAGTCGCGCTGCGCAATAAGGACGGTCCCCGCCGCCTCTGGGATCTGTGTGTTTCCCAGCAGGCAGCGGGGCACTTGCGGAAAGGGGCGGGCACTTGCAGAAAGGGGCGTAATCTACGCCCCTTTCCGCAGAGAGCTATCCCGGAAGTGGGTGCAGATACCTGTACTGTACAGGTATCTGCACCCCCCTCCCCCCTGAAAGGTGCCAATTGTGGCGCCGGAGGGGGGGAAGGTTCCGATGAGCGGAAGGTCCACTTTAGGGTGGACCTCCGCTTTAAATGGACGTTCCAAATACTAGAGCTTTTAAAACAAAAAACCTACAAATGTATTCAAGTGCACTGTTGTCAGTAGAGTCTTTAGGTAGAACCATCCACTATTGAATTTTCTCATTTAGTGATAAGATGATTTTGCCTGATCAAGTACCTAATACCATACTGTATCAAAAGACCTAAAACATGCTTGTCATATGGTCAGGCAATGAGATTTGCAGTTTTATATAATTATTTAATTTAAAATAAATGGAAGTTTTTTCGACTATATTTATATATAAAGAACATGTGTGATGTGCCTGAATTTTAACGCTGAATCACATTTAGGTCCATATTGAATAGTGTGATTTGTAAAGCACCAGCATATACTTGGTCAGCAGATTATTGAATTAATAATTAATTAACGAGCACATTTAGGAACTAATGAAAGAAGAAATAAAATAGCAAATTGACAGCTGGCCCCGATTTAGTGTTTTTTGGATACTTTTTCTCGGCATTAACCAAAGGCTTACATTGTTACATCAAGTCAGCTAAGCAACAAAAAAAACAAGTTAAGAAAAGGCATGTTGTTCCATGCGATAGAAAAAATTCTTGACAAACTCTTCTTTATTAAAAAAATATATATATCTTTGAACAGGTGCCCTAACAATTTTGTGATACAAAAACAAAATCTGCTTCCTTTCAATAAGACAATGTGCTGGCAGGAAATTGCATTTTTATTTCTGTACTTCAGAAAGGTCAATGTTAATTTGGAGTAATGGAAAAATCTATTCATTCAATCATCTACTTTAGGCAATTGTCTGTTTAGGGGCCATAATGCCCCAGAGGTCAAAATTGTTAAATTAATGTTTTCATTTAATGGCTGCATAATGAAGCACATGGTCTATTGTCAAAAAATGCTTCTTTTCATTGTTAAGTTATTTGTAGCACACTTCCAACTAAAAAAACAGCAGCATTTCAAATATATGTCGGTCTTTATTGATTGGCTTTAAAAGATAAGAAACTTCAAATCTTTTTATGTTTAACTTACCTTTGTTATGTCTGCCAAGGTCCATTACATTAGCATTTAGGATTACAGTGTTTAATAAAAAAAGACCACTCAACCTACAGTGCTGAAGAAGTCTGACATATTTCATGCTGAGAAAAAGCACCTGTTCATTTGTTTTGTTTTGTGCATGTCACAATGCAAAGAACTTTAACTTTGCAAGGAAATTTTCACTTTGCTTAGTGAATGATGATGAAGATATGTTGACTGCCATCATCCAATCATGAGCAAGCAATGAGATTGGCTACTATTTGCGAAGAGAATTTTTAATACATTAATTAACCACTTTGGCTCTGGAGGTTTTACCCTCCCCCTTCATGACCAGGCCATTTTTTTTTGCTCTACAACACTGCGGTATTTTAAGTGACAATTATGCAGTTGTGCAACGCTGTAAAAAAGAAAAAAAATGCCCTTTTTTCCCCCACAAATAGAGCTTTCATTTAGTGGTATTTGACCACCTCCGCGGTTTTTATTTTTTGCGCTATAAACAAAAAAAGACCTACATTTGTGAAAAAAAAATCATATTTTTTGCTTTCTCCTATAAAACATATATGATAAAAAAATTGTAAAAAATCGAATTTATTCATTGATTTAGGCCAATATGTATTCTGCTACATATTTTTGGTAAAAATAATCCCAATAAGCGTATATTGATTGGTTTGCGCAAAAGTTATAGCGTCTACAAACTATTGGATGTTTTTCTTTCTTTTTTCTTTTTTTTATTACTAATAAAGGCAGCGATCAGCGACTTATAGTGGGACTGCGATATTGGGGCAGACATATCGGACACCTGACACTTTTTGGCGACCAGTGACAAAAAAAGTGCACTGTCACTGTACTAATGACACTGGCAGGGAAAGGGTTAACACCAGGGGGCGATCAAAGGGTAAATGTGTCCCTAGGGGATGCTTTCCAACTGTGTGGGGGGTACCTTAAAGCCTGATGGGTTTACTTCCTCTTTGATTCCCTGCAAAGGTAAAGCATAATGGACTACTATGCATCGCATAGTAGTCCATTATGTGTCACTTACCTCACACAGGAGCCAGCAAAGTCACCGCTGTCCCCTGTAGTCCGGAGCATCCATCTTCTCGTTGGGTCTCGCTGCTCCGCCGCTGTCATTCGATGAAGCCGCGATGACGTCACTCCCGTGCATGGGCACGGGAGCCACCACTCGCGGCATATCGCTGTTGACAGCGGCGTGCTCTTTCAGCAAATATCGGCAAATATCTCCTAAACCGTGTAGGTTTAGGAGATATTTCTTGGACCTACAGGTAAGCCTTAATCTAGGCTTACCTGTAGGTCAAAGTGGTTGGTAAGGGTTTACAACCACTTTAACTGTGGGAAGACAGAGATCTGTGTTCCTGCTTATCAGAAACACAGGCTCTCTGTCTTCCCTTCTAGCAGAACGGCAATCACCCCAGACCTGAAAGTACGTGATCGGGCACAGAACAGCCGCCCTGGCACCGTATATGTGCTTGGGGTGGTTGCTAAGTGGTTAATCTAAGTAAAAAGTACAAAGTAAACAGCCTATTTTCCTTTAGTAAATCAAACCCCAATGAGTTTATAGTTTTGGGGAAAACAATTCTGGTGCTTAAAAAACTATGTCAGAATTCATAATTATTTTACATATTTGAACAATCTCTTTCCTTTTCAACCCTTTTTATCTGCCAAAATATTTATTGTTAGGCATAATTCATGTGTAAAGTGTCAAGCAAGGTTATTACTCCTTTACTTTTTAGTATTGCATGAGCATGTCTTACTGTTTATAATCATCACAAAAAAATAATATTCGCTGCCTTTAAAATTGGCTTTGAGCATTTATGTCTTGAGTGTCAGCACAGAGATGGCTTTTTAATTAGGCAAATTAGGTGGTTGCCTAAGGCCTCACACTCACTGGGGTCCTCCCAGCTGCCTAATTTGCCTTTGATCAATCACCAGGGTGGCGTTCCGCCACCTCCGGCGCTGCCTTGTGCTTTCCGGGCATTGCTGACACTTTTCAATACAGAAGCCGGGCTTCTGCAGAAGTGACAGCACAGCTCTCCAGGTGGCCACACTGAATCCTCGGGGAGGGGCCTGACATCCCAAGTGTCAGGCTGCTCAGGCATCTATTTAGTCGCTGCACTTGCTGGTGCCCGCGGCATCTCCCATGCCACTTGCCACCCAGAGTAACAGAGCAGAGGACGCTTTTCCTAGGCTTTGCCTCGGCTCATGATAAACCACACGAGGAGGAGCCTAGGAGAAAGAACATCTCCCATCTGCACATAGAGCCTGAGTCCGGGCCGTATCTAAGGTCTGTGTTGGGACATTTATGGGGGAGAAGAAAAAAAAGAATTTATGGCAGGCGAAGACTATTTGGGGGGGGGGGGACTTTTGCTGGAAGAGGAATGGTCATCCTGTGTAGGATGAGGATTTGGTGGAGTCAGTTTTTATTTAAAGTGGCTGGTGTGAAATGCAGTTTTTAACTGCTCCTTCTGTACGTATCATGCACCTTAGCTCTGCTCTCCCTCTCCTTTTATTATTTTTTTTTAATCTCTGTCTCTGTATTTCTTTCTTTCTCTCTCCATCCCCCCTCTCTTTCTTTCTCTCTTTCTTTCTGTCTCCCACCATCCCTTTTTCTTTCTTTCTTTCTTTCTTTCTTTCTTTCTCTCTCCATCTCTCTTTCTTTCTTCCTCCCTCCATCCCTCTTTCTTTCTTCCTCCCTCCATCCCTCTTTCTTTCTTTCTTTCTTTCTTTCCTACCATCCCTTTTTCTTTCATTCTTTCTTTCTCCCTCCATTCCTCTTTCTTTCTTTCTTCCTCCATCCATCCCCTTTTCTTTCGTTTTTCCTCCCTCCATTCCTTTTTCTTTCTTTCTTTCTTTCTTCCTCCTGTCATCCCTCTTTTTTTCTTACTCCCTCGTCCCTTTTTTTTTCTTTGTTTGCTTGTTTCTTTCTTTCTTTGTTTCTTTCTTTCTTCCTCCATCCACCCCTTTTTCTTTCTTTCTTTCTCCCTCCCTCTCATTTTCTTTCTTTCTCCCTTCCTCCCTCTATCCCTTTTTCTTTCTTTCTTTCTTCCTCTCTCCATCCCTTTTTCTTTCTTTCTTTCTCTTTCTTTCTTTCTTTCTTTCTTCCTCTCTCCATCCCTTTTTCTTTCTTTCTTTCTTACTCTCTCTGTTCTCTTTTTCTTTCTCATTCTCTTTTTCCCTCGTTTTCATTCTTTCTTTCTTTCTTTCTTTCTTTCTTTCTTTCTCCCTCCATCCCTCTTTCTTTCTTTTTCTTTCTTTCTTCCTCCCTCCACCTCTTTTTCTTTCTTTCTTTCTTTATTTCTTTCTTTCTTTCTTTCTTT
The DNA here is from genome assembly GCF_037356315.1 of Lithobates pipiens. NCBI lineage: Eukaryota > Metazoa > Chordata > Amphibia > Anura > Ranidae > Lithobates > Lithobates pipiens. The sequence goes on from NW_027507903.1 coordinate 39,795,725, forward strand.
CTTTCGTCCTCTCTCCATCCCTTTTTCTTTCTTTCTTTCTTTCTTTCTTTCTTTCTTTCTTTCTTTCTTTCTTTCTTTCTTTCTTTCTTCCTTCCTTCCTCCCTCCATCTTTCTTTAATTTTCTTTCTTTCTTCCTCTCTCCGCTCCTCTCTTTTTTACCTTCTTTCTCCCTCTATTCCTTTTTTTTTTCTTCCTCCCGCTTTCATTCTTCCTTTTTTTCTTCCATTTTCTTTCTCCATTCTTCTTTCTTTCTTTCTTTCTCCAGCCTTCCTTCTTTCTTTCTTTCTTTCTTTCTCCCTCCATCCTTCTTTCTTTTTTTATCCTTTCCTTCCTCTTTCCTTCTCCCTCCCTCCATCTCTTTTTTTCCTTCTCCCCCCCCCCCTCCTTTTTTCTTTCTCCTTCCATTCCTCTCTCCTTTTTTCTCCCTCAATCCTGCTTTCCTTTATTTCTCTCTTTTTTCTTTCTTTCTCCATCTCTTTCTTTCTCCATCTCTGTCTCTCCCTCCCTCCTTCTTTCTTTATCCCTCCATCCATATACACACCAGGAAGTTTCACTCCAGTTCTCTCTACCTATCCCTTATCTCCTACCCACTCCCCCCTTCCTTGACCCCTGCAAAGAGCGTGAGTGGGGCCTCATGTCTACATTTTGCCTAAGGCCTCACAAAGCCTAGAGCTGCCTCTGTGTCAGGATACAAGAATTCCTGAGGAACAAAACAAGTCATATGTTCTGTTGCCATTAACTAACCTAGAAGATACCCTTCAAATGATGACTGACTCTTGAAGGTTATCTATCCTGTCTTCAATAACTAATACAATGGAGCTTCATATAGCTGCAATGGAACCCAGAAGAAAGGGAGGCCTGAATGGGACACAATCTGCCTGTCCCTTAGACCTTTTGTACAGCATATACATATGGATGTATGTGTGTTTTAAGCATGTAAAGATCAAATACAATCACTAAAGCCAAGATTTTGTGATAGTATTTTAATATACAGTAAGGTGGTAAACGCTTTAGTAAAGTTACTAAATCAAACATTTATTTAGGTATGGACATAATGGGGTTGATTTAATAAAACTAGAGAGTGCCAAATTTGGTGCAACTCTGCATAGAAACCAATCAGCTTCCAGGTTTTTGGTCAAAGCTTAATTGAACCAGCTGAAGTTAGAAGCTGATCGGCTACCATGCACAGCTGCACCAGATTTTGCACTTTCCAGCTTTGGTAAATCAACACTAATATTTCTTCTTCTCCAAACAAATGCTAGTTTGTGGCCACATCTCTTTGTTATTCTCCTATAAATATGAAGATAAGGTTACATCATGAAATGTCAATGAGTTAATAAATTAAGGAAATACACTTAACATTGTAAATGTCAAATTCGTCAATGTCAAATGTCATAGTCAATGTCCTGTACTAGTATCCTTTTTTTAACTTTATAATCTTTATTGAAACATTTTTCATTTATCATTGACATACAAACAACCATATCCCACATCTCCCTCCCCTCCCCTTTCCTTTTAAATTAACATATACAAAGAAAAAACAAAAGATATATTCTCATTAAACTTCTCAAGTGTTTACTATATAGTTAGCCCATCTTCCCGTTCTCTTTCTACTCTACTCCTCATTGACCACCTTCTTACTTTTCCAGCTCCAACCATTTCCTCATTTTATCCTCATATTATCTTAATCCTTATTCATTCTTACCCCACTCATTCTCTAATCTTCACCAACATTTCTCTTATTCATTCTTATTCACTTATTCACTCTTAATCATTCTTTCTTCCTATTTTGATGCATCACATCCTATCCACTTATTCCTTAATGGTTACCCTTTAGTTGATACTACTGACCATCTCAATCCCTTTCCCCTTGTCCTTCCTCCTTTATACTGATGGCTCATTTCACATTTTTCTCTTAAGGGATATCCCTTTGCATCCCACCAGGATTTCCAAATCTCATATTTCTTCATATGTCCTTACCTAACACATACTGATTTTTCCTTCCATATTGTCTCATTCATACCTCGCTCCCACTCTCTACAGGTTTGGTGTAACGCTGATTGCCATATTTGTTCAATTTCCTTGCCTGAAATAAGCATCTAAGCACTGCAGTTTGAGTACATCCGGGATCTCCATCCTCTTCTACATAACCCAACACACATAACCTTACATCTAGGTTCAGAGACGTCCCAAATACCAAGTTTATAGTTCCAAATTCCTCCTTCCTATACCGGTATAGCTTTGGGCACCTCTAAAACATGAATAAGATCCCCTTCTGTTTTCCCTGTACTAGTATCTTTGATATTCAGGTAGCATCCTCATTAATCTTAATCATTATTTACATGTCATTCTTGAATTTTATGATCTTTTGATCATCCTTGAATTTTTTGATTATGGTGTATGTTCTGTGAAGGCCTCCCTATTGAACACAGTAAAAACACCAATTGGAAAGTAACTGGCATCATAAACATCCTACACTAATATTCAATGGGACTACGATAGTTGCTTGGTAGATTTCTTGATTCTTCAGGGGAACTTGCAGTTGAAACCTCTTCTCTTCTTACTTGTGTAAGTCTTGAATCCCTGTATGGCTGAGTAAGGTCATCTGACTTCTCTTTTTACTGAACATTTTCAGGTAAAAGACACCTTTTAACTTTGTCTCTGTTACTGACATTTTGTTTTCTACAGGTTCTAAGTTCTGACTGCTGAAAGAAGCTTCGAAGTGGACTCCCAACATACCAGCTATAGATGTTGTTCCCTCACTTCATTCTTTTCTCTTATATCTTCTAGATATTGAAGTATGTGATGAAGGCTGGACTAAATTCCAAGGACATTGCTATCAACATTTCTCAAACAGAGAAACCTGGGTAGATGCAGAGAACACATGTAGAAGCCATCAATCACATTTATCTAGCATCCTGTCATCTGAAGAGCAAGAATTCGTAAATGGTGAGCAATGAGTGAAAGTGTATTTACAGCATATTTTATTCTACATTTATTCACTTAACTTTACATCAAGAACATGGATATTATATGGTTACAATTTCAGCTTTAAGCTCTGGGCCTTCGTTGCCTATCATACATAGAACCAATAATTGGATTTTCACAAGCAGTCTATGCACTGAAAAAAAATCATTTTCACAATAAAGGTCCATTTTCTGCAGAATTGCAGCTAGGCAACACCTTTTTTTTTCTCTTTCACAGAGTAAGGGCCGGTTCACACTGCAGGCGAGGCGAGGCGACTCCGACTTGCCTCGCCGCGACCTGCAGCGGCCTCGGCGGCGACTTGCAAATGACTTCTGTATAGAAGTCAATGCAAGTCACCCCGAGGTCGCCCGAAAGTAGTACAGGAACCTTTTTTCTGAGTCGGAGCGACTCGAGTCGCTCCTCTCAGAACGGTTCCATTGTACAGAACGGGGGCGACTTGTGGGAGCGAGGCGAGGCGAGTCGTGTCGCCTCGCATCGCCCGCTGTGTGAACCGGCCCTAAGTCTAATATCCAACACTCACATTAAAATAATTGTAAACTTTAAATTAAAAAAACAAACAAAAAAATGCCATACTTACCTGCTCTGTGCAGTTCTAGTTGACACTTTTCTAATCTAAAAAAAATTGCATGGCACGTCTCTAGCAAAAGTAAAATGGCAGCGGTGAGTCTACAGCAAGAGCTCTGCCAGTCTAAAGCAGGGAGCAGAGATGATTCAGCCACAGTGACCCCTGTGGTGGGATGACTGTCGCATAACATAACTGAACCAGAACTTGCAGCAGACTTGCAGAATGTTCGCAAAGAAAGATGATCTAGAGTCGTGCAATGCAGACTTGCTGCAATTGTGCAACACACTTGAGAAGTCTGGTAAGTCTAGTAACAGCTTAGCAAGTCATTTTCAAACGTGCAGCTCAATTGCTTGATATCTGGGTTAAAGACACACTCCCAGCCATCAGGTTCCTGCTACCTGCTCCAAAGCCACATGATCCACAGGTGGTAACATAGCAGCGGCAATTTGTATACTCTTCCTCACTTAATGTGATTGTAGCCGTATTAGTGCAATTGTGACAGAGAAAATTGAGTACTCTCCGTGATACTTTTTTTATTTGCACTAACATACAATTTTTCAGGACAAGCTTTCAGGTATGTCCCCTTCTTCAAGGTCCAAGCAGTACTGATGTACAAATTTTTAAGCAGAATGTAAAAAAAAAAACAAAAAAAAAAAAAAAAACTCTGAGGGAAAGAAGAGAAAAAAAACAACAAAAAAAACACATACAAATCAATGGCAATAAAGATAAAAGAAGAGTTAGTGAGATAAGACAGAGGGAGAGCTATGATATGGAGGGGGGGTTGCTAGTCACAGAGGGGGTTGTAAAACTTTAGTATAATGAGTAAGGAAACCTATATCTAAATTCAGGCCATTATTTTTTGTGTCAAAAAGAATTATCATTCTTAGTTCAAAGGTTTTCCTTTCCTGGATAGTTCTGAAATTCTCTTTAAGAACCAAAACAAATCCCACATTTTGTATTCACTAGCAGTACCATTTAGGCAGTACCATTTATATACTGATAGTTGGAGTGTATACCTGAAGTTCAGTTTTAAAGTGTGCATTAATCTGAATGTACAGTATATTGAACTGAATTGCAACACTGTACCAAATAAAAATATCTCTCTGTTGAGTCGATTGAGAATTTCTCTAAAAGACGCCCTGCGCTGGAATGGTGATCTGGCAGAAGTGCTTGGCATAGGAACCTTGAACTCGTTGAGGGAACATAAAGGCTTGATATTATTTTAACATATTGTTCATCTAGGTCATCTCACTTTGTTCTAAAACTTTGATCTAAAAACATAGTCTACTCAAGAAACAAAGTTTACACAAATTAGCTTCCACAATATAAAATGTTCTTCATTTCAGTAAATCTGCAATTTTTTATTTTTTAAGTCTTCCATTAACAGCATACACAACTTAATTTGAATGTTCATATTCTGTTGTTTTGCCCTGAGCTTAGTGACAGCATCCATGACTGCACATAGAACAATTAAACACATATGGCTGTTTTAATAATTTCCTGAATTTTCATTGTATCCATTTGAATTAATTTATTAACACAATGTAATAAATAACAGGAAATGCACAAGACTATCAATGGATCGGGTTAAATGATAAAACCGTTGAGAATGACTTCCGTTGGTCTGACGGCAATCCTTTGGTAAGTGTTATTTACTTAAGTTTACATCTACTTAGATACTTTTGATTAACATTATTATTATAAAGGTCATTATAAGTCATCAAAAGCAATGAATAAGCAATGAATAACATGTCACAATGTATACATTAGCAAATATATTTACAAATTATAATAAAGAATATAGAAGCTTCAGAATTCTACTCTATGTATTTGCAAACTAGGAATTGGTGGTAAATCCCAATCCACAGTAGCTTATAACTGGTCCAATAATTTATTGCAACGCATTCCTAATAACTATCTTTGTAGAAAACTCTCTGCTTTTAGTACTTTTAAGGTGCCAGTTTGGGAATATAGAACAAAATATTATAAAATTTCAATCAAGTTATTCACTTTACTTTTTGAAATAATTAAAAAGGATATATACTAATTCAGCCTTGTCAAGGCTCATCCTCAAGACTTGTAATTATTGCCTTTTAGTTATGTATAATACTAAAATATCTTTAATGAGGTTGGCTTGGTATGTATACTTTTTATTTATTTCAAAAAATTATTTTAAAATGACGTGAATAAAGTGATTAAAGTTTTTATAATATGTTGTTCTGTGTTCTCGATCTGACACTCTAAAAGACTCAAAATCAGAAAGTTTTTCTACATACCCAATGCTTAGCAATCAAATATATTACTCCTTTTAATGGCATAAGTATACATTTTTAAATATTTTTTTAAATATATGTGTACTTTTATCTATTTTTTAAATATCTGTGTGTGTATATGTGTTAGTTAATTACCAAGGCATATTCATATTTTCTTGCTAAATTTAGTTTTATGAACAATTGTAATGTAGAAACACTGGGAACAGGGAATCCTTTGTAAACTCCAATTCATACATTGGTAGGCAGCCTGAACCCCCACTCTTAACCCCCTGTGCCTATGTTATGTCTCTCTGTCATGACATTTAAAAACAAACATTTCAAAATTGCACTCCTTCCTATAAGCTGTGGAATGTACTAATGTAAAATGATATCAGAAGGAATTGCAAAATTCTCAGAGAATTCTTTGCTTACCTCAAACTCAAAATTGTGATTGGCTTTTTCTTTTTTATTAAACAACTTCTATACCAATAAAGGGCTTCTGTTTTCTAGTTATATTATACATATTAATCTTAAATGCCCAGGAAATCCCTGTGCTTTTTCTTCACCGCTTGGAGCACATACTATAAGATTAGGCATATACATTGAGAAAGAAAAAGATTTAAAATAGCAAATTAATTAAACACTCCAAAAATATTGCATCCTGGCATATGTACAAATTTTTGTAGGTCAACATTGAACAGTGATTTAATACATTACCAGAATCTTTTAATCTGGGCAGTTTCTTCCTTGTCCAAAAAAGAGAGATGGCTCCATGTGCTAAGACAGTGGCAAAAAACGTAACTTGTAAAAGCCAATAGGAAACTTTTGCCCGTGGGACTTTTATGAGTTCTGCCACAATAAAGTTGTTACTATTAAAAAATTACAAAATGTCATTTAATTTTAATTTAAAAACAAACATATTGGACATCATAGTGTACATAGATTCCTAGTGGTTACATGTACACAAGATTATAGAAACACTTAAATAAATGCATATTTTGGACTGTAGTCTCTACGTGTTTTGTGGAGCAATGCCCACTTCCTCAGGAGACAGCCAAACAATTTTTGAGGTTTGTGTATATCTGTGGAAAGACCATGGCACAAGCAAAAACCAAAAAATTGACTTCTAGGTATACATAAATGAAAATATCAGAGGAAGTAATAAGCCAGAAGGATACTCACATAACCACTTGACATACAGGGATCATTGCCCTGAAAGCACCATCAACACGATAAGTATACACATGGGTAAGCCCAAAAGAACAGGGGTATTCCATATGGTAAGCTCAGGTTGGGAGCTGACAGGAGGCATACCTAGGACCTAGATGCATAGCAGGGCCCAGAGAAGTAAATTGTTTATTCCATGATGCTGGCAAGAAAGATAGTAATCTTTAAAGGGTAACTACACTTTTGTAGAGAAAAAACAATGATCAATGTATATTGCAAAAAATTTAAACTTTGTTGCAGACTCCTACCAGTTTCTGCTCTGAATAAATAGCTGTTTTTAACTATGTATTTTGCATACTGACTTTGAATGGAAGGGACTGGTTCATTATTCACGTAGTGCAATCTCCGTGTTCTGATCAGAAAAGCTGAAGTATCTACATCCCTTTAGACGTATTTACACACCTCTTGTATTAGAGTGCCCCTGAATAAGAGTTGCCTAGCTATAAAATTTCCAAAACACACACACATGACCACTGTGTCCACCTGACACAGTGGATTGCGAATCCTGGTACATGTGGCCCAGTGATTATGTGATGTTCACAGCTGTCATGAATTCATTCATAACGCTTGTATCTCTTGACCTTCCCTCTTAGATTGTAAGCTCTAAGGAGCAGGGCCCTCTGATTCCTACTGTATTAAAGTGTATTGTATTTGTACTGTCTAACCTCAAGTTGTAAAGCGCTACGTAAACTGTTGGAGATATATAAATCCTGTATAATAATAATAATAATAATAATAATGACAGTTGAAAACATTGCTGTTACAATGATCTTTATTGCTGCAGCAAACAAAGTGTAAAAAAAAAAAAATCCACGATGACCTTCTAAAAGTAGTACAGTGTTACTATTGAACTACTCTGATGAAAGTATGTAAAAAATAAAAATAAAAAGTTTACCACTTCAATACAAGGCACTTTCACCCCCTTCCTGCCCAGACCAATTTTCAGCTTTCAGCTCTCTCACACTTTGAATGACAATTACTCAGTCATGCAACACTGTACAAAACTAAATTTTTATCATTTTTTTCACACAAATAGAGTTTTCTTTTGTTGGTATTTAATCACCACTGGCTTTTTTATTTTTTGTGATATAAGTAAAAAAAGATAGATAATTTTGAATTTTTTTTTTTTTTCCGTTTCTATTATAACATTTTCAAAATAAGTAATTTTTGTCCATAAATTTGGGCCAAAATTTATACTGCTACATATCTTTGGTAAAAATAAGCCAAATTAGTGGATATTATTTAGCCTGTGTGAACGTTATAGAGTCTACAAGTTATGGTGCCAATCATTAAAAATGTATCACACCTGATGTACTGACGGATGTATTGATTTAATTAACACATGTGTGAGACTTTAAACACAGATTGGCCACATAGAGAGGCCCAACATGCAGGGAGCACCTTCAGGCGTTCTAGGAGCATAAATTACACATATAATTTCCTGACTACCTATCACATTTTTGAAAGGCCTGGAGCACCAGGACAATGGAATTACCCACAAAATTACCCCATTTTGGAAAGCAAACACCCCAATATATATTCCATGAGGCATAATGAGTCTTTTGAACATGTCATTTTTTTCTATATGTTTTGGAAAATGTGGAAAGAAGATGAAAACTTATTTTTTTTACATAAAGTTGTCAATTTATAGGATTTTTCTAACACATAGCATGTACATAGTAAAAATTGCATCCCCAAATACATTCTGCTACTCTTCCTGAGCATGGCGATACCACATGTGTGAAAGTTTTACATATACAGAGACCTAACATCCAAGTAGCACCCCAGACGTTCTCGGAGCACAAATTACATACTGTATCTAATTTCCTGGCTGCCTATCACACTTTTGAAGGCCCTGGAGCACCAGTACAAAGGAAACGCCCACAAAATGACCCCAATTCTGGAGAGCAAACACCCCAACGTCTATTCTATGAGGCATTGGCTACAGATAGGTACTCTGATGGGCTGCAGATAGGTTCTCAGGTACTCTGATGGGCTGGTGACAGGTACTTGGGTACTCCGATGTGCTGGAGACAGATACTCGGGTACTCTGATCGGCTGCAGATAGATTCTCAGATACTCTGATGGGCTGGAGATAGGAACTTGGGTACTCTGGGCTGGAGACAGGTACTCAGGTACTCTGGGCTGGAGGCAGGTACTCTGGGCTGGAGACAGGTACTCTGATGGGCTGGAGACAGGTACTTGGGTACTCTAATGGGCTAGAGATAGGTACTCAGGTACTTTGGGTTGGAAACAGGTTCTTGGGTACTCTGGGCTGGAGACAGGTACTCGTGTACTCTGATGGTCTGCAGATAGGTACTCAGGTACTCTGGGCTGGAGACAGGTAGTCGGGTACTCTAATGGGCTGGTCATAGGTACTCTGATGAGCTGGTGACAGGTACTCTTTATTACTGGGGCAATCTGTGTTCTATTACTGTGCACTGAAAATTGGTAACTTGCTGTTACCACAATCTCTTCCTTACAAAGGATCGGTGTGTGAGGAGGAGAAACTGGCAACAGCTAGTTACCATGGTTTAATGACATTTGTGACCAGCTGTTATTAGACACAGCCAGTCTCGTGGTAAACAGCCATTTTCATTGGCTCTTTACCCTGATCGGGGATAGGCTGTGTTCCGAGGGACAATCCCCGATTGCCGCTCTTCATGCCCCTGGGGAAGCGCACAAGCGACGTGCACAAAGACAGTGCTTTGATTAAACACAGCCAGTCCCATGTTAAAGAGCCATTTTCATTGGATCAGGGATAGGCTGTATCTTGAGGGACGTGGCTCATTCCTGATCGCCACGCTAGAGCAACGAGAACGGGCGGATGTCATAAGACGCCCGCCCAGAGGGAGGAAAGGTTTCTGCCGGTGTCATTTTACAATGCGCCCTTAGGGGACGGGTTAAAAAAATTTAATAAAAAATGATTTATTTATTTATTTTACATACTGTCACTAGTCTGTATCCCTGATCACTGCCACATTGGTCATATAATAATGCTGTACTGCACTGGTGACAGTATACAAAAAATATTGTGGAAAACAAAATTCAAATTCTTAATTTCTAAAATGAATTTGACAACGAAATTACTTCAAAAACTCCCAAAAACTTGCCATGCCTCTTACTAAATACCCTTGGCTGTCTAATTTCCAAAAAGGGGTCATTTGGGGAATATTTGTACTGTCCTGGCATTTTAGGCCCTAAAGAAATTAGATCAGCCATTAGTACATCAGGACTGATTAATATTCAAATATGTAAACCATAGTTTGTAGAGGCTGTAGGTTTTATGCAAAACAATTAGTATAAACTTATTGGGATACATTTTGGCCTACATTTATGATGATATTTGATTTTAAAACAAAAAGCAGAAAATATTGTTATTTCTCAAAATGTTCAGTCTTTTTTAATTTATATCGTTAAAAAAAAAAAAAAAAAAACCCAGTGGTGATCAAATACCACCAAAAGAAAGCTCTACTTGTGTGCAAATAAATAAATTTACATACAGTATTGCATGACCGTTCAATTGCCAGTTAAAATAGCGCAGTGTGGAATAGCAAAAAATACCCTGGTCATGAAGGGGGATAAAACCTTTCAGAGCTGAGATGGTTAAATCCCTTCAACACTTATCTTGACCAATATCCTCTAGCAGCGGGGATGTAAGTAATAGAGTTCACCAATGGCAGAATGTGTGGAACTTGATTGACATGGTAGCAAATTTCAGATGCAGTTAGAAAAAAATATAGTTGTCAAGCAGTACTTTGAAGAATAAATTGTTATTATAAATTGTTAGGAGAGATGCAGTCCTACATGAAAAGTAACTGTCGGAAAAATTGATTGATACACCATCAAGTCTACAACATAGGAATATAATGAAGTATGCTGGTAAATGGTTCTTTTATGTGCCAAGTGTATGAGTTTTTTTATTGCCTTTGTTGTGAAGTTTGTATAGTTGCATAGATTAGTTTAATGCTTTCATATAATATATAATAGGAATAACAACAACAACAACATTAATATGTTCCAGCTTACTAAAATGTTTTTTTTGTTTTTGGCTACTAGCAATATGAAAACTGGAGGCCAAACCAACCAGATAACTTCTTTGCCACAGGAGAAGACTGTGTGGTGATGATTTGGCATGAGAGGGGAGAGTGGAATGACGTGCCCTGCAATTACCATCTGCCATTTACTTGCAAGAAAGGAACAGGTAATGTACTACATACGGACTAGTGGAAGAAAAGTACATTCGGGTTCCTGGTCATGCCAACAAATTATATGTAACTTTTGATTTTTTAAACTGTACTTTAAAGGGGAAGTCCACCCTAAAGGGAATGCCCTGCTTGTTTGTTTCCTCCACCCCCTCCACTGCCGCATTTGGTACCTTTATGGAGGGAGCGGATACCTGTTTTTTGACAGGTACCTGCTCCCACTTCCGGGGGACTTTGCCACAGGCATGCACAGTAGGGGGGTGGTTGTGTAAGGCTTCACTGCTGGTTTCCCTTACAAGGAATGGTGGCAGCAGCACCCTAGAGCCGGCATAAAAGTAGGCATAAAAGTGATCCCATGATTCTGCTTTTACCCATTGACATGGTCCATTGTTATTGATCAGGAGAGACTTCAGGAACTTAATGTGTCCAGTCTGGAGGAAAGAAGGGAAAGGGGAGACATGATTGAAATCTTTAAATACATCAAGGGGGTGAATAAGGTTCAGGAGGACAGCATTTTCAATATGAAGCCAAGAATGTGGGGACATGACTTCAAACTAGCAGGAGGAAAGTGGAAAACTAATCTTAGAAAGTACTAGTTTACCCAAAGGGTAGTGAATGTTTGGAATAGCTTTCCAGCAGAAGTAGTGAGTCAGTCTACAGTAAGTGGATTCAAGCAAGCTTGGGACAAACATACATCTATACTCAGACTAGAAAAAAGGTAAAAAAACAAAAACATGTACCACAAATTTGAAAGCTCCCATTGGCTCAATTGTCAAGTATCATTTTAAAGTTGTATTATTAATACTATTATTTTTAATATTATTACTATTCCTCTGCCTCCTCCTCCTACTACTACTACTCTTTATACATTAATTGTACACCACTGCTACATGGTCCTTTAGGCAGTTTTTGTGTAAAATCACAAACCAGTCACAAAGAATAGGTCAAAAATTTATAAATGTGTTCAGCTAAACTCAATGCCCCTTGAAAACAGATACCAATGTCTTCCAGCCTCTTGTCATGCAATCAGGGTCAGATTTCTGCATATCCAACATGTGCCATGGCCTAGGATGGCATGGCTCCCATATAATAACTAACATATTCGCATGTATAATAAAAGATTCCACACAAGCCATTCTGTCAGTATCATGCAATGTTCTCTACCGTCATGGCCCAGCTTGGGTATTTTTGTTGGTGGAATAGTGTATAAAGTAATTACGGTTTGCACACCCTGGTTTGGTAGGAGTCAGTTTGCCTATTCATGTAGATTCAGTTATAGAAATAGTCATGGAGAGGGGAAATTGTCTTTTTGGACCCTGCTGATCTCATTAGTGGTGTACTAAGGCTAGTCAGTCAATAAGGATTGGAAGGGGCAGCACATGACAATTGGCCTAAGGAAAGAAAAGAGGTGTAACTCTGGCCTTGCATGTGGTGCAGCAAAAAAGCAGTCAAACTGATTCCTCATAGACATCTTTATCCACAACACATATCTCACTATACAACAGAAGATTTTTTTAGCAATTTTAACTTCTTTACACCAGCTAAAAAATGTAATTGATTAGTGTAGCCTACCGTTATCTCTGCTTGTTGACGGTATGTTGCTCTGTTTTTTTTTTTGCTATCAGAATCAGGTTGAAAATTTAAAAATTGCTAAAAATGCCTGTTTATGGCCAGCCTTAGCCTAGAATGATACATTTTCAGCAGAAGATTTGAAGAGCAGATTCACATGTGACTTAAAAAAAAAATACAATTTTGCAAGCACTATTGTAGGTGACAGTGAAATATTCCTCTCACCTAACCTTCCTGGTACAGCAGCAATTCCTTTTTAACTTCTTCCCATGGCTCTTTTTATACAATGTCTGACAAAGAGGAGAGCCTTGTGCCACTTTCAAAAGAAACAACTTGTTTTGCTAAAAGAAAATCCGCTTCTACGTTGTTGCCAAGCACTAGACATTTGGCAAAGCCATGCCTAGTATACAAATATGCTGACCGGAACATTCTGAGAAAGGTAATCAGAAGACATTGTATAGGTATTTACAAAAACTTTAATTAAGGCTGCCGTTACTTATAAAGTACCACAAGATCTGTGACAGTCCAATAATTCATTTTATCTTACATGGGTGGCAAAGCAAACTGAAGCTATTGGAATGCTCATTAGCTTAGCAACGTGTAGTCTTGCCAACAACTTGATGCTTATGCCAAGCTACTGCTTATGGCCCTTTATTTTATGGACATCCTTTACAGTTCTACAGCACTTGGGAAAAAAAAGTCACTGATTTATTTTTAATGCTGTTTTAAACAAAATGGGTGAAATCACTTGTGTTATCCTTGGGCTTGGGGTTGTATACCACTATTCTGCCACTTGTCAACAACAATAATTCCCATGAAGAGCTTATATAAATGAATATATATATATATATATATATATATATATATATATATATATATATATACACATCTATATATATACACATCTATATATATATATATACATATATATATATATATATATATATATATATATATATATAAAAAACACACACAACACAGGGGCTGTACCGAATGTAATGCAAACATGGATACATTTTTTTTATTAACGCAAATAGATTGTTCAAATTCCACCTGTTGGTAAAGTAACTCTTCCTCTATAGTAATTCTTCTTCTTCTTTTTCATTGCAGGGTAAATAATGGCTTCCAAGCAGAAGCAACGTGCTGCCAATAAGTTCTTGATGAAGGTGGGGTGCAGGCTGTCCGACATCCCCAGAAGGCTATAGAATGTTTACAGAGATGACACCATTGACAGGAGTCACCAATGCCCTTGTCAATGATGTCATCTGTGGAAAAGCCTGCACCCCTCCTTCACCATACACTCAATGACATCATGTTGCTTCTGCTTGGATTATTTACCTGTTTACGTTATTTACCTGATTGGTATATATATAACATGCTTATAGAATACAAATAGTTAAAATAGTTTATGGAGACTCTCTACGGTGTACATTGGCTGCCATATAAAGTACCAGCATGACTGTGCCCAGGGTACAAAGCCAGATACATAAAGACATGGTCTGATGAGTTTGGTGTGGAGGAACCCAACTGGCATGCACAGAGCTGTGTCCTCAAACCTATGGAACACCTTTAGAATGAAGTGGAAAGTCATTTGCCACCTACGTCCTCTCATACATCTAACACCTAACCTCGTAAATGTGATATTTGTGAATGGGCACCAATTCCCACATATACACTCTAAAGTCTTTTGGGAAGCCTTCCCTGCCTTATCAATGGAGGAGGTGGTCCTTTCATTTATCCTGTTCTTCATTCATGGAGCACTTTACACTGAGGAAAGCTAATATAACTATAATATAGAATGTTTCTATGAAGGGAGGCAGGGGGGGGGGGAAAGGACGGGCATAGTCAGCACTCTTGATGACTGCCTCTGACAGGTTCAACCAATTGTGTTAACCTCTGCAGCACCAGAAGAAAATGGTTGTGGGGTTATAGCAGGCAGAGGACTTTGAATAGAACAGCCAGCAGTACAAGGGACAGTTTATGTGGACTTCAGGTACTGTCCCTTGTGCTGATTATTATTTTGTCATTTAAAATAAACTTAGGCTTTAATGTTGTTCCTAAATGGGAATTGTCCTTGCACTTCCTGTGTATATCCAAGATAGGAAGTGAGGAGACACTAGGCAAGGAAAGAAGCCAAGGAAACACGCTGGAGTTTGGTGGCGGTAAGTAGAACTTGGATTTTTTTTTTCAACAGAGGAAGTAGAGGGAACTCAAAATATAGCTCCACTTTTAACTGTCGGAGAAATTCCTGTAAATCTAAATACTCAATCTTCTGTTCTAGTGGCTTGTGGAGATCCTCCAGTGGTAGAGAATGCATACACCCTAGGAAGAACGAAAGAACGGTATGAAATCAGCTCCTTAGTCCGGTATCAGTGTAACCAAGGATTTTTACAGCGTCATGTTCCTATAATCCGATGCCTATCAAGTGGGCAATGGGAAGAGCCACGGATACAGTGCATAAATCGTAAGTTTTGAATACAGATATCATGCTTTCCCCTTCTTTCTATTATTCTGTATACTGATCTCTTGCAGCATGTGTATGCCTACACCTATTGCAAACACGTGTGTTTCCACAAACTTAATTAGCTCTGTGAAAACTGCTAATTCACAGTTCTGGCACTGATCCTAATGATGCCGTTATTATTTCTGCTAATAGAAGGTTTTGTAAACTGGAGCCAAACTCTGTTATTTATGTATTAGCTTTTTTTAGTCCGTATGCACAATGTATATTATGCATTGCTTCTATATTGTACGTATTAAGTGAATTTATTTATTTTCAAAATAATCATATGGTCTGCACAGAAATAATTTACATTTTGAGCTGTCACGGTATTATTTCTGAAACAAAAGAAACCATAGGTTGAGTCCATAAACATAAATTCGAATTAATCGCTCTCATTTTCTCAGCGGGGGATACTGACTTCATGTAAGTTTCATCATTATTCCCAAATTAGCAGATCATTTCTCCCCAATGTGCACATTTTTGGCTAGTGTTGTGCAAAGGGTGATTTGAAGCAGCAATACTATGTATTCAGGTTGCAAGTGATTTAATTGCACAACAACCCCTGTAATTTCTTGATTCATCGTCAACCAATTACCATAGCAGGTACTAAAGCATGGGCAGGCTGCCATGACCTGGTAGACTGTACTAAGTTTCTTTAGAGTAATAGACTGCCAGGAGCTCACACTTGCTATACATAGAAATTAATACTAGCAAACGTGCGCCCCTTTATTAAAATGTATGGGAGTGGGGGCGTTTGTAGTAATATTGTTAGTGTTTCTTTTTTAATGTAAAAGCATAGTTAGCTTTGTGTATGTCTGAACTATATAAGTGATCTATCCAGGAGAAGAATGGTCACAGAGAGAAAAAGAGAGTGGCATCTACGGAACAGGAGAAGAATAACAATGGAGGAGAGGGGGCATGGATAGAAGTCAGAACCTCAAGGAGAAAGGGCAGACAGTTGTTCTAGAGCTTAGTAAATGAGGGGGAGCCCTGCTGATTTTCATCATCCAATCATGTGCAAGCAAAAATGCATTTTTTTTATATTCCTTGCACGTGATTAGATACTCTTTGCAAATTGAAGCTTTGCCTCATTTACTAAGCTCTGGGGAAACTGCACTTGTAGAGTGCCTTTATCTGGCCCTTTGGGCACTATTGACACCAACAATGGAGCATCATTTTGCTACTGACATCAACATTGGGGCACTAATTCTTCCACTGACACAATAATGGGGCACCATTTCTCCCACTGACATCAACATGGCACCATCCCTCCCCCTAGCACCAAATATGGGGCACTTAATGCCACAGATGCCAGGACAATTTCTTCCTTGTTTTTCATGCCAGGGCAATTTCAACTCTCCTGGCCACAATTTGGCCCCCCTAAAGTCTGAATGACAGTAAATTTGCCTTTTGCTTAGAAAGTATGAAAACCCCTGGTGTAATGTATTGGTGTAATGGCATGGATGAATGGCACTGGGGGAACTTTGGGTCACTTACCCAGATAGCAGGGGAAACTTGACACACATTTGTTACAGTGTTGAATTGCAAGTCTGTTAACTTGCTGCACATTTCACTGGCAAGTTATACACTTGCAGAGCACTTGAAGCACAAGTACTAGTTATCAATTTTCCAATTTTCAAAAAATTTGCATGGCAAGTCTCTAACCAGAGCAAAGTTGCAGTGGTGAGTCAGAGGCGGCAATTAGGGGGGAGTGGGTAGGAGATGAGTAATAGGTAGAGGAGAACTGGAGTGAAACTGGGGGATCCTCGTCTGTATACGAATGGAGGAATGAAGAGAGAAGGAGGAAATAAAGGAAAGTGGGATTTAGGGCGAAAAAAAGAGGGAGGAATGAGAAAGAAAAAAAGAGGGAGAAAGAAAAAAAGAGGGAGAAAGAAAGAAAGAGAGAAAGAAAGAAAGAGAGAAAGAAAGAAAGAAAGAAAGAAAGAAAGAAAGAAAGAAAGAAAGAAAGAAAGAAAGAAAGAAAGAAAGAAAGAAAGAAAGAAAGAAAGAAAGAAAGAAAGAAAGAAGGAAGGAAAGAAAGAAAGAAAGAAAGAAAGAAAGAAAGAAAGAAAGAAAGAAAGAAAGAAAGAAAGAAAAAAGGAACGGAGGGAAGAAGAAAGAAAGAATGAAAGAAAGAAAGAAAGAAAGAAAGAAAGAAAGAAAGAAAGAAAGAAAGGAAAGGGGGTGGAGGGAGAAAGAAAGCAAGAGATATGGAGGGAGAAATAAAGAAAGAGGCATGGAGAGAGGAAGAAAGAAATAAAGAAAGAAAGAAAAAAAGGAATGGAGGGAGTAAGAAAGAAAGAAAGAAACAGAAGGAACAGTTCAGAGATGCATTTCACACCAGCCACTTTAAATAAAGACTGACTCCACCAAATCGCAAGTCCCCCCCCCCAATTGTCTTCACCTGCCATAAATCCATTTCTTTCTCCTCCCCCATAAATGTCCCAACACAGACCTTATATACGGCCCGGGCTCAGGCTCTATGTGCAGACGGGAGATGTTCTTTCTCCTAGGCTCCTCCTCGTGTGGTTTGTCACAAGCCGAGGAGGACCCTAGGAAAAGCGTCCTCAGCTCTGTTACTCTGGGCGGCAACTGGCGTGGTAGTTGCTGCGGGCACCAGCAAGTGCAGCGTCTAGATGGATGCCTGAGCAGCCCGACACTTGGGATGTCAGGCCCCTCCCTGCTTCATGCACATTACACCAGCTGCATCCAGGCGGGGAGGATTCAGTGCGGCCACCTGAAGAGCTGTGCTGTCACTTGTGCAGAAGCCCGCCTTCTGTATTGAAAAGTGACAGCAATGCCCGGAAAGCACAAGAAAGCGCTGGAGGTGGCGGAACGCCACCCTGGTGATTGATCACAGGCAAATTAGGCAGACAGGAGGCCCCCAGTGATTGTGAGGCCTTCGGGGCCTGCCTAATTGGCCTAATTAAAGAGCCTCCTCTGTGGTGAGTCTACAGCATGAAAATTCAGGCACAGTGATCCCTGTGGTGGGATGACTATTGCACAATATAACTAAACCAGAACTTTCAGGAGACTTGTAGAATGTTTGCAAAGAATGTTGATCTGGAGTCATGCAATGCGGACTTGCTGCAATTGTGCAACAAACTTGTAAAGACTGGCAAGTCTAGCAATAGCTTATAAAGTTATTGTCAAACTTGCAGCACAATTGCTTGCTATCTGGGTTGTTACTGCTGTTTCTCCATCCTGGGGACAGAAGTAGACAAAGTGGAGGAGTAAGACAGTAAAGCAGACACAGCCTGTAGCACATTGCTAGGGGAGAAAGAGCTATAGTCAATGAATAAAACATTAAGAATGAAACACTTAAGGACTGGAAGGATTTACCTCCTTAATGACCAGGCCATTTTTTGAGATACGGCACTGCGTCAATTTAACTGACAATTGCGTGATTGTAAAACGCTGTACCCAAACAAAATTGACGTCCTTTTTTTCACACAAATGGAGCTTTCTTTTGGTGGTAATTGATCACCTCTGCGGTTTTTTTTGGCGCTATAATCAAAAAAATACCAACAATTAAAGAATATATATATATATATATATATATATATATATATATATATATATATATATATATATATATTTTACTTTTTGCTATAATAAATATCCCCCAAAAAATCTAAAAAAACTAATTTCTTTTTAATTTTAGGCCAATATGTATTCTTCTACATATTTTTGGTAAAAAAGAAAAATCACAATAAGCGCATAATGATTGGTTTGCGCAAAAGTTATAGTGTCTACAATATAAGGGATAGATTTATGGCATTTTTATTCTTCGTTTTTTTTTTTTTTACTAGCAATGGCGGTGATCAGCGATTTTTAGCATGACTGCAACATGCAGACTGAAAATTTGTCTGCAATAACTGCAAAGCAGCTTCATTATTAACCCATTATAGAAGAAGAGAATTGTGTGCTGTATTTGGAGATTTCACGAATGTTAATTCACCATTACGAGCTCTAGTTTACAAGACTGACCGCTTCTGCTTCCGAGCATGCGTGTTTGTTGGCGGAAAATTTGAGAACATGCTAGCCAACATTTGTTGGAGGAAAGTGCGACAAAAATTGTCCGATGGAGCATACACATGGTCGGACTTACCGCCAACAACCTCACATCCAACATTTCCCATTGGAAAATCTGATTGTGTGTACGTGGCATAAGGGAACATAAAGGAGGTCTACTTAAAAAAAGAAAGGAAAATCAGCAGCCAGTGAGTTTGGTAATTCAGAGAAGTTTCTTAAATTTGTATACTGCTGCTCCAGATGGGTCTACCACACAGTCCCTTTCACCTTCTGTGTATTCAGGTGCAAGCACTGGTCATCCAGCCATATGGAAGAAATGTAAAGCCCCGTACACACGAGAGGACTTTTCAACATCCAAAGTCCGACGGAATGATTCCATCAGACTATTCGATCGTGTGTGGGCTGCAACGGACTTTTGATTCGCAAAAGTCTGACAGACTTTAGAAAATGGAACATGCTTCAAATTTTTCAGACGAAACTCCGCCGGACCCGGTCCCTCTGAAAAATTTGCTCATGTGTATGCTATTCCGACGGACTAAAACCGACGCTAGGGCAGCTATTGGCTACTGGCTATGAACTTCCTTATTCGAGTCCAGTCGTACGTCATCACGTTCGAATCTGTCGGAGTTTGGTGTGATTGTGTGTGGCCAAGTCCGCTCAGTCGAAAAGTCCGTCAGAACTCTGTCGGAACTCCGGCAGAACTCCGGCAGAACTCCTTCGGAAGTCTGTTGGACATAAGTCCTCTCGTGTGTACGGGGCTTAATAGGATCCAAAAGGCTGCACATTTGAAAACCGTGTCTACTTTATTACTATTCTTCAAAACACCACATACAGCAAAAGTGGGACCGTGGAAGCAAGGAAACGCAGTCAACGCATTTTGTGCTGCTAGCGCTTATTCATTAAATCATAAATAACTGCTACTTTTTGAAGATTAGTAATGAAGTGGATTCAGTTTTACAAGTGTGCAGTTCTATTGCATTTGTTCTAGAGATGTTTCTTGCAGGATCCATAGGGCCTCCCGTTGGGCATCCACCAGGGACTTTACGGGGATGTTTGTTTGTTCAGGATAGACCACTCAAATCATAGACTGTGCCAAGCAAACCAGGATGAATGGAAACCTTAAACATGTATTTTTAGAAAGTAAGGTTAGCAATGGCAACTCACATATTTATTTCAGTGTGGGTTTCCTTAAAAAAAAAAAATCAAAGAATAAATAAAATTAAAAAAAGAGCAAACGTTTTCTCGGCAGTTAAACTGTATTATTTATAGTACGTATTACAAATGTGTTGTAATGTTTATTCTTCTAATAATGATTTTCGGTGACCAATTCTAAACTGGCAAATCATAACACCTTCCATAAAACCTTTTTGCTCACTATTTTTTTTTTTGTTTATTTTCCTGCAGCTTCCACTTACAGACACAGGAGAAGCCCCAGAAGGCGATCGAAATTGGCTGGAAAAGATACACAAAAAAAGGCCCATTAAAAGGAAACTGACAAAAAAAATATTGTAAAGAACATTTATATTAACAATGTCAATTTGTTTTTGTTTTGTCATATAAGGAGTTTATATTGAAGAAAAAGCCAAGTTGTATATAAAAAAAAAAGCACCAAAGCAAATTAGGTTTAAGCATTTTACTAACGGTCAATGAAGTGCCTTTGTCAGGAACCCTGTTGTGGCTTTCATAATGGAGGGTGGAAAAGAGCTGATTGGATACACAATGGCTATATGAAGCCACAAAGACTATTTTTTCCAATGTTTTAAATATAATGTGACAATAATGTGATATTTTTATTATTTAAACTCCAGGCTGGCCGAATTTAATGAAGTAATATAAATATATTAAACGTTACAAATACATTGCACATCAAGGACCTTGAATAAAAGAGAAAAAAAAAAATTGTGAACAATTGCTGAATGTATCTCAAATGTGAGAGGACAAAGGGGTGGGGTGAGTGAGCGATTGAAGAGACAGGGTCTGTTCACACATGCTTTTGACTGGAATGTAAACTCACATAAAGCACTTTTTGTATATTGTTTCAGCTATATGCTACGATATGCAATGATGTAGAGCCCTCTCCCACCACACTCATCACCCAGAGTTTACTGATGTCACTTTCAGTAAACCTTTGCTAAGAGTGGTTGTCAGAGATCTGCATGGGCAGGCCCATACCTCCCAACAGTCCCAATTTGGCAAGACAGTTCCAATATTAATGAATACAAATATGATCAAAGTCTTTGGATTTTTAATGTGGTTTAAAAGATTGTCTTTTTAGACTGTACAATATTGGGGGGTATATACACTATATTGTCAAGCGTATTGGGATGCCTGCCCTTACATGCACGTGGATTTTAATGGTATCCCAGTCTTAGTCCGTAGGGTTCAATATTGAGTTGGCCCACCCTTTGCAGCTATAACAGCTTCAACTCTTCTGGGAAGGCCGTCCACAAGGTTTAGGAGTGTGTCTATGGGAAAGTTTGACCATTCTTCCAGAAGCACATTTGTGAGGTCAGACACTGATGTGGAGGAGCAGGCCTGGCTCTCATTCTCTGTTTAATTCATCCAAAAAGTGTTCTATCGGGTTTAGGTCAGGACTCTGTGCTGGGCAGTATATATCCTCCACCCCAAACTCGCTCATCCATGTCTTTGTGGTCCTTGCTTTGTGCACTGGTGCGCAGCCATGTTCGAACCGGAAGGGGCCATCCTTAAACTGTTCTCACAAAGTGTGGAGCATGAAATTGCCCAAAATGTCTTTTTATTCTGACACATTAAGAGTTCCCTTCAATGGAACTAAGGGGCCAACCCCAACCTATGAAAAATAACCCCACACCATAATCCCCCCTTGCAGGCCAGTCAAGTTCCTCCATCACAAACTCACTTATCCATGTCTTTATGGACCTTGCTGTGTGCACTGGTCCAAATCATTTGGTGGATAGGGGGGGGGGGGTTATGGTGTGGGGTTGTTTTTCAGGGGTTGGGCCTGGCCTCTTATTTACAGTGAATGGAACTCTTAAGGCATCAGCATACCAAGACATTTTGGACAATTTCATGCTCCCAACTTTGTGGGAACAGTTTGGGGATGGCTCCTTCCTGATCCAACATGATTGCGCACTACTACACAAAGCAAGGTTCATAAAGACATGGAAGAGCGAGTTTGTAGTGGAGGAACTTGACTGGCCTGCACAGAATCCTGACCTCAACACGACAGAACACCTTTGGGATGAATAAAAACAGAGACTGCGACCCAGGCCTTCTCGTGCAACATCAGTGCCTGACCTCACAAATGTGCATCTGGAACAATGGTCAAACGTCCCCATAGACACACTCCTAAACCTTGTGGACAGCCTTTCCAGAAGAGTTGAAGCTGTTATAGCTGCAAAGAGTGGGCCAACTCAAAGCTGAACCCTACGGACTAAGACTGGGATGCCATTAAAGTTCATGTGCGTGTAAAGGCAGGTTTCACAATACTTTTGACAATATAGTGTGTATCATAGAAATGCATACCATAGATTTAAGGTTACTATCAAGACCTTGCTTGAATAAAAAATATATTTTGATACTCTCAGAGGTGTGCAACCTGTGGGTTGGAACCCCAACTAGGGTACAAGGATCCTCTTTTTGTTTTTAGTATATTATACCTAGAATTGCCCTGTTAGGGGTTATGGAACAAGAGCAAAACCAACACTTTGGAGTCTCCAAGAAATGGCATATAGAATCTTGGGGTTCCAACTTCAAAAAGGTTGAGCACCCCCGCCGTAGATTAAACAGGCGTGCTTATTTATGGCCCTATGCTGCTTGTGTAAAAAAAGTTCACTTCATATGTTTAGTATGCTCTGGAATATTTGCACATGCCTTATATACTAATACTGCACTTAAGTATCAATGCACTTAACTATTCTTAAGCGAAATGGATTCTCTTTTATATGTTTAGCTTAAATTATCATCTTTTTTTTCTGCAAAGCACTGACGTTCCTTGTGGTTTTTAGGACATTTATAAGTGTCAGTTGGGTATGTCAGTCTATTCTTTCATATAATCTGTTACTTTCATTGATAATCTTCAGCAGATGAGTGTTTATTCTGGTATGCCAGCAAGATATTGGTACTGTTGGGTAAGGCTTGGGAAGCCCTGTTATGTTTCATGATATTAGACCACTGGGGCACACTGTGGATTTGTTATGGCTGCAATGCCAGACTCAGATAGCAGAGGTCCCCAAAGCAGAGATCGTAAATGGGTCCCTTTAACGTTATAGGTCCCAGTGCAGGTTCACTGTCTGTGCTTTCAGTAGTTCCACCCCTGCTTAACAGCCATGTTTTCTGTGTATGATATTTGTCAGTAGTCTTATAAACTTCCTGCTGTCACTGACAGCAAAAATTAAAAAAAAAATGGTCTTGCTTTGTTACAACTTAATAGAATCAAATCTGCCTTGGGGCCTTCTATGTCTCCAACAGGGTAAGGATTAT
Organism: Lithobates pipiens; assembly: GCF_037356315.1. Classification (NCBI taxonomy): domain Eukaryota; kingdom Metazoa; phylum Chordata; class Amphibia; order Anura; family Ranidae; genus Lithobates; species Lithobates pipiens. The sequence goes on from NW_027507903.1 coordinate 39,819,530, forward strand.
CCTAATGTGGACAGGTTATCTGTAAATATAATCAGACAAGCCACCATAATCCTGCTTTAGTAGGACCCCAGACAGTTTGCTTCCATTGCCCTCACCTGCTCTCCGGGGACCGTGCAGCGCATGGTGTTACCGTTCACCTATTTATATGAATTTAAAAAGTTAATGTTATTAAAAAAAAATTTGGATTACCAATTTGTTCTATTTTTATTTAAATGGAAGTTGCAATATTCTTCTAGAATTCTGGAGGAGCCTCTGTGTGTAATGTCCTGTACAACATTTCCTATTTCTTTTTGTAAAAAGCAAAACAGATATTTTATAAAACATGTGCATAGAGAGAAGACAGAGTTAAAACTGTTTTAACATTGGAAAAAAAGGAAATCATTGTGAAATGTGTATAATAAATTGCAAAACCTGTTGTATATTTTATGCTTACTGGGTTTGCAGCGAAATATTGTTGACTGTTGAGTGACTATGTGACACCAGCCCGAGGTGTGGGAGTACTTGGTGGATATTGATGAGTGAGTTACAGACTTTGGTACAAAGATCCAGTGTTTTCTTCTATGCCCAAGTCTGTTTTGCAACCAAAGGTGCTGTTTGTTCATTTACAGCCATCTATGGCTCAGTGGAAAGGTGTCTGTTTCCCAAAAAATGTTCTGTTTAACTTTGGCTTCTCATCAACTAGGCTAACTTTATGGAGACAGATTAATATTTGCAGAAGCTTTAAAATAAATACATTCACACAGACACTTGAATGCCGTATAAAATAAAACTTTACTTGTTAAAATTAACCTAACTATATTGTAATGGATACATCTTTGTATGTGTTTTCCATAATTTCTTAATGAGCTCATAAAGAAATAACAGATTTAAACGTTTCTACATTTTTTAACTGATAGTTTTTTTTTTTTTTTTTTTACTACTAATAAATCCTCAGTTTTACAAATGAACATTTTATACAAGGTACACCCATGTTATATGCTATAATTGCAAGACTAAAACAAACACTGCAGAAGCTGTTTGCCTTCAGGATTTCTCTTTCTGTTTCTTCCTACAGAGTTGTTTTAAATGGTATCTAAAGCCAATTTTAGTTTTAGTTAATGTAATGAGCTCATAAAAAACGAACAGATTTAAGTTTATAACTTTTTTTAACTGATGCTTTTTTTTTTTGTACTACTAATAAATCCTCAGTTTTACAAATTAGCATTTCATACAAGGTACACCCATGTCATATGCTATCATTCAAAGACAAAAAAAACACTGTACAAGCTGTTTGCCTTCAGGATTTCTCTTTCTGTTTCTTCCTACAGAGTTGTCTTAAAGGGTATCTAAAGCCAATTTTAGTTTTAGTATTAGTTAATGTAATGAGCTCATAAAAAAATAACAGATTTAAAAGTTTATACATTTTTTTAACTGATAGTTTTTTTGTTTTTTTTGTACTACTAATAAATTCTCATTTTTTCAAATGAACATTTCATACAAGGTACACCCATGTCATATGCTATAATTGCAAGACTAAAACAAACACCGCAAAAGCTGTTTGCCTTCAGGATTTCTCTTTTTGTTTCTTCCTACAGAGTTGTCTTAAAGTGAATCTAAAGCCAATTTTAGTTTTAGTATTAGTTAATGTAATGAGCTCATAAAAAAATAACAGATTTAAACGTTTATACATTTTTTTAACTGATAGTTTTTTTGTACTACTAATGCCGCGTACACACGAGCGGACTGTATGGCATACTTAGTTCGTCATACAATCCGACGGACAGTCCGTCGTACTTTCAACTGAACGGACTTGACCACACACGGATGCACAAACAGTCCGTCGAAAGCTTGCGCGATGACGTGTACAGCACGTACGACGGGACTAGAAATAGGAAGTGCAATACACAGCAAAGCACCCTTCCGCCGTGTAAATCCTTTCTGGGCATGCGCCATTCTTAGTCCGTCGAACTAGCATACTGACGAGCGGATTGTCCGCTGAAACCAAAGTACGACGGACAGAATTTCGAAAAATCCGAAATTCTTAGTACGCCGGACTGCACGCTGAAAAAGTCCGCTGAAGCCCACACACGAGCAGATTGTTCGCTGAAATGTGTTTCGACGGACTAAGTACGCCGCACAGTCTGCTCGTGTGTACGCGGCATAATAAATCCTCAGTTTTTCAAATGAACATTTCATGCAAGGTACACCCATGACATATACTTTAATTCCAAGACAAAAAACACTGCAGAAGCTGTTTGCCTTCAGGATTTCTCTTTCAGTTTCTTCCTACAGAGTTGTCTTAAAGTATATCTAAAGCCATTTTTTGTTTTAGTTTTAGATGATGTAATGAGCTCATAAAAACAACAGATTTAAAAGTTTATACATTTTTAACTGATAGTTTATATATTTTTTTTACTACTAATAATTCCTCATTTTTACAAATGAACATTTCATACAGGATACACCCATGACACATAATTCCAATACAACAAAGCACTGCAGAAGCGGTTTGCCTTTGGAATATCTCTTTCTATGTTTCTTCCTAAAGAGTTGTCCTCAAGTGTATCTAAAGCCAATTTTATTTTTAGTTTTACATGATGTGGTGAGGGGTTAGAAACCCTGTTAGATTTTTATTGTCCTGATGACTTACTATAGTCAAAAATAAAAAAAATGTTTTGGCTTTAGATATACTTTAAAGCAGAACTTTGTCACCTCCACTGCTACCTTCCTCTGTACTATCTTCTAACACAGTATGAGAGATTTGCTAAAACTGGACCACATAGCACATGGTGCAGCTGTGCATAGTAACTAATAACCAATCACCTAGAAACTGACTGGTTACTAGGCAAAGCTGCAGTAGATTCTGTGTGCTCCAGTTTTAGTAAATCTCCCCCAGTTTCTTCCTCCTTCAGCCATCGGGCAGCCACTATGGTGTAAAAGTTTTATGTACATTATAATGTTACCTTGTTACACCACCCAGCTCCTACTCTCCACATTTTCATAGATGCTGAGACTGGACCACAGGCAGTATACAAAGAAAAAAATATTCAAGCAAACATGTAAAGGAGTTTTTTTTTTTGTTATGCCCCGTACACACGAGCGGACTTTTCGACATCCAAACTCCGACGGACTGAGTCCGGCGGACTATCCGATCGTGTGTGGGCTGCAACGAACTTTAGCGAAGCTAAAGTCTGACGGACTTTAGAAATGAAGCATGCTTTAAATTTTCCCGACGGAACTCCGCCGGACCCGGTCCCCTTTGAAAAATCCGCTCGTGTGTGTGCTACTCCGACGGACTAAAACCGACGCTAGGGCAGCTATTGGCTACTGTCTATGAACTTCCTACGTCGAATCCAGTCGTACGTCATCACGTTCGACTCCGTCGGAGTTTGGTGTGATGGTGTGTGGTCAAGTCCGTTCGGTCGAAAAGTCCGCCAGAACTCCGTCGGAACTCCAGCGGAACTCCGGCGGAACTCCTTTGGAGGTCTGTCAGACTTAATTCCTCTCGTGTGTACGGGGCATTAGAGAAATATACAGTTTCCTCTATGATATATCTACCCGCTAGCAATTCATTTTTACCATTCATTTTGCTTTAAAATGCAGGCATGGATAAACAGTGCAGGTAAAAATAGCCTGAAACACGTGAAAAGGAGCACAGAATTTCACCTGCTGACAGAAAAATTTGAATATTGTTTATATGCAATATCTACCTGAAAAACTAAGATTTTTGTATATACTGTAGAATCTTTTCCTTGAGTCTATTGATGGACACAGAAATACAGGAATAATGGAAGTATAAGAATAGGGAGTAATCAGGTTATACTGCTGCCTACAGGAGGATGAGACACTCTGAGGCTGGCTTCACATATGAGCACGCAGCGGCTCACAGCAGGAGTCCGGTGTTTCCTCGTTCACCATTTAAGGTCAGATTTCAGACCGAATTTTTGTAATTTGGACCTGAAATTGACCAAAAGATGCACAGGGCTCCTGTGCAAATCACACTGGAGCCACTGCAGAGATATGTGAACTGGCTCCATAGAGAGCTGGTCACAATCTCCGGCTGTGCAAATTGGATGCAAGGAAAGCCGCATCCAATTCGCACTAGTGTGAGCCCACCCTTAAACAAAAAACTATAAAGCCAATCTCCATTTTAATCCCGTCTCTAACTGTCATACCTCAGTTTTGTAAGCAAGTAGTACATAGCGCCAATAATAGAGGGACAGGGTTTAGGTGACTGAATGGACTCAAAAAGATTTTACAGAAAGTCGAAAAACCTTATTTTATTTATTGTTTACATTCTACGAGGAAGTGAGCTGCCATCTGGATAGGGGGAGGCCTGCGGGTGTGGTGTATCTGGATTTTGCAAAAGTATTCGAAACAGTTCCCCAAATATGCTTAATCTACAAGCTGAAATCTACAGACGTGGACCATAATGCCCCATACACACTATCAGATTTTCTGCTGATTTTTTCCTTCAGATTTACCAAAACCATGTAGTGCAAGGGCCTGCCTGATTGCATACAAATTGAAACTGCTAAGGTTTTATCTCATATTATATGGTTTTGGTAAATCTGAAGGAAAAACTCAGAAGAAAACTGATAGTGTGTACGGGGCTTTAGGTCTTTTCTTGGATAGAGAAACTGGTTACAGGGGTGTGTCCAACGGGTGGTCTGGAGTGGTAAGTGGGGTACCCCTGGGCTCTGTCTTGGGACTAATTCTGTTTAATTTATTCAGAAATGATATAGAGGATGGGATACATAGCTCAATCTCAGTTTTTGCGGACGACACAAAGGTAAGCAAGGCAATAACTTCACATCAGGATAAGGAAATTTTACAGGAAGACCTGAACAAAATAATGGGGTGGGCACCTATATGGAAAATTAGGTTTAATGTGGAGAAATGTAAGGTCATGCACTCGGGGGCTAAAAACATAAATGCAAACTACTCACTATGGGGAGAATCTATGGGCGGATCAAGGATGGAGAAAGAATAGGGGGTCCTAGTAGAAGACAGACTAAGCAATAGCATGCAATGTCAAGCTGCAGCTACCAAAGCCAGCAGAATTGTATCATGCATAGAAAAGGGGATATACTCCAGAGATAAAACAAAATCCTGCCACTTTATAAAACTCTGGTTAGGCCACATCTGGGGTATTCCATCCAGTTCTGGTCACCAGTCCTCAGAAGGAATGTGCTGGAGCTGGAGAGAATCCAGAGAAAGGCAACAAAATTATTAAGGGACTGGAGGACCTCAATTATGAGGAACGACTACAGGTACTAAATTTATTCTCACTGGAGAAGTGACGTTTGAGAGGGGACATGATAGCGATTTAATGCCTCAATGGTGATCCCAGTATAGGAAAAATGCAATTCAATCTCAGGCAGTGTATGAGGACATAGGGCCACATAATAACATTGGAGTAAAATCGTATTTAACCTTAACCACTTCAGCCCCGGAAGGATTTACCCCCTTCCTGACCAGGGCACTTTTTGTGATACGGCACTGCGTCACTTTAACTGACAATTGCGCAGTCGTGCAGAGTTGTACCCAAACAAAATTGATGTCCTTTTTGTCTCACAAATAGAGCTTTCTTTTGGTGGTATTTGATCACCTCTGCGGTTTTTATTTTTAGCGCTATAAATAAAAAAAGATTGACAATTTTGAAAAAAAAGCAATATTTTTTACATCTTGCTATAATAAATATCCCCAAAAAATATATATAAAAAAATGTCTCTCATTTAAGGCTGATACGTATTCTTCTACATATTTTTGGTTAAAAAAAAACGCAATAAGTGTATACTGCAAAAGTTATAGTGTCTACAAAATAGGGGATAGATTTATAGCATTTTTATTATAATTTTTTTTTTATTAGTAATAACGGCAATCTGCGATTTTTATCGCAACTGCGACATTATGGCGGACACATTGGACACTTTTGACACCATTTTGGGACCATTGTCATTTATACAGCTATCGGTGCACTGATTACTGTGTAAATGACATTGTCAGGGAAGGGATTAAACACTAGAGGGAGATCAAGGGGTTAAGTGTGTCCTAGGGAGGTGTATCAACTGTGGGGGGGGATGGGCTACCACTTACATGACAGTGATCACTGCTCCTGATCACAGGAAGCAGTAAATCCCTGTCATGTCACTAGCCAGAACAGGGAAATGCCTTGTTAACATCTCCCCGTTCTTCCACTCCGTGACATGATCGCACACCCTTGGCGGACATCTAGTCCACAGGACCCGCAGGCACAATCACAGAGTTATTAGGCAGGCATGTGCATGCACCCACAATGGCTGATTTAAAGGGGACATACCTGTATACCCATTTGCCCAGCCATGCTATTGTGCTGATGTACATCATCGTACGCTGGTTGGCATGTGGTTTTTCATAGTCAGGGCGATAAGGATGTGGAACGCTCTTCAACAATTGGTGGTGGCTCTTGGATGTGCATTTTAAAGAACACAACATACAGGGATATGGCAAATGACCATAGACACTGACACACGTACACCTACACAGGTTGAACTGGATGGACTATTGTCTTTATTCAACCTTACCTACCATGCAACTATGTAACTGTGTCTATTGAGTGACACAGGAATTCAGGGATTCTGAAACTGAGGCATCCAGAAGCAGTGAAACTGAGGGACGAGCAACAGCCACTGAGTGGTCCAGCAGATGTAGAGATCATTGCGCAGGGATATTGAAGGAAACAACACCAGAATCAAGGTTACATGAAGAAAAGGAAAACAAGTTATGGGCAAGGCCACAACCAAGGGGATGGCACTGATGATCAGTCTGATGCTCCAGAGCAGGACAAACTGCTACCTGAAGAAACAATGGGCCTCAACCAGCAAAGACTGGAGGACCAACCAACCATTCACCAAAAAATGGTGGAAAGGAACACTTTTGTCAAACAAACACCAGTCCCAGGAAAAAAGATCAGGAAAGGGGAAGTGGGGTAGACATACCATGTCCAAAAGGAAGACCAGAATAACAACAGTAGAAGACTTAAGTTTAGCTATTCTAAATATTGACTTCAGGGAAAGGAAATCTAATCGATTTAGCATGACAACAAGAAAAAAAAAGGTCAGTCATACAGTATAAGGCTTAAGCCCAGTATTCCTATGCCTTGAATTCAGATAAGGAAAGGAGCATGATAGGAAAGAAGTTACCTGATTGGACAGCCAATTTCGCAACAAGATAGCCAAGATTGTGAGATTCCCCACAGCATAACAATTGCAATTGTTAAAAGGTAGTGAACCATAAGGTTTCTGGAGTCTTAAGGATACTAAACCACTGTAAGTCCTCCTACAGGAGAGTTTTGTTTTATAAATGACACTTACCCAAAGAATAGGCAGGGATGAAAGTATAGCATATCCCATACTGGAGTGCAAGCGCACCAGGATCATCAGATAGAAGAGAATGAGTCCTTCTAACCAGACACTCGGGGGGGGGGGGGGGGGGTCCTGGGGTGTCATAGACCACTCTATCAACCTATATTTAAAGAAATATGAGTACACCCCTCACATTTTTGTAAATATTTTATTATATCTTTTCACGTGACAACACTGAAGAAATGACACTTTGTTACAATGTAAAGTAGTGAGTGTACAGCTTGTATAACAGTGTAAATTTTCTGTCCCCTCAAAATAACTCAACACACAGCCATTAATGTCTAAACCGCTGGACACAAAAGTGAGTACACCCTTAAGTGAAAATGTCCAAATTGGGCCCAATTACCAATTTTCCCTCCCCGGTGTCAAGTGACTAGTTAGTGTTAGCCCTTGTACACACGGTCAGACATTCCGACAACAAAATCCGTCGGATTTTGTCCGACTGATTTTGTCCAAAACTGGTGTTGCATACAGACGGTCGGACAAAGTTGTCGGAAAATCTGATCATTCATAATGTGATGACGTTATTTAGTTACAACGGGACTACGTTCAGGCTAGTAGCCAATAGCTTTGGTCTAGGAATTTGATCTGAGCATGCGTGGCACTTTGTCCGAACGGAATTCTGTACAAACGATCAGACAAAGTCCGATCAGATCATGTTGTCAGAAAATTTTATATCCAGCTCTCAAACTTTGTTGGTCGGACATTCCGACGGAAAAAGTCAGATGAAGCCCACACACGGTCGGATTATCCGACAACACGGTCCGATCAGACATTTTCCGTCGGAATGTCCGACCATGTGTACAAGGGCTTAAGCCGCGTACACACGGGCAGACTGTCTGGCCAACTTAGTCCGTCAAAACACATTTCAGCGGACAGTCCGCTCGTGTGTGGGCTTCAGCAGACTTTTTCAGCGTGCAGTCTGGCGGACTAAGTATTTTGGAATTTCCGTAATATTGTCCGTCCAACTTTGGTTTCAGCGGACAGTCCGCTCGTGAGTAGGCTAGTTCGACGGACTAAGTATGGCGCATGCTCAGAAAGGATTTACACGGCGAAAGGTTGCATTGCTGTGTATTGGACGTCCTATTTCTAGTCCCGTCGTACGTGCTGTACACGTCATCGCGCAAGCTTTCGACGGACTGTTTGTTCATCGTGTGTGGTCAAGTCCGTTCATTCGAAAGTAGGACGGACTGTCCATCGGATTGTCTGACGGACTAAGTTGGCCATATAGTCCACCCGTGTGTACGCGGCTTTAGTGTTAGCGTAAGGTCTCAGGTGTGAATGGGGAGCAAGTGTGTTAAATTTGGTGTTAATGCTCGCACTCTCTTATACTGGTCACTGAAAGTTCAACATGGCACCTCATGGCAAAGAACTCTCTGAGGATCTGAAAAAAAGGAATTGTTGTTATACATAAAGATGGCCTAGGCTATAAGAAGTTTGCAAAGACCCTTAAAAAGAGTTTCAGCACAGTGGCCAAGACTATACAGTGGTTTAACAGGACAGGTCCCACTCAGAACAGGCCTCACCATGGTTGACCAAAAAAGTTGAGTGCACGCGCTCAGTTTCATATCCAGAGGTTGTCTTTGGGAAAAAGTCATATGAGTGCTGCCATCTTAGCTGCAGAGGTTAAAGGGGTGGGGGGGGGGGGGGATCAGCCTATCAGTGCTCAGACCATACGCCGCACACTGCATCAAATTGGTCTGCATGCTTGTCGTTCCAGAAGGAAGCTTCTTCAAAAGATGATGCACAAGAAATCCCGCAAACAGTTTGCTGAAGACAAGCAGAATAAGGACATGGATTACTGGAACCATGTCCTGAGGTCTGATGAGACCAAGATAAACGTATTTGGTTCAGATGGTGTCAAGCGTGTGTGGTGGCAACCAGGTGAGAAGTACAAAGACATGTGTTTCTTGCCTACAATCAAGCATGGTGGTGGGAGTGTCATGGTCTGGGGCTGCATGAGTGCTGCCGGCACTGGGGAGCTACAGTTCATTGAGGAAACCATGAATGTCAACATGTACTGTGACATACTGAAGCAGAGCATGATCCCCTCCCTTCAGAGACTGGGCCGCAGGACTGTATTCCAACATGATTATGATGCCAAACACACCTCCAAGATGACCACTGCCTTGCTAAAGAAGCTGAGGGTAAAGGTGATGGACTGGCCAAGCATGTCTCCAGACCTAAACTCTATTGAGCATCTGTGGGGCATCCTCAAACGGAAGGTGGGGGAGCGCAAGGTCTCTAACATCCACCAGCTCTGTGATGTCGTCATGGAGGAGTGGAAGAGGACTCCAGTGGCAACCTGTGAAGCTCTGGTGAACTCCATGACCAAGAGGGTTAAGGCAGTGCTAGAAAATAATGGAGGTCACACATAATATCGACACTTTGGACCCAATTTGGACATTTTCACTTTTGTTGCCAGCAGTTTAGATATTAATGGCTGCGTGTTGAGTTACTCTGAGGGGACAGCAAATTTATTTACACTGTTATAAAAGCTGTACACTCACTACTTTACATTGTAGCAAAGTGTCATTTCTTCAGTGTTGTCACATGAAAAGATATAATAAAATATTTACAAAAATGTGAGGTGTGTACCCACTTTTGTGAGATACTGTAAACGGTATACTATATACACACACACTACAGTGCTGTGCTACGATAAGAAAAAAAACTACTGAAATGACCTTAAGCATAAAAGGTATTCAATATTCATATCATAATAGTTCAACTTTAACACTACCTAAAAATGCATTGTGACAAATTATCCCACGTGTTCAAATAGAAACAATTTCACCAATGCTCACTCCAAAAATCCACCTCTTGTCCACCACCCTACCACAAGAGTGCTCCCACCTTCTTTACATGACCTGCATATTACAGCAGTCACCAAACACGTTTTCCCCTTATGGGGACACTAAATACAATCCAATCTTTATTCCACTGCTCCTCTCCTCCTTGAATGATGGTATCACTGGCTTCTGCCGCCTTCTATGTTCTGCTCAGCTTCCATAGCTTGTCAAGCAGGGAGCACAGAACATGCATTGGAAGCTGTTCGGTGGCAAGCTATGGAATCAGAGCAGAACATAGAGGCAGAGCCAGTGATACAATCCAGGGCCGTCTTTAAGGCCGGGCAAAAGGGGCAGCTGCCCTGAGCCCTGTCATTTTTGTGGGGCCCAAAGTAGCTGCCTCACACTTGCCAACTATCCGAGTTTAAATTCCCTCATCCCTTGAGGTTCTAGTCCCATGCTGAAGGAGCGCAACTCTTACCAGAAGATTTTTTTTTTTCAGTTAATTGTGTCATGACTAAACATTTGTAATTGGTAAAAATAGCATCTAGTTTGTGGACCCTGTCACTTTTGACCAGTGCCGGGACAAAATTAACCAGTGCCCAGGGCAAAGATGCCAAATTGCGACCCCCCCCCACTTCATTAGGTGTAAGCTTATGAGGAGGAGGGGGGGAGAAAGCACAGCCTGCACTTCATTCTTGCTCTCCCCTCCTCTCCTTGCATAGCTTCTTGCATTCCAGCACTGAGCTGACAGAAGTAATGATGCCGCTGTCACTACTCCTGTCAACCTTATAGTAAAAGACTGACACGTTTTGATGTCACTTCCGGCTCAGCTCAGAGTATGTTCCACTCTGGTTCTACACACCCCAAGGCATAGACCTGGACAGCTGAGACATCTACCCTGCCAATGCCACAGCGAACCCACAGTGACACACCACGGGGCACCTACAGTGACCAATGACTTCTCTTACAATGCTGTTTTATCTTCAATTTCATGTGAGTAGCCATTTGGCTGTTTTTGAAAAAATGCCATTTTGATTTTACTACTACACTTAGTTTGGCGCATCTGTTCTTTGTTTATAGTAGAAGATACTTGTGGGGCCCTCATCCCTACAATATACTCTGTGCCCAGGGCAGCCTACCCTTCTGCCCACCCCTTGTCCCGGCCCTGCTTTTGACCACCCATCCCCACCCCATTTTTTCATATGCTATCAATTAATCTTAATTTAAAGCGGGACTGCACTGCGGAAAAAAATATTAAAAGACAGCAGCTACAAATACTGCAGCTGCTGACTTTTAATAAATGGGCACTCACCTGTCCCGGGGTCCAGCGATGCCGGCATTGATCGATCGGGTCTCGGCTGCTGCCGCCGCCATTCTAGGTGAGGGAATCAGGAAGTGAAGCGAAGCGGCTTCACTTCCCGGTTCCCTACTGCGCATTCACGAGTCACGCAGCGCAATAGGAATTTTCCGCGCTGTCTCTGGGACCCGTGTGTGTCCCAGCAGACAGCGCGCAGGGACAGGAAGAAGCGTAGACTCCCGTGGGAGTCTATGCCCGGAAGTGGGTGTAAATACCTGTCTTTGACAGGTATCTGCACCCCCCTGAAAGGTGCCAATTGTGACACCGGAGGGGGGGGAGGGTTCCGATCAGCGGAAGTTCCACTTTAGGGTGGAACCCCACTTTAACAAAGCAAATATCCCTTTCCTTGTCTATTCTCACTACAAGCTACGTATAAATGGTAACTTGAGCCAAGACCACACCACTACACCTTGTTTTGTGGGAAGGCCACATAAGTTTAGGAGGGTGTCAAACGGTTTGGTTTGGCAAAAATACTATTAGGAAAGGAGAATTATGTATATAGTCAACATTTATTGTAGATCATGTGAAATTTCTAGAAATGTTTGCCACAGAAGTCTGTAGTTATAGGGGACAGCATAATCCAACCATAGTCTAACGCCGAAAACACGCTCTTCTGCAAATCACCTGGAAGAATGGGAACCGGTGCTCTGGCCCAAGTGTCTTTAGAATATAGCAATAATCCTTTAATATGATGAAGCCAGCTACTCGGTAATAGCCATTGCATCAATTCTTTATTGGTCACATGGCATTATACAGCAGGAACACACCAACACCTTTCAGCCAAAGCCTAATGCCCTGTACACATGACCGGTTTTCCCGTCTGAATAAACTCTGAAAGTTTTTCCGATGGAGTTCCGACAGAATTCCACTGAAACTGTCTTGTGTACACACGATCACACCAAAGTCCGGCCGCCAAGAACACGATGACATACAACACATACAACAGGAATAGAAAAAGGAAGTTCAATAGTCAGTAGCCAGTAGCTTCCATCTCGTATTTGCTTCATAGCATGCATAGTTTTTGGTCCGTCAGAACAGCATACAGATGAGCGGTTTTCCCGATGCGAATTGGTTCCGTCGGAAATATTTAGAAAATGTTCCATTTCTAGGTTCATCAGAATTTTCGATGTAAAAAGTCCAATGGGGAACACACATGATTGGAATATACGATGAAAAGTTCCTGTCTGACTTTTGCTGTCGGGCATTCCGCTCGTGTGTACGCAGCATTACTCATAGTGGGTGGTTGCAGGTTGGGAATCACTGGGATTCCCATAGCCACATACAGAAGTGGGAACCTAACCTTAGGGATAGTCTATATTGTAATTTGTGAATATAACACATTATTTCTAATAACAGTTTATACAACAAAATAAAAAGATTTGGCACAATTAGAAACCAAACACATGCACACAAAATACAAGGACTTTTATTGTATGCTGTTATTTGCTGCTATATGAAATACGCGGCATCCTGGATAATTGTATGTCTATTTCTAATACTAGACCTCAATCAAATGTAATTATATTAAACTGATTTTTTTTGTAATCTATTGATTTAGAGGAAGCCGTTTGCAGGAGTATGGGCAGTCAATTTGTGAACAGCTAATAAATAGATAAGAAAAAAAATCACAAAACTATAAAAAGGTTGAAAATTACTTTATCATTACATTGGGTGCATGCTGAGTACAATACCAACTGGCTCTGCTGAATTTAGAGAATATATACACTCACCGGCCACTTTATTAGGTACACCTTGCTAGTACCAGGTTGGACCCCCCTTTTGCCTTCAGAACTGCCTTAATTCTTTGTGGCATAGATTCAACAAGGTGTTGGAAACATTCCTCAGAGATTTTGGTCCATATTGACATGATAGCATCACCCAGTTGCTGCAGATTTTTCGGCTGCACATCCATGACGCAAATCTTCCGTTCCACCACATCCCAAAGGTGCTCCATTGGATTGAGATCTGGTGAGTGTGGAGGCCATTGGAGTACAGTGACCCCATTGTCATGTTCAAGAAACCAGTGGTGAGATGATTTGAAGTTGTGACATGGTGGATTATCCTGCTGGAAGAAACCATAAGAATATGGGTACACTGTAGTAAAAAAGGGATGGCTATGGTCAGCAACAATACTCAGGTAGGCCGTGGCATTTAAACGATGTTCAATTGGTACAAAAGGGCCCAAAGTTTTCCAAGAAAATATGCCCCACATCATTATACCACCAGCAGTCTGAACCATCAATACAAGACAGGATAGATCCATGCTTTCATGTTGTTTACACCAAATTCTGACCCGATCATCTGAATGTTGCAGTGGAAATCGAGATTCAACAGACCAGGCAACATTTTTTCCAATCTTCTATTGTCCAATTTTGGTTGGGACAGTGCTAATAAATAGCAGTGTCCCCCTGCATTTGGCACACATTTACGAGTGGATAGAGTAGAGAAAGGAACCCACTTGTCCAGGATAGTGATTAGTGATAGGGAGAGGTTCCTGTTCGAGGAGGGTAAGATACCGCTGATTGACTCATTAAGATAATGAGTTGACCCCACAGCACTAGGGGATTCCATAAAGATCACATAGCCTGCTTGTTGCAGGTGGTGAGTGGTGACCATCAATTCCCAGACTGGACTAGTGCATGAAGCCAATGCTGCTCTCCTCAGGGAATCTTGTAACTACACAAAAGAATAAAACAAAAGGGTGCAAAGACCTAGTGCATCATCCAAAGCATTTTATTAAAAGGTAAACAAGTACATACTCACAAAAACAATGAAAATAACAACATTGTACATACGTAGCTCCAGAATAAAAAGGGCCTCACCATAACGAAATTCAGATAGAAATAAATGTCATTAACCAGCTGACGTGTTTCAGGGGCTATACCCCCTTCTTCTGAGCAAAATTCATTACTGCTACCACTGATTGTTTCACACAGCCTCTGGTCTCTGTGTTCACTACCACAACTTTATTCAGGACTGTACCGCTACATGTGCCAGCACCTTGCCAGCCTGCCACCCCTCCAGCAGATGCCAGCTCAGTATTGTAGGCCTTGCCTGAGTTGTGCCTTACTGTATTGATGGGATATTGCTTGATTTCTGTGTTCAAGGGCTGTAACCTTCCATACTATTCAGCCTATTCACATTGCCTCCTTACTCCTGTGCATTAAGGACAGTAGCAGTAACTGACTAGGAGCTGGGCTGTGCCCAGGGGCATATCTACCTCGAGGCAAACAAGGCATTTGCCTTAAGCGGCAGTGTTCGGGGGGGGGCGCCACCCTCAGGCAGAAGGGCAGAGGCAGATCTTTAATTAGTCAGGACAAGGACTGCCAAACAGATCACTGTGTTCCAGGGAGCCCGATGCCTCCCGTAGTGTTTATGACAAATGAGTTGTGGGTGGTTCTGAAATGCGTTAGGAGACCCCTTACTGCCTCAGGTCCTAAAAAATCATCCCTGGCCGCTGGAGTTTGGCGTTCAATGACTACAGGAGGCACCAGGCTCCCGGAACACAGTGGTCTGTCTAGCAGTCCTTCTGCTGACTGAGCAGCATATGCGCTACACCCTAAAGATCTCTTCAGTGCTGTGATCTTCCCGACCCAGGTGGGTCTGACAAGTGCAATCCTTTTTTTTAACATGTAAGTTGCCATTTCTTTAATAAACTGCTTGTTTAGTTTTAATGCTGCACTTAGAGTGGTGCTCTGTGTTTAGTTTTTGATCCATGCAGAGATTCCTTCACTTCTACTGACCCTGTCATCTGCCCCACTGACCCCATCCTGTGCCCTGCAGACTCCATCCCCATCCTCTGCCCTTTTGACACATAAGTGGCACTTGGATGAATCGTGCCTTAGGGTCTGATGTGGAAGCAGCAGCTGTTCATTGTGAATGGCTGCAGCCTCCTCATCAGACCCTGAGACAAGAATGGTATACCAAGGCTGGGGTGGGACAAATTTAGATGGGGGGGTTGGGCACCCAATTTTAGTCTTGCCTAGGGCAGCACAAAACTAAAATACACCACTGGCTGTGCCTGTGTGAGCGGATTACTGCCATTGTTGCTGAGCCTGTTACAGCAAGTGTTACTGAGCATGTTGCCGCACATGATACTGAGCCTGTTGCTGCACCTGTTACTGAGCCTGTTGCTGCACCTGATACTGAGCCTGTTGCTGCACCTGATAGTGAGCCTGTTGCTGCACCTGATAGTGAGCCTGTTGCTGCCCCTGTTAATGAGCCTGTTGCTGCACCTGATACTGAGCCTGTTGCTGCACCTGATACTGAGCCTGTTGCTGCACCTGTTACTGAGCCTGTTGCTGAAGTGGTACTGAGTTCACATGCCTGTAACCCCATCTGTTTGCCATTGATTACAACAGAATCTGTACTAGTACCATGTTCTATAAGCGTTCCTATTATCTCTAAAGAAAATCTGCAACCTTTAAAATATAACAACTGTGTAACTTTGCCTGGACTCTGTGTGTGCTGCTTCCTCAGATTAGATAACATACTCCTGGTCCTGCCCACGTTATTAGCAGAGAAAGAAAAGCACTGCAAATGTAAAAAATAACATAAATGGGAACAGAGGCATTAAAGTGGTATTATTCCTTTCCTAAATCAGACAAAAATAATACAACACAAATAAGATTTTTTTTTATGTACTCCTTGGCGCTTTCATTTCTGATGGTCTGCCTGTGCCGCTATATTCCTGTTCTCTCTATTTGATGTACAAAACAAGACAACCACTTCAGAACATAATGAACGACTGTTGAGTCACATTAACTACTCCAGTGTAATTAGTATACTGTGCATAACACACCATTGAAAACAGAGTGACACTACGGACCAAGCAAGCCATTAGCTTATGTAAAAATGACACTATATTCACCATTCCAAAACTCACACACAGAGTTCTGTTCCTATAAAAGCAATGCATATCCTAAATGTGGATCATAACAGTGCTAACAAAACCCAACTCACCATAATGAACAAAATTATAGGATACTCCAAGCAAACAACATGGGCACAGGCAGACATATTTCTTGCAATCTGAAATGTGAAAAAGAAATTGAATGTAAAAGCATGAAAATGACCCTCGCATTCAAATGGAATGTTGGTCTATGTGCATATCCTATGGCATCTTGCCACACAAGCCATTCTGAGATAATTTACGTAACTGTGTAGCCCGAGATGAATAGGGTGGCCTCTTGCTCATTTCCTGTCCAAGCACCCCTGTAGTGAAGACAGGGCCTTCTAGGGCAGTGGAAGGGCACAGGTGTCTGGGATCTGTGGGATTGAGCTGTAACTTGAAGATACAGGAGTCCTTCCAATGGTGGCATGGAGTCTGGTCACAAGCCTTGTTCAGAGGCTGCCATGACAGGTGCAGAACCAGGGTCAAGCTCAAGGTCAGGGACAGGCAGAAGATGGTAATGTGCTGGCAAACCAGAAAGCAGAGACATAGTCATATATCCAAGCCGGGTCAGTAACATAAGCGAGAAGCAGATATAGCAGGCAGGGGTGATCCAAGACAGGTGTCAGACGTAGCGGGGTCAGGAACAAGGTTAGCAGACATGGACTAGAATCAGGAACACAGCAACCAAAGCTGAAGACAATTCACCACTGAAGCCAGGCAGACTCTCAGTTTAAATAGGCTGCTGGGCGCCAGAATCTGAGGATGCGTGCATTTGCATGTGCATTCCAGTTCTTGGTAGTCTTGGTCTATGCTGGATACTCTTTATATGCACAGAAGAATTAGCATTTACTGAATGAGAAAGAGCATTTGGTAAACGGGAATGAGCATCATTTGCTGAATGGGAATGAGCATTTGCTTTGGATTTTCCCTGGATTAACTACCTCAGGTGTTATTACTTATAAATGTTAATATCCAGCTATATTTTGTGTGTTTAAGAATACATCCAACCTTTTTTTTTTTTTAAATCTACTGAGCTGGCCAGAACTAGTTCTTCAGGGAATCTAGTCTGCATTTTCACAGCTCCTACTGTGAAGAAGCCTTTCCATATATGGAGGTTTAATTGATTTGTCTCTAGACGTAAAGAGTGTCCCTTTGCCAGGGCCATCTTTAAGGCAGGGCAAAAGGGGCAGCTGCCCTGGACCCTGTCATTGTTGTGGGGCCCAAAGCAGCTCCCTCATACTTGCCAACTATCCCAGTTTAAATTCCCTTATCATTTGAAGTTTTAGTCATGTGCTGTGTCCCGATATCTCAGTGTGAAAATGCTGCCCAGCTCTGCCTTATTGTTGTGTACAGATGACTCAACTGCAGACCCTGTGTTTACATGTAAATAACCGTCATTCATAAGTAAATAGCTGCGGCCAGCGGTAATAATATGTAAATAAAGGCGGCATTTATATGTAGATCATGCCCCCTGCAGGGAGGAGATTATGTGCTGTAACCTCTAGCAACCAATCAGTGAGCATTAATACTGTAAAGTAATCTCTAGCAACTGATTAAGAAGCAGAAATAATTTTCTGTAACTTCTAGCAACTAATCAGTGAGCCGTAATGTGTGCTGTAACCCCTTGCAACTAGTCAGTGAGCAGTAATGATATGCTGTAACCGCTGGCAACCAATCTCAATTGCTGCCTGATCTGATACATTAAATAGCAGTCTAGCTGCTATTTATTGTATGTCTCATAGAGGTGGAGAGTGAAATTGCATTGGTGGGGGACCAAGAAAATTTTTGCCCAGGGTCCAATCAATATTAAAGACGGCCCTGCCCCTTGCCCACTGCGATGACAATGAAGTGAATGACTCCACACCAAGTTTACTATATAGACCACCTTATGTATTTATACCTGGTGAACACATCCCCCTTATGCATTTATACACTGTGATAATATCCCCTTCTCAAGAGAGAAATTATAAAAATTTATAAAAATAGTCTGGTGTCACCAGTGGTGCACCTGCATCCGTAACAACCATACATACAAAGACAGAACTATGCCCTGGGACTTTACAGAAAGTGTACCACAAATGGCCATAGAATGCAAATTAGACATGATAAATGGGTTTATTTAAAGGTAAGTACACTTATCATCATGTTACATTGGATGAAAATACAGCAGGCCAAGCTGATTCATGGTAATTCCAGTGTATAATACATACTTAAAAAGTTACAAATGACAGTACATGTTTGAGACAGTGCATCTTAAAAACTCAACGTGTTTCATGAGCTACCGCTCACTTCTTCAGCATAGAGCATGTCTATAAAATAAAACATATGTTTTTGAGAATATATAACACATAATAATAATAGATAATATCCTTAAACTCATAGGGGACACCATAAAGGACCCCATACTTACAAATCGGCTGAGAGTATTGTAGCACCTGTCATGCCTTCAGCAAGGTTTTCTTATGTTCCTTTGCTAATTGTTGAGTATGTAAAGATATGTAAAGTAAATTGCAATATCGCCATCTAGTGGTTCTTTTACATACTTAGTATCTGTGAATAATTTTCTGAAGGTAGGTAGAGATTGTTGCTTAAAAGCCACCATAGCTTGCCATAATTCCACTGGTCTATACCAGTAGCCATCTTTCATTCTATGTATCTTCTCCAGAGTACTCTAGACTTACTCAGCTGCAATTCTAATATCATCGGAAACATCGCCTGTATGTTTACAACCCCTTTCCCTAGTTAGACTAGTGTGTTAGGACTGTATATTTTGTATACTTATTGTATGTTATTTATTTTATTTTAGTTTTACTCTAACTTCCCTGCAATAAAAGTTGAAAAAAGGACATTGAGCCTGCCTCAATGAGTTGTTAAGGGAGGAGAGTTAGCTGTCTGTCTAACTATACCTCAGCCACGTATAGTAAGTAAAACCTCCAAACAGGCTTGCACATAGAAAGCCAGTAAAATGGTGGCCACAAACAGGCTTGCACAGAAGCCCAGTGAAACAGCAGCCTTTGACAAGCTTCCACATTGCAAGACATCATGTCAGAGAAAAAGCCAGAGCCATTAGAGACAAGGTCTCAAGTCTCGGTTTGCTCCAAAAGCTCAAAGAGGTCATGGTCGCTGTTGCTCACGCAAAAGCAGAAGCTGCAAAAGTAAAGGCTGCCTTTGCCGAAAAAGAGATTGAAGCGGTGTTAGAGAAATTGGCTGCAGAGTAGGAAGCAGCAGCAGCAGTTGCTGAGGCAGACATCTTAGAGGAACTTGCCAACCCCACCAGTGAGAGACTCAGCAACATACTTTAGATTAAACCTGACCATCATGACAATTCACAGCATACTTCAGACTATGTGCTGCAACATGCCAAGCCGGATGACTGCCTGCATTCAGCTCCAAGATCAGATTTGACTCCTGCTGTCCACAAAGCCTACATTAAACAAGAAAATAATCCCATACTCAGTCAGCCTTCATCCAAACTATTAAACCCCTATGATACAGTCACCCACTTCAGAACGGAAGAGTCACAAGGTAGGAATCACAGCGACAGCATTTCTGGTGACCACAAATACCCACCAAGGCCCCAGTACAGCAGAGCACCTCCAGACTACTCACACAAAGATCAAGGTATGTTGGATTTTCTCTGCAAGTGACAAGGCCAATCTCTTGAAATGGCTGGGGACTGAGCATGCAAGAAGAATCAGGGACATCAATGTTAACTATCCAAGCAGAGGACTGAACATGATATGGGAGAGAATTTAGGAGTGGATTGGAGTGTAACACGGCATTCTAAGTCCGCCGTACTTTCGGGTCAAAAAAGTATGCCGGAGGCTACACACGGGGGATCGTCCGGCGGACTTGAGTTTGCCGGACTTTTCCACCCGCTTGTTTGATCGTGTGTACGCGGCATTACACTCTTTAAAAGAATAGAGAAAGTTAAGTGACCTGGTGACAGAGCTCCAATTAGCCAAGGCAGAAGGAGATTTGCCAGGCCTTGCTTTTCTAGATACAGCCCGTGGTGTTAACCCCATAGTGCAAAAACTGTCTTACAGCCTTCAAGAAATGTGGGTTACATGAGGCTCCCACTACAAGCAAGAGCATAACGTCCCTTTCCCACTATTCTCTTTCTTTGTGGACTTTGTTCACCAGCACGCAAGACTAAAAATAATCCCTCCTCTCAATCATCTGACTCTACTTACCCTTGGACAGGTAAGCCTACTTCAACTCACAACTTCAAAGAGATATCTGTTGCAGTATACAAAACAAGCATATCATCAACCCAAGCAGAGAGTGTCCCCTTTAAAGTGCAGAGGTTTCAGAGAAAAAACTCTCCAAGATCGCAAAACCTTTAAAAAAAATTGAATTTGCTTCAGTTGCTGTGCATCAACTTTGCAGCTTGCAAAAAACTGCAAAGCGGGCATCAACTGTTCAGAGAATGACAGCACAGAACACAATACAGCTCTACATCCAGAGCCAGCGCCATGGACTCTTACCCCCTTAAACCAGACTGAAGAGCATAGCAGGGAGCAGCAAGACACAGTACCTCCTGTAGTGAAACCCCAGTACACCCAAGTCTGTGGAGAAGGTCTCTTTGGCAAATCCTGCTCCAAGATTTGTCTTGTCACAGTTTGCCCCATAGGTCACAGACAAAATACAGTAAAGCTGTATGCGATCTTGGACAATCAAAGCAACAGATCACTTGCTAGCTCAGCCTTCTTTGACACCTTTAAAATCGAGTGAGCCAGCTCTTCATACTCACTCAAGACTTGTATGGGTGTGAGTGAAGAAACCGGGAGAAGGACCATTGGTTACCAAATCAAATCCATTGACGGCCAAACATCCCTGCCTTTGCCAACCTTAATCGAGTGCAATCAGTTCCCAACTGAAAGAGGGGAGATCCCAACACCTGAAGTGCTGTTCCATCACAGACATCTAAAGAGCATAGCACATCTCATCCCTGCGCTTGATTCCCAGGCTCAGATAATGCTCCTGTTGGGAGAGATATTATCAGAGTTCACAAGGTGGGAAAACAAATCAGTGGCCCCCATAGCTCTCCCTTCACTCAAAAGCTGGACCTAGAGTGGGTCATTAGAGGCGATGTTTGCCTAGGGAATGCTCACAAACCAACCAGCGTGGACTCTCTTTTTACAAAGACTTTAGAGAACGGGTATCCTTCCCTTTTCCAACCTTGCCCCAACAGATTCATCATAAAAGAGAAACCTGTTAGTGTGATACATTTTAACCTTTACACTAGCAATTTTCCCTGCATTAAAGAAAAAAATCAGTTGGGATGCTCAGTTTTTCAAAAGACAAAAGAAGACCACAAACTTGCCCTATTGAAGATCATATCTTCTTGAAGATAATGGAATAGGGATTCTACAAAAATGATGCAATCAGCTGGGTAGCACCCCTGCCTTTCAAAACACAGAGACCGCTTCTTCCTAACAACAGACTACAGGCTCTAAACTGCTTTTCTTCTCTCAGGCACAATTTTCAAAGGAAACCAGAAATGAAAGAGCATTTCTTCTCCTTCATGAGTAAGATGTTTGGAGACAGCCATGCAGAGGTGGCCCCACCACTGAAAGAGAAAGAAGAGTGCTGGTGTCTACCTATCTTTGGTGTTTAGCAGCCCAAGAAGCCAGGGAAAATCAGCGTACTATTTGACTCCAGCTCTCAGTACAAAGGAATCGCTCTCAACAAAATCCTCTTAAAAGGACCAGATCTCAACAACACACTTCTTGGCGTTCTCATCAGATTCCACAAGGAAGCCATTGCCATAGTTGCTGACATACAACAAATGTTTCACAGTTTTCAAGTCAAGGAAGAAGACAGGAACTTTCTGAGATTCTTCTGGTTTAGGGATAACAACCCCACTAAAGACGTAGAATACTGCATGAAAGTGCACGTTCTTAGTAATAGCCCAACCCCTGCTCTTGCTATCTATGGACTTAATCTATCTGCCCAAGAAGGTGAAAAAGACTATGGGCAGGATGCTAGACAGTTCATTGAGAGAGACTTTTATGTAGATGATGGCCTGAAGTCACTTCCATCGCCTGGGGCTGCAATCAGTCTACTTAAGAGGACCCAAACCACACTTTCCTGTTCAAACCTTCGGTTGCATAGTTATACGCCAGTGATTTGAAAGACCTAGACTTAGCAACAGACTCACTACCCATGCAGTGCAGTCTAGGACTCAGTTGGGAGCTTAAGTCTGACACCCCCACCTTCCAGGTTGACCAGGAGCCAAAGACTTTTACACGGCCAGGTGTCTTGTCTACAATAAACAGACTGTATGACCCACTCAGGTTTGCAGTACCAGTGACCGTCCAAGGTAAGATTATGCTCAGAGAGCTTAGGGCAGACACATGTGATTGGGATTCTCCACTCACTCCTAAAAAAGGCACATATGTACTGATGGAGCCTGAATCTGATGCAGAAATCCCCCCTCAGGTTTCTGCACTACACACAACAGTTGCTAAAAAATTGTTGGGATCTAAGCGCCTTCATAGATTCTCCACTTGGAAATCTTTACACAGAGCTATAGCCTGCTTAATTTGCATAGCCAGATCTTTTAAAGCCATGCCTACAGGATAAAAATATGGGCAAGACAAGGTTGGCACTATTGTCACAAGGCATACACAGTGGATGAGCTCACACAGACTAAAAAATGTTAACTTCCATTGTGCCCAGCAACTGACTTATGTACTAACACTAGAATGCCTTCAAAAACACAAGAATGTTCCAAAAGATTGTCCTTTAAAGAAACTTGATCCCTTTGAAGACAGCAAACCTAACTTGGAACCTGGCACTAATGTTCTTGTGAAAGACTCTCAGTCAAGCAGAAACTGATTTTTTTTTCAGGGAATGTCAGGAAAGTTGAGGTTAAGGTCATTAGGCAAGACGAGCCTAAAGCTTTCCTCAGACCTGTGTCCGAACTAATTTTACTATTCTCCCCAGAGGAACCATCATAGTTGGCATCCATGGGATATCAGGCGGGGAGTGTCATGCCTTCAGCGAAGGTTTTCTTATGTTCCTTTGTTAATTGTTGAGTATGTAAAGGTATGTAAAGTAAATTGTAATATCGCCATCTAGTGATTCTTTTACATACTTAGTATCTGTGAATAATTTACTGAAAGTGGTTGCATAGTCGATTTAGGCACTTTTACCTACAGAAAAGCCTATAATAAGGCTTACCTGTAGGTGAAAAAAAATCTCCTAAACCTATACGGTTTAGTAGATATTCCCCTCGCAATGCGCCGCTGACTGCAGCGGCGCATGCGCACAGGGGATTCTCAGCTGGAAGTCCGGCCGACTCCGGACCCTGCAGGGAAGAAATCTCCCATGCACATGCGCGGGAGTGACGATATCGCGGCTCCGGCCACTCACAGCGCCGGAGCCGCGATACCCGGAAGAAACGCAGAGGGAACATGTCAGCTCCCTCGGCGTGGATCGGGCGAGATCTCAGGGCCTCGTTCTAAGGTAAGTATTTCATAATGAGCTAGTATGCGGGTATACAACCGCTTGAAGGTAGGTAGAGATTGTTACAGTAACTTGCCATAATTCCGCTGGTCTATAGCATGAGGTCTAAGAGACAGCCCCAAGTAGCCACCTTCCTTTTTCATTCTATGTATCATCTCCAGAGGACTCTACACCTATTCAGGTGCAATTCTAATGTTAGCTGAAACATCGCCAGTTTGTTTATAACCCCTTTCCCTAGTTAGACTAGTGTGTTAGGACTGTATATTTTGTATATTGTGTATACTTATTGCATGTTATTTCTTTTATTTTAATTTTACACTAACTTCCCTGCAATAAAAGTTAAAAAAAGGATCTTGGGCCTGCTTCAATGAGTTGTTAAGGGAGGAGAGTTAGCTGTCTGTCTAATTATACCTCAGCCATGTATAGTGAGGGCAGAACAGCGACATTCCCAGATAGTGACAGTCAGAAAACGTCTGGCCCGGTGTAGGTGTGGGACTGGAGGAGACCCAAGGGGGTGCACGGATGAGAGGCAAACATAGCATGTGCAAAACCAAAATGTGCTCATCCTATAGTGTCATCCCAGGTAAAAGCTATATCAAATATAAATATATGTGTCTAAATGTTTGATACAGTGGCATGACAGAATGATTGAAAATAAAAACTATGGACCAAATAGAGAAGATAGTGGTTCCTAAGAACCTCTGCATTGTCTCTTGATCTTCTCAAGAGAAAATAAATTTATCTCGGCTAATCTTTCAGTGCAGGGATTCATTTTCTACTTTCACAACCTTCTTCGACAATTGTTGATGCTTTGCTGCTAGATGGAAATTCATTGTGGTCTATAGATAGTCTGTTGCTTGCAAGCAGTGCCGGGACAAGGTCATCTAGAGTGAACATGCCAAACCGCAAAAAAATAATAATTCAGCACTAATCTGCATGCTTACCTCCTAAGCATAAATTCTCCCTCCTCCCAGTACAACCCCCCTACTGAAAACCCACCTAAAAGAACAAA
Source organism: Lithobates pipiens (assembly GCF_037356315.1). Lineage (NCBI taxonomy): Eukaryota > Metazoa > Chordata > Amphibia > Anura > Ranidae > Lithobates > Lithobates pipiens. The sequence continues at coordinate 39,844,443 of NW_027507903.1, forward strand.
TCTTTGCCCCGCCATCCCTCAAATCCCACCAACACAAATCTCCCCCCCCTCATAAAGCAAATCTACCCCTCAAATTTCCCCTCCAAGCACACATCCCCCAAACTCCCCTCTAGCACAGATACCCCCTATCATACCTACTAGGACAAATCACGCCCCCTCCACAACAAAAAGAGAGCGCTAGTCTGTATGCTTACCCTCTAAGCATAAATTCTCCTTCCTCCCAGTACAAATCTGCTTCCCTGCTGAAACCCCACCAAAAGAACAAATCTTTGGCCCTCCATCCCCCAAATCCCCCCACAGAAATGCCCTGTCCTTTACTCCTGGGCAGCACAGTGGTATAGTGGTTAGCACTCTTGCCTAGCAGTAAGAAGGGTCGCTGGTTCGAATCCCAACCACGACACTACCTGCCTGGAGTTTGCATGTTCTCCCTGTGCCTGCGTGGATTTCCTCCCACACTCCAAAGACATGCAGGTAGGTTAATTGGCTTCTGTCCAAAATTGACCCTAGTATATGTGGCTCCTAAAGGGTAGGGACTGATGTGAGTGTGCAATGTACAGGGATAGGGACAATTGTAGACACTCACTCGGGTTGGACTGGTTTCTTTATTCAACCTTACTAACTATATAACTATGTAACCCCTCCTAAAGCAACTCCTCTACCCCTCAAATTAACCCTCCATGCACCTTCTCCCCCTCTAAATCCCCCTTCCCAGCACAAATCCCCCCCCAATCCCCTCCTCTAGCAAAAATACCCCCCCATTCATCCCAACAAACAAATTCCCCTCCTAGCACAATTCCCCCCCTCTACCATATCACCTCTTCTAGCACAGACCCCACAAATCCCCCCTCCTAGCACAAATCATCTTCCCATCCTCCTTCTCAACAGAAATCCTGCTAAACTACAACTCCTACCACACCCCACTCCCTCCAAATTTTCACACCTAGAACAATTCTTACCCCCTACCGCCCCCAAATTCCCCTTTCTAACACAAATCCAACCCCCCAATCTCCCTGCACCCCCACCCCACTTGATACCACAGTGCCCAGGGCAGTCACCCCTCCTACCCACCCCTTATCCTGGCCCTGCTTCCAAGGGAGAGGGAGCTTAGGATAGTCTTCAATGTATGGAAAATCATTCTGTATTAAAAACAGAAGGCAAATGCAAGCAAATAGATTCTTTCCATAATCATTACTGAATTTTGTTTTCTGCCTGGAGCACTCCACTTTGGATTCTTTATTTTATACCACACTCTGGAAAGCTGTACTTCTGTCCATTTATTCCAGTCTACAGGACATTAGCAGTATAAAATGGGATAGCTGCAACTGTAACTGAATAGTCATTTAACAAGAATAAATTCATAAAGAGAGCATTAATCGCTGTGCCATGTATGGATCGCGCTCCATGATGTACAAGCCAGGCTGAGCATACACAGTAGAGCTCCTTTCTTACTAAGTGGCCCTGTGCAGATATGTTCTGTTTATCTATTTGCCGTTGGCCACCTGGAGACCTCGCGGTTTTTACACAAACTGGGAAGCTCATTGAGAAATTTGGAAGCCTGCCATCATGGCAATACAGAGGAGAGTTGTTCATAAAGGAGCCCTTTTTTCTGGCTGCCACGTAGACGCCCACTTTGAATAGATGCTGCAGTGTGGACAGTGTGCACTAGGAAGCGCTCTGAGGATCTCTACTTCTTACTGGGTGTAGCAACATCAACATATAGGTTAACCCTTCACCTGCTAGAAGGCAGGGACCCACTTATATGTAGGACATGCCATAAAAAATGTGAACCATAAAGAACAAGGGATTTGATAAAATGATGAAAACATTTCTACAAATCATGAGCAAAATGTTTGAAAAAATTAAAGGATGTTGGTGCAAATATTTTATTAATCAAGTCATTATTTTGATTATTTATTATGTAAATTCTTTAAATTTGGAATTCCATTCCATCTGGATTTTTGTTAAACCAGTGCATACAGTGCCTTCAAAAAAGTATTCATACCCCCTGAAATTTTCCACATTTTGTCATGTTACAACCAAAAACGTAAATGTATTTTATTAGGATTTTATGTGATAGACCAACACAAAGTGGCACATAAGTGTGAAGTGGAAAAAAAATGATAAATGGTTTTCAACATTTTTTACAAATAAATATGTGTAAAACGTGTGGTGTGCATTTGTATTCAGCCCCCCCTGAGTCAATACTTTGTTGAACCTCCTTTCATTGCAATTACAGCTGCAAGTCTTTTTGGGGATGTCTCTACCAGCTTTGCACATCTAGAGAGGGACATTTTAGCCCATTCTTCTTTGCAAAATAGCTCAAGTTCTGTCAGATTGGATGGAGAGCGTCTGTGAACAGCAATTTTTAAGTCTTGCCACAAATTCTCAATTGGATTTAGGTCTGGACTTTGATTGGCCCATTCTAACACATGAATATGCTTTGATCAAAACCATTCCATTGTAGTTCTGGCTGTATGTATAGGGCCGTAGTCCTGCTGGAAGGTGAATCTCTGCCCCAGTCTCAAGTCTTTTGCAAACTCTTATGCCACGTACACACGATTGGAATTTCAGTCCGCAAAAGACCGATGAGAGTTTTTCGTCTGAAAATGCGACCGTGTGTATGCTCCATCTGTCTTTTGCTGGCGGAATTCCTGCCAGCAAAAGATTGAGAGCATTCTCTCAATTTTTTGGTCGGGAAAAGTTCCTATCCGAAAATGCGATCGTCTGTTGCAATTCCAACGCGCAAAATTCCTACGCATGCTCGGAAACAATTTCACACATGCTCGAAAGCATTGAACTTCATTTTCTCGGCTCGTCGTAGTGTTGTATGTAACTGCGTTCTTGACGGACCTAATTTCAGTGAACTTTTGCGTGACCGTGTGTATGGAAGGCAAACTTGAGCGGAATCCCGTCGGAAAAGCCATCATATCTTTTTCCAACGAGAAATCCGATCATGTGTACGTGGCTTAACAGGTTTTTTTCTAAGATTGTCCTGTATTTGGCTCCATCCATCTTTCCATCAACTCTGACCAGCTTCCCTGTCCCTGCTGAAGAAAAGCACCCCCACAACATGATGCTGCCACCACCAAGTTTTATGGTGGGGATGATGTGTTCAGGGTGATGTGCAGTGTTCGTTTTCCCCCACAAATTTTTTTTCTTTCAGGCCAAAAAGTTCAGTTTTGATCTCATCTGACCAGAACACCTACTTCCATATGTTTGCTGTGTCCCCCACATGGCTTATCCCAAATGGCAAAGGGGACATCTTATGGCTTTCTTTCAACAATGGCTTTCTTCTTGTCACTCTTCCATAAAGGCCAGATTTGTGGAGTGCACGACTAATAGTTGTCCTGTGGACAGATTCTCCCCCTGAGCTGTGGATCTCTGCAGCTCCTCCAGAGTTACCATGGGCCTCTTGGCTGCTTCTCTGATTAATGCTCTCCTTGCCCTTCCTATAAGTTTAGGTGACCATGTCTTGGTAAGTTTGCAGTTGTGTCATACCTTTTTTTTCCATTTTTGGATGATGGATGGGATGTTCAAAGCTTGGGATAGTTTTTTCACCCTGTTTTAAACTTCTCCACAACTTTATCCCTGACCTGTCTGCTGTGTTCCTTGGCCTTCATGATGCTGTTTGTTCAGTATGGTTCTCTAAAAAACCTCTGAGGGCTTCACAGAACAGCTGTATTTATACTGAGATTAAATTACACACAGGTGGACTCTATTTACTAATTAGGTGACTTCTGAAGGCAATTGATTCTACTATTCTACTAGATTTTAGTTTAGTTGGTCTATCACATAAAATCCCAATAAAATAAATTTACAATTTTGGTTCTAACGTGACAAAATGTGGAAAATATCAAGGGGTATGAATACTTTTTAAAGGCACTGTACTTTGTGGATTGTCTGAGTATATCCGTGTACTAGACTATATGATTATATACTACACTATAATCTTATCTTACTACAGATATTTCATTGCCTTGTAATATACTTTATATACACATTATATTCTGTATCTGTAAAATTCTAACAATAAACATATATTGAACTATATTTATAAATTATAATAATTAATTAATTATTGAATACCATATTAGCAGATTTGTAGGACAAATTAATCAACTGTCAATTAATAAACTTTTAGCAAAATTGTATGAAGGCTTATTATATATTAATCCATGATCTGGTTATTTGCTATTTTAATGAAGATTCAATCATCTACTAATAACTTTTAAAAGATCTGTGTCTTAAATAAAAAAAATATGTCCTTTGCATGAGTAATGATATACGTGTCATTATTATTTTATTTTATTATTATTTTTTTTTTTAACAAAAGTCCTAAACAAGTTCGTTCTGAATACAAGGATACTAAATCTGTATACTATTTACAATTTTAGTCTAATTTTAGTCTGATTCACAAAAAAATTTATGACATTGAGAAGAGTATTCCCGGAGGATGATTGATAGCCTTTGATTGAGTTGAAAAAAATAAAATAAAAAAATAATAAACTTATAATATTTACCTGCTCTGTGTAAGGGTTTTGCACAGAGCAGCCTCAATCCTCCTCTTCTCATGTCCCCCACCTGCACTCTGGGCTACTCTCCCCCGACGAGTGCCCCCATAGGAAACCACTTGCTATGGGGGCACTCATACGTCATTTCTCCTGAGCCCCACTCTGTGTGTCTCTGCGACACACAAAATAGGGCTCAGCTCCTCCTCACTGGCTATGATTGGCAGAAACCAATGGCTCCCACTACTGTCTCTGAGCCAATGAGGAGGCAGAGAGCCAGGAGTAGGGATGAGCTTCGTGTTCGAGTCGAACGCATGTTCGACTCGAACATCGGTCGTTCGTGCGTTCGCCGAATTCCGAACGTTTGGGCCGTTCGCGGCAAAATTCGTGTGGCCCACAATGCACTGCGATGGCGCAATGCATTGCTGTCTCACGATTGGCCAAGCATGCACTGTGACCCCGCATGCTTGGCCAATCGCAGCGCCAGTAGCGGGAAGAGCAATGGTTGGCCACAGGCATCCTGCCTGTGGCCAATCATAGCTCAGACTGTGTAGTGCACGCCCCACACTATATAAAGCTGCCTTTCAGGCAGCCTCGTGTAGTGTTTGTTAGCATCTGAAGCAGTGGGTGTTCTGTGTACCTTCAACACAGTTACACACCAATCGTTTTTGGCTGATTTACTATTTTGCTCTTGTGTAGTGGTTACTGTCTGTGCCCTGACCGCAGTATACACCACTATATTCACCTCACCTATATAGCTAGTGATCTAGCTTTAATAATAGAGCTTGCAGTCAGTAGTGTTAGTGCGTGCTGTCTGCGTGCTCTGTACCCAGTACATACCACTATATACACCTACATAGCTGTTCTCTATTTGAGCCCGATTGTCATTTGCTGGAGTTATTGGAAGTTGTGTGTGCCTCCAGCACAGCACAGTATACATCTGTATATACCCCTTTAACTCTGCTGTTTTCTGGTTATTGTCTGCGTGCCCTGACCGCAGTATACACCGTCATATTCACCTCACCTATATAGCTAGTGGTCCATCTTTAACAATAGAGCTTGCAGTCAGCAGTGTCACTCAGGAGATAGTGCGTGCTGTGTGCCTGCTCTGTACCCAGTACATACCGCTATTATCCACCTACATAGCTGTTCTCTATTTGGGCCCGATTGACATCTGCTGGAGTTATTGGAAGTTGTGTGTGCCTCCAGCACAGCACAGTATACATCTGTATATACCCCTTTAACTCTGCTGTTTTCTGGTTATTGTCTGCGTGCCCTGACCGCAGTATACACCGTCATATTCACCTCACCTATATAGCTAGTGGTCCATCTTTAACAATAGAGCTTGCAGTCAGCAGTGTCACTCAGGAGATAGTGCGTGCTGTGTGCCTGCTCTGTACCCAGTACATACCGCTATTATCCACCTACATAGCTGTTCTCTATTTGGGCCCGATTGACATCTGCTGGAGTTATTGGAAGTTGTGTGTGCTTCCAGCACAGCACAGTATACATCTGTATATACCCCTTTAACTCTGCTGTTTTCTTGTTATTGTCTGCGTGCCCTGACCGCAGTATACACCGTGATATTCACCTCACCTATATAGCTAGTGGTCCATCTTTAACAATAGAGCTTGCAGTCAATAGTGTCACTCAGGAGATAGTGCGTGCTGTGTGCCTGCTCTGTACCCAGTACATACCGCTATTATCCACCTACATAGCTGTTCTCTATTTGGGCCCGATTGACATCTGCTGGAGTTATTGGAAGTTGTGTGTGCTTCCAGCACAGCACAGTATACATCTGTATATACCCCTTTAACTCTGCTGTTCTATAAAAAAGGCATCTGCAGGAGTTAGTGGGTGTTGTGTGCCTCCAGCACAATATAAACTACCCAACTACTGTTTTACCCAACTCCCTTCAGGCCATTACCATGTCTGGAAGGCCAGCAAGGAGAGGCAGACAGGCGCGAGCCGATAAAAGAGGGCAAGCAGGCTCTGTGTCTAGAGACAACAGTGCTGGTCGTGGACGCGGTGCATTGTCATCAGCACGTGGCCATGGGACATGCTTGTCCTTTTCTGCAGCTGGACATGTTGAACCGCAACATGCCAACGACTTGGTAGAGTGGATGACCAAGCCCTCTTCATCCTCCTCATCCTCTCTCACCCAGTCTCAGGGTAGTAGAAAAGCAGCTGCCAACACATCGTCGTCCCTCCTCTCAATGTCATCATCAGTGACTCCTTCCCTAGACCCACCACGTCCTCCTGAGGAGTCTCCTGAACTCTTTGAGCACAGTGTTGGGTACATGCTCCAGGAGGATGCCCAGTGTTTGGTGGGCTCTGATGATGACACTCAGCTAGAGGAAGGCAGTAGCGTGAGCACAGAGAGAGGGGATGCTCAAGAAGGACAGCAATCTGGCAGTCATGTTCCACAAGCTGCAGCATACTGCCAGGTTTGCTACAGCGATGAAGAGGGAGGGGATGATGAGGGCACTGACTCCACGTGGGTGCCTGGAAGGAGGGAGGAGGAGGAGGAGGAGGCACATGTCCAACGAGGCAGGATGCCCTCCGGGGGCCAGCTTAGGGGCAGCACACCGACTGAATCACACCGCAGAGCTCCGCCTGCGCAGAGCGCTTCCTCTGCGCAGAGCGCTTCCTCTGCGCGTTATTCTAAAAGTTCTTTGGTGTGGGCCTTTTTTGAGACGAGTGCATCAGATCGCACCGCTGCTATTTGCAACATATGTCTCAAGCGTATCTCACGTGGCCAAAACATCAGCCGCTTGGGCACCACATGCTTGACCAGACATATGTTGACCTGCCATGCAGCTCGTTGGCAAGCATACCTCAAAGACCCACACCAAAGAACAAAGCGGACCTCTCCATGCTCCTCATCAGCTGGCATCTCCAACCCCACTAGACCTTCAGTCCTCTCTGAAACCTGCTCTGAGAGGAATGAAGGTGTAGAATTAGGTGTGTCACAGCCAAGTGCTTCCGGGAACTCTGCTAGTGGTACATCCACGTCCGATTATAGCAGACAAATGTCCCTGCCCCAGCTGCTGGACCGGCGCAAGAAATTTACTCCCACCCATCCACATGCCCAGCGGTTGAATGCTAGCTTGGCTAAATTGCTAGCACTTCAACTGCTGCCTTTTCAGTTGGTAGACTCGGCCCCCTTCCGTGAGTTTGTACAATGTGCGGTTCCTCAGTGGCAGGTCCCCAAACGCCACTTTTTCTCACGGAAGGCAATTCCGGCTCTCTACCGGCATGTGGAAGGCAATGTCCTTGCCTCGCTGGACAGGGCGGCCAGCGGTAAGGTGCATATTACCGCTGACTCATGGTCCAGCAGGCATGGACAGGGACGTTACCTGTCTTTCACGGCCCATTGGGTCACTCTTCTGGCTGCTGGGAAGGATGCAGGACAAGGTGCAGTAGTATTGGAGGTTGTTCCGCCACCACGCCTCCAAAATGCTACTATTGGTTGTGACACACCTCTCTCCTCCACCCCCTCCTCTTCTTCTTCCTCCATGGCCTCTTCCAGTGCTCTGTCCTCAGAACCAGCGGTGCTCCGTAGGCGTTGCAGGGGCTACGCAAGTACGCAGGCAAAACGATGCCATGCCGTGCTTGCGCTGGTTTGTTTGGGGGACAGGAGCCACACTGGGGCGGATGTTTTGTCAGCTCTGCAGGGGCAGGCCGAGAGGTGGTTGACGCCACGCCAGCTTAAGCCAGGAATGGTGGTTTGCGACAATGGCACCAACCTCCTCTCCGCCCTCCGACAGGGACAACTGACCCATGTGCCCTGTGTAGCTCACGTCCTTAACCTGGTGGTGCAGCGGTTCTTGGGCAGGTACCCCGGCTTACAGGATGTCCTGAAACAGGCCAGGAGAGTCTGTGTGCATTTCCGCCGATCATTTAATGCCTGTGCTCGGCTGGCTGAGCTCCAAAAGGAGTTGAACCTGCCCAAGAACCGCCTTATATGTGACATGCCCACCAGATGGAACTCAACATTGGCCATGCTGCAGCGGCTGCACACGCAGCAGAGGGCCATCAATGAGTACCTGTGCGACTACGGCACCAGGACAGGGTCAGGAGAGCTTGGTTTTTTCTCACCACGCCAGTGGGGCATGATCAGGGATGCATGCACTGTCCTGTCACCGTTTGAGGAGGCCACAAGGATGGTGAGCAGTGACAGTGCATGCATCAGTGACACTATACCTCTTGTCCACCTCTTGGAGCATACGCTGCGTGGAATAATGGACAGGGCACTTGAGGCAGAACAGAGGCAGGAAGAGGAGGACTTCCTTGCCTCTCAAGGCCCCCTTTATCCAGACAGTGTTCCTGCTGTGCCACCCATCACACAGGAAGAGGGTGAGGAGGAGGAAGAGGAGGAGGAGGATGATTGTGTCAGCATGGAGGTGGAGGCTGGCACTCAGCATCAGCAGCAGCAGTCTTATAGGGATGATTTACAGTCCCAAGAAACACGTGGACTTGTACGTGGCTGGGAGGAGGTAGCTGCGGATCATGTTGTCCTTAGTGACCCAGAGGACTCCGGACCGAATGCCTCAGCTAACCTACGCTGCATGGCCTCCCTGATCCTGCAAAGCCTGCGGAAGGATCCTTGTATTCTTCGGATCAAGGAGAGGGACCATTACTGGCTGGCCACTCTCCTTGATCCACGGTACAAGGGTAAGGTTGCCGACCTTATCTTGCCATCGCAGAGGGAGCAGAGGATGAGACATCTCCGGGAGGCCTTGCAGAAAGCTCTGTGCAACGCGTTCCCAGAGACTGGGAGGTCACAAACTCCTGGTCCTGGACAACGTGTTGCTGAGGCATCAGTCAGAAGGAGCGGTGGAGAAGGTGGCCGTCTGACTGATGCTTTCAGACAATTTTTTAGTCCGCAGCCCCAAGGTATGATTGGTTCCAGCACCCATCGCCAGCGTCTAATTTACATGGTGCAGGAATACCTAGGGGCAAGGTCAGACTTGGACACCTTTCCCACTGAAAATCCTCTGGCTTACTGGGTCTTGAGGATGGATCACTGGCCAGAGCTTGCACAGTATGCAATTGAGCTACTGGCCTGTCCTGCATCCAGCGTTCTTTCGGAACGCACCTTCAGTGCTGCTGGTGGCTTCGTTACCGATCACAGGGTGCGCCTGTCCACCGAATCAGTTGATCGACTGACCTTCATCAAGATGAATCAGTCTTGGATCACCCACAGCTACCAAGCACCTGAAGCTGATGTAACCGAATAATTTTTTTTGAAATACCACATCCCTTCAAGACTGCCTATGCTGATGCTGAGTGACTGTCCTGTTATGTTGATTGTCTATCCTCTTCCTCCTCCGCTGATATGTTGGAAGAACATTTTTGGTTCTGGGTGATGCCAGCAGCCCAATTTTTCTGCCCCTGTTTAACAGGGGCGTTTAAGTAAAATTTTTGATGCAATGCTTTGCAGCAGGGCTAATTCCTGCAAAAAAACTAGAGTATATGGCAGAGGTTGCAGTGTGATGGCACCAGTGCCTAAGGCCCAATTTTTCTGCCCCTGTTTAACAGGGGCGTTTAAGTACAATTTTTGATGCAATGCTTTGCAGCAGGGCTAATTCCTGCAAAAAAACTAGAGTATATGGCAGAGGTTGCAGTGTGATGGCACCAGTGCCTAAGGCCCAATTTTTCTGCCCCTGTTTAACAGGGGCGTTTAAGTACAATTTTTGATGCAATGCTTTGCAGCAGGGCTAATTCCTGCAAAAAAACTAGAGTATATGGCAGAGGTTGCAGTGTGATGGCACCAGTGCCTAAGGCCCAATTTTTCTGCCCCTGTTTAACAGGGGTGTTTAAGTACAATTTTTGATGCAATGCTTTGCAGCAGGGCTAATTCCTGCAAAAAAACTAGAGTATATGGCAGAGGTTGCAGTGTGATGGCACCAGTGCCTAAGGCCCAATTTTTCTGCCCCTGTTTAACAGGGGTGTTTAAGTACAATTTTTGATGCAATGCTTTGCAGCAGGGCTAATTCCTGCAAAAAAACTAGAGTATATGGCAGAGGTTGCAGTGTGATGGCACCAGTGCCTAAGGCCCAATTTTTCTGCCCCTGTTTAACAGGGGCGTTTAAGTACAATTTTTGATGCAATGCTTTGCAGCAGGGCTAATTCCTGCAAAAAAACTAGAGTATATGGCAGAGGTTGCAGTGTGATGGCACCAGTGCCTAAGGCCCAATTTTTCTGCCCCTGTTTAACAGGGGCGTTTAAGTACAATTTTTGATGCAATGCTTTGCAGCAGGGCTAATTCCTGCAATAAAACTAGAGTGTATGGCAGAGGTTGCAGTGTGATGGCACCAGTGCCTAAGGCCCAATTTTTCTGCCCCTGTTTAACAGGGGCGTTTAAGTACAATTTTTGATGCAATGCTTTGCAGCAGGGCTAATTCCTGCAAAAAAACTAGAGTATATGGCAGAGGTTGCCGTGTGATGGCACCAGTGCCTAAGGCCCAATTTTTCTGCCCCTGTTTAACAGGGACATGTAATTACAATTCTTGATATAATATTTCACAGGAGGGCCCCTTCCTGTGCCCACCCAGAGTAACTGTGAGGACTTATAGTGTTGTGGCACCAGCACCACAACCACCAAAGGTAAATTTTTCTACCACTGTTCAACAATGGCATGTAATTACAATTCTTGATATAATCGTTCACAGCAGGGCGCTCCAGCGGCCACCAAGAGTCACTTTGAGGGCTTACAATGTTGTTGCAAAACCAACACCTTGTTCCGCCATTTCTGCAGAGCATATAGGGCAGGCCCCTACTTTCAAACATCCAATTTACAAACATCTCCTACTTGCAAACGGAAGGAGACAACAGCAAGTGAGATGAAAAAAGATGGACGACAAAACAAATTATACAGGGGTGATAACCCTTCCCTATGTTTTCCAAAAAGCTTAAAAATAGTTTTTTTGACTGGAGCTACACTTTAAAAATGTACCAGTTGAAAATTACAAACAGATTCAACTTAACACAACAAACCTACACAGTCCCTGTCTTGTTTGCACCGCCTGTATACTGCTGTTCTGAGTATATAGGGCCTGGGGGCAACACGTATTTCCTTTTTTTAATATGGGTACAGGGTTCCCCTTAATATGCGTACAAGACCCAAATAGGCTGGTAATGGGCAGGGAGGGCTACCCATGCCATTTTTCTGAATGATTTTCAACCATATTGCAGGAACCAGATATAACATTAAAACCGCAAGCAGTTTTAAATGGTGTTATTTCCGCTTAATGTCATTTTGTGCAGGGACTGTTGTAAACACGGGAAACACGTGGCACTTCACAGGCATACTACAGACACCCCCCAGGCACCATATTTAAAGGAATATTTCACTTTTTTTTTTCACTTTAATCGTCATTAAAATCAGTGCTCCCGCTAAAACGGTAGTTTTTAAAACTTTTTTTTGCAGTGACCCATGTCCCCTGAGGCAGGAGGCAGGTCGCCAAACCCTTTTTAGGACACTATCTTGCATATTAGCCATTAAAATTAGCACTTTCCAATTCGAACGTTCGAGTCCCATAGACTTCAATGGGGTTCTAACGTTCGTACCGAACGCGGGGGTCGTTCGCAAGTTCTGGTGCGAACCGAACCGGGGGGTGTTCGGCTCATCCCTAGCCAGGAGAGCACATCGCTGGATCAAGATCAGGCTCTGGTAAGTATTAGAGGGAGCTGCACTGAAGGTTTTTTACCTTAATGCATAGAATGTATGAAGGTAGAAAACCTTCAGCCTTTCAGCCAACATCAAAGTGTATCTAAACCTAAAACCAAAAATTATTTTGCTTTATTATCACATGGTAATTCTGCAAATGACACACATCCTGTCTCTGAGTGGGTTTGTCACTCCTCCACTGTGTCCATGGAGGGAACCATTTGTATCTCTATTAATTGGTAGTTTACAGCTAAAAAGCTTGAAAGGAAGGAAGGAAAGAAAACTCTTCAGTGTAGCTTACAGGAAGTGCCGAAGTCTATATCAATATATATATATGTATTCCCTGTTTTGGCTGAAAATGTTCTTAGCTTAGAAAAAGAAAACAAATGCAGCCACCACACATTGTAAGCTGCAATATGTTAAATTTTTGCTCTTAGGTTTAAGCAGTGGCAGCTGGTGCAGTGGCGGCCTAGGAGGAGGGGCTCCTCCCCTCCTCCTAGGCATCCAATAGAATCAATAGGATCACCTGTCCTTTCAGCCAATTGGGTGACGGGTCTCAAAACCCGCTTCTTGTTTGGCCAGGAGAAGGATCCGTGTTATAATAGTGAATATTCATTCACTGTTGTAACACACCTGGGTGGGCTCCGTTTGCAATTCGGAATTTAAACGATCGGATTTTGATGTCAGAAAATTTTAGTTCCTGCTCTCAAACTTTGTGTGTCGGAAATTCCGACGGAAAAAGTCCAATGGAGCCAACACATGATCCGATCGCAAATTTTCTATCGGAAAGTCTGACCGTGTGTACAGGGTATAAGAATGAGACAGTGTAATTGAAACTAGACAAGAAAAGAGCCCATCGTGCCCTTCTGGGAGACAGATGTTTAGCTTCAGACATGAATGTGAGATTTGATTCTTTTGATCAGTAAGAATGAGAACCGACACAGTGGTACATTTGAGGAGATGTCTCCAAAATGATCGCTAACAACTCTCTGTCACCAATCTCGGAATTGCAATGTGCAGGTGACAATTTCTTGGAAAAGTAGCCACAAGGATGCATAGAGGTAGGACGTTGAGACAGAAGGGCTGCAACTCCAGTCTCGAAAAGCATCAACCTCAAGGATAAAAGGTAACATAGGATCAGGATGTGCCAACACAGGAGCAGAAACAAAGGCAGCCTTGAGACTCGCAAAGCCCTTAATGGACTCCGGAGACCAAAACTGTAGATTACCATCCTTTCTTTTCATATCAGTCAGGAGCTTGACCAGAGACGAGAAGTTACAAATAAACTTCAGATAATAGTTGTCAAAGTCAAGAAAACGCTGCAGAAGATGTAAACCCACGGGTCAGTGTAGGACTGCTGAAAGTTTCTCTGGGTCCAATGAAAAACCAGCAGTGGAAATGACCCCGAAATGTAACCTGTTCACGATGGAATTTGCACTTCTCCAATTAACAATAGAGATTTTTCTCTCTTAGTTTCTGCAGCACACGATAGACATCTGTGTGGTGGCTTTCCAGGGACTTGGAAAATATGCAGATATTGTCAAGATAAACCACCACACGTAACTGTAACAAATCTTGGAGGACACTGTTAATAAATTCCATGAAAACTACGTTACAAAGGCCAAAAGGCATTACGAGGTGGTCATAATGGCCTCTTCTGGTATTAAACTCAGTTTTCCACTCGTCGCCCTCCTTAATCCTCACAAGATTGTATGCCCTTCTCAAATCAAGCTTTGTGAAAACCGTTGCTCCCTTGAGGTGGTCAAATAACTTTGTAATCAACGGAATCAGATAGGCATTCTTAATCGGGAAACGATTGAGACCCCTATAATCAATACAAGGTCTCAGTTCACCACTCTTCTTCTTCACAAAGAAGAAACCAGCACCAGCAGGAGATGAGGATTTGCGTATGACACCTCGAGAAAGTGCAACATACTCCTCCATGGCCTTATCCTCCAAGACCAACAAAGGGTAAATCTGGCCACGAGGGGGTATGGCATCAGGTTCAAGGTCTATTGTGCAATCATACGACCATTGTGCAGGCAAACTACCAACTTGACCATTGTCAAAGACATCGCTAAAATTGCGGTACTCCTCCAGCAGGGAGGAGAGAGAAGAAATGCACAGGACTTTGGCTACCTTCTGGCAGCATGTCTTACTGCATTGTGGTGACCAGGAGAGAACCTCAGCACGGAGCCAATCAAAAGAGGAGTTGTGCCTCTGTAACCAAGGATAACCAATAACCAACAGAATCTTAGGTGAGGAAATAACATGGAATTTGATTATCTCATGGTGAAGAGCCCTTACGGCCATGGACAATGGAACAATCTCATGAGGAGCATGGGCAGGCTGTAGGGGTCTTCCGTCAAGAGCCTCAATGGCAAGTGGAATGTCATGCAGCTGCAGCGGAATCAAGCGCTTCAATATAAAGGCAGCATCAATGAACAGGCCTGCAGCCCCAGAGTCGGTTAGAGCCTGTATCTCAACTCAGCCCAAGAAAGGGTAACCGAAACCAGGGGCTTATCCTTCTCGATAACTGGGGATGAAACAACGCCACCTAAGGTCTGTCTGTGACAGGACCTCAAGGTTCGGGCGTTCCCTGGACGGTTAGGACAAGACTTCAAAAAGTGACCTGCCTGGCCACAATAAAGGCACAATCTCTCCCTCCTCCTAAGGGTTCTCTCATCCGCAGAGAGACGCGTGAAGCCCAAGTGCATGGGTTCATCTTCACTGACCGACTCGGTACCAGGAGGCATGGGAGGTGAGGGAGGCAATGGTGGGACTGCAAATATATAAGATGCTTCTGCAAGCGTTCCTTAAAAGAGAGTCTTTCTCTGAGTTTGGAGTCAATGAGGATGGCAAACGTTATCAATTTCTTCAGCTCAGTGGGTATATCTCGCGCTGGTATCTCATTCTTCATGGTATCTGAGAGACCATGAGAAAAAGCAGCCACGAGGGCCTCATTGTTCCAAGCAACCTCTGCTGCTTGAGTACGGAATTCAATGGTGTAATCGGCAACAGTTCTCGTACTCTGTTTGATGGACATGAGGCACTTGTCAGCAGAAGCGGAGCATGTGGGAACGTCAAATACCCTTTTAAAGGAAGCCGCAAACTCTGGTTAACTCAAGACAACAGGTTTTTGCATCTACCATAGAGGGTTTGCCCAGGCCAAGGCTCTCTCAGAAAGCAAAGATATCACAAAACATAGTTTGCTTCTGTCCAGGGAAAACGCCTGGGGCAGCATCTTAAAATTTAGCTCAACCTGTTTGAGAAACCCTCTGCATTGACTGGATTGCCCCCAAATCGCTGGAGAAGTGGAGTGGAACCAGACATACCTCTTATAGAGGTATTACACATGGCAGGTGCCTGCATGGAGACTGGAGCAGCAGTGGGGATGGCCTGCAGCACAGGCTGTACCGGAGTAGCCACAGTGGGAGATTCTAGGTGAGCCGTGCGACTCAGGATGCAGTGTTTGTAATGCCATGGCAAATTGATCCATGCGGTGATCCTGCTCATCCAATCTGGAAAAAATATTACCAACAAGTGGATTGACTGCATCTTCTAAATTCATGGCCTTTGCCTAGTGTCAGAAACCATGAATCAGACAGACAGAAGTACAGTTAAATCTCACTTGTTTAATAATAAAAAAAGGTGAACAGAGTAAACGTGGTCAATACATAGCCAGTGTTCAGGAACTGGAATGGATAGTCAGACAAGTCAGAATGTCAGGGAGCTATAGATGAGCGTAGTAGAACAGCAAGCAGGATCTGGAGCCAGAAGGAATGTCAGCCAAGCAAGTCTTTAACAGGAACACAGGAGAGCGTCTCTAGAAATGTGACCAAGGCGAAGGCAGAGATCATCTGGGCTTGACGGCTTAAGTAGGCAGGACTGACAAGCAGGATATCATCAACCGAACAGTCACTGTGGAGAGATAGGAGCTGGCTATTAGCCGACAGCTGAGCGGCCAGCTCATAGAAAGAAGGGCTGAGCTCAGCCCTGACACTGGCATTGTTGGGCAAGGCAGTCAGCTGTAAAATCCACAATACTGCTGACACGTGGTCCAGAAAGCATTGACAGGGACGATATATTTAGTTCACAGCAGACTGGGTAACGCTGCTTGCAACTCGAAAGGATGCAAGACAGGGCTCGATGCTGCAGCTTCTTGTGCCCCCCCGTCTCCATACAGCTGATGGTGAGGATGCCAGACCCGTGAGCTCTACCCTCTCCTCCTCCTACTCCATCACCTTGATGCCCTCCTCTGCAGAATTGTCCTATGAACATCAGGTAGCCCCGGTACACCAGAAGCGTTCAAAGGGCTATTCCTAGAGTCAGGCTAAATGGTGCTATGCAGTGCTTCAGCTGGTGTGTTTAGGGGACAGGAACCACACCGGAGCAGAGATTCTTGCAGCTCTGCTGGAACAGGCCCAGAGGTGGTTCACACCATGCCAGCTAGAGCCAGGAATGGTGGTGTCTGATAATGTGACATGCCCACCAGGTGGAACTCAACTTTTAAGCACCTGTTTGACAGGTGCATATCATTGCAATTTTTTACATCAAGGCCAATTCTTGCTTTCATCAAGAGCACCTCTATAAGGTTACAGTGAGAAGGCGCCCCTGACACCCAAAGAGTCATTTTTCTGCACCTGTTTGACATGTGCATATCATTGCAATTTTAATACATCAAGGCCAATTCTTACTTTTATCAAGAATACCTCTATAAGGTTACGGTGAGAAGGCACCCTTGACACCCAAAGAGTAATTTTTCTGCACCTGTTTGACATGTGCATATCATTGCAATTTTAATACAGCAAGGCCAATTCTTGCTTTCATCAAGATTACCACTATAGGGTTACGGTGGGGAGACGCCACGACATCCGTGACCCAAAGACCAATTTTTCTGCACCTGTTTGACAGGTGCATATCATTGCAATCTTTTACAGCAAGGCCAATTCTTGCTTTCATCAAGATTACCTCTATAGAGTTACAGTGGGAAGGCGCCACCGACACCCAAAGACCAATTTTTACGCACCCGTTACTTCTATCCAAAGTTAAAGTGACACCAGAATGTATCCAAAAAATATCTAATCTTGTTCCCAGTGCACTACATTGTGACCTCATCATACACACTGGCTCCGCAGTTGTTGCTGAGCAAAATAAAGGCAGCTTGCAGGGAAATATTTTGGGCTTTATAAATGCAATTATTGCTGCACCAGATTCTAGACATGGTACAGATCTGCCACTTTACATGTAGAATAAGGGGACCCCCCAGGCACTATATTGGAAGAAATTTTTCATTTTTAGGCTTTCATTTTAAAAATTTAAAAAATCACTGCTCATTTAAAAATTACGTTTTTCAAAAACTTTTTTTTTATTGATACATGTCCCCCGGGGCCGGTCCCGGACCCCTATAACCATTGTATGCCCAATTACTTGCATATAAGCCTTCAAAATGGGCACTTTTGATTTTTGACATTTGGGTCCCAGTGACTTTAATGGGGTTTGTTATTCGGGTCCGAACTTTCGCAGTGTGCGGAAGTTCTGGTGCGAACCGAACAGATGTCTGTTCGGCCCGTCCCTAGTTACCACCTCAAAAGATGTGGCAGAATCCGAAACAGGGAAAAAATGTCAAATAAGGGGGAACCGATCCTTAAGGTGTCACCAGTACATCTACTCCTATTGGTAGTCTTTGGTAGACTTTTGTCCCGGACACACCTGTCCCAAACTGTTGTAGAGCTTGGAATCCAGTAGATTCCCCTGCTGAGTTCCCCTTGCCACTATCCTATACCTGAAATATGTATTGGTGATAGAGACAGCACATGTAGTGTCCCAGACAGAATGTGGTACACCTCCCTGAGTCGCTTGACCTCTGGTGCCGCCCTGGTGGTTGATATATATGCCTGCAGAGGCATTTCCAGATTGAACCTACAGCTGGTTTGTCCTATAATCCAGAGCAAGACATACTGGTCAAAACTTCCAAGATATTTGATGGACAATATTCTCTCATGTGGAGACCAAGCCCCCTGAACTGTAGCCAGCCTCAAATCAGCTAGGAGAGACTGGCATCAGTTGATATTATCTTCCAAATTCCTGAAAAGAAAGAATATCAAACACCAATTTTTGCTCTGCAACACCCTGGAAATAGAGCCTTCCATCAATCCAATACCTATATCTTCACGTTCCAGACAGAGAGAATGATCCACTACCAAGACCTGGAGTAGGACTGTATGTAGGGAACGTGCTTTAAACTGAGGAACATTTTTCTTTTTTTTTAATTTGGGATATTTATTATAGCAAAAAGTAAGATATTGTGTTTTTTTCAAAATTGCCGCTCTTCTTTTGTTTATAGCGCAAAAAATAAAAACTGCAGAGGTGATCAAATACCACCAAAAGAAAGCTCTATTTGTGGAAAAAGGGACATAAATTTTGTTTGGGTACAGCGTCGCACGACCACACAATTGTCAGTTAAAGCAAAACAGCAACGTATCGCAAAAAATGGCCTGGTCGTTGAGCAGACAAATCTTCTGGGGCTGAAGTGGTTAAGCAACATGCATCTATGGAAGTATGTTTTTATGGAAGCATGTGCTTATGCAACTATGTATTTAGTCAAAACATGAAAGCGTGCTTCCCTCTAAACTCGCATTTATACAATATGTGCCCATGGAAACATGCATTTACGCAACAAGCAAGCATGCGTTTATAAAATGTGTGTATACATTACGCAACACGCATGTATACAGACATGTATAAAAATGCATCTTTATGCAGACATATATGTATATGCAGACATGTATCCTTATGCAACCATGTATCTTAATGTGACCGTGTATTTTTATGCAAACATGTATAACCATATATATTTATGCGAACATGTATAAACATGCATCTTTATGCAATCATGTATTTTTATGCAATCATGTATCTTTATGCAAACATGTATAACCATGTATATTTATGCAAACATGTATTAACATGCATCTTTGTGCAACCATGTATCTTTATGCAAATATGTAAAACCATGTATATTCATGCAAACATGTATAAACATGAATCTTTATGCAACCATGTATTACCATGTATATTTATGCAAATATGGATAAGCATCCATCTTTGTGCAACCATGCATCTTTATGCAACCATGTATCCTTATGCAAACATGTATAACCATGTGTCTTTATGCACACATGTATAAACATGCATCGCTGTACAGACACGTATCTTTATGCAGATGCCCATCTTAATGTGACCATGTATCTAGAGCAACCGTGCGTTTCAGCAACCAATGCGTTCCAGCAATCATGTGTTCCAGCAACCGTGCATTTCAGCAATTGTGCTTATTAGCTAGTTTGCAGTTACTGCAGTTGGCCCCATACTAGTCCTGCAGGATTTAGCCAAGCACATATGCATCCATTTCAGCCTCTATGCTGTTTCAGAATAGCGAAAAATGACCAAAACGCACACTATACTGGAGACACAATTCATTAAAGTGCTCTCATGCCCATGTCTTTCCAAACATGTGTATATTTTTCAACATGCCTTTAAGCAACAAGATTGCAAGCATGTATACTACACTGCACCTGCCTGCTGAGCAGTAAAAAACACTTTAAAGTGAACTGCTATCTGTCCAGGGGTGTATCAACTTTCAATTGAACAGTCCCCCTGGATTGAGCAGCAAATATGAAGCATATAATCATGACTCGTCCACACAGTTCTCCCATAGTAATTACTCACACTTATTTAGTATCCATGGGCTGCTGCTATGTCTCCAGAGGCCCTGCTGAACCTGTTGCCACATGGCATCATGGCCGCCCTTTCACTTCCTGCCTATATAAATATAGGCCATACTAAGCAAGCCTGCACCCTCTAGTGGCTGGAGCAGAAACCACAGCCCATATGACTAAGAAGTACATAGCACGATTAAACAGCCCACTGCTCCAGGAGGCCACTGGGAGAACACACAGTCAGATCTCTCTCTTTTTTTTTTCAAAAAAAGAGAAACTGCAAAAATGCACACTTACCATTTCTGCTGCAGGACTCTGAACATAACAGGAGTTCAATCTTCACCCATCATGGCAAAATTTGTCATAAAAGACCTTCAGAAACGGGGTTCCCCTTAATGTGGGGTCCACTCCCCTGGACCTGTATAGCACCCTGCAGTAAAGCACCTTTAGAGGTCAGAAGAAACACTGCACAGGGTTCCAATACGCAGGGTCCAGCGCTATAAGGCTGCATTACAGGCAAAACCTTGAAGCATCTTCTCTCCTTCCAATGAGGCCCAGGTAACATCAATTTTGGCTGATAGCTTTTTTCAAATGGATCCAATTGAAGTCCATGATTCTTAATAGAACTATCCAGTGACCACCACCTTACAGACACAGGCGAAAAAACTGATGTGCTTCCTGTGAAGGAGGGGTTATTTTGATTGATCTACCAGTGTCCATTCACCTATGGGTGGCTTATAACCCAAGTAGTTATTATTATAATAACCGGCTCTGTGTCCTGTGATGTACAATAAAAAAAAGCAATTTTTAATCTTTGTCTAATATGATAATGTATGTAGTTCCTTTTTGTCTATATTAATAGATGACATGTTTTGAGGTTTTTTTGGTATGTTGTAACTATCCCTAAGACCTCTAACTGAAAGTCCAGTTTAGAATCATTATATACAATTGTCCTTAAAGTACAACTAAAGGCAAAACTTTTTTTTGTTTTGGATAGAGTGGAGAGGGAATAGAACCCCTGTCAGTTTTTATTGCTGTCTGTGCCCCAATTAGGGAGATTCACCCTCTCTATTTATCATGTTTACTATGATCATTAAATGTGAAAGTAAAATAAAATCCAGATTTCGGGTTGCCCCCAGAAAAGTAAAAGAGGGAAGAATTCCCTTAATTTGCAAGGATTTCCTCCACAATGGGACACAGATGGCAAAAAAAATCTGATGGGGGTTATCATCCTCCCTTGCTCTATCCATAATGAAAAATAAGTTTTGTTTATAATTGTAAACCCGATTGTAAACCCGATAAAAAAAAAACTGTAAGACAAAGGCATAATGAGCTAGTATGCATCGATACTAGCTCATTATGAAATACCTTAGAACGAAGTCCTGCAGCAGTGCCTGCACACTGCTGAGACCGCTAACATCTTCCTCTGTGTTTCTTCCGGGTTCGTGGGCACCGACGCTGTGATTGGCCAGAGTTTTGATGACGTCACTCCCATGCATGCACACAGGAGCCACTGGTCACAGTACAGGGCCCTGAATAAACGGCATGGCCGTTCCTTCAGAGCGCATGTGCTGATGACATCGGTGGTGGCGTATATAGTAAATACCTCCTAAACTGAGCAAGTTTAAGAGATATTTACAGTACCTAGAGGTAAGCCATATTATAGGCTTACCTCTATGTGCAATTAAACAAGAAGACTTTACTTCCTCTTTAAGTCCTGTAGCAATTTCATAACATTTAACATAGTAGCTTTTTTATGCTTTTTTTTTTTTTAATAGGAGGATTGAAGGATTGACACTGCCTAGAATGACATTAGGGTTATCACATGTTTTCCAATTTTATATAGAAAAGTTACATTTGGAGGCTGCCTGGACTTGATCGGTACCCACATTGACAAAATACACATGAATAGTCTAAAAACATTATTTTATTACATCATTCAAATAAAACATACACAGTTGGACAAAAGCACTAAAATTGATCTCTCTTTAGTGGATAATTACATAGTGATACCAATAGCTGAGTCTTATGGTCTATAACATAGAGCTTATCCGTATCATCCCAACATGTTTTGTGGTATTATCTGCTTCTTCAGGAGTATTTTTAGAGAGCAAAATTATCACTAGAAAGACAATAATAATCATAAAGCGGAAAATACAACAAATATAATTTACATGGTTGGACGTGAAGATCCAGATAATGAATCTTCTTCAGATAATGGATCAACCTCCTTGGGTGATGGGTAAGCCTCTATACATCTCAATTATCTGGATCTTTATGTCCAACCATATAAATTATATTGGGGGTTATTTACTAGAGGAAAATCCACTTTGCACTGAAAGTGCACTTGGAAATAAAGTCGCTGTAGATCCGAGGGGGACATGCAAGGAAAATAAAAAACAGCATTTTAGCTTGCACATGATTGGATTATAAAATCAGTAGAGCTTCCACTCATTTCAGATCTACCCCTTAGATTTAAAGCGACTGCACTTCCAAGTGCACTTTCAGTGCAAAGTGGATTTGCCTTTCGTAAATAACCCCCATTGTGTTGTATTTTCCTCTTTATCATTATTATTGTCTTTCTGTAGATAATTTTTCTCTCTAAAAAATACTCCCGAAGAAGCAGATAATACCACAAAACATGTTGAGAAGATACAGATAAGCTCTATGTGATAGACAATAAGATTCAGCTATTGGTATCCCTATGTAATTATCCACTAAAGAGAGTGGTTTTAGTGCCTTTGTCATGGCACAATACTGTGTTTCTTTTATTTGAATTATGTAATAACATTTTTGTTTTTACACTATTCATGTGTTTGTTGTCCATGTGGGTGCCATTAAAGTTCATACCTATTGACAGACAATTAACATGTTACCAATTTTATTGTAGATCGTGCTTGGCAGAATCGTTCTATATTGTGTTCACCTCCCTGTTTTTTTTTTTCTGATGAAAAGTTTTTCTCTCTGAGTTAGTAAGTGCATTAATCATGTAAGTACATTAAAGTACATTAAAGTCTCTTCCTTAATGGGTGGAATGCAGAAAACTGCACAATCATCTGATCAATACAGCTACTGTCAGTGCTCCAATTCTTTGATTTCTCGGGATTCATTAAAAGAAGAAAAAGACTAGCGAAGATGAAATGCATGGTCATTGATTTTGTATCAAGTAGGTTTTTGATACTTTGACAAAATAACTCTGTGTGGATGATGGCAAAATCAATTTCCTACTTTGGGAGCAACATTGTAACCCATGACCTATAATCACAGTGGAAAGTCTATTAAGGAAGCGTTGGCAGAGGAGACCTCCTGTGCATTTGTTCTCAGATAGTAGGTGTGACAGCGCTGTGACTGGCAGTTCCAACGTTATGGGGAAATGAGCTCACCTGGCCTTGGAGACACTGGAACTCTAGGTGTCAGCCGCTATCAATCAAAAAATGTCAGTGGGGATCCCATGACAATGAAAATGTCAGTGTTGATCTACTTCTTCGGTAAAAAGAAAATTTAAATTACTAAAGATTTATAACTAGGGTATTGCTGGCCAAAGTGTTGAAAACTTAATTTAAAGGAGTCTCATTTTAAAAATGATTTACTAGTCGATTTGATTTACTAGTTCATAAGTCTGTGTAAAAATCATTTTTAATCCTTAATAAACTTAGAACTGACAGCAGGTTAGAGGATGGATTGGACAAGATAGAAAGAGAAATGCGGATTTACTCTGAACAGATCCTGCTTTGGGGGATCCTAAAAACAATGACCATATACATGAGCAGATGTGGTCATTTCATGATCTTCCTTTCCATCTTCAATATGAGTGAATGTCGGTAGGTAGGTTCATTTGCTGTGCCTATAGACAAACCCCTTATCAACTAGTTAAAGTGTATCTCTAGACAAAAGGTTTTTTTTTTTTAGTTTTGGATAAAGTGGAGAAGGGTAATGCCCCATACACATGGTCGGACGTTCCAACCACAAAATCCGTCTGATTTTTTCCGATGGATTTTGGCCAAAACTAGTCTTGCATACACACGGTCGCACAAAGTTGGATCTTTCGGAACAAGGTGACGTTCGTAACGTACGATCCAACTACATAGAGACCAGTAGCCAATAGCTTTCCTCTCCAATTTTCTTCTGAGCATGCGCGCCACTTTATGCGTCAGAATTCTCTACACGCGATCAGAAAAAGTCCGATCAGATTTTGTTGTCGGAAAATTTTTAATCCAGCTCTCAAACTTTTTCTGTCGGAAATTCCAACAGAAAAAGTCAGATAGAGCCCACACACGATCGGATTTTCTGACAACATAATCCAATCTGACTTTTTCCATCTGAATTTACGACCGTGTGTATGGGGCATTAGACCAGTCATTCTCAACCAGGGATCAATCAGCTTCTAGGCTTTATTGTCAAAGCTTAAGTGAACACGTTAAAGTTATCTTCTTCTAACTTCAGCTTGTTTAATTAAGCATTGACAATAAAATCTGGAAGCGGATATATACCAGGGATATGCAATTAGTGGACCTCCAGCTGTTGCAGAACTACAAGTCCCATGAGGCATAGCAAGAATCTGACAGCCACACGCATGACACCCAGAGGCAGAGGCATGATGGGACTTGTAGTTTTGCAACAGCTGGAGGTCCACTAATTGCATATCCCTGTTATATACAGATGCAGCAGATCCTGTGTGCTCCAGTTTTAGTAAAATCCCTGTTTTTATTGATATATATGCTGAAAATAATTATATAGGGACAGGAAGTGAGAGAAAATCTCCCTACTGGGACATTGTATCCCATTGTAATACACGAAGGACATCTGTAGTTGTTAAGTTGTTAGCAAAATTGTTGTCATCATTACCTGAATTATCAAATCCAGATCCACCATTCAGTAATTGTGGAATAATAATATTACCTGTATCTGTATTTTGTCTTTTAACGCAAGTCCTAATGTTGTGTATTTTGTGTCATACACTATATTATATGCCAGAGTATGCAATCTGATCCACCAGTAGACGCACCCAGATACAATGAAACCAAAAACATTCTTTGTATTGCATTTTAAACATCACAATAGTTATTATTGGAAAATTTAAATAAAGTAAAGGTACAACTTGATATTACCTACAGTATATTTTATTCATTTGTTATTTTTGTCCAGAACGGATTATTCATTTTTGTATTTTTTATTTAAACTTTATGTGATTTTATATAAAAAAGATTTCCAAAAAATATATAAAGTCTCATGGATAAATATAAACATACAACCTTCCTATTTTCCCCATTTCCCTCCCCTACCCTCTCCTCTTCACTACCCTAGTGCCACTCATTCCTTTCCCTCCTCCCCCTCCCCCAACCCCTGGGCCTCAACTCCCCCACCCATCCTCTCTTTCCTACTCTGCCCAGATCTCTGTGTATTTCCTAGTTTTCTTAAATTATATCCAACTGTCCCATATACTGGCAAATCTTTCTGCCTGGTCTTCCCTACTTCTCAAGCACTCCATTTTATATATGTATTCAATCCTTTTGAACCATTCTCTTATTGTAGGTTTTACTGGATTTATTTTTTTTGGTATTACTCACTTCCCTGCATTTATTAGGTATGGCAGTACTGTACTTTTATATTTTTTTATAGACAAAGCCATGGTTCATCGGGAATCTCCAATCCCATTATCTCACCTATGTAGTGCTGTACCTCCTTCCAATATTCCCGTATCGTAGGTGTGCTGTAGTACCTTTCTGGTTACAACCCCTCTTACACAGGGGAGATTTTTTTTTTTCTGATATTGGCTGATATTTTTGTGCCTTGTCAGGTGTTATGCAACATCTTGCCAAACATTTATAGTTCATTTCTATTGAGTTTATATCCACCGCCAAATAATGTACAACACTCAGTACTTTACTTACTTGTTGCTCTTTTATATGTGACCCTAAATCCTTTTTCCATTTTTCGATGAATGGTGCTATTCGTAGTCCCTCTAACATCGTAAGTATTTTATAGATCCGAGATATATTATGTTTCAATTTTGTCTGTAAATTACATAGTTGTTCTATTGGATTTAAATTCTTCTCAGATCTAATTGGTTGCGGTAGTGTTGAAGTGAAATGTTTTAGTTGCAAATGCCTCCATTCATCCAATACCATCAAATCTCTTTTGTGCCTTAATTCCTGATATGATCTAATTTTCAGTTTTTTGTTATATCTTTTAACTGTGTATTTTTAATCTATTTCCCAAAGTGTACACTGTTACCAGGTAAAATTGTGAAATTAGTGGTGAATTGTATTCCCATTTTGCTTGTCTGTAAATTATATCCCATATTTTAAAAACCTTTCTCAATTCGTCAATTTGTACGTGTTTTCATCAAACGATCTATATTTTTGTGGTATCCAAATATTCTTATTTAATTGTGCTCTACTTGATGTGTTTTCTATCTTCACCTATCTTTTATCACTCTTTGTGTTTGTCCATTCCATCATTTGTGCTAATATTACTACTTTATAGTATGTTTTAATGTCTGGTGCGGCTAATCCCCCCTATGCTTTACCTTTGCTTAGTACTGAGAACTGTATTCTTGGTTTCTTGTTTTGCCATATAAACTTTAAGATTATTGTCTTTATTTTTTTTTTTTATATTTTAGGAAGGGCAATTGGTAACATTTGAAATTTATACAAGATTTTTAGGACGACCCACGAGAGTGGTCGTGTTGCTATTTTTTCAAATTTCTGTTTTTATCTCGTTAAGTAATGGGATGTAATTTTCTTTGCCTAGATTCCCTAGGGAGGGTGTTCCTTTTTTCCCAAGTTATTTCAGGTCTTTTTCCCCCATGTAAATGTTAGTTCCCATTGTAGCGCTAACACTTCTTCCTTACTCAAGCTTATATGTAGGATTTCCAATTTTACAGGGTTGATCTTTAAATTTGGGAGTTCTCCATTTTTTTTAACTCTTTATTAAATTTGGGAGTGTTGTTCTAGGGTTGGATTTGTAGAACAGGACATTGTCTATGTATGCCACTATTTTGTGTTCTTCGTCTCCAATCCTCACCCCCCCATATCTGTGCTGTTTCGTATTGTGGCCAATGATAGTACATATAGGAGGGGAGAGTGCGGGCACCCCAGTCTTGTTCCATTGAACATTTGGAAGGGTGGAGACAAGCTCCCATTTAACGTCACGGATGCTGTGGGGTGAGTATATAGGGTTGTAATTCACTGGGCCATTTTTGGGCCTATTGCCACGTTCTCTATGGTATCCATCATAAATCCTCTGTCTACCCTGTCAAAAGCCTTTTCAGCATCTATTGACAGGAATAGAACTGGGGACTTTTCACCCCTTGTTTTGTGCAATAATAATAGCATTCTTATACCATTGCCTTTGCCTTCCCTTCCTGGGATAAAAATCTGATCTGCATGGATCCAATTGGGCATCTGTTCTTTTAATCTTGTGGCTAAGACTAGGGGTATTCATTTTTATTTGAAGTATAGGCAAAAACTAATATGTACATTTGCACACTATAAACAAATTACCTGTAATGAAATCACTGGCTGCTGCAACATTTTTTTAATCTTTTACTTTTATTCTGCTTGCAGTCACCTTTTGGAGGTGAATGGCTGGCACTGAAGCTTGCAGCTCCCGCTGTAACACAAATATCACAGTAGGTTGCTTGTTCAATACCTCCTGCATTCAGACAAAACACTGCATTCTTTAGCACAATACAGTACACATTTGTAGATGCACAGTATGCTAGGTTATCTCTTAGATCCCTTTCACACTGAGGCAGTTTTCGGGCGTGTTAGTGCTAGAAATAGCGCCTGTAAAGTGCCTGAAAACTGCCACCTATGCTGCCCGAATGTGAAAGCCTGAGTGCTTTCACACTGGGGTGGTGCGCTTGCGGGACATTAGAAAAAGTCCAGCACGCAGCATATTTGCGTGGTTTGAAATGAATGGGCATTGCTTCCAAAGAGCCTGAAAAGCGATTCAGAAGCACCATGACATGGACACTTTTAACCCCTAGCGGCATAAAAAGTGCCTTTTAAACACTACTAAAGCACTGCTAAAACTAGCGGCCCCAGTGTCAGCCTAAAAGGTGCATGAATGTATTTTTTTTATTTTTTTGAGGCTTGTTAGGAGCCCATTTAAAGTGAATAGGCTGCCTTAACGTAACATGCATTAACACATGAACAAACTCACATTAACATGTGCTTTGATGTGAGTCGAGTCCAAAGCTGGTTATAAATGCATGGTTTTCTTTTGTTCAGCCTACAGGACTGAACATAAGAAATCAAACACTTCCCTACCTCCACACCAAACAGCGGATGAATCTTTCTTGCCAGCACTGTTCATATTAATTTTCTACCTGGCAGGCAGAGCCACCTAATTTCCTGATGCACTGACTGAAATTTGCTTAGTGTATGGCCAACTGAAAGCAGTTTAATACTCAAAAACAAAAATGTAATATATTGTGGCTTACCAATCCTTAAAGTGTAAGTTCACCTTTACACAAAATCTGTAAGTTGAACTTACACTGGACCCCACCCCATCCCCCCCTCCCTGGTCCCGCTAACCTGGAGTCCAGCGATCCCCCACACTGACAGATCATATTGCCGCTGTACCGGCCCAGGGATTTGAAATCCCCCCAGCTTTCTCTCCTTTTCAGTAGCAGGACAGGCTACGCAGGTTCTGTGACAGTGCCGACCAATTAGAATGCTCCTATATGTACCTCCTGACAAGGTACATTTTTGAGATTAAGATTAAGGAGATTTCTAAGCCCTGGACCAGTGAGGCGGTGACCCGATGTGTCAGTGCGGATGATCGCGGGACTGGGAGGGGTGAGGAGGGCGTCCTGTATAAGTTCACATTATAGATTTTTCTGTAAAGGTGAACGTACCCTTTATATTTCAATATTTTTATTGAAAAAATGCAGGCAGTACCAAACAGGCCATTCAAACAATAACCCGTGCACGGGTTGTCAATAGGGAAAGGTATAAGACCAAACAGCAATAGTAAACAGAAATAATGTAAATAAAGGCAAGATTACTCAACAGGAAAAAGGGAGAAAGGGAAACTCAGAATGAAAGAAAGAGAGAGAAAAAAAAAAGAAAGAAAGAAAAGGGTCAACCCGGGACTCGTTAAGGAACTGAGATATGTTGGATCAAGGGATCCGATATTTTATCAAACTGCTTGATGTTATTATGGAGTGTATAGGTGAGTTTATCATTAATCATAATCCAATTAAGCTTGTTCTTTATAAAGTCAAGCGGAATTACTGACTAAGAAAGGCAAAAGGTCACCAGACACATCCTAACCATTCTTCTATCAGTTGCAGTTTTTTGGTATATTGCTTTGACAGGTGAATGAGCGTTATGATTTGGCATTGAAAAAAAGTGAGAGCTCCTGTATAAAGCAAATCTACAATAGATCTACAGTATATGTAAAACAGGGTCAAAATACAGTACATAAATAATGCATTTTGACTGTGTTTTGCATTCTTTATTGTCATCTGATAATTAATGTATTTTGTGTTAGCTCTAATTAAGGGGAATTGTCGGCCCCCAAAATGCACTGGACACCTTTTTATCCCCTTGCTGTCTCCCTGCTTCAATAAACAATTATGGACTCCTAAGATAACCATCTGACACGCTTTCTGCTGAATTCAGAATTCCCAATTTGGGAGGTCATCAGGGACACAAACAGCAATATGGATCTGATAGAAGTTCTTGTCCTACATCTTAAAAACTAGAAAAGAAATGTGACTGTTTATCCATGGTGTTATTTTGCAAACAGAAAAACTGTAGAAGACAGTAGTGGATTTTTCCAAGATTTATTCAGTATCATACATCATAAAAAAAGAATCATTGCAAAGGTATTTCTCAATAAATAGAAAATAATCATAAAGACAAACCTTTCCTCTTGTTGGCCTGCCTAACATTTGCACATCGGTTGTGCTTTTCTCTGAGGTCACAATGAATGGTGCTGGTGATCTGTAGAACTGAAAGATACTTTAAAGTTCAGCATTGTACAGCAGCCGTTGTCAACCAGCGTCCTGTCGAACCCTAGAGGTTGCTTTTGCTGTGGCTGATTGACCTCCCATTTGATGATGCCTGCAAAACCAGCATCATGACCCAACTATTCTTTTTAGCTATCTGTAAGGGTGGCATTCTGACCACCACTGTACTCACCACCAACGTAAAGGGCATTTTCCCCATTGGCTCCTGATAAATTGGTTTTAGTAAGGGTTTCCCAAGACCTAATTATTTTAGGGGTTTCTTAGGGTTTCCTCTAGGGTGAAAAGGTAGGGAGAAAGGCTGTTGTACTCTGTAGCAGTCAATATCATTCTTCCATGCTGTAATATATTCACCCTAAGCAAAAAATAAAAAAATAAAACACAAGGTCCCTCATGCACACAACCTCTTCTGTGTTGTGGTGTTAATAGTCTATATATTGGACTTTATAGGAACGGTAAGTCTTATTGTTACACCATAGTTAGTATTATCCTTACATTCCTTAGAAAACAAAAACAAAAATATAACAACTTGAGAAATAGTCCTTACACAAATGCAATATAAATGACTATATGACATCGCCAATATGCTTTCAAGGAGCTCTCTGACTTATTTTTTACAATAGTCTTTTTGATGTCACCGTAGGTGACCTATTTGCTTGCCAGAGATTGTCTCTCCTTTATCCATATGTCCGCCTTGTTACCTGGGCCAAAAAAAAAGTTCTTCTCTAGGTACATGTTCAAACTGTAATTGAGTGTTTAACTCATTTTATAGCAAAATACTCCAAATTTCTTGTGTTTTTCTGGGAATCCAAAGCTTCGAACACCAGGTTCTGGTGGTCCACAGTTAAGCCGGGGGAAGGCAATGGGATATCGGACACTGCCATCATCCAGCCATCCAGCATCACAGCGATCGAAATCCAGAAATTTCCATGCAGCAAAGAGCTGCCCAAGTTTGGCGATCTTAGCGTCATCTTGCTCACACGCTTCTTTGGCTTCAGCAAACGTGAGCTTGTCAGGATGCTCTAGGAAGTAAACCCTACCTGTGGAACAAGCAATGAAACAGGTTCAACAACGGGTAGAAGAAGAAACTTCTAGCATTGATAGATGCAAGATTTATCATTTTCAGTGGAAGAAAGTTTTTGGCTTAAAGTATTTTTAAAACCAAACTTTTTTTTTAGCTTTGATGAGATCCTTTTATAAGTTAAAACCCTTACCAAGTTTTTTTTTTTTTTTTCCATTAAAGTTTTTTTTTTATTGAACGTAAGTGATATTACAGGTCATTGAGGTACAACCATACAAACAAAATGACATAGTGTCAAAAGTGCAAACATGTCATACAAATTTCCAAAAGAAAGAAAAAAAAAAAAAAAATCTTACCAATAACAACTGTAAGGCCGCGTACACACGCGGGGACTGTTCGCCCAACTTTGTCCGTCAAACAGTTTCGGCAAACAGTCCGCTCGAAATTAGCATGGACGGACATGGCCACACACGACGGACGAACAGTTTGCTGAAACCGTGCGCGATGACGTGAACGGCACGTACGACGGGACGAAAAATATGACGTCCTATACACTGCATTATAACTTTCGGCGTGAAAATCCTTTCTGAGCATGCGCGCAACTTTGTTTGACGAACAAGCCTACACACGAGCGGACTGTTCGCTGAAACAAGGTTTCAGCGGACAGTTTTTCGGAAATTCCGAAAAACCTTGTCCGTCAAACTGTCCGCTGAAACTGTCCGCTGAAAGCCCACACACGAGCGGACTGTCCGCCCAAACACTGTTCAGCGGACAAAGTTGGGCGAACAGTCCGCCCGTGTGTACGCGGCCTAAGATGCATATGACATATGATGAAATTTACATGAGAGACTTGTCCTAAATGACCAAAGGTATTGGTTGCATAAACAGTGCAATAGGAACTTTCGAATTCCGTAATCATGAGTTAGTATTTGTAGGTTATCGGGATCTCGATACAGATTCTTATTCAGAAAAGTACGTCACGAAAGTCTGTAGGGTGTGTTTCGTGAGGTAGGGTGGGTAGACTTCTGTCTGGGGATCGGTCCAGAGTCGTGTGAGTCTCATGTGTCTCATGTTTTGTGGAGGCAATTAGGTAACCAGGCCAGCTGATCTCTTTAATTGTACCTACTGGATGACTAAGTGGGGATGGGAGTTGGGTGGGGGGGAAGGTGGTGTAAGGGGGAAGTCTATCGCATTAAAGAATTAAGTTTTGAAAAGGGGTTTCCAAAAGGTTAGGATGTGGAAGCAGATGGGAGAGGGGAGGGGGAGGGAGAGGCCGGACGGGTCCGGAGGGGGCAAAAGCCGCCAATCTAGCCCCGGACTTCGACCGGCCTCCCCCACCCCCCCATGTTTCTTATAGGCGTAAAATCTAGGGGGGTGAGGGGAAGCGCCTGCTCAGTTGGTGTTAAATTGCATAGTGCGTTGGTATTCTGGGGTCGACTTAAAGTGGGACCAGCAG
Source organism: Lithobates pipiens (assembly GCF_037356315.1). Taxonomy (NCBI): domain Eukaryota; kingdom Metazoa; phylum Chordata; class Amphibia; order Anura; family Ranidae; genus Lithobates; species Lithobates pipiens. Next base: position 39,876,803 of record NW_027507903.1, read on the forward strand.
GCCCAACGCGCATTATGTTTAGCAATGTTCTCCTGGGAGATGGCTATGAGTTCTTCCATTTCAGCAGTTCTATTGATCCTCATGAACCATTCCTTGATTCCTTACCAAGTTTTTATTGCCAACTGTGTCCCTGCTGAGGATATTTACCTCTCTATTTGTCCCAGTCATTGGATTTCAATATTATGGAAAACCAAGCATTTAGAGTTGCCACCAAAATAGGAATAAAGAGGAAACCTTCCAGTAAGTATGCTTCTTCTAGTGACAACTGATGGCATTCCATAATTGTGGAGAGATTTCCTCTTATTTTCTGTTATGTTGATAGCAAAGGCAGTGAAGGAAAATTTGCCCATTGGGACACAATTTTCAAAAAATATCCTCAGAGAGGTTTTAAGTGTTTTTTTTTTTTTTTTACTTTTTGTTTTACATATGCCTTTTGTTTAATTTATTTTCACTGCATTCTAAGTGAAAGCTGCCTTTCATTACGAATTATTAAAGCCTTGCATTACCGATTTCAGTCAGAGTGACATAAAACAAACCTTGTAAGAGATGCTACAGGTACGAATGAGGCTCTTGTAATAAACTATTTGTGGATTTCCTGTAATGCTCCACTGAGCTAAAAATAAAAGCTGACTTATATAGAAAGAAAATATAGAAATATATCAATCAGCCTATGTTTCTCCAGTAGGCAAATAACCAAAACTGAATACGATTAAAGGAAATGTATAGTGATTTGTGTATGATTTTGTTCTTTGTTTATTGGGCTCAGGCTTAAAAAATAGCAAGTTCCTCTTTTTTTGGCCGAGTTAGGTAAATATGAAGTATCGAGGGTAATATAAAGTGATTCTAAAGAAAAAAATGTTTCTTAAAATAAAAAGATGTTATACTTACCTGCACTCTCGATATTGCATAGAGTGGTAGTTTACCTTTCTTTGACGGTCCCCTGCTGGCGCTGTCCACTCCTCCTTCCTATGAGTGCCCCTTTAGCAAGCCGGGTGCTAAGGGATAAAATTATAGTGTCGGTAAGCCACGCCCCTGATTCCTCTTTGCAGGGGTGTGACTGATAAGAGAGGAGCCCATGGCTCCCACTGCCCTCATTGTTTCCTGAAAGCAGGAAGAAAAGAAAGCGGGGCTGCAGCCAGGACAGTGCTGGATCGGTGACTAGATTGGGTAGTGCATAGAATGTTTTACCTTAATGCAAATAGCGCATTAAAGACCAACTCCGGGCAAAAAAAAAGAAAAAAAGGTTTCCCATCCACAATGCACAGGTGAACTGTTTGTTTTTGTCCAGGGGGGAGAAGAAAGCTGTATACTCACCTGATCCTATGCTCCACTGGCTAACGGCACTCCCCCATGATATAGTGGTGGACTGTTCCTGATGTTCTTATGTCCAAAACAGCTCTTTGATGGTGATGATATCAGGAACAGTCCACCACACAAGACTGCTAGACCCTTGGGGGGCAGAAGCCACAGGGACCGGTTTTCTTGTGCAGGGAGGATCGAAGGATTAGGTATGTACATCTACATGTTATACAATCCCCTAGACAAAAACGAGCAGTTAACCCATACAGTACAAGCGCAGCCCCACTGCATGGGAAAACTTTCTTTTGCCCGGAATATGGATTTAGGGTAGAAACAAACTTGAATTTAGAAATACTTTAAAGTGGGAGTAAAGTGGGAGTAAAGTATGCACCGCATACTAGCTCATTATGAATTACTTACCTTAGAACAAGGCCCCAACATCTCACCCGATACACGCCGAGGGAGCTGACATGTTCCCTCGGCGCGTGTTCCGGATATTGTGGCTGCGGCTCTGTGAGTGGCCGGAGCGGCAATATCGTCACTCCCGCGCAGGAGATTTCTTTCCGGCAGGGTCCGGCGTCTGCCGGGCTTCCAGCCGAGAAACCTCTGTGCACATGCGTCACTGCAATCAGCGGCTCTTTGCCAGGGGAATATCTCCTAAACAATACAGGTTTAGGAGATTTTTTTTTTACCTACAGGTAAGCCTTATTATAGGCTTACCTGTAAGTAAAAGTGAAAAAAAAAGAGTATACAACCTCTTTAAAGTGGACCTTCACTTTACCAACCCACTTTTCTGTCATCTCAGCCCTACCCTATTCCTCTCTCAGAATCAGACTTTCTTGGAGCCCTCCTCACACTTCCTGGATTCCCAACACTAATGTATGAAGTAGCCTACAGCCTACTGTGATACCCACGTCACGGATGCTAGGAAAGTCTTTTCCTGGTGCTTGCAGATGACCTAAAAAAAGGGGGAGGGGTATGCCCGTATATCAAGAATAATGTACAAGTGAATGTGAGAGATGACAACACTAAGTGAGCTACAGAGGAGATGGAATCTTTATCGGTAGAGCTCCAAAGGGATGAAGCTAAGGGTAAAATAATACTGGGAGTATGCTATAGGCCCCCTAACCTGAGGGAAGAGGGGGAGGCGGACTTCCTATCACAATTTGGATTAGCCTCGAGGATGGGAAGTGTTATAATAGGGGAATTTAATTATCCAGACATAGACAGTTTCTAAATGTCGAGCACTTAACTTATTCTCTCTGGAGAAGAGACGCTTGAGAGGGGATATGATTTCAATTTACAAATACCGTACTGGTGACCCCACAATAGGGAAAAAACTTTTTTGCGGAAGGGAGTTTAACAAAACTCGTGGCCACTCATTAAAATTAGAAGAAAAGAGGTTTAACCTTAACCACTTGCCTACCAGGCACTTATACCTCCTTCCTGCCAAAGCCATTTTTAAGCTTTCAGCGCTGTGAATGACAATTGCGCGGTCGTGCTACACTGTACCCAAACACATTTTTTATAATTTTCTTCACACAAACAGAGCTTTCTTTTGCTGGTATATAATCACTGCTGGATTATTTATTTTTTTACAAAAAAAAAGACCAAACATTTTGAAATGTTTACTTTTTATTGTCAGTAAATTCTGTAACTAAGTAATTTTTCACCTTCACTGATGTGCGCTGATGAGGCGGCACTGATAGGCACTGATAGGCTGTACTGGTGGGCATTGATGAGGTGGCACTTATGGGCACTGATGAGGTGGCACTGATGAGGAGGTACTAATGCTTCACTTATAGGCACTGATAGGTGGCACTGATATGTGATATGTGGCACTGATGAGGACTGATAGGCGGCACTGATGGGCACTGTTAGGTGGCACTGTTGGGCACTGATAGGCGGCACTGGTGGGCACTGATAGGCGGCACTGGTGGGCACTGATAGGTGGCACTGATGGGCGACACTGATGGGCATTGATCGGCAGCAGTGTTGGGCAGCTTTACAGAGATTAGGGTCACGCCATGTCCTAGCAACACAGTGCGGCCACGATCGCTGCGCTGCGGGCGTGTGAGAGCGGTCGTTCTGGGACGCAGTCATATGATGTCATCCCAGAACGAGAGCCACACCGCCCGCCAGATGGCAACCAGTTAAACTATGGGTTCTTTACTTTAAGAATGGCAAGGATGTGGAATTCCCTTCCACAGGCGGTGGTCTCAGCAAGGAGCATCGATAGTTTCTAAAAACGATTAGATAAGCACCTGAACGACCGCAACATACAGGGATATACAATGTAATACTGACATATAATCACACACATAGGTTGGACTTGATGGACTTGTGTCTTTTTTCAACCTCACCTACTATGTAACCCCCTAAAGACACCCAGCAGCACAGCAGCATAGGGGGTTAGTTACAAGAACCCAAAAGTTGAAATTTGTTTCAATAACATCAAAGAAAATGATGGTGGCATGAGACCAGTCGTCAAACAGCATATTGGCAGATCCCTACAGAACACTGCTGGGTTACTCGGCATGTTAGTATTTTTTACGTTTAACCCAGTGAAATAGGTAAGGATGGGAATAGGGAAGGGAGTGATGTTTCTCGTTAAGGTGTTAAAGCAGAGCTCCACCCAAAAGGAGAGGTTCCACTTGTTAGCACCCTGCCCCCCTCCACTGCCACATTTGGCATGTTTTGGGAGGAAGGGGGGAGCGGGTACCTAGTTTTGACAGGTACCCATTCCCACTTCCAGATAAGATCATTGTTTGGTGATCTACGACATTTCAGGCCCCTCCTTATTCCCCCTGCTGCCTTCTGGGACACACAGAGGTCCCAGAAGACATCAGGACCATTCAGAAAGCACAGTGCGACTCATGCATGTGCACTAGGAAACAGGCTGTGAAGCTGCAAGGTTTTACTTTCTGTTCCCCTTACTACAGTTGCTATTGCTTGCACCCGAAGCTGACTGACGAATCAGCTAGGGGTGCCAACATCGTGAAATCCCTGGACAGGTAAGTGTCCTTATATTTCTATATTAACGACTGTCCCCAAGAGAGGAACTCCCATTAAATCTCACCAATACAGGTGGCAACTGTAAAAGATTTCTAATTGGGAACTGTCAAATTTTAGATTTCCCTTGACCTCCAATCTCAATACCAATAACCACAAGACTGAAGGTAAGAGTAAGCCCTTGTACACACGGTCGGACATTCTGCCAACCAAATCCGTTGGATTTTGTCCGACGGATTTTGTCCGACGGATTGTGTCCGAAACTGTTGCATACACACGGTCGGACCAAGTTGTCGGAAAATCCGATCGTTCAGAACGTGATGACGTTATTTCGTTACGACGGGACTACGTTCACGCTAGTAGCCAATAGCTTTGATGTAGGAATTTGATCTGAGCATGCGTGGCACTTTGTCTGATCAAAATTCTCTACACATGATCGGAGTATGTCCGATCGGACCAGTTTGTCGGAAAATATTTCCAACAAGTTGGAAAATTGGGTCAGACGGATATTCTGACGGAAACAGTCCAATGCATACCGCACACAGTCGGATTATCCGACAAAACGGTCCGATAGGACACATTCTGTCGGAATCTCTGATCGTGTGTACAAGGGCTAAGGGTTCGTTCACCACAATACATGCATGAAAACTGATGGGAAAACCACGCAGCTTTCACTAGCCGAGACATCAGTTTCACATCAGTTTTCATGTGTGTCAGTTATGTGCCCTATTCACACCAATGTTGAAGTCATGCCAGTTTTTTTCCCCTGAAGAAAACTGCAAACACCGAAAAAATCCACACGGTGTGGTGTGAACAGGGCACATAGAGAACCATTGTTTTTTTTTATGCCCTTACAGAAAGCGTGCAGAAAAACTAATGTCTCTGCACAGGGCCGCTGATAGGAGGGGTCCACCGGGGACTGGGCATACAGTGGCCCCTGAGAGCAGGAGGATCGGTGGAGCAGAGAACGTATGACAGGGTCTCTCAACCAGCAACTGAAAGCCTTTTTCTTCTCCTGCCCCTGCCGACAGCTTTCAGCTGCTGGGTGAGAGAACCGGAGGGATGGATTTAGGGGGTGCGGGGGTGGGTTGTGCTGTGCCCATCCAGATTACAGTTCTGCCCCCCTGAGCTCCTTCCACCGCCCCTGCTCTCGCCTGCCCTCACAGCATAGACGAGGAGACAGCAGCCTGGAGGCTGGAGTGGTGAGAGAAGAAGAGCCAGCAGGAGGTGCTCTGTGTTGTGCTCTCCCCTCCTGTCAGAAGAGCACTGGTCTATACAGAACATGAGACCAGATCGCTCTTACTGTAGATCTCATCACACTGTTTACACACGCCACCCCCTATCCACAGTTGCTGCTGCTAGGAGGTGAGCAGCCCTTGGAGGAGATAGGGGGCGGTGTGTGCATACAGTAAGAGCGATCTGGTCTCATGTTCTGTATAGACCAGCTTTCTTCTGACAGGAGGGGAGAGCAAAACACAGCGCACCTCCTCCTGATTATCTGTGTTGGCAAATGTAATGGGGATGTGGGGAGGGGGGATATGTGCAAGGAGGAAGAATGGGGGGGATATGTGCTAGGAGGAAGAATGGGGGGGATATGTGCAAGGAGGAAGAATGGGGGGGATATGTGCAAGGAGGAAGAATGGGGGGGATACGTGCTATGAGGAAGAATGGGGGGGATACGTGCTAGGAGGAAGAATGGGGGGATATGTGCTAGGAGGAAGAATGGGGGGATATGTGCTAGGAGGAAGAATGGGGGGGGATACATGCTAGGAGGAAGAATGGGGGGGATATGTGCTAGGAGGAAGAATGGGGGGGGGATATGTGCTAGGAGGAAGAATGGGGGGGATATGTGCTAGGAGGAAGAATGGGGGGGATACGTGCGAGGAGGAAGAATGGGGGGGATATGTGTGAGGAGGAATAATGGGGGGGATATGTGCGAGGAGGAAGAATGGGGGGGGATATGTGCTAGGAGGAAGAATGGGGGGATACGTGCGAGGAGGAAGAATGGGGGGATATGTGTGAGGAGGAAGAATGGGGGGGATATGTGTGAGGAGGAAGAATGGGGGGGATATGTGCGAGGAGGAAGAATTGGGGGGGTGGGGGGGTTCAACCAGGAGAGGGGATGCTTGTGCTAGGAGAGGGGGGGATTAGTAGTGGTGGGGGGCAAGGGGATTTGGGTAGGGAGGAAGAATTTGTGCTGTGAAAGGGTAATGTAGAGGGGGTTTGTGGGAATTTTTTCCTAGAAGGGGGATTGAAGAAAGAAGATTTGTGCTGGGAGGGGAGATGGGGGGGATTTTGTGGCTTGGGGAAGTGGGAGAATTTGGGATAATAAAAGGGTTTGGCGGGGATGTGTGCTGGCAGGGGGGATTTTCGTTTTCAAATGTTTGCACGGTGGGGGGGGTGTTAGGCTGTACGCTGGCCCCATGATTTCTAACAGCGGCCCTGTCTCTGAACCATGGTGGAAATGAGGCCTCAGTCTCCCCAACATTAACACAGGCAGCAATAAAAAAAATCTAATGAATGCTCAGACACTTCTCTAATCTACTTAAAATTAGAAATAATGTGAACTTTATTTGATGAAATCCATAAAACACTGTGCCATTTGGAAAGAACACACTCACATACCAGGAGCACACTGCTAATTTTCAGAACTAATTCCAGAGAAAAGATACATTGATCAGGTTACTATCTGGACATTATTGCCATTTCTACATATTCCCTATAACATAACAATTCTTCATCAGCCACAAGCCTAGGCACACTCACATACCAGGATCACACTGCTATTTTCAGGGGAGATTGAAAACACAAAGTAACATTTTCAGGGGAACTCCTTATCTACAATTAAAACTTCTAAATGTTCACTGTAACATGGCGAATATTTACTTTTTGAATTCAGATCTACTTTAAGCACCTCCCACCCGCCGTATAGTAAAATGACGGCGGGTGGGATCCCCTCTCGTTAAAGGACGACGTCAATGACGTTGGCCCATTGTCACCGCTCTCGCGTGCACAGGGATCACAGGTGTGCCGCATCCCAGGGACCCGTTCTCGGTAAAGAGCCGATGACACAGCTCTTTACCCATGTGATCAGCTGCGTCCAATCACAACTGATCACATGTAAACACGGAAGTGGCGTTTATTGGCTCTCCTTCCTTCACACTAATAGAGTGTGAGGAGAGGAGAGCCAATCAGCGGCATTTCCTCACAGGGGAAACATGTATAGGTAATCAGAGCAGTGACCATCAGTGCAGCCCCAACAGTGCCCAATGGTGATGCCAATCTGTGCCCACCAGTGATGCCAGTCAGTATTGCCTTTCAGTGCCCCTCAGTGCCGCCTATCCATGCCCATAAGTGCTGCCTATCGGTGCCCATCAGTGCCACCCATCAGTGCCCATCAGGGCTGCCTATCAGTGCTCATCAGAGCCGCATATCAGTGCCACCTATCATTGCCCATCAGTGCAGCATATTGGTGCCTCTCATCAGTGCTACCTCATCAGTGCCCTTCAGTGTTGTCTCATCAGTGCCCATAAGTGCCACCTCATCAGTGCCCATCAGCAAAGGAGAAAAATTACTTATTTACAAAATGTTCTGAGAGAAACTAAGAAAAACTTTTTTTTTTTCAAAAACAACAATGATTAAATACCACCAAAAAAAGCTATTTGTGTGAACAAAATTATAAATATTTCATTTGGGTACAGTGTAGTATGAGCGCACAATTGTCATTCAAAATGTGACAGCTCTGAAACCTGAAAATTGGACTGGGCAGGAAGGGGGTAAAAGTGGCTGGTATTGAAGAAGTTAAGTAGGAGGCAGGAACCCAAACTATTCAGTCAGGAGCAACATGACTTCTTTATTTGACCAGTCTAAGAATAAAATATGCAAAACTCGACCCTGAACCTCCAACTAGAAGCCTGAGTATATCACATGAACAGATGAAAACTTCCTCCAACATAAGCATTCATGTGTGCCTAAACAAATGTAGGAAAATTCCAGGCACATTATGTTCATTTATGGTATATTTAGTAACAAAAACATATATTATTTTTGAATAAAAAAAATAAAAAAATAAAAAGTAATTATATATATATATATATATATATATATATATATATATATATATATATATATATATATATTATTTTTTTTTTTTTTTCAATCTTACCTTTCAAAGCAGAAGAAAAGCAGAAAACATCAAATCTGTGCAAGTGTTTGTGACGTTCTCCATAGTTCCTCACCCCCGGAGCAGTGTCCTTTCCACCACAGGGTTCCCGGGGTAAAGTGATGGGGTACTGAACAGTACCGTCCATTACCCATCCAGCATTGCACCAGTCCAGACCCTCCTCCCAGGCTCTAAAAAGTTGTTCAAATGAAGCCATCATAGCGTCTTGTCCTTCACAGGCTTTTTTAGCTTCGTGGAAATTGAGCTGGTAGCGCCCATGGTGAGGCTGATAGGGAAATACAACACCTGAACACAGAAACATTTGATCAGCAAAGCAATCATTACAAACTTCACAACTGCATGAACCATGTCTTTGTTTATCCTGTAAATATGACCAGACCATTCTGTACATATTCTTACCAACAATGCCAGGCTTTAGGGTGGACAATCTTTTCTTAGTTGAATCTATTGCAGGTGAGATAACTGCAAATAGTTTAGTAAGCTCTAGCGCAGGGGTAGGGAGCCTCGGCTCTCCAGCTGTTTTGAAACTACAAATCCCATCATGCCTCTGCCTCTAGGAGTCATGCCTGTGACTGTTAGGGTCTTGCAATATCTCATGGGACTTGTAGTTTCAAAACAGTCTAGAGCAATCTTTCTCAATCTTTTTACCTTGGGGGAGAAGGAAAAAGGTTTGAGATCTTGGGGGAACCCCTGAAATAATGTTCACATTTACAGCTCACAGAATATTGGTGTGATCAGCGAGCTGTTCATATAACAACTATTTTTAGAAATAGCATTAAATAATAGAATCATTATTAAAAAGTGCCTATTTAATGTGAAACTTGTGCTTGATTTTTTGTGCACAAATGCTCAATTCTGGGTCCAACTTGAGATAAGCAGTGTACAGGGGGCAGGAAGGCACTGTGCATGGAGAGCAGCAAGGCAGTTCCTTCCAGCTCCCAAAGTGCCTCCAATCTCCTATAGTGTCCCATAATTCCCCCAAGCCCCCTGAGAGCCCTCAGCCTTAACAGTGCTACCCAGATGCCCACAGAAGAATGTACCAAGCCCTGGTCTCAAAAAGTTTGAGAACCATAAATCTAGATCAGTGGTCTCCAAACTGCGGTCTGCAGCCCTAGGGGCACTATTCCTCCCATTGATATGAGGCATTATTCCTTCCACTGACACCAAAAATGAGGCACTATTCTTCCCACTGACACCAACAATGGGGCATTATTCCTTCCACTGACCCCACTGAAGGGGCAATATTCCTCCCAATGTTACCAACCATGGGGCATTATTCCTTTCACTGACCTCAGTGATGGGGTACTGTTCCTCTCACTGACACGCATGATGGGGCACGATTCCTTTCACTGATACCAAGGATGGGGTACTATCCTTCCCTCAAGTACCAAGGATGGGGCACTATTCTTCCCACTGATAGCAAGGATGGGGTACTATCAGAGGTGTTGGTAGGGGGTGCCTTATGGGGCTATAGTCCGAGTCTTTCTGAGACAGTCATGGCCTCTCTGCAGCCGGCCTGCGAGTGCGGCGGGCAGCACCAGAGACAGGCAGGCGAGAGACCAGAGAGGTGACATCATCTCTCACCACCCACACTGCATCACCGCTGTTCCGCTCTCACTGTGCAGCCATGGGCAGCAGAGAGATGACATCATCTCTTACTGCCTACCCTCTCTCTGGTGAGCCTGATGTAAGGAGCGGCTCTCTGAGGTAAGGAGGGGCTGTCTGGGGACCCTGATGTAAGGGGGAGGCTCTCTGGGGACCCTGATGTAAAGGGGGAGGCTCTCTGGGGACCCTGATGTAAGGGGGAGGCTCTCTGGGAACCCTAATGTAATGATAATATATGTAATATACAATATTATATATATATATATATATATATATATATATATATAGATAGATATACACACACACACGTATATTATATACATATGTATGCCCGCCCAAGCTTATGAATTTCTTTACTTCGCTGCTGTGGGCTCTAGCCCCAGATCTTTTGTAGACCTAACAACGCCCCTGGGCACTATTCTTCCCACTAGTACCAAGGATGGGGCACTCATTTTTCCACTAAAACCAATGAGGCACTAGTATTTCTCCTACTTACCACAGGTGTTATGTAATTTTTTTACTCCCAATGACCACCCAGCCTGAGACATTTTCTACTCCCATTGGCCACATTCCGTCCATCCTAAAGTCTGAAGGACAGTAATCTGGCCCTTTGTTTAGAAAGTTTGGAGACCCTTAATTTATTAGCTTTACTCTTTTGGGGATGCACCGCTATGGTACCCGTACCTCAATATTAGACATTAGTGAAGTTCATGAGCTGAAGGGGGGTAAAGATACAGTATATGTCTTAACATCTCTAACACACACTAAATCACTGAACAATGATGGAGTAACGGGATCACACGTCTAACAACGAACCTTAAAAACCTTGCCCTTGTTCCCCCATAATAGGCTATCTCCACATACGCTCCACTACAGAGTATTAAAATAACATCCTTGTATATTATTTCATTTTTTCTTATTTTTCATATAACATCATTTCTTTAATAAATAGTGTTGGGTCAGAAAGAAACAATTCATTATGGTCACCCAATGTTCAGTATTTGTCATACACCCCCTTCCCTAATGAAACACTCATTGTTATTTTGTAAAAACAAAATATTTTAATGAGGAATATACATTTAAATAGGTAATGTTGGCTGATGATTATGTTTAATGACTTCTATTTCTTTTAATGTTCTGGACCTAGGGAAGGAGGATCGCTTCTTACGATTAGGTCTATTGAAATATATTTGTAGACAGTGACATCCAGTGGCTACTTCTAGAAAAGCTTCATGGAATTTGTGGCTTTTTGCACATCCAATTGAGGACATTTATTATTATAATTTGGCTTAAGTCACATTGTTGTTTTAAAGTGTGTCATGCATTAGGGTACGGCATCCTGTTCATTTGATGGGATACATATTGCAACAAAAAGGGTGCTTGAAGTATTTTTTGTAATGTAGTGTCCCACAACTCACTGCACTATTGTATTATACCATATGCTGTGGTGCAATGCATTGCAGGTGCATTGATAAGGTATGTAGAAGTGTCATTAACAAATAATGGCATGGTAGTGTACCAAAATGCATAACATGCGTTTTGCATGTACAGCCGGCCCTAGATGGAGCTATTTTCTTTCCTGCAACCACGGGTTACAGGAAATAAAATCGCATGATTCCCACATCATCACAGTCAGTGTGGATGTGGAAATCCCTCTCGCTGAGCTATTGTGTTCTCCAGGCGGAGGGGGCGCGGGGCCAGGAGAACACACAGTTGGCAATAATTGCATGAAAAATCCCAAAAATCCGAAAAATCCCAAAAATCCGAAAAATCGATCGGTCAACTTGGGTACAATCAGCCTGCCCATACATTGTTGGAATCTCTGTTAGTCCCTGCTGAACCAGCCGAGAGTCAAACCGTCTATGGCTGGCTTTACCCCAGCATGACAGCTTACCCCTTCTAGTTTTCTAATAAAACCAACCAATGGGCTTAGGTATTTCATTGTTTTTGGTGGTTTTCTTAAAGGAAACCTATAGAGAAATATGAAGGCTACCGTTCATGACTTCATAATTATAATGCACTCCGGGCTATCTTTGATTTCAGTATCTTCTGAGACACCGGAACAAGCATGCAGCTTTGGAAGTCTGAGCAAAATCAGAATTCCTGATCTTTTTAAAGCGGAACTAAACCCTCTTATCCTTTACAGCCAAAGAATCTGCCATCTTAGCCTCTGTTTGATCTGCAAGTGTGATGGTGCTGCACTTGTCATCAATTATGAATTTAATGGCTTGACGGTTTGGTTGAGAACACAAACAAATGTGACAGTATTCACTCTATGTCTTGAATGTAACTGTTTGGCGGAAACTGTTAAATTGGAACTAAACCCAATGATTTAAAGAGGAAGTAAACCATAGATGAGTTTACTTCCTCATTGTTTCTCTGCAAAGGCAAAGCATAATGGGCTACTATGCATCACATAGTAGCCCATTATGTGTCACTTACCTGACACAGGAGCCAGCGATGTCCCCGATTTCCTCGCCGGCTGGAAGCGTCCATCTTCCTTCCGGGGTCACGGACTCTGGCTCTGTGACTGGCTGGAGTCGCGTGACATCACTCCCGTGCATGCGTGCGGGAGCCACCAGTCACGACATGTCGTTTAATGAAAACAGCACGCCGTGACTCTTCTAAAGTGCGCAGAAGGAATCCTCGTACAGGGAATTGTAAATATCTCCTAAACCTTGTAGGTTTAGGAGATATTTGCAGCACCTACAGGTAAGCCTTAATCTAGGCTGTGTTGTAAGTGTGTTCCACTTTAAGGCTGGGTTCACACTGCTGCGATGTCCATGTCGGATGTGATTCGCACTGCAATGCAGTGCAAATCACATGCGATCTCTGTGCGATGCGATTTTAGCCATACAGATAGTATGGCTGAATTCGCATCGCATCCGGCTCAAATTCGTACAGGACCCTTTTTTTGGTCCGCAGCAGAATCGGATCGCATTGGTGTTCACACCATGCGATCCGATTCCTGTCCGAGTTTGCAGATCGCACTGCGATATGCGAACTGATTTGGAGGTGTCATTAACTTTTCACTGACACTCCCAGCAGTTTGCATAGGGCAGTGTGAACTGCCGCCGGGAGACATGCGATGCGGGAACCCGCAGTGGATTCGCAGCATTCCCACATCGCAGCAGTGTGAACCCAGCCTGAAGTGGAACTAAACCCTCCTATCTTTTTTAGCCAAGGAGGCTGCCACCTTGGCCTCTGCTTGATCTTCAACTGCCATGGTACTGCACATGTGATTAGTTAAGACACCAGCCTTTTGATGGTTTGACAGTTTGGTTGAGAGCACAAGGAAACGTGACAGTTGCATTACCAACATGTTCCAGGAATGCAACTGTTTTTTGAAACTATTAAACAGATGGGTGTAGATTCAGTTTAAAAAAACAGTTACATTCCCAGCATGCAAAAACTGTCACATTTGCTTGTGCTCTCAACTGCCAAATCATTAAATTGTTGGTGTCATAACTGATCACACGTGCAGCATCATGGCAAATGCAGATCAAACAGAGGCTAAGATGGCAGTGTCCTTGGCTGTAAAGGAGAGGAGGATTTTGTTCCAATTTAAATTGATGAGTTTAGTTTAAGGGCTCAATTAGATCTGCTGTCGGGGGGTTTGAAAATCAGCCAGCTAAGTTACATGTTTTCTGTCACACCGTATTTGCACAGCGGTCTTACAAGCGCACTTTTTTTGGGGGAAAAAATACACATTTTTGAATTAAAGAATAAGACAACAGTAAACTTAGCCCAATTTTTTTTTTATTTCTCGAAAGATAATGTTACACCGAGTAAATTGATACCCAACACGTCACGCTTCAAAATTGCGCCCGCTTGTGGAATGGCGACACACTTTTACCCTTAAAAATCCCATAGGCGACGTTTAAAATGTTCTATCGGTTGCATGCTTTAAGTTACAGAGAAGGTCTAGGGCTAGAATTATTGCTCTCGCTCTACCGATCGTGGCAATATCTCACATGTGTGGTTTGAACACCGTTTTCATATGCAGGCGCTGCTCACGTATGCGTTCGCTTATGCACGCGAGCTCGACGGGATGGGGCGCGTTTAAATTTTTTTTATAAACATCCCTTGTAATAGAAAAAAGCATGACAGGACCTCCTAAATATGAGATCTGCGGTCAAAAAGACCTTAGATCTCATATTTAGACTAAAATAAAATAATAAAAAATAAATAAATGTAACTTAAAAAAAAACTTTTTTAAAAAATGGCCCTTTAAGGGCGGAAGTGAAGATTTGACGTCGCTTCCTCCCAGGAATTGTATGAAGACGGGTGGGGGCCATCTTCCCCTCATTCATCTCCATACCCAGCAAGTGACCGGACCCAATCGCCTCCGCTGCTGCCGACGGCTCCGGTAAGCGGTGGAGGACACCGGATCGTGGCAGGAGGGAGGCCTCTCCCGCCGCCAATAAAAGTGATCTTGCGGCAAATCCGCCACAGAGACCACTTTTATCTTGTAGCGGACCGCCCGCTGAAGAAGGGGATACCGGGGTATGGCAGCTAGCTGCTACCATAACAACGATATCCTCCTTCAAACAGCCGACGTATAACGACGGTGGGCGGCCTGTAAGTGGTTAAAGTGTATTTTTTTGCCCAAAAAATTGCTTTTGCAAAACCACTGTGCAAATATCGTGTGACATAAAAAAGTGCAACGCTCGCCATTTTATTTCCTAGTGCAGTGATGGCGAACCTTGGCACCCCAGACGTTTTGGAACTACCGTATATACTCGAGTATAGGCCGACCCGAATATAAGCCGAGGCCCCCAATTTACCCCCAAAAAAACTGGCAAACTTATTGACTCGTGTATAAGCCGAGGGTGAGACATGCCTGTCCATCCCTGTGTGTGTGTCCGTCCATCCCTGTGTGTCCGTCCATCCATCCCTGTGTGTGTGTGTGTCCATCCATCCATCCATCCCTGTGTGTGTGTGTCTCCATCCATCCATCCATCCATCCCTGTGTGTGTGTGTCTCCATCCATCCATCCCTGTGTGTGTGTGTCTCCATCCATCCATCCATCCCTGTGTGTGTGTGTCTCCATCCATCCATCCATCCCTGTGTGTGTGTGTGTCTCCATCCATCCATCCGTGTGTGTGTGTGTCTCCATCCATCCGTGTGTGTGTGTGTGTGTGTGTGTGTGTGTGTGTGTGTGTGTGTGTGTCCAGCCTACCTGTGTCCCGAGCCTTTGTCCCGAGCCTCCGTCCCGTGCCTTGCCTCCTTGCCTCCGTCCCGTGTCGTGCCTTGCCTTGCCTCCGTCCCGTCCCGTGCCGTGCCGTGCCTTGCCTTGCCTCCGTCCCGTGCCCTCTTCGTCGGCGCCTCGGCGGCCATTGTAAAATTCAAAAGCCGCGCCTCCTCCTTCGCCTGTGATAGGCGGAACACTGAATTTCCCAGCAACCTGTGTTCCGCCTATCACGGACATCGTATCATCCTCGTCCGTAGTACGAGGATGAGACGATGCCCGTGATAGGCGGAACACAGGCTGCTGGGAAATTCAGTGTTCCGCCTATCACAGGCGAAGGCGGAGCCGGAGGCGCGGCTTTTGAATTATAGAATGGCCGCTGTCTGTCTGCTCGACACGCTGATCGAGCGGGCAGACAGCGATGACTCGAGTATAAGCCGAGGGGGGCACTTTCAGCCTCAAAAAAGAGGCTGAAAATCTCGGCTTATACTCGAGTATATACGGTACATTTCTCATGATGCTCATGCACTACGCAGTAGTTGGGCATCATGGGAAATGTAGTTCCAAAACATCTGGGGTGCCAAGGTTCCCCATCACTAGTCTAGAGTCTCTGCTAAAATAAAATTATAATGTTTAGGGGTTAGAAGTAAAGTTCCAGCAAAAAATACTGATTTAAACTTGTAAAACAAAAAGTGCCAGAAAAAGGCATGGCTGGCAAGTGATTACATATGGATGTAACATGAAACATGGACAGAGAGGTGGAGTTACGCCATTAAGTGCATATCTGAACACAAAAGTGGCCATCGGGCCTATTTATAAAAACAAAAAAAACAAAAAAAAAACAATTCTGGATGAATGTCACAAACATCCTTTTGAATTCTGACCATATTTAGCCTATTACAGAGATTTCCTATGATCGTTAGCTCCATCTAGCGGCCAGAGTGTGGTATTTTCCTGATTGATGTATATCAGGAAAAATACCCCATTATGGCCAATAATCATAAGAAATCACTGCATTAGGCAAAACATGGTCAGAATTTGTGATAGCTGGGTGAATGCTTTTTATATATATCATTTTATTTTCTATAAATAGTAGACATGTGCAGAGTAAAATATTTCGTTTCGGAATTTCGTTTTCGTCTGAAAACTTAATTTATTTAGTTACTCCCGAAATTCGTTTTTATTTATTTCGTTTTTCGTTCAAAAATTGCATTCGTCCGAAAATCCACATGAATTACGGTCGAATCTGTCTTGGAAGGCTTATGGTGTCTGTCGAATGTATAAAGAAGATTCGACGGAGCTAACTATATAGCATACTTTAGAACCCTATTAAAGTCTATGGGACTCCAACGTTCAAAATCTAAAGTGCTAATTTTAAAGGCTAATTTGCAAGTTACTGTCCTAAAAAGTGTTTGGGGACCCGGGTCCTGCCCCAGGGGACATGTATCAATGCAAAAAAAAGTTTTAAAAACGGCCGTTTTTTCGGGAGCAGTGATTTTAATAATGATTAAAGTGAATCAATAAAAGTGTAATATTCCTTTAAATTTCGTAGGGGGGGGTTGTCTATAGTATGCCTGTGAAGGGGCGCATGTTTCCCGTGCTTAGAATTGTCCCTGCACAAAGTGTCATTTATGCAGGAAAAAAAGTCCTTTAAAATCACTCGCAGCTATAATGAATTGTCGGCTCCGTAATACAGAGAACACTCATTGAAAGTCATTGATAAAAAAATAAATAAATAAATAAATAAAAAAAAAAAGCGTGGGGGTCCCCCAAATTCAATTACCAGGCCCTTCAGGTCTGGTATGGATATTAAGGAGAACCCTGCCTCAAATTTAAGAAAAAATTTGACGTGGGGTTCCCCCTAAATATCCATAACCAGACCCTTCAGGTCTGGTCTGGATATTAAGGGGAACCCCGCGTCAAATTAAAAAAAAAATTGACGTGGGGTTCCCCCTAAAAATCCATACCAGACCCTTTATCCGAGCACGCAACCTGGCAGGCTGCAGGAAAAGAGGGGGGGACGAGAGAGCGGCCCCCCCTCCCTCCTGAACCGTACCAGGCCACATGCCCTCAACATTGGGAGGATGCTTTGGGGGTCCGTGACCCCTCAAAGCACCTTGTCCCCATGTTGATGAGGACAAGGGCCTCATCCCCACAACCCTGGCCGGTGGTTGTGGAGGTCTGCGGGCGGGGGGCTTATCAGAATCTGGAAGCCCCCTTTAACAAGGGGACCCCCAGATCCCGGCCCCCCCCCTGTTTGAAATGGTAAGGGGGTACAAAAGTACCCCTACCATTTCACAAAGAAAGTGTAAAAAATGTTTAAATAAAACAAACACACTTTTTAAAAATTCCTTTATTAAAAATAAAAAAAAGATTCCAGCGGCGGTGATCCACTCTTGCTATCCAGCGACGGACGGTCAGCTCTCCATCGATGTCTAATGTCATCCAGCGCAGCGCAGCATCCTTCTTCTGTCTCCTCCACGGAGACACTGGAGGCATTCCGGCGCTGACGTTTCTTATATACGGAGGGCGGGGCCACCCGTCACCTGACCCCGCCCCCCTCTGACGCAAGGGGAAACCCGGGGTTCCCCGTGACGTATGGGTGACCCCGCCCCCCTCTGATGTAACGGAAACCTGCCTGTGTTACATCAGAGGGGTGCGGGTCACCCCTACGTCACAGGGAACCCCGGGTTTCCCCTTGCGTCAGAGGGGGGCGGGGTCAGGTGACGGGTGGCCCCGCCCACCCTATATAAGAAACGTCAAGCCGCCGGAATGTCTGTAGTGTCTCCTCCACGGAGACAGAAGAAGGATGCTGCGCTGCGCTGGATGACATTAGACATCGATGGAGAGCTGATCGTCCGTCGCTGGATAGCAAGAGTGGATTACCGCCGCTGGAATCTTTTTTTTATTTTTAATAAAGGAATTTTTCAAAAGTGTGTTTGTTTTATTTAACCATTTTTTACACTTTCTTTGTGAAATGGTAGGGGTACTTTTGTACCCCCTTACCATTTCAAACAGGGGGGGGGCCGGGATCTGGGGGTCCCCTTGTTAAATGGGGCTTCCAGATTCTGATAAGCCCCCCGCCCGCAGACCTCCACAACCACCAGCCAGGGTTGTGGGGATGAGGCCCTTGTCCTCATCAACATGGGGACAAGGTGCTTTGAGGGGTCACGGACCCCCAAAGCATCCTCCCAATGTTGAGGGCATGTGGCCTGGTACGGTTCAGGAGGGAGGGGGGGCCGCTCTCTCGTCCCCCCCTCTTTTCCTGCGGCCTGCCAGGTTGCGTGCTCGGATAAAGGGTCTGGTATGGATTTTTAGGGGGAACCCCATGTCAAATTTTTTTTAAATTTGATGCGGGGTTCCCCTTAATATCCAGACCAGACCTGAAGGGTCTGGTTATGGATATTTAGGGGGAACCCCACGTCAAATTTTTTCTTAAATTTGAGGCAGGGTTCCCCTTAATATCCATACCAGACCTGAAGGGCCTGGAAATTGAATTTGGGGGACCCCCACGCTTTTTTATTTATTTATTTATTTATTTTTTTATCAATGACTTTCAATGAGTGTTCTCTGTATTACGGGAGCCGACAATTCATAATAGCTGCGAGTGATTTTAAAGGACTTTTTTTCCTGCATAAATGACACTTTGTGCAGGGACAATTCTAAGCACGGGAAACATGCGCCCCTTCACAGGCATACTATAGACAACCCCCCCCCTACGAAATTTAAAGGAATATTACACTTTTATTGTTTCACTTTAATCATTATTAAAATCACTGCTCCCGAAAAAACGGCCGTTTTTAAAACTTTTTTTTGCATTGATACATGTCCCCTGGGGCAGGACCCGGGTCCCCAAACACTTTTTAGGACAGTAACTTGCAGAATCTTTTCTCTCTGTCAAATCTTTTTATTCTGTCGAATATTTTCTCTATATAATCTTGGACTAATAGAGGTAAGGTTAAGCACATTCGACCACAGGTTCTATAGACAGATTGTTATCGTCAGAGTCATGTCGAATCTCCTATTCTATATCGAACTGTTGTAACAATGAAAACGAAAATAAAGCATTTATTTATTCTGGTCTGGTCTGGTCTGGATATTAAGGGGAACCCCGCGTCAAATTAAAAAAAAAATTGACGTGGGGTTCCCCCTAAAAATCCATACCAGACCCTTTATCCGAGCACGCAACCTGGCAGGCTGCAGGAAAAGAGGGGGGGACGAGAGAGCGGCCCCCCCTCCCTCCTGAACCGTACCAGGCCACATGCCCTCAACATTGGGAGGATGCTTTGGGGGTCCGTGACCCCTCAAAGCACCTTGTCCCCATGTTGATGAGGACAAGGGCCTCATCCCCACAACCCTGGCCGGTGGTTGTGGAGGTCTGCGGGCGGGGGGCTTATCAGAATCTGGAAGCCCCCTTTAACAAGGGGACCCCCAGATCCCGGCCCCCCCCCTGTTTGAAATGGTAAGGGGGTACAAAAGTACCCCTACCATTTCACAAAGAAAGTGTAAAAAATGTTTAAATAAAACAAACACACTTTTTAAAAATTCCTTTATTAAAAATAAAAAAAAGATTCCAGCGGCGGTGATCCACTCTTGCTATCCAGCGACGGACGGTCAGCTCTCCATCGATGTCTAATGTCATCCAGCGCAGCGCAGCATCCTTCTTCTGTCTCCTCCACGGAGACACTGGAGGCATTCCGGCGCTGACGTTTCTTATATACGGAGGGCGGGGCCACCCGTCACCTGACCCCGCCCCCCTCTGACGCAAGGGGAAACCCGGGGTTCCCCGTGACGTATGGGTGACCCCGCCCCCCTCTGATGTAACGGAAACCTGCCTGTGTTACATCAGAGGGGTGCGGGTCACCCCTACGTCACAGGGAACCCCGGGTTTCCCCTTGCGTCAGAGGGGGGCGGGGTCAGGTGACGGGTGGCCCCGCCCACCCTATATAAGAAACGTCAAGCCGCCGGAATGTCTGTAGTGTCTCCTCCACGGAGACAGAAGAAGGATGCTGCGCTGCGCTGGATGACATTAGACATCGATGGAGAGCTGATCGTCCGTCGCTGGATAGCAAGAGTGGATTACCGCCGCTGGAATCTTTTTTTTATTTTTAATAAAGGAATTTTTCAAAAGTGTGTTTGTTTTATTTAACCATTTTTTACACTTTCTTTGTGAAATGGTAGGGGTACTTTTGTACCCCCTTACCATTTCAAACAGGGGGGGGGCCGGGATCTGGGGGTCCCCTTGTTAAATGGGGCTTCCAGATTCTGATAAGCCCCCCGCCCGCAGACCTCCACAACCACCAGCCAGGGTTGTGGGGATGAGGCCCTTGTCCTCATCAACATGGGGACAAGGTGCTTTGAGGGGTCACGGACCCCCAAAGCATCCTCCCAATGTTGAGGGCATGTGGCCTGGTACGGTTCAGGAGGGAGGGGGGGCCGCTCTCTCGTCCCCCCCTCTTTTCCTGCGGCCTGCCAGGTTGCGTGCTCGGATAAAGGGTCTGGTATGGATTTTTAGGGGGAACCCCATGTCAAATTTTTTTTAAATTTGATGCGGGGTTCCCCTTAATATCCAGACCAGACCTGAAGGGTCTGGTTATGGATATTTAGGGGGAACCCCACGTCAAATTTTTTCTTAAATTTGAGGCAGGGTTCCCCTTAATATCCATACCAGACCTGAAGGGCCTGGAAATTGAATTTGGGGGACCCCCACGCTTTTTTATTTATTTATTTATTTATTTTTTTATCAATGACTTTCAATGAGTGTTCTCTGTATTACGGGAGCCGACAATTCATAATAGCTGCGAGTGATTTTAAAGGACTTTTTTTCCTGCATAAATGACACTTTGTGCAGGGACAATTCTAAGCACGGGAAACATGCGCCCCTTCACAGGCATACTATAGACAACCCCCCCCCTACGAAATTTAAAGGAATATTACACTTTTATTGTTTCACTTTAATCATTATTAAAATCACTGCTCCCGAAAAAACGGCCGTTTTTAAAACTTTTTTTTGCATTGATACATGTCCCCTGGGGCAGGACCCGGGTCCCCAAACACTTTTTAGGACAGTAACTTGCAGAATCTTTTCTCTCTGTCAAATCTTTTTATTCTGTCGAATATTTTCTCTATATAATCTTGGACTAATAGAGGTAAGGTTAAGCACATTCGACCACAGGTTCTATAGACAGATTGTTATCGTCAGAGTCATGTCGAATCTCCTATTCTATATCGAACTGTTGTAACAATGAAAACGAAAATAAAGCATTTATTTATGTCGGATCTTTCGTTTTTCGGATTTTGTGCTTTCGTTATCGTTTGTCAAAACGAAAACGAAAATAGCTGAAATTCGGACGAAAATGCATTCGGACGAAAACGAATGCACATGTCTAATAAATAGACCACCAAGTGTGCAGCACTTTATCCTTGTAGAACTGGTGCTCAGGCTTCAATTTGCTGTCTGTAAAATCTCTGGATAACCGGCAACTTAGTACCTGGCACCAGTCTAAAAACTCATTAACAAAACACAGGTCATTGTAACCAGAACAAAGGGGAGGGGAAAGGTCTGGCAATCTATTTCTGCATCCTGACAACCTTGCCGGTGGAGAAAACTATACAAAAGGTTGACATCGGCTCCATGGCAACAGACAGCGATTATTATTTAGTAATCAGAAGAGGTTTTGATGGACCTTCATGGGAAAGCAGAATATTCAGTCTAGCCATGATAATTGTGCAAGTTTACTTATTAAAGGGTAAGTTCTCCTGTAAACACATTACTTAAAAATGCATAGTGCATAGGCACAGTGTCCCCAATATATGAAAATGCCGTGCTCCATTCCCTAAACAAACACCATTGTCCTCCCCAATTCATCCTGCAGGTGGGCGGACGCACCCAGCGCCAGATGCCTGGTCCCGGAAAACCCACAACAGAGCCCCCGACCTCCTTCCTCAACCGCTCATGTGCAGTCCACACAATTTCGCAGCTCAGCGTTACTGCGAGTTCGGCTAGGGTCACATCTACACATGTGTGGCTGATGCCTTTTTGAGGCCCTTTATTCTGGCATGTTTTTTCTTCATCTTTTTTTCATTTTTGATGAGTTTTCGATGCATTTTGTGTTTTTTGGTTGTGTTAAAGAGACACTAAAGGTTTGTGTTTTTTCACCTCAAAGGGGTTGTAAAGGTAAATCTCACACTACCGGCGCCCCCAGTCCCCCCGTTTTACTTAACCGGACCCCTCGAATATCCCGCGCTCACCCCTGCCGTCCTCTTTGCTGCTCAGCCTGGCCGCTGATTGGCTAGAGTGGATGGATTGAAAGCAGCGCAGCCATTGGCTCGCACTACTGTCAATCACATCCAATGACGCGGAGCGCCGGGGGGTGGGGCCGCGTCATACAGCGAGCAGCTATAGCCACAGGCTGTATCACGGGAGCGCGCCCGCAGGTGCTTCTCACCTTCCGAGGGAGCTCACATGAACGTGAGAAGTACTTGTGGGAAGAAGCAGAGACAGCCACCAAGGGACCCCAGAAGAGCAGGTTCGGGGCCACTCTGTGCAAAACGAGCTGCACAGTGGAGGTAAGTATAACATGTTTGTTATTTTTTATTTTTTTTAATGTTTTACTTTACAATCCCTTTAATGCATCCTATGCATTAAGGTGAAAAAACACTTGTCCGTGGCCGCCCCAGCCCCTCCCGTTTTACTTAGCTGAACCCTTAAGCTTGCCCCTCAGAGAGGTGCTCTCTCTCTCTGCCCGGGGTTCTCGATTCTTGATTGGATAGATTGATAGCAGCGCAGCCATTGGCTCCTGCTGCTGTCAATCGAATCAAATGACGTGGCCGCCAGGGGGGGCGGGTCATTCGGTATCTATGAAAGCCAAATCCTGGACTCGGGAGCGCAACTGCAAGGGGGATATCTGATGCGGGGAGGAGCCAAGAGAGCAACCAAGGGACCCCAGAAGATGAGGATCATTCCCACTTTGTGCAAAATGAGCTGCACAGTGGAGATAAGTATGACATGTTTGCTATTTAAAAAAAAAACAACCCGAACCTTTAGTGTCACTTTAACGGCGCTAGGAAGTCTGTTGTCATGCAGGAAAATGCACCAAAAATGCATGCGCATGCATTTTTTATGCGTTTATGGTGCAATTTTATTGAGTTCTGGTTCACAGTGTGGGATTCGCAGTGACTCCTGTGCATTTTCTACACCGCAAGGTTTGGTTCTTTTTTGTTTAAAATAACAAACATTAGCTGTGTTTTGGTGTTTTTTAGGCACTTTTTTACATTATAGGGAGCGTTTTTACTGAAAAAAAAGCCAAATAACGCAAAAGCTAAAAAAACGCCCATAAACGCTATTCAAAAATGCGTTTTTAACGCTGCTTTTTCTTGGCAGCAGCACTGGTGTTTTTTAAACGTCCTGTGTTCATAAGGCCTTAACTGCAGATAAAGTTAAAGAATAGGGCCACCTTAAAAAAAAAATTATTAAGTCTTAAAAATTTTTAAAAATTTTTATAAATGGACATTTACCTGTCCAGGGTGCCTGCGATGTCAGCAGCAGATGACGAGCGATCGCTCGTCTCTCGACTGCCCCCGCCACCATCCTCGGTCAGGGAATCAGGAAGTGAAGCTTTGCGGCTTCACTGACCGGTTCCCTACTCGCGTCTTCACTGGTCCCCGTTGTGTTCTGAGAACTGTGTGTTTCCCAGAACACAACGGGAGGGTATGGACAAACATCTGTAGATAGCTACTTCTGGAAGTGGGTGCAGGTACCTGGATTATACAGGTATCTGCACCCCCCTCCCCAGTGAAAGGTGCCAATTGTGGCACTAGAGGGGGGAGGAATCCGATGAGCGGAAGTTCCACTTCGCTTTAAGGTAAGCAATGATAGGGAGGTCTTGGGGAGAAGGAGAGGGTGGGACACGAAAATGGGGAAGGTGATTAAAAAAAAAGGAGGGGTGTAAGGAGGAGAGGGATTAAAAATAGAGCAGGAGAGAGAAAAATGAAAGGGGATTAGCAGAGAAAAAGAAAAGGAGAATCAATGGGGAGGCGGAGGGGTGGGTAAGAAGAAAGGACCAGGTGTGGTAGAAATTCAAGAGTTCAGATTGATAAGAGCAGGGGCGGACTGACAACTCATGGGGCCCCTGGGCAATAGGAGATTATGGGGCCCCCGGGCAATAGGAGAAGATTATGGGGCCCCCGGGCAATAGGAGATTATGGGGCCCCCAGGCAATAGAAAAAAAACACAGATTTTTACATACTGTCCCTGGTTTTATTGAGGCTGGCAACCCTGATGTGGCCCCTTAGTGGCATGGAGCCCTCGGGCAGTGCCCGAGTGCCCGAATGGTCAGTCCGCCCCTGGATAAGAGGGTTTGATCAAATGAGGAGGGCAATGTGTGAACTGGAGGTCATATCCAACATTTCAAACCCATCTGGTTTCATTTAAAGTGCAATTGAATTACAAAAGGAAATCAAACAGTAGAGGGCACCGATGGTGGAAAGTGACCTCAGCCAAGGTGGGGAGTAGGGAAGGAATTCAAACTTTAGCCCTGGTTCCTCACCTCTTAATTCCAGTTCTACGATGCTGCTTTCATCTTCCAGCCCATCAATGATCTCACACTTGTACTTCCCATGATCCTCCAGGCGCAGATCAGTAATGACGAGAGAAACCTCACGTGGGGCGCTCTGGAGCATGTGGACCCGACCTTTGTACTCTCCGAAGCTCCGATGTCTCAGTCCAATGGCCACCAGCACGTCCTTCTCCTTTGTGTTGTCTTTGTGGAGCTTGGACCACTTCACACGAAATGTTCTTGGAGGCGATAATTTGGGTTCATAGTGGAACGAGCAAGGAAGAGTAATGTTACCTCCGCGATAACCAAAGAGCGCATCTTCTGGTGTAGTAACCACAAGCTTCACACCATTGAAGCGAGCCACTGAAACGGAAATAAATATGTTCATAACTCACAGCAATAATAACATATTTTTATTCATGAAAGCATCTCAGTAGAGTGTTATACGTACAAATAGGGGCAGCACAGGAACTTCCCATGACCTTTTGAGTTAAGGAGTGGGTGATTATTTGCTAGGGCCACCCCGCTGACTAGTAACCAATCACCTGCCTTTCACTTGAAAAGTCCCGCCCTTTGTCTGGACCTGTCATGCTTCGCATCTTGTGTGATTACGATAGCAGAGGGGAGGGGGAGTGCTGCAGTGTAATACCACTGGAGGGCTCTGTGATGGGGGCTTTGTGATGGGGGGATCTGTTATGGGGGGGGTCTGTGATGGGGGATCTATGATAGGGGACATCGGTTATGGTGGGCTTTGTGATGGGAGGATCTGTTATGGGGGAGATCTGTGATGGGGGCTGTGTGATAGGGGGGATCTGTTATAGTGGGTTTTGTGATGGGGGATCTGTTATGGGGGGGATCTGTGATGGGGGATCTGGTATGGGGGCTTTGTGATGGGGGAGATCTGTTATGGGGGGATCTGTGATGGGGGGTCTATGATAGGGGACATCAGTTATGGTGGGCTTTGTGATGGGAGGATCTGTTATGGGGGGGATCTGTGATGGGGGATCTATGATAGGGGACATTGGTTATGGTGGGCTTTGTGATGGGAGGATCTGTTATGGGGGAGATCTGTGATGGGTCTTTGTGATGGGGGGATCTGTTATGGGGGGATCTGTGATGGGGGATCTATGATAGGGGACATCGGTTATGGTGTGCTTTGTGATGGGAGGATCTGTTATGGGGGAGATCTGTGATGGGGGCTTTGTGATAGGGGGGATCTGTTATAGTGGGCTTTGTGATGGGGTATCTGTTATGGGGGATCTGTTATCGGGGCTTTGTGATGGGGAGATCTGTTATGGGGCAATTTGTGATGGAGGGCTCTGTAATGGAGAGGGGTTTATGATGGGGGGGGCTCTATGATGTAGAGAAGTCTGTGATGGAGAGGAGATCTGTGATAGAGGGGTCTGTGATGAGGAGGGGGTTCTATGATGAGGGGATTCTGTGAAATACTAATAAGATTATGAAAGAGATTTGCCTCAGCAAATTACTTTACTGACTGTGGACCACATCCCTTATGCATAGAATAAAAGCAGGTTCCTCAAATTGGGACTTTAACCACTTCAGCCCCGGACCATTTTGCTGGTCAAAGACCAGACCACTTTTTGCGATTCGACACTGCGTCGCTTTAACTGACAATTGCGTGGTCGTGCGACGTGGCTCCCAAACAAAATTGACGTCCTTTTTTTCCCACAAATAGAGCTTTATTTTGGTGGTATTTGATCACCCCTGAAATTTTTATTTTTTGCGCTATAAACAAAAATAGAGCGACAATTTTGAAAAAAATTAAATATTTTTTACTTTTTGCAATAATAAATATCTCCAAAAATATATAAAAAAAACATTTTTTCCCTCAGTTTAGGCCTATACGTATTCTTCTACATATTTTTGGTAAAAAAAAATCGCAATTAAAGATTATTGATCGGTTTGCGCAAAAATTATAGTGTTTACAAAATAGGGGATAGTTTTCTAGCATTTTTATTAATATCAATGCGACATTATGGCGGACACATTGGACATTTTTAAAACATTTTTGGGACCATTGGCATTAATACAACAATCACTGCTATATAAATGCAGTGATTCCTGTGTAAATAACACTGGCAGTGAAGGGGTTAACCAGTGGATGGCAGTGAAGGGGTTAACCAGTGGGTGGCAGTGTAGGGGTTAAGTGTTCCTAGGGGTGTGTTACTAACTGTTGGGGGCTGGGCTTTAATTTAGTGAACACTGATCTCTGCTCCAATTACATGGAGCAGAGATCAGCATCACTAGTTGCTAGGCAGAACGGGGAGATGCTGTTCACAACGGCATTTCCTCGTTCAGCCGCGCCATGAGACGATCGCGGGTATGCCCGCGGCGATCGAGTCCGTGGGACCCGCGACCGGACTCACAGGGGTCCCGACCAGCACGCAATCGCGCCGTCGGCGGCGCGCTCACGATGGCAGGGCGGCAAATTTAAAGGGACGTACAGGTACGCCCATTTGCCTGCCCGTGCCATTCTGCCGACGTACATCGGCGTGTGCTGGTCGGGAACCGGTTAAACGGACCACAAACAGTATTTTGGAAAAGTATACATATTAATTAAACATTGATATTAATCAATGACATCAAAATGGAGATAAAAACAACAAACACATATACTGGGAGCAGAAATGGAAACAACTGAACGTAAAGCCCCAACACTGTCAGACAGAGCGTCCGACGCGTTTCGAAATGCAGATCTTCTTCAGGGGTGGATGGCTTATGAATTCCAAATCTGTAGCTTCCATCCCAGGTGATAGTGCTTCACCCATACAGAGAGAGATCATAACTCGGAAAGGAGAGATATGTCTGTCAGAGTCGTGCACAGGCATCAGACCAGGAAGATGGCGACAGCCACTGATCCACATAGGACAAGATAGTCCCACTGCAGGGAGGCAATGGCCAAAAGTTTTGACTGTGGTATATAGTCACAGTGATTCTGAAGGAGATATGCAATATTTGTCCTCCAAAGCATGGATCAGGTCAATATCAGATGTAATCTGTGTCTCAGATATAGGCATCCGAACCTTCACAGGCCATGGGTGTGATGGGCTATTACAGGGATCTGCCTGATGGCTGCGATAGCCCTATTGATCTTATATCTAGAGTGGAATAATGTGTCTGTTTGCATCTACCAGGTGGAACAGAGAACTACTAATAAGTTTATGTTGATTAAAATTGTTCTTCATTTTAAATATTGTATTGTTTTTCCTGTTTTTTTGCACTGCAAATAAGATGTGTGCATAGGAATTTGTTCATGTTTTTTTCAAACTATAATCTGGCCCCCCAACAGTCTGAGTAACTGTGAACTGGCCTCCTGTGTAAAAAAGTTTAAGGACCCCTGTGTTATAGCATCAGCATAACAAGACATTTTGGATGATTTCATGCTCCCAAGTTTGGGGATGGCCCCTTCCTGTTCCAACATGACTACACACCAGTGCAGAAAGCAAGGTCCATGAAGACATTGATGAGTGAGTTTGGGGTGGAGGAACGTGACTGGCCTGCAGAGAGTCCTGACCTCAGCCCAATTGAACACCTTTGGGTTGAATTAGAGTGGAGACTGTGAGCCAGGCCTTCTCGTCCATATGCTTGACCTCACAAATGCGCCACTGGAAGAATGGCCAAACATTCCAATAGACACCCTCCCAAACCTTGTGGACAGCCTTCCCAGAAGAGCTGAAGCTATTATAGCTGCAAAGGGTGGGCCAACTCAATATTGAACCCTATGGACTAAGGCTGGGTGTCATTAAAGTTCATGTGCGTGTAAAGGCAGGTGTCCCAATACTTTTGGTAATATAGTGTACGTTCCTATCTATTTACTGAAGCTAGCAACATAAGGACTGAAAATTGTTGATTCAGAGAGTGAAGTTCAGCTTTAAAGCATTTAAATCCTATCTCTAGGGAAAGCAGATAATCCCTTGTAGTGAGGTTGCTCCTGCACTTCTTAGGTTAAAGTGACACTAAAATCTGGTTTAAAAAAAATGTATTCAAGTTTATATTCCTAAAGAAAGGTCCCTTCTATTAATCTCAGCCTGAAATACTGACAGAGGACCTGATCGGATTGCCTGTGTGAAGGGGGCCTAAGGATAATAGAACAAATGTACATGAAGAGTGGAAGCTGTTAGACTTCATGTATACGGGATGTTTTTACAACCTCTCCTGAACGATTTAACTTGACAGATAGTAACCCATGTTTAAAACATCAGTTTTGGCCGCGTTTAGCCACGTTTGCGTTTAGAAGCATTTTTTTTTTTTTAAATGGCCAAAAATGAAAAACGCCTATAAACAAAATGCGGTTAAACATGAGTTACCGCGTTTAGAAGCGTTTGGCGCTTGAAATGCCTCTAAACTCAACGTCTGAACTAATTTTTTGCTTTCCAAAAAAGGCTTCTAAACTCAACTGCCTAAAAATGACATTAAATGAACCTGTGTACATGTACATATAAGATAACATTGGATGAGTTCAGGGGGCAGCTGAAAAAAGGATCCAACTGCCTCTGAATGTCCGTTTACCAGCAGCAGTGTGCATAAGGCCTTACAGCTGCAAAGGGTGAGGGTGGGCCAACTTAATATTGAACCCCCTGTACCAGGGGCGGACTGACCATTGGGCCACTCGGGGCACTGCCCGAAGGCCTGGGCCACTAGGGGGCCCCATCAGGGTTGGCAGCCTCAGTAAAAACAGGGACAGTATGTAAAAATCTGTGTTTTTTTTTATATCTGTCTCTGAAATGTCCCTTCCGACATCCCTTTAGTCTAAAAATCCCGAGATTATAGCTGCCTCACCTCTCCAGTACCTTCTCAGCCAAAAGAAACACGTCTGTGTATACTGTGTGATTGTATACTATGTGTGTGTGTTTGTGTATACTGTGTGATTGTATACTATGTGTGTGTGTTTGTGTATACTGTGTGATTGTATACTGTGTGTGTGTGTGTGTGCAGGGCCGGTGCTACCACTAGGCAAACTAGGCAGCCGCCTAGGGCGCACTTCTGCCTGGGGGCGCCGGGCCATTGGTGTTCCTACTCTCTTCTCTCTGCAGCCACCTTCGCACATAGTGTCAGAGGTGCAGCCTGACTCCCGAATGAATGGAAGCAAGTAAACATTCATTGAAGGGCGTTGGTGAAGCTGCATTGATGGGCGCTTCATTAAAAAAGGTGGGGTATGCATGAGCAGGGGAAAGGGGGTGGAGTCAGGGGTGGAGCCGGGGGGGGCGGCAAAATGAGGTTTCGCCTAGGGTGTCAAAAATCCTTGCACCAGCCCTGTGTGTGTGTGTATACTGTGTGGCCCCATGATCTCTGATTGCCTGCGGGCCCCATAATCTCCTATTGCCCAGGGGCCCCATGAGTTGTCAGTCCGCCCCTGCCTTGTACTGAGATTAGGATGCCATTAAAGTTCATGTGCACGTAAATGCAGGTGTCCCAATACTTTTGGTAATATAGTGTGTGTGTGTGTATATATATATATATATATATATATATATATATATATATATATATATATATATATTGTAAGGGATCTTCCCGGGGTAGGGTGTGTTTGGACACAGTTCACAGCAGACTTGGAATTTATAAAGCAGATCTTGGCGTTTATTCGTGGTACAAACAGTCCAGCAAACAAAATATACAGCAACACCGTGCTTTCTAAGTACAACAAAAATAAAAGTCCTAGCCCAGCTGGGCGCTTACTAACAGGTTCTGCTCACCTATCTGACACTTACAAACACAGCGTCTTTCACCTGGATATCGCAGGGTGAGTTTTAGCTCCAGCAGTGGCTGTGCTTGCAGCTTCCTCAAACACACAGACTGTTCGTTTCCCTGGCTGAGAGCAATCACCTGCAGACCCTGCAGAGCCTTTAGCTTCCCAGGCTAATTAGGATCAAAGCTCACCTGATCCCAAACCCAGAACTGGATCGGGGGATGTGGAATGACAGGTCCCTCTACCAAACCTACCTGCCATTCCATATAAACCCAGGCCCGGCAAAATTAAATAACAACTCAGCAGCATATCGCTGCTGAGAAACTGATCCATCCTGGATTTACCATCTCACACTGTGTAGCAACCTAGGTGAGATGTACACCCCCTCGATCACTTCTCCAGTGACATGTCTACATATCCCCCCCCTCTTTTTCAGACCGGAGGGCTGAGCCTTTTGTCCCCACAGACAACTTACCCTTGACAATGCGTCAGCATTTGCCTGTAATTTCCCTGGCCTGTGTTCCACAGTGAAATTAAAGTTTTGTAGGGAGAGAAACCATCTAGTCACTCTTGCATTTCTCTCCTTGTTTAACTTCATCCATGTTAGGGGGGCATGGTCTGTCACCAACTTGAATTTCCTGCCTAGCAAGTAATACTTTAACGATTCTAGGGCCCACTTCACTGCCAAACATTCTCGCTCCACAATGGCATAATTTTTCTCGGCCGGGGTTAGTTTTCTACTCAAGTACGTCACTGGATGCTCCTCACCATTCACTACTTGTGAGAGTACTGCACCTAAGCCTGTGTTAGAGGCATCTGTCTGGACCAGAAATTCTCGCCTGAAATCGGGGGTAACTAAGACAGGTGGTTGGCACAAGGCAGACTTAAGGCTTTGGAAAGCCTTCTCGGCCTCTGGGGTCCACGTGACCATTGCTGTCTTTCCGCCCTTTGTCAAGTCAGTTAGTGGAGCAGCAACTGAGGCAAAGTTCGGCACAAATCTACGGTAATACCCCGTAATACCCAGGAAAGCTCTAACCTGTTTCTTTGTCAGGGGTCTAGGCCAATTCTGTATTGCCTCAATTTTATTTAGCTGTGGCTTAATCAACCCTCTCCCAATAATGTAGCCTAGATATTTGGCCTCTTCTAGGGCTAGAGCACACTTCTCGGCATTTATGGTCAACCCCGCATCACTTATGGCATCCAACACGGCCTGTACCTTACAGAGGTGACTTTCCCAATCAGGGCTAAAAATGACCACATCATCGAGGTAGGCGGCTGAGTAATCACGATGTGGTCGCAGAATCAAGTCCATCAACCTCTGGAAAGTTGCAGGCGCTCCATGTAACCCGAATGGCATCACTACATACTGGAATAGCCCATCAGGGGTGGAGAATGCAGTTTTCTCTTTAGCCTCACCAGAAAGTGGAATCTGCCAGTAGCCCTTTGTGAGATCGAGGGTGGTTATGTACCTGGCGTTACCCAACTTCTCAATCAACTCATCTACCCTGGGCATAGGATACGCATCGAACTTGGAGATCTCATTCAACTTTCTGAAATCGTTACAGAACCTCCAAGTTCCATTGGGCTTTGGGATTAGCACAATTGGGCTGGACCATTCACTCTGTGACACCTCAATTACCCCCAGAGCAAGCATACGTTTTACCTCGGCAGATACGGCTTCCCTACGTGCCTCGGGTATCCTATAGGGCTTAAGGTTTACTCTGCTTCTAGGCTCAGTTTCAATGTGATGATGGATGAGGTGTGTACGCCCTGGGAGGTCAGAGAACTTGTTTTTGTTTTTCTGTAAAAATTCCTGAGCCTCCTGTTTCTGTGACACTGATAGAGTATCACCTACCTTGACTGGAGGGATTGGTGGTGACAAATTATTAACAGTATTTGTCGCCACCAAGGATTCCCTGTCTTTCCAGGGCTTGATCAAGTTTATGTGATAAACTTGGAAAGGCTTCCTTCTACCTGGTTGGTGCACCTTGTAGTTCACCTCACTGACCTTTTCAACAATTTCATAGGGACCTTGCCACTTCGCCAAGAATTTACTCTCAACAGTGGGGACTAGTATAAGGACCCTATCGCCTGGGTTGAATGTCCTGATTCTTGCGGACCGGTTGTAAATTCTACTTTGGGCCTCTTGAGCCCTCTGGAGGTGTTCCCTTACCAGGGGCATTACAGTGGCTATACGGTCCTGCATTTGTGCTACATGCTCAATAACACTCTTGTATGGGGTGGACTCATTCTCCCATGTCTCTTTTGCAATGTCTAGTAGACCCCTAGGGTGATGACCATAGACCAACTCGAATGGTGAGAACCCTGTGGACGCTTGGGGCACCTCCCTAATAGCAAACATGAGGTAGGGTAATAAATGATCCCAGTCACGACCATCTTTTGCCACCACTTTCTTCAACATATGTTTCAAAGTTTTATTAAATCTCTCCACCAATCCGTCCGTCTGGGGGTGGTATACAGAGGTACGGATGTGTGAGATTTTAAATAGTCTGCATAATTCCTTCATTACTTTCGACATAAATGGCGTACCTTGGTCAGTTAGGATTTCTTTGGGGATCCCAGTCCTAGAGAACATATAAAACAACTCACGTGCAATTGTTTTAGATGCAGTGTTTCTTAAGGGTACAGCCTCAGGATAGCGGGTCGCATAATCCAGGACTACCAAAATATACTGGTGTCCTCTAGCTGACTTTACAATGGGACCCACTAAATCCATGGCAATACGCTCAAAAGGCACCTCTATAATAGGGAGCGAAACCAAAGGACTGCGAAAATGTGACACTGGGGCACTAACCTGACATGTGGGGCACGACTCACAGTATTTTTTAATGTCATCATATATGGCCGGCCAAAAAAACCTCTGGAGAACCCTCTCTCGCGTTTTGTCAGTCCCCAAGTGTCCCCCAAGAACATGGTTATGTGCCATGTCAAGCACCTGACGCCGGTACGGCTTAGGTACCAGAAGCTGTTCCACAATCTCATCCTTAACCTTATTGACTCTATAGAAAAGATCATTAGTCACCGAAAAATGTGGAAATCTTTTTTCAGCATCTGGTTCCTGAGGTACCCCATTCATAACAGCAACCTGCTCTCTCGCATTTTTGAGAGTGGGGTCCTGTAATTGTGCAGCCCCAAAATTATCGCTAGACACCTCTAAGTCTAGTATATTTTGCTCAGTGGGAGGAGCCTCCTCCTCCCCAGCCAGGACCTGCAAAGGAAAACAATCATTTTCATCCTGTACACTTTTATCATTCACAGTGGACAAGGCAACCACCTTAGAGGTATCCTCACTCCTTTTGGGGATTTTTCTTTTTTCCCAGAGAGCCCAGAATAAAGGAAAATCGCGCCCCAATATTACATTATGCATGAGGTTTTTAACCACACCCACTTCATATTGTACTGTGCCTTGTTCAGTCCCGACTTTAGCCAGCACTATAGGGTACATTTTTGTATCACCATGTATGCACACAACACTCATATGCTTTTTAGACTCTAAGTCCCCAGTCACCAGGCTAGCATGCACCAAGGTTACAAGGCTTCCTGAGTCCATTAACGCTTTAACAGGAAAGTCATTGATTGTGATGTTGCAGATTTGCGGTTCAGTCTCTAGTCCAGGAACTGCAGCACAAGATGGTTCCGCAAATAGCGACTGACGCCGGCTAGCGTCACATTCCATGGGTTCAGAGGTAAGAGGGCAATGGGCCGACACGTGTCCCGCCTCATGGCATCTCCAACACTGGATAGGGCCTGGTCTCTTTGGCAAGGAGTCCTTTTCAGAGCCCCTTAGCCACCCGGGACCATCACCAGTCTTTTGTCCCTGAGACACCACTTGAGCCCTTTTCCCTCCATCAGCACCCCTCCACACTCCCCCAATAGATGGAAGTCTCTTACCAGCTGACGGCACAGATCTGGCGCTCCGGGGAGGTGAAGATGCTGCAGGAACATCACGGAGGTAGTCCTCAGTCGCCTGGAACCTCTCCACAAGGTTGACAAGTTCGTTTGCATTCTTAGGATCACCTTGTCCCACCCAGCGTTGCAGGTCAGTAGGAAGCGCTCGGAGGTAGCGATCCATCACGACCTTCTCTAGGATTTGTGCAGGAGTAGAAGTGTCTGGCTCCAACCACTTTCTTGCCAAATGGATTAGGTCATACATCTGGGACCTCGCTGATTTGTCCAGACTGTAGCTCCAGTTGCGTACCCTCCGGGCACGGACTGCAGTAGTAACTCCTAGTCGGGCAAGTATCTCCTCTTTTAGCCGAGTATAGTCCTTAACCTCTTGCTCACTGAGGTCATAGTAGGCCTTTTGGGGTTCACCTGTTAAATAGGGCGCAATTACCTCTGCCCACTCAGCGGCTGGTAACTTCTCTCGCTCAGCCACGCGCTCAAATACTGTTAGAAAGGCCTCAACATCGTCCTCAGCAGTCATCTTTTGCAGCGCTTTCTGCACAGTCCTTCTCCCAAAAAAAATCTCTGGAGCGGCTCCCATCACTGTGGGTGGATTAGCAACCACAGGCGCCTCTCGAATTGCTATCAGGTGCTCGATAAGTTGTTGTTGTGCAGCCATGGACTGTTCATGTCGTCTATTGGCCTCTGTCTGAGCCTGCTGTTGTTGCAAACTCACTTGCATAAACTGCTTCAGCATCTCCTCCATGTTGCTGGACTGTTCTTGGAGTGTAGTTGCAGCTTTCACCCAGGACATCAGCAGCTGTAGCCAAGTCTGTCCACACCGTTGCCCCTAGCAACCGTGTTGCCCGCATTCTCCACCAATTGTAAGGGATCTTCCCGGGGTAGGGTGTGTTTGGACACAGTTCACAGCAGACTTGGAATTTATAAAGCAGATCTTGGCGTTTATTCGTGGTACAAACAGTCCAGCAAACAAAATATACAGCAACACCGTGCTTTCTAAGTACAACAAAAATAAAAGTCCTAGCCCAGCTGGGCGCTTACTAACAGGTTCTGCTCACCTATCTGACACTTACAAACACAGCGTCTTTCACCTGGATATCGCAGGGTGAGTTTTAGCTCCAGCAGTGGCTGTGCTTGCAGCTTCCTCAAACACACAGACTGTTCGTTTCCCTGGCTGAGAGCAATCACCTGCAGACCCTGCAGAGCCTTTAGCTTCCCAGGCTAATTAGGATCAAAGCTCACCTGATCCCAAACCCAGAACTGGATCGGGGGATGTGGAATGACAGGTCCCTCTACCAAACCTACCTGCCATTCCATATAAACCCAGGCCCGGCAAAATTAAATAACAACTCAGCAGCATATCGCTGCTGAGAAACTGATCCATCCTGGATTTACCATCTCACACTGTGTAGCAACCTAGGTGAGATGTACACCCCCTCGATCACTTCTCCAGTGACATGTCTACAATATATATAGTGCAGGAGCAACCTCACTGCAAGGGAATATTTACATAAATGAGAGGGGTGTACTCACTTTTGTGAGTTTATTATATTTATATATATACACACACACATATACATATACATATATATAATATATATATATATATATATATATATATATACACACACACACACACACACACACACACACACACACCTATAAAATAACTAAGATTTTGTAAGAGCAGAATATATTCTTTCTCCCGAACTTTGTAATCTTATGCTACTGCCTGTCTTCTCCAACTTGAACACTAGGTGGTGCTAATATATAACTGTTATTGTTTCATGAGGCCATAAATACAGTATATGGAGTGTGTAAATATGGCATACTAATGACAGCTACATTCCCTAGATCGCTGGATTCATAGCCGAGTAGAAACTTACAAAAAACTAAATAAATATACGTGTCAGTTTTGAAGTATAAATTCTTGATAAGGTTTTACAGAAACTAACTAGAAGTTCTGTAAATGTATCTATATTCAATTTTGTTTTTCTAATTTTGTATAGAAGAATTAGAACCCCTGTCAGGTTTTACTGTTTTACTGTCCAGGACTCCATTAGAGAGATTTCCCCTTATTCACTGCCCGAGGGATAACTTTCCCCTAGACAAGAAGTGAAGGAAACTCTCCAATAGCAACGAAACAGAAGTAAAAAGGTATATTTTAAGTTAAAGCTGAACTCCAGGAACGATCCTAATTGCATAATTATATTGGTCCAGCTTGGCATAATGTAAGTAAGTATATCTGATACTTGATGGACCACTAACTGACAATCACTGTAGTAGTCAGTGCTGCTACACTGGTAGCTGCGATCTTCCTGGTCCTTCACAGTACAGCTATTTTAAGGCAGTCTCTGATTGGACAAGTTAGAGATTGTGACATCACTACCCCTCAACTCTACCCATAGGCGTGTGCACAGGGTGTGCCGGGTGTGCCTAGGCACACCCTAATCACCCTATGTGACGCAGATTCCCCATGTTTAGACCCCTTGTATTTCACCAAAGCCCCCCTAAGAAAGCTCCTAAAAATATTATAAAAAATTAAAACTGTTAAAAGAAAAATAATAATAATAATAATAATAAAAAATACAGACGCAATCCACTGCTCTACTGACACTGCCCACTGCTCTATGGACACTGTCAGAATATATACACATGAACACACACATATGGGTTTGAGCTTTGGGGTGCACACCTATGACTCTACCTCATCTTGTATTCATTAAAAACAATATTCTGTTAATGTCAGAAATGCACAACAAGCAGCTTTCCTTCTGCTCATTGACCACAAGGGGGCACTCACAGCTGCTGGAGGATCACAACGATCAATGTAGTAGCACCAACTGCTACTCTGATTGTCACCTTCATCAGCGGTCCCAATGGTATAAGGCATACTTACATGGTGCCAAGCTGGACCACTGTGATTACAGTATGTAATAAGATCACACTCGGGGTTCAGCTTTAAGTGTAGGAATGGTAGAACCTCTATAAACTTTTTATTCCTGTTTCCCTGTTGCTTTTTGTCTGGTAAATGGTTGTCTCTGGAACAGAAATTGAGGGGAAATCCCTCTAACATCCCGACAGCAGTAAAATCTGACAGCTCAACCCCTTCCCTACTGTATCCAAAATCAAATAAAAAGGTAATTAAATTAATTTAAAAAAATGAATGAATTTATTGAATTATTATTGAATTTGATAAAAAAATTGCTACAGTGCCTTTAGCCTGTACACTACAGAAATACAAAATGTGTATAAATAATACAAATATGGTCTCAGGGCTTCTGATTCTACTAACAGATATACAGCTGTGTAAATGTAGATTTCATATTATAATTTTCCTATGTAATAAAGAATTAGATTTAGGGCCATTGATAAGGAGGTGCCATCAGTCCCACTGAATGGGGCCCAGGCAGCTGACAAGCAGAAGGAAAGGGAACTTGGACAGGGGGTTGGCATCCCCTGGACTTCCCTACTTTACAAACAGAACATTTACCAGCACACTTACCAGCTAGTCTGCAACCAAATTGAATTGGCTCAGTCCAATTCCCCATACACACAAGTGGACTTTCTGACAAAAAAACTTGGATTTTTGTTTGAAGATTGTTGGCTCCAACTTGTCTTGCATACACACGGTCACACAAATGTTGGCCAACAATTACAAACATAGTGATGTACAAGACGTACGTGATATCTCCATTATGAACGCTAGTTTTACAAGACCGAGCGCTTCCGGCTCGTACTTGATTCCGAACATGCATGGACTTTTGTGCGACGGACTTGTGTACACACGATCGGAAAGTCCAACAACAAAAATTTGTTGGCAGAAAATTTGAGAACCTAGCTAGTCAACATTTGTTGGCGGAAAGTCCGACAACAAATGTTCGATGGTGCATATACACGGTCGGACTTACCGCTAACAAGCTCACATCCAACATTTGTTGTCGGAAAATCCGATCATGTGTACGGGGCATTACAGTTTGCGTTAACAACAGAGGCTTTAGTTGCACACTTGCAAATATACAGTGGTGTGAAAAAGTGTTTGCCCCCTTCCTCATTTCCTGTTCCTTTCCTGTTCGTTTATCACACTTAAGTGTTTCGGAACATCAAACCAATTTAAACAATAGTCAAGGAAAACACAAGTAAACACAAAATGCAATTTGTAAATGAAGGTGTTTATTATTAAAGGTGAAAAAAATCCAAACCATCATGGCCCTGTGTGAAAAAGTGATTGCCCCCTAAACCTAATA
Organism: Lithobates pipiens; assembly: GCF_037356315.1. NCBI lineage: Eukaryota > Metazoa > Chordata > Amphibia > Anura > Ranidae > Lithobates > Lithobates pipiens. The sequence continues at coordinate 39,915,534 of NW_027507903.1, forward strand.
ACTGGTTGGGCCACCCTTAGCAGCAACAACTGCAACCAAGTGTTTGCGATAACGTGCAATGAGGCTTTTACAGCGTCCTGGAGGAATTTTGGCCCACTCATCTTTGCAGAATTGTCCTAATTCAGTTACATTAGAGGGTTTTCGAGCATGAACGGCCTTTTTAAGGTCATACCACAACATCTCAATAGGATTCAGGTCAGGACTTTGGCTAGGCCACTCCAAAGTCTTCATTTTGTTTTTCTTCAGCCATTCGGTGGTGGACTTGCTGGTGTGTTTAGGATTATTGTCCTGCTGCAGAACCCAAGTTCGTTTCAGCTTGAGTACACAAACAGATGGTCGGACATTCTCCTTCAGGATCTCTTGGTAGACAGCAGAATTCATAGTTCCTTTTATCACGGCAAGTCTTCCAGGTCCTGAAGCAGCAAAACAGCCCCAGACCATCACACTACCACCACCATATTTTACTGTTGGTATAATGTTCTTTTTATGAAATGCAGTGTTCCTTCTACGCCAGATATACTTGGACACACACCTTCCAAAGAGTTCCACTTTTGTCTCATCGGTCCACAGAATGTTGTCCCAAAATACTTGGGGATCATCAAGATGTGTTGTGGAGAAATTGAGACGAGCTTTGATGTTCTTTTTGCTCAGCAGTGGTTTTCTCCTTGGAACTCTGCCATGCAGGCCATTTTTGCCCAGTCTTTTCCTGATGGTGGAGGCATGAACGCTGACCTTAACTGAGGCAAGTGAGGCCTGCAGTTCCTTGGACGTTGTTGTGGGGTCTTTTGTGACCTCTTGGATGAGTCGTCGCTGCGCTCTTGGGGTAATTTTGGGCGGCCGGCCACTCCTGGGAAGGTTCACCACTGTTCCATGTCTTCGCCATTTGTGGATAATGGCTCTCACTGTGGTTCGCTGGATTCCCAAAGCTTTGGAAATGGCTTTATAACCCTTTCCAGACTGATAGATCTCAATTACTTTCTTTCTCAATTGTTCCTGAATTTCTTTGGGTCTCGGCATGATGTGTAGCTTTTAAGGATCTTCTGGTGGACCTTACTGTGTCAAGCAGCTCCTATTTAAGTGATGCCTTTATTGTGAACAGGTGTGGCAATAATCAGGCCTGGGTGTGGCTAGAGGAATTTAACTCAGGTGTGGACAACCACAGTTATAGTATGTTTTAACAAGGGGGGCAATAACTTTTTCACACAGGGCCATGATGGTTTGGATTTTTTTTCACCTTTAATAATAAACACCTTCATTTACAAATTGCATTTTGTGTTTACTTGTGTTAACCTTGACTATTGTTTAAATTGGTTTGATGTTCCGAAACACTTAAGTGTGACAAACATGCAAAGGAACAGGAAATGAGGAAGGGGGCAAACACTTTTTCACACCACTGTATGTGAAATCCACAGTGCCTGACCAAGGCTCCCTTGCATACTGCCGTTCTGTCTCGATAGTTTTCAGTCTCCAAGTTGGAGCATATATATATATATATATATATATATATATATATATCATTAGAAAAATAAAGGGCAGGTTTTCCTGGAGGGAGCCTATTCCTCCTTAAAGGCGCAGGGGCACATTGGACACCCAGCAGGAGCACAATGGCAGCTGAAGGTATCCAATGTGTCACCACATAAAAATCAATCAAAAATCTGTGCAGGTAGGTGGCAACGAACCCAATCCATAACCAACCTTTACAGTAAGGCTTCATGCACACTGGGTCTTAAAAAACGTTGATTCTACAGGCGTTTGACGTTTTTTTTCTCCTACCTCTAGAAGCACTTCTATTGTGTTCTATGTGTCTTTGCACACTATGACTACTATAGGCGTTTTCTGTCAGGGACGTTCAGAGGCAGGAAAAAAAATGTCTCTATCGCGTTTTCGGGAGAAGTTTAAGAGATGTAAAAATGTCAGTCTCTCCTAAACTCCTCTTATCTCTTCTGGAAGTCAAGTTTCAACGTGTTTTTAGTAAAAAAAATAAAAAAAGGTGTGTTGTCACTGAACATCATTTCGTGGCTTTTGCAGAGGGGCATGTAGTGAAAAAACGCCTATAAACTAAATGCTCTTAAACTCTCATAGACTCGCCAAAATTTTGTACAGTATGCTTTCAATTTGTGTCTTTTATGGCATGTTTTTAAGCTAAAAACTTTGAGATTTTTTCTGCTCCTAGTGTGCATGGAGCCTAAGGTGCACATGGGGCGGTTGCCACTTATCTGTACAGCTGGTCGGCTGACTTTGACATGGGAAACATTGGATACCAATGTGTCCCTGCGCCTTTAAGGAAGAGTGGGTTCCCCCAGGCAAATGTGCCATTAATTTATCTACTGCTATATGTGTTCCAACTTGGAGACTCTGCAAACTATAGACTTGGGACCGCAGTATGCAGAGGAGCCTTGGTGAGGCACTGCGACTTTCATATATATTTGCGAATGTGTGCAGTTAAAACCTCTGTTTTAACTAAAACTGTTAGACTAGGCCAATTCGATTCGGTTGCAGACTAGCTGGTAAGTGTGCTGGGAAATTTTCTGCCATTTGTAATGTGCAAAGCCCTTCAATGTGCACCTTACTGTAAAGGCTAGTTATAGGTTGGGGTGGTTACCCTGTAGTTTCTCCCTGCAGCAGCTGAAATCCAGCTTCCTCCTCTCCCTCCTGCTGTTTTCAGCTGCTGCATGGGTGAACTACAAGGGATCGGTACTAGTAACTGCCACCCCCGTCACCCCTTCTGTCCATGTTCTCCATTCTTCTGCTGCCTGGGCCCCCCTGTGTACCCCACTGTGTGCTCCTCTCCCCCTGTAGAGCTGCCGGTTTGCCATCCTCTCCCTTCCACTGGCTGCTGTGGGGGATCATTTCAGGATAGAGAGCAGGGGAAAGGGCTGGTAAATATGTCATTTATCAACCCTTTTATGAATGTGATTGGTACCGCTTACTCACTGTAAGAAGCTGTGTTGAATATGCTTTAGTTTGCAAATAACCAGGGAGACTGTACAGAGCTTTTCCCGTTCATTCATTCTGTGCAAGCTGAGGCTGCAGAGATAGAGATTGAAGACTGTGTCCTCAATCACTTTCTCTTCTCAAAAGTGAGAAGAATATATTGCTTCATCCATGCTATACTGCCCTTGCTGGGCTGTTGAATTGACAGTTGTTGCCACTATAACAGTGTTGCATCTGATTGCATGTTCAACCAGGGACTGCTGGTGCTCAATTATGGGGGGGCAGCAAACCAACATCACCCCCCCCCCCCACACACACACACACACCACCCCCCAGTGGGAGAGGGATATGAAGCCAGGGGTCACCAACCACACCCCCCCCCCCCGACAAGTGATGGACAGACGAGAAGGCAGAGGGCCTCCTTATCTTAGGAGGCAGATGACCAGTCCACCCGGGATAACATGATCTCCCAATAGATCGTGCCGGAGTGCTGCATGTGGCTGTGGGTGAGCCGTCCATGGAGACCTCGCTCCGGGGGCTGTTCCTTCTCCTCCCGGCCAAACAGGAAGTGGGTCCTGAGACTCCTTGGCCAATCGGATCTCAGGATCTGCAGCCACTTCCTGATTGGAGAATCAGGTAGACAATAGCAAATATTAAATACGCTATTGTCACACAACTGGGTGGGCTCAGGGCGCAGTGCTCTGCGCCCCAAGCCCACCCTTTTTTAAGACAATTAGAGCCTCAGGCTCTTATCATGTGCTTAAAAATAAAACCCATTGGAACCCATGTGTACGGTGCCCAGCATGTAGATTAGGGGTCAGGTGCATGGATTAGGGGGCCACGCCCCTGCGCCCCTAATGGATGGGCTGCCACTGTGTTCAACTAATCATTTTCTGACTGGCTCCTTGGAATTGTCAATCAAAGGAAGTTGAGTAGGAGGGGGCCACAGAAAGCCACCCAATAAGTGAATTTCAGTCAGTTCATGAACAACGAACCAAAATTTGAACAGTGTATGGCCAGGTTAATGTTTCACTAAACTGGTTTTATGTATTCTTAACTCAAAAAAGTCAACTATATTGCTTCCTCCAAATCTCCAAATTCCTTTTTCTTTTTTTAGCCTCTGTGACCTGATTTCCTCTTGGGGGATGGCAATGTTTGTTCTACATTGCCCCACTGTATGTAGGAATGTAGGCACTCTTAGCCCTTGTACACACGGTCGGAGATTCCGACGGAATGTTTCCTATCGGACCGTTTTGTCGGATATTCCGACTGTGTGTGGTCTACATCGGACTGTTTCCGTCTGAATATCCGACGGACCAAGTTTTCCAACTTGTCGGTAAAATTTTCCGACAGAATGCTCCTATCGGACATACTCCGATCATGTGTAGCCTACTCCTACGGACAAAGTGCCACGCATGCTCAGATCAAATTCCTAGACCAAAGCTATTGGCTACTGGCCTGAACGTAGTCCCGTTGTAACGAAATAACGTCACCACGTTATGTACAATCGGATTTTCCAACAACTTAGTCCAACCGTGTGTAAGAAACATCACTTCCGGACCTCTTCCGGAATTAATCCGTCGGAATTACTTCAGACGGATTTGGTTGTCGGAATCTCCAACCGTGTGTACAAGGGCTTACTCTTACTTACTCCTAAGGTGGACTATGGACTATGGGAAAAGAGATCTTGCCTACCTTCTCCATTTCCATTGTTAGAGCCGTTATTCAGGATGTGATCATAGTAGAATCCATTGTGGAAAGGAAGGCATTGACACATGGCGAAGAGCAAGAGCAAAACACTGATTTCGGTATGCATTGTATGCCAGTAGGGTCACACTCCAATACCAATGAATCTGAAAAAAAGGAAAAAACAATGAGGGTTTAATTTCATTAATAATACTTGTATCTGTCCTTCCTAGATTATTGTACTGATTCGTGGACTGCTATTATCCTAAACGTTCCTTTGCCCTTTCCAAACTATTGATCATGCAATCTATTGATCATGCAATCTATTGATCATGCAATCAGCCATGTCTTACATCATTTTCATTATAGATTTTATAGTAATAAAATATTGTTTGTACCCTATGAAGTCAGGGTGCAACTTCACTGAAAAACACATAAAACTTGTTCCAGCTATGATGTTCAGTTCATATCCCGGTCATTACTTGGTGGTGACGTTTGCTCATTAGTGCCGAACAGATGTTTATCTTATCATATCATTTAATGCTAAGAGCTTGGGAGATCTTCCAAGTTCTTGGTGCTAATAGTGAGCCGGACAGAGACATAAAGGGGATTTTAGCTCTAGAACAGGGGCCTCCAAATTTTCTAGTTTACTGTCCTTCAGACTTTAGAGGGGCCGGGCTGTGGTCAGTGGGAGATGAAAATATCCTGATGTCAGTGGGAGTGAACAATACCCTATTTCTGGTATTAAAAAAATAGTGACCATCGATGGTGTCAGTGGGAGGAATAGTATCCCATTGTTGGTGTCAGATTGAGAACTAATGCCCCATCGTTCGTGTCTTTTGTGTCAGTTGCAGGAATAGTGTCTCATCCTTGGTGTCAGGGGGAGGAATAGGGCATTATCATTGGTGTCAGTAAGAGGAATAGTGCTCCATCATTGGTATCAGTGGGTAGAATAGTGCACCATCATTGGTGTCAGTGGGTAGAATAGTGCCCCATCATTGGTGTCAGTGGGTAGAATAGTGCCCCCTCATTGGTGTCAGTAAGAAGAATAGTGCCCCATCATTGGTGTCGGGGGGTAGTGCCCCATCATTGGTATCAGTGGAAGAAATAGTGCCCCATCATTGGTGTCAGTGGGAAGAGTGTGCCGTATCAGTGTCACTGAGCAATATTGCCCCATCTTTGGTATCAGTGGGTGAAATTGTGTCATATCATTGGTGTTGATGAGAGGGATAGTGACTCATCGTCAGTAAGAGGAGCAGTGCCCCATCATTGGTATCAGTGGGAAGAATAGTGCCCCATCATTGGTGTCAGTGGGAAGACTAGTGCCCTATTGTTGGTGTCAGTGGGAGGAATATTGCCTCATCGTTGTTGTCAGTGAGAGGAATAGTGCCCCATCGTTGGTGTCAACTAAGGGGGTGGTATATTTCATCTTGATTGATGGAGGTTTCTCCTCCCTGTTATTCTAAGACACAGGCTGGAGGAGTGTGACGCAGAAATCTGCCCCCACCGTGTTATTGCCAAAAAATAATAAAGATTTGATTTCAAATATAGATTTGTATGACTCAAAACAGTTTATTGATATTATTTAATATTACTCTGTATCCCAAAGGTTGTTTTTTTTTATTTTAACATGTGATTAGCAGCAGAAGAATGGAAGCTCCTCCTATATATGTTTCCCTGCAGACAGGCTGGGAGAGAGTGGGGTCATCGTGTGACAGCTGGATATTGATTAGGAAAAAGGTACTTAGATGTTTTTTTTTTTTTAAATAATTACAGTGTCATCATCTATATACAGAAATAGAAGAGATAATGTAAATTAAACAGTGTGTATTTAGTATTACTTTAACTCCTTGGAAATCCCTATATGTTTGCAGTTGCATGGTTTTCACACTGATCTTATGTTAGCCAAAAAGTCAGATAAGTTTCAGAACTGCTCTTCACATGTTCTTCAGAACTCGAGGTCAGGAGACACTGCCTGGATTAAAGCTCAAAGTTCTTGTGAAGTAACTTTAGTGTCTTAACGCGTTTTACGATGAAGATGTGGATTGCGGGATCCCTGGACTGTTTTACACGTCTCAAGCGGGTGGGAAATGTCTTTCAGTGGACGGCTTCCTGAAATACAACTTCCTTGAAGCAGCGACACAAGAAATGGTAGGAAGACTTTTTTTACCCCCATAAATGGTTTATTGCTCAACAAATTTAGTTTAAAACGTTACGCGTTTTTGTGTTTTAACCACTTCAGCTCTGGAAGGTTTAACCCCCTTCATGACCAGGCCCCATTTTTTGTGATACGTCACTTTGTTACTTTAACTGACAATTATGCGGTCGTGCGGCGCTGTACCCAAATAAAATGTATGTCCTTTTTTTTCCACAAATAGAGCTTTCTTTTGGTAGTATTTGATCACCTCTGCGGTTTTTATTTTTTGCGCTATAAACAAAAAAAGACAGACGATATTGGAAAAAAAAATAATATTTTTTACTTTCTGCTATAAAAACCCAATACATTTTTTTTAATCAAATGTCATTATCAGTTTAGGCCAATATGTATTCTGCTACGTTTTTGGTAAAAAAAAAAAAAATCCCAATAATCGTATATTGATTTGTTTGCGCAAAAGTTATAGCGTCTACAAACTATTTTTTTAATTGTTTTACTAGTAATGGTGGCGATCAGCGATTTTTAGCAGGACTGCGACATTGTGGCGGACAAATCTGACACTAAGTGACTCTTTTTGTGGAACAGTGACACCAATACAGTGATCTGTGCAACAAAAAAAAAGCACTATTATGGACTAATGACACTGGCAGGGAATGGGTTAACATCAGGGGCGATCAAAGGGTTACACGTGTTCCTAGGGAGTGCTTCCTGACTGTGTTCGGGAGGTGCTTTAACTGTGGGAAGACAGAGATCTGTGTTCCTGCTTAGCAGAAACACAGGATCTCTGTCTTCCATTGTCCCAGAATGGCGATCTGCCTTGTTCACATAGGCAGACCGCAGTTCTGCCTCTGTTCTGGAACAATTGGCGGGTCCCAGCGGACAATCGAGTTGGCTCCTGCATTGTGTGCATGCCGCAGACCCAGAAATGCAGAATCACGTACCTGTACGTGATTCTGCCTGTGGGAGCCGTGGAAGCGCAGTACATGTACATGGGGGATGGTCGGCAAGTGGTTAAATAACATCTTGATCAAGACCTCAAAGCGATAGTAAAAGCAAAATTTAAAAACAAACAAACATGTTATACTTACCTGCCCTGTGTAGTGGTTTTGCACAGAGCAGCCCCGGTCCTCCTCTTCTCACGGCCTCCGCCGGTGCTCCTGGCCCCTCCCTCCTGTCAAGTGCCCCCACAGAAAACAGCTTGCAATGGCGGCACCCAAGCAGGCGCACTCTGGAGCTGCTGCTCTGTGTGTCCATTCAGACACAGAGCTGTGGCTCACCCCCGCCCCCTCTTTCTCCTCATTGGCTCACTGGCTGCGACTGGAATCTGTTAGGAATTGTTTTCAAGGTGTAGAGATGGTCTAACATCAAGTACATTCAAACTGAATTCCAGGTATGGCTATTTGTACTTTTATTTTATTTTTATTTTTACTTTTATTTTTGTAAGCACTGTATGCATGGTCCATACATATCAAATCAGCGTGGCAGGTGGAAATCACTGTAGTAGGCACCACTTACATTTATTGATGCTAGTTTCCAGGTCCTGTGCTGAGCCATGAACACTAATTACATGAGGTTGGTCACTTGCATGCCATTCAAAGAACAACTTTGATTTTCTCAGTGAAAGCAAAGTGACATCATCCCTCTGCCTCTCCACCTCGTCCAATCAGAGAACACTTTGCATTCATTGAAAAAATACAAAGTGTTCCCTGAATGGCACCTGTGCCGAGCAAGCGACCTTCTGTGTTCATAATGCAGCAGGGCAGCCCCTCAACACAGAAGGGGGAACTAGAAATCACTGGAGTAGCAGTGTCTTACTACAATGATTTCCAGCTTACATAGGGATACAACAGATATACGTGTTACTACATGTCAGTCCAAGCTGGCCCAATGTAACAAAAAATTGCCAAACATGAAATTCAGCTTTAACCAATTGCCACTGGGAGGACATCCATGTATGTCCTTGGGTTGCAGGGGTTATATCGGGATGATACTTGTACCTGCAGGTACCATCCCGGTATCCAAATTTTCAGCTAGTGACTCTCTTTCCAGCAGAAGTGATCCAAGTACACACGATCACTTCTGTGGGTGGCACCCCCCCCCCCCCCCCCCAACCTCCCTTTTTGACCAATCTGTGTCTGATTGGCTGCATTGGAGGACAGAGGAGAGATTTGGGGTCTAAAAGGCCCCAGATCTATCCATAAAGAGGACCTGTCATGGCCCATGCTGTCACAAGGGATGTTGTTCATCCCTTTTGATAGCAATAACATTAATCCCCCCAAAAAAGTGTAAAAAATAAAAAAAGTTTTGTATATAATAAATAATAATAACAATAATAAAAAAAAGCAAAAAGCATTTCATATTGGGCATCTATATATTTGACGTAACATAATTTATATTTTACAAAAAAAATAGGTATTATATTTGTGTTTGTATGCCATAAAATTTATCAAAATGTATTTTTTCTAAAAAAAAATTGTGTTTGAAAAATACTGTGTGACATAAAATTACCGCTGCACAAATACTGTGTGACATAAAAAATTGCAACATCCACCATTTTATTCTATAGGACCCCTGGTAAAATCTCTCTCTCTCTCTCTCTATATATATATCTATATATATAGATATAGATATAGATATATATACATATATATATATATATATATATATATATATATATATATATATATATATATATATAGACAGATAGACAGATAGACATATAGATATAGATAGATATAGATAGATATATATATATATGGGGTTCTAAGTAATTCTCTAGCAAAAAAAAATAAACATTTTTTACATGTAAGATCAGAGTTGGCCGTATGGTTAAATGGGGTTAAAATGACGGAGATTTACAAAACTGACAATTGGCTGCACAGAAAGACACAGGTAAGCGGTGGACAATGTAATTGCTTGGAAATATTATTTTTTTCCTTTGACCAGCAATGCTATATAAGCTCTTTTATATCAAATATCAATTGCAGAACAGAACAGAAATCTGTTAGATTTCTTTAGGAAATGAATGTTCACAGACTTCTCTTTGTGAACTGATCTTTATCTTCAGAACGGATTCCTATTTCACGTTGGTCTAGCTATTATACAAAAGAACAAGCCCAGTGGCTATGTATTTATCTACCTTCCGTACAGATTGGATAATTAAAGGGCTCCCCAAAAATGAAAGCAAAGGATCTTGCTGGCTACTAATCTTGGCAGTCTATTAATCTCTCCAGACTCTTGTAAAACGTATTACTTTGTAACAATTAAAATAATTCAGCCAGCCCCATCTACTTTACTGAGAACACCTGGTCTATTTATTCACGTCTAAGGCCGCGTACACACGCGCGGACTGTTGGCCCAACTTTGTCCGTCCAACAGTTTGAGCGAACAGTCCGCTCAAACTTAGCATGGACGGACATGGCCACACACGACGGACGAACAGTTTGCTGAAACCGTGCGCGATGACGTGAACGGCACGTACGACGGGACGAAAAATACGACGTCCTATACACTGCAATGCAACCTTCCGACGTGGAAATCCTTTCTGAGCATGCGCGAGACTTAGTTGGCCGAACAAGCCTACACACGAGCGAACAGTCCGCTGAAACCTTGTTTCAGCGGACAGTTTTTCGGAATTTCCGTAAGACCTTGTTCGGCCAACTGTCCGCTGAAACTGTCCGCTGAAGCCCCACACACGAGCGGACTGTCCGCCCAAACACTGTTCAGCGGACAAGGTTGGGCGAACAGTCCGCGCGTGTGTACGCGGCCTTAGAATGACTGTCTGATGAATGTACAACAAAGACTTCTACAATCCCAGCCAAACAAAAAATAAATCCAACATTGTAGTTTTGGTGCCAATTCAGTCAAGGAATGGAACCTTTCTGGCCAATGTAGACAGCAGCAACCAGCATATGGCTGCGCTCACACTAGTGCGATTTCAGATGTGTCTTGAGTCGCGCATTATCACACGACAATGGAAAGAATCACAGAATCACACGACAATGGAAAGAATCACAGAATCACACGACAATGGAAAGAATCACAGAATCACACGACAATGGAAAGAATCACAGAATCACATGACAATGGAAAACACATTGTTACTAATGGTGTCTGTTCACATCAGTGCAACTCAGCATAGTGCAATTTTGAAAAAGATTCCTGTATTATTATTATTATTATACAGGATTTATATAGCACCAACAGTTTGCACAGCGTTTACAACATGGGGGCAGACAGTACAGTTACAATACAAGTCAATACAGGAGGGATCAGAGGGTCCTGCTCATTAGAGTTTACAATCTAGAAGGGAGGGTCAAGTAGAACGAAAGGTAATAACTGTGGGGGATGATCAGATGGAGAAAATTAAAGTACAGTTGTAGTGTGGGTAGGGTAGGCTTCTCTGAAGAGAAGGGTTTTTAGGCTTGTATGGATGGGGGAATCCATTTTTTGCCTATGCAGCAGATGGATGCAGAGATACCATTTGCGCAGACCGTGAGACTGTAAAGAGCCTTCTGGGTAGAAGGACCCAGGGTATACTAGATGTGGGATGAAAGGTGTTGAGACTGCTCATATCTTTGGCATATGAGAAGGGGGAAGCATCCTTTATAATGCTTCAACCAATTTTCTGGTTTATAATATCCAGGTGGTGAAATACAATTACTTCCTTCTAACCCTGTTAACTCCTTCTGACCCTTCCCGAACAACAGGTACATATCAGGAATATGGAATGTCAGGTTTACATAATCTTTAATAACTCATTCGATTTATTTTAAATACAACTAGTGTACGTAGTTGCAATTGACTTGTTATGAGTCTCTAGAAATTCCCTGTACACTAGCACCCAGACTGTGAGACTGGGGCAGCACAAATAGCCAATCAGGTGTGCTGCTTGGTGACAGCACAGTGAGCAGATGGGTGAGCTCATCACTTGCTGCTGCTTCATTGTCCAATCAAAAGCTGGGCAAAGAGGTGAACAAGCTGCATGTATTAACTGCAGCAGGAAAGGTTACCAACTTGGCTTTGCTGTCAGACAGTACTGTGTAAATTTCAAGACTGGATGGGTAGGTCAAAAATATCCTCCCTTTATAAATTCCAGTAAGTGGAGTTGTGTAGAGTTCCCCTTTACAAATACTTTACAACAGCGATATTTTAAACCCCCATTCTCTGTAAGAATAATCTGATTAAGTTGCTAACAAATTTCCCTGATGACAAAACAAAGAAGAAAAACCTCAGATGACTTCAAACAAATCAGGGTGATTTAGATTACTAATCAAAACCATTTAATTACATGCGCATGACAAGGTAGCAGGACAGGAGTCTAAAGAAAAACAATTAACAATTCCATAATGCAAAAAATTGTTATAAAAACACAGATTATAAAGAGAAATATATTGAATGCAGTTACAGGTCACAACGCGCTAGGGAGGTCCCAACCTTCCAGATGCATCACGGGGCATTTTAAGACATGTACGGAGCTGTATTAAAAAGGAAGCGCAGGACATACATGACAGAGTGCAAGGGAATGACTGGGCTAAGAAAAAGCAGCGTGGGGCTGGTTTTTAGGATGCAGGCGTACTTACCCCATTGGTGGATGGTCACAAGGGGGGGAGGAGTGTGGTTCCTTCTTCCATGTGCCAGGGTGGGGCAAGTCAGCAGTTGGGGGTCAGCAAGCGAGGAGAGACGTTCCCGCCCGCCCTCCCTAATAATAGATAGTGGTTTGGTTAGTAGTGTTGTCGTTACGGGGTGTGGCGTTGGGTCCTTGGCGACTGCTATATATATATATGAAAATATATGTAGAAATGCATGGGTCATTTGAAAAAGGTTGGGACCCATGCCAGAGATGGAGTCATTGTGTTTGGGCTGGTGTCAGTCCAGATTAATGGCTAACATGTTTGGGGGGTCTGTGGTCAGTTAGTGAGTCCTCGAGGCAAGTTTGGCGGCTGGGGACAGATGCTGACAAAGAGGGGATCACAGGCTCAAAATAATAAGGGGTCGTCAGGGACCAGCCAAAAAAGCACTTAGGGTCTTTTGGGTAACTGGAAGTTGTTACAAGTTTTTGTATTATTAAAATATTTAAAATATAGTTTAGTTTTTTATTGTTATTTAAATAAAGGCTGTTGAGGCCATTTTTTATCCAAGCAGGTGTCCGAGTATTTATTTTAACCACTTTCAGACCGGACCATTTTGCTGGTAAATGACCAGAGGTCTTTTTACAATTTGGCACTGCGCTGCTTTAACTGGTAATTGCGCGGTCATGCAATGTTGTACCCAAACAAAATTTGCGTCCTTTTCTTCCCACAAATAGAGCTTTCTTTTGATGGTATTTGATTGCCTCTGCGATTTTTATTTTTTGCGATATAAACGTAAAAAGACCGAAAATTTTGAAAACAAATGATATTTTCTACTTTTTGTTATTAGAAAAATCCAATAAACTCAATTTTAGTCATACATTTAGGCCAAAATGTATTCAGCCACATGTCTTTGGTAAAAAAAAAGTCAATAATTGTATATTTATTGGTTTGCGCAAAAGTTGTCACATCTACAAACTAAGGTACGTTTTCTGGAATTTACGCAGCTTTTAGTTTACGACTGCCTATCTCATTTCTTGAGGTGCTAAAATGGCAGGGCAGTACAAAACCCCCCCAAATGACCCCATTTTGGAAAGTAGACCCCCTAAGGAAATTGATAAGTGGCATGTTGAGCCCATTGAATATTTTATTTTTTTGCCTCAAGCGATTGAATAATGACAAAAAAAAATATTGTTTTTTTTTTTTACACAAAGTTGTCACTAAATGATATATTGCTCACACATGCTATGGGCATATGTGAAATGACACCCCAAAAGAAATTCTGCTGCTTCTCCTGAGTACGGGGATACCACATATGTGGGACTTTTTGGGAGCCTAGCCGCGTACGGGGCCCCGAAAACCAAGCACCGCCTTCAGGCTTTCTAAGGGCGTAAATATTTGACTTCACTCCTCACTACCTATTACAGTTTTGAAGGCCATAAAATGCCAAGATGGCACAAAACCCCCACAAATGACCCCATTTTAGAAAGTAGACACCCCAAGCTATTTGCTGAGAGGCATGTTGAGTCCATGGAATATTTTATATTTTGCCACAAGTTGCGGGAAAATTACAAACTTTTTTTTTTTTTCACAAAGTTGTCACTAAATGATATATTGCTCACGCATGCCATGGGCATATGTGAAATGACACCCCAAAATAAATTCTGCTGCTTCTCCTGAGTACGGGGATACCACATATGTGGGACTTTTTGGGAGCCTACCCGCGTACGGGGCCCCGAAAACCAAGCACCGCCTTCAGGCTTTCTAAGGGCGTTACAGTTTTGAAGGCCATAAAATGCCAAGATGGCACAAACCCCCCCCCCAAATGACCCCATTTTGGAAAGTAGACACCCCTAAATTTAGGGGTACACTAGTGAGACTAGGTAATAAATGGCGGGTGCCCTGAAACTATAAAAAAATAACTAACCAACCAGCGTCACCTGTAACAGTTATATGGTGATCACTGGTGAAAGGGTTAACTAGGGGGCAATCAGGGGGCTTTATGCGGTAGTATATGGGGGTCCCTGGCGCTATAAAAAGCTGCGGCGAACCTAAATACCTACCTGCCTAACTAGCGTCACCTGTGACACTAATACAGCGATCAGAAAAACGATCGCTTATTAGGCTGGGTTCACACTGGAGCGATGCGGGAACGCCACGAATCCGCGGCGGGTTCCCGCATCACATGCCTCCCGGCGGCAGTTCACACTGCCCTATGCGAACTGCTGGGAGTGTCAGTGAAATGTTAATGACACCCCCAGATCAGTTCGCATATCGCAGTGCGATCTGCAAACTCGGATCACATGGTGTGAACACCCATGCGATCCGATTCTGCTGCGGACCAAAAAAAGGGTCCCGTGCGAGTTTGCGGCGGGTGCGACACGAATTCAGCCATACTATCTGTATGGCTGAACTCGAATCGCACAGAGATCGGATGTGATTTGCACTGCAGTGCGGTGCGAATCACATCCGTTCTCATAAACCGCTGCAATGTGAACCCAGCCTTAGTGACACTGGCGACGGGGGGTGATCACGGGGTTAAACCTTTATTGGGGGGGTTAGGGGGGTACCTTAGCACTAAAGGGGGCTAACCCTAACTGCCCTAACAGTTATTACAGTCACAAATGACACCCGCCGGGTGATCAGGGGGTTAAACCTTTATTAGGTAATAAATGGCGGGTGCCCTGAAGCTATAAAAAAATAACTAACCAACCAGCGTCACCTGTAACAGTTATATGGTGATCACAGGTGAAAGGGTTAACTAGGGGGCAATCAGGGGGCTTTATGCGGTAGTATATGGGGGTCCCTGGCGCTATAAAAAGCTGCGGCGAACCTAAATACCTACCTGCCTAACTAGCGTCACCTGTGACACTAATACAGCGATCAGAAAAATGATCGCTTATTAGGCTGGGTTCACACTGGAGCGATGCGGGAACGCCACGAATCCGCGGCGGGTTCCCGCATTGCATGCCTCCCGGCGGCAGTTCACACTGCCCTATGCGAACTGCTGGGAGTGTCAGTGAAATGTTAATGACACCCCCAGATCAGTTCGCATATCGCAGTGCGATCTGCAAACTCGGATCGCATGGTGTGAACACCCATGCGATCCGATTCTGCTGCGGGCCAAAAAAAGGGTCCCGTGCGAATTTGCGGCGGGTGCGATGCGAATTCAGCCATACTATCTGTATGGCTGAACTCGAATCGCACAGAAATCGGATGTGATTTGCACTGCAGTGCGGTGCGAATCACATTCGTTCTCATAAACCGCTGCAATGTGAACCCAGCCTTAGTGACACTGGCGACGGGGGGTGATCACGGGGTTAAACCTTTATTGGGGGGGTTAGGGGGGTACATTAGAACTAAAGGGGGCTAACCCTAACTGCCCTAACAGTTATTACAGTCACAAATGACACCAATGCAAAAAAAATAAAAAATGACATTGGTGTCACTGTGACTGGGGGGCAGGGGTAATTGGGGGGGTGATCGGGGGGGTGTGAGTGTGCCTGGCATGTTCTACTGTGAAGTGTCGTGTTGGTGCAACTCACCGATCCTCTCTCCTCGGTGTCGGAACGAAAAATACCGACACGGAGGAGAGATTACATCACTTCCTCTCCTGTGTTTACATTACAGGAGAGGAAGTGATGTCACGAAGGATTTCTATTCGTCGGGAGCGATCGCGAGGGGGTGGCCATGAATGAATGGCTGCCCCCTCATCCCGGATCGCTCGCGAACGAATACCGACCGCCGCAGGCACCGGGCGGTGGCCCGATCGGGCCCCCGACCCGCGGGAAGGCAGGGACGTACAGGTACGCCCATATGCCTGCCCGTGCCATTCTGTGGACGTACATCGTCGTGCGGCGGTCGGGAAGTGGTTAAGGTTAATAGTTAAGGTTTACATGTATTGTTGGGGAAGTAAGTTATCTGGCTACCCTAGTCATGCCATCCGCCTTCCCCTTCTCTGGTCAATAGTTACGAATAATTATGACTGCATTATGATGGTGTATCTCTGATCTCATACCCACACCCTTTTCACTTTCAGTATGTTTTTATTGAGGTTTTTACAGGAAACAGAATTTTTACCATACACATATATGAAGTAGACCAATGTGTCGCTTAGTTCTGTAATAATACCCATCAAACTTAAAAAAAAAAAAAGAGTAACTAAACAATGGAAATAAAAATAGGTGTTCCAGGTGACATGCCAGAATAACAAGGATGGTTTGCATTGTACATACAAATGTCCTGTGGACCCTTTTCAAGTTAGCAATGAAATTAATGAATTATAAAGCTAGAAAAAAACTACAGAAAACTACAGAAAATCCAGGCATCATAATACACTCTTTAATAGTCTTTATAGTCTTTCATAATATAGATAATAACTTTCTGATGTTTCACTCAATAATATTAATAACCGACAATATTCAAATTAATTTCTATTCTATCTCCTTTCTGCTGGATTATTAATGCATTTCAGTAGTGAAAACAACGGTGCCAGGAGGAGCCAGGGTACACTGAGTTTTATGAATATTGTTTTCTATGAAGAAGCTAAGGAGACATGCTAGATTGATTAGGAGGAGAAAATGTGATGATCTCAACCTTCCAAGATGCATCTGGAAGGTAAAAAAAAAACACCTACGCTGTGCGGAGATAACCTACAAACATCAAAATCCCAAGAGGCATCTGGAAAGCAAAATGGTGTCTAAGCTGCAAGGAAGTAGCCTCATAGAAGAATGCCTAGCATGCAAGGAGAAAGCCTGGTGCTATCATTCTACCAAGATACATTTAGAAGAAAGAAGGGTGTCTAGGTTACGAGGAAGAAGCCTGATGACATCTATCTCCTAAGACACATCTGGTAAGTAAAAGGAAGCCTAGGCTACAATGAAGAAGTCTGAGGACATCAACCTCCAAAATGATATCCTCAAAAAGATGCTTAGGCTGTGAGGAAGAAGCTTGATGATTTAAATCTCCCAAGATGCATCTGAAAGGCAAAAGGCTACCTAGACTGTAAGGAGGTAGCTTGATGACATCAATCTCCCAAGATACATCAGAAAGGTTTAACGAGTCCTAGACTATGAGGAAGAAGTATCTTGATGACATCAATCTTCCAAGATGCATCTAAAAGGTTTAACGAGTCCTAGACTATGAGGAAGAAGATGCATCTGATAGGGAAAGGGCCACCTAGGCTGCGGGGACGTAGCCTGAAGATATCAATCTCCTAAGACTTATCTGGAAGCTTTAAGGACACTTAGGCTGTGAGGAAGAAGCCTAATGATACCAATCTCTCAAGATGCATCTGGAAGCCCAAAGGCCACCTAGGCTACGGAGAGGTAGCCTGATGATATCAATCTCCTAAGATGCATCTGAAAAGTGGAATTCCAGTCTATATCTAACTATGCCTAATACTGCTCCCACCCCTCTGCTAACTGCTATTCTAACTACCCTGTAGAAGAAAGATGCTTATTATACTTACCTAGTCTCAGGATGCTCCAGTCCAGTCACATGATCACCCCAATGGTTCACTTCAGGGGAGAGATTATTATTATTATAATAATAAAGGATTTATATAGCACCAACAGTCTGCTCAACGCTTTATAACATGAGGCCAGACAATACAATTATAATGCAATTCAATACAGGAGGAATCAGAGGGCTCTGCTAGTTAGAGCTTAAAATCTAAGAGGGAGGGATACAAGTGGTACAAAAGGTACAACTGTGGGGATGGTCTGATGGTGAAAATAAAAGTACAGTTGTTAGGTAGTGACAGAATAGGCTTCTTTAAAGAGGAGGGCTTCAGGGATTATCTAAAAGCAAACAGGGTAGGAGATAGTCAGACAAATTTGGGGTAGGGAGTTCCATAGGATAGGACAGGCTCGGGAAAAGTCCTTGAGACGAGCATGGGGGGAGGTGACGAGGGAGCTAGAGAGCAGGAGGCCTTGGAAAGAACAAAGAGAACGATTGGGTTGGTAATTTGAGTCTAGGTTAGTGATGTAGCCGGGGTCGAGTTGTGGATTGCTTTGTTGTTGTTTAGTATTCAGAATTGAATTTGTTGGGTGAGTGGAAGCCAGTGGAGGAATTGACAGAAAAGAGTAGCAGACACTGAACAATTGGTAAGGTGGATGAGTCTCGCAGAAGCATTCATGATAGACTGAAGGGGGTGATAACCTATGTAGAGCTAATCCCACAAAGATCACAGACAAAGGCTGAAATGCCTGGGCGGTGATGCCAACCATAGGCTTACTATGGGGCAATCCTTGACGACTGTCCCTTCTTTTCCCATATAGTTGCCGCTGGGAGCAGATCATGTGACCGGATCTTACCCCTAAAATACGGGTGCATCCTTCTTCTCGAGGGTAATTAGAATAGCAGTTAGAAGGGGGTGGGAGCAGTTTTAGGCTTAGTTAGATATAGACTGAAATTTAACTTTAAGGATGATAGGAGAAAGCCTGATGATGTCAATCTCCCAAGATGCATCTGGAAGGCAAAAGGCTACCTAGACTGAGGACCTAGCCTGATGACATCAATCTCCCAAGATGCATTTGAAAAGCACCAGGATGCCTAGGCTGTGAGGAAGAAGCCTAAAGATATCAGTCTCCCATAATGCACATAGAAGTCAATAAGCTACCTAGCCTGCTTATGACCAGGAAGCCCTGGAATCCAATTTTTTCAAATTTGTGCATGATTTTTCTGCACAGTCTATTATATTTTAGGCTATGCTGCAAAGCCACCCATGGAGCGGTGGCTTATTTAACTTAGGCAGTATGTCTTTCTTTAAATAAATTACTTCATCCACCCTGTTTAAAGACAAAAAAAAAATCTATTTTTAATTAAATGGAATAGAAACAGCCAGGTCTGAGCTAAATTATTTATTTGGAACTGATTAGTTCTGACAAAGCAATCGAGGAATAAAAAGCCTTGATATCTACCAGAGAGGTTTTCTACGTTTTTCTTGCCCTCTGGGGTGGTAGTTGTCCCATTGTTATCCTTTCATTGTGCGCAGAGTGTTGGTCATAATTCCTTAGCCGCTAATTGATACACCTGTGTTTAGGTATTTATATCCTGTTAGGACCCCATTCTTTACACATGTTCAGATGAGATCGGCCCAGTTAACTGCTATGATCTCATTTCTACTACGTTTAACTAATAAATCATATTTATTTTCTCTTTTTTCACAAGAGGCGGTTATAACCTGGTAGGGTGTAGTCCTCTTTATACTGTATGTTCTCATCATGTGGACCGCATTCCTGAGAAGAAGCAGACGGCAATCAAATCCTCCAAGGAGCCTTTCATAGACTGGAGGGGAGTACATCTGTTCCAGGACTCCGACCTCTGCACACACAGCACTGTACCCCATTACATTTACCAATCCCAATTTAGCTACATTTCCATTAAAAGACAATGAGCATTTAAAGTTAATCTGACTGCATGGAAAAATGTTGTCACAAAGTTTTCTGTATGGGTAGAAACCAAGCACTAATGCATGCAACGACACCAGGAAATTCGGGATATAATAGACAAAGAAGACAGTTGGCTGCACTTCCCACTCACCCTTGGGGCTACTGAACACTAAGAGAAAGTGTCTCCGTTATTTCCAGAAGAATGAGGAATTTACATGTCCCTTCCAAACATGGTCTCCAATGAATGATTTTCTGGCATGGTTTACTCCAGCTGATCCATTCTAGAATATTATATGGTTGTTTAAGGACAAGAAATCCTTATATTTAAATACAAAGCAAGTAAGCATTTTCCTGCAATAGTCATAAAGTTCAGGCTCCAGTCACACTTTGTGACTCGGGACCATGGGCAGAATCACTGTGATTCTACCTGCGAACCCAAATCACGGCACAATCGCAGTACAACGCATTGCGCTTGTTTGGGTGCTATTATCCCTTAAATGGCACTCCAAATGCATACCTCCCAACAATTTGAGATGGGAACGAGGGACACCTATTAGTAAAAGTATATAGGCATAGGACACACCCCCTGTCACGCCTCCTTAACCACTTGCCCACTGGGCACTTAAAGGGGTTGTAAAGGTTTGTTTTTTTATTTTCTAAAGAGGTTCCTTTAAGCTAGTGCATTGTTGGTTCACTTACCGTATTTATCAGCGTATAACACGCGCCGGCATATAACACGCACCACAAGTTTAGGAGGGAATTTAAAAGAAAAAAACTTTTAGGAGGGAAGCTTAAGGAAAAAAACTTACATTTAAATGCCCATCAATGCAGCCTTGTCAGTCATTTGCAGCCTTGCATTTAGCCTTGTCAGTCATTTGTAGCCTTGTCTGTGACTTTGCCATTTAAAAATGGCGCCGCCGAGATACAGAGCGGATGTCCTGTGTATCTCGGCTGCGCTTGGTATTTCTCAGCCGTTCTCGGCGGCTTTCGGCTATTTTCGGCCGTTCTCTGCTATTTTCGGCCATTCTTGTCGGCTTTCGGCTTACCGAGATAAACCGCCGAGATACACAGGACATTTGCTCTGTATCTCGGTGGCGCCATTTTTAAATACCTAGAAGCCGCAGAGAGCGTCAGAAAGGGTTAGAAATAACGGGGATCCGCATATAACACGCACCCCCGATTTCCCCCTGATTTTAGGGGGAAAAGAGTGCGTGTTATACGCTGATAAATACAGTACCTTTTCCTTCAATTTCCCTTCCAAATTTTTTTTTTCTTTGTCTGAATTTCTCACTTCCTGTTTCTCTTCAGTAATTTTCACACCATCATCCGAGCGGTGTTTAGTCAGACAGAACAGCTTACTGAGGAGGAACAGGAAGTGAGAAATTCAGACAAAGAAAACAAAGAAAAAAAGAAATCGAAGGAAAAGGTAAGTGAACCAACAATGCACTAGCTTAAAGGAACCTATTTAGAAAATAAAAAAACAAACCTTTACAAACCCTTTAAACCCCCCTCCTGCTCAGACCAATTTTCAGCTTTCGGTGCTCTCACACTTTGAATGACAATTACTCATAGTAATAGTCATGTAATACTGTACCCACATTTATTTTTTTTCCTTTTTTTCATACAAATAGAGCTTTCTTTTGATGGTATTTGATCAGCTCTGGGTTTTTTTATTTTATAAATGAAAAAAGACTGAAAATGAAAAAAAAAAAATTTTCTTTGTTTTTGTGATAAAATTTTGCAAATTATTAATTTTTCTTCATGAATTTTGGGCACAATTTATACTGCTACATATCTTTGGTAAAATAACCCAAATTAGTGGATATTATTTGGTCTCTGTAAAAGTTAGAGAGTCTACAATCTGTGGTGCAAATCATAAAAAATTGATCACACCTGCTGTACTGACGACCTATCTCATTTCTTGCGACCCTAACAAGTCAGAAAAGTACAAATACCCCCCAAATTACCCCTTTTTGGAAAGTAGACATTCCAAGGTATTTAGTAAGAGGCATGGTGAGGTTTTTGATGTTGTAATTGTTTCCCACAATTCTTTGCAATATGAAGATTTTTTTTTCCAAAAAATTGTCATTGTAATAGGTTATTTCTCTCACATGGCATGTGCATACCACAAATAACGCCCCACAATACATTCTGCTACTCCTCCTGAGTATTATGATACAACATGTGTGGGACTTTTCCACAGCCTAGCCACATAGAGAGGCCAAATATGCAGGGAGTGCCATCACGTGTTCTAGGAGCAAAGATTACACATATAACTTGGTGACTACCTATTACACTTTTGAAGGCCCTGAGCACCAGGACAATGACACATGACACTGACGTGGCACTGATGACAGATGACACTGATACGTGGCACTGATGGCACGTGACACTGATGTGACACTGATGACAGATGGCACTAATACGTGGCACTGATGACAGATGGCACTAATATGTGGCATTGATGACACGTGACACTGAGACAGATGGCACTGATATATGGCACTGATGACACGTGCCACTGATAACAGATGGCACATGACCCTGACAGGTGGCACTGATGACAGATGGCACTGATACGTGGCACTAATGACACGTGACACTGATAACAGATGCCACGTGACACTGACAGGTAGCACTGGGGACAGATGGCACTGATAGGTGGCACTGGGGACAAATGGCACTGACAGGTGGCACTGGGGACAGATGGCACTGATAGGTGGCACTGAGGACAGGTGGTAATGGGGACAGATGGCACTGATAGGTGGCACTGGGCACAGATGGCACTGATAGGTGGCACTGGGTACAGGTGGCACTGGGGACAGGTGGGCATGTGTGTTATGTGTGTTTCACTGTTAGTGTTCACGCACGTTTCACTGACACTGCAGCTGCAGCACAGAAGCTCTCCCTCCTCACAGGCTGTCTCTGCGTGAGGAGGTAGAGCCAGCGACGAGAGATGATCTCATATGTTTACATATGAGATCGCCTCTCGTTGGACATGCCGATTGAGTGCTAAATGGCTGCTGTGATTGGCCATTTAGCACGATATGTGATTGGTTGTGTCCAAGGGACACGGCCAACACAGAACTTCCCCCATGCATGCCCATGGCGGCGCGCAGAGGGGAAATAAGCAGGAGGACATCCAGGGACGCCCTCCTAGCAATTGGCATCCGCACTGTAGACGGCTTTCATCTATAGCATGGGAGCAAAGTGGTTAAAGGAGAATTATACAAAAAAAATATTAGTTAAACCCACAAGTGTTTTTTTTTTACCACTACTATTCCTTTATATTGGCTTTTAAAATGTACAAATTCAGCAATTTAGAAATTGGGTGAAAGGTTTAGCACTGGGAAACACTTTTTGAAAGATAAAAATTGCATTTTATATACAACTATATAGATCAGACCAAAATGAGGTACAAATGAGGAGGAAAGAGGGACAGAGGGACTTTGTACCAAATCAGGGACAGTCCCTGGAAATCAGGGACAGTTGGGAGCTATGCAAATGCAATGCGATTCTGCTGCAATTGTCCCATGACAGAATCATGGCAATCGCTGAAAAATGCTCCTTTAAAAATTGTGTCAAGCTTATCACCTAAAAAGTAGCTTCACGCAAAACACTCTTTGAAAATCCTGTTACCTGGGGCTCAAAGCAGCGCATTGGTCCCATAAAAAAAAAACAGCAGCAGGATCACCTCCTGAACCCCCAAAAGTGACTGTTTAGTCACACTCTGAAAAGTGATCCACTGTAGATCACATGGGAATGGACAAGTGTGGGCATAGCCTAATAGTTTTTAACTAATTAGAGTAAAATGATGGAACTTAATCAATTCATTGGTAAGACCTTATCTGGAATAAACAATTCAGATTCGGGCACAAACCAGTTCACAAAAAGGATATCGAGGAACTGAAGAAATTGCAGAGAAGGGCAACCAAACCGATAAGAGGCATGGAGGAGCTCAGCTATGAAGAAAAATTAGAGGAACTGAATTTATTCTCTCTTGAGCTGAGGAGATTGAGGGAGTATGATCAACATGTACAAATACATAAGGGGTCCACATATTGTGAACTTGGATTGTCACAGAGGATAGAGGGGCACTCTTTACATCTGGAGGAAAAGAGATTTAATCTCCAAATACGGAAGGGCTTCTTCACAGTAATGCCTTGTACACACGGTCGGACATTCCGACCACAAAATCTGTTGTATTTTTTCCAACGGATTTTGTCCTAAACTGGTGTTGCATAAACACGGTCAGACAAAGTTGAATGTGATGACGTTCGTTCGTTACGACAGGACTACATTGAGGCTAGTACCTAATAACTTTGGTCCTGTAATTTGATCTGAGCATGCATGGCACTTTGTCCAATCGTAATTCTCTACAAACGACCGGAAAAAGTCAGATCAGATTTTTTTTGTCGGAAAATTTGGGATCCTGCTGTCAAATTTTTTCCATCAGAATTTCCGATGGAAAAAGTCCGATATAGCCCACACACGATCGGATTTTCCGACAATATAATCCGATCAGACCTTTTCCGTCTGAATTTCCGACCGTGTGTACAGGGCATAAGAGCTGTGAAAATGTGGAATAGACTCCCTCCAGAGGTGGTTCTGTCCAGCTCAGTCGATTGCTTCAAAAAAAGGTCTGGATTATTTCCTAAATGTACATAATATAACCGGATTCTAAGATTTATAGGTAAAGTTAATCCGGTGAAAATCTGATTGCCTCTTGAGTGATCAGGAAGGGTTTTTTCCCCGGCTGGAGCAATATGGATCATGCTTTGGCGTTTTTTTTTTTTGCTTTCCTCTGGATAAACTGTGGATATAAGATTGTATATATAGGATTGTAATTTACTTATTTTTTTATTTATTTTTTTGCTTTTATTGGTTGAACTAGATGGACTTGCTTTTTTTTCAACCAGACTAACTATGTAACTATGAATATGTATAGGAATTAATGTAACTCATGTTCAGATGAACCTTAAAAGGGTGCTGGTATGTGTGTAATGAGATTATCGGCTTAGCACATGCTCCCATGTTATCAGGGTATAGCACTGCATGTTACGCTTGACCTGTGCCTGACAACTGATATACTTTACATCCCTCGGGAGCCCTGAGAGCCGAGGTCTTCCAGAGTCTGGACTAAATGCTGACCAACTAGTGTGTGCTTGGGATGTGTTTCTATACCCATCCTCCTATCTAAATACAGCCTAATAAAGAATCCAATAAAGCTAACATAGAATACAATATATACAGTCCAGGTGTTCTTGACAATCATTTAATGTCTGTCCGCATGTTGTAAAGCGCTGAGCAAACTGTTGGCGCTATATAAAATCTGTATAATAATAATAAATAATAATAATAATTTACCATGATATACATTTGTTCTATTATCCTTAGGCCCCCTTCATGCAGGCAATCCGATCAGGTCCTACTGTCAGTATTTCAGGCTGAGATTAATAGAAGGGACCTTTCTGAGTTAGGCCTCTTTCACACGGGGCGGATCATTACTGATCCGCCCGTGATGATCCGCTCGCTCAGCAGGGATCGCTCCGTTGTCCCCGCTGAGCCGGCGGCGGACAGGGCGGTCTCCGCACACTGTGCAGGGACCGCCCTGTCAGATCTCCGCTCTCCTCTATGGGGATCGGACGAGCACAGACCGTCTGTCCGTGTTCATCCGATCCGCTCTGCAGACGGATAGAAAAATAGGATTTTCCTCTGTCTGCAGAATCGGACAGTAGCGGAGGCGGACGATATCGGGTGTCTGCGGATGCTCATCCGCAGACACCCGCTATCCCATTGGGATGAATGTATGCCCGTATTTCATCCGCAAACGGATGGATGAAATACGGACATACCATCCGCATGTGTGAAAGGGGCCTTAGGAATATTATTATTATTATTATTATACTGAATTTATATAGCGCCAACAGTTTGCACAGCGCTTAACAAAATGAAGACAGACATTACAGTTACATTACAATTTGGTACAAGAGGAATCAGAGGGCCCTGCTCGCTAGAGCTTACAATCTAGGAGGGAGGGTCAATTGATACAAAAGTTAATAGCTGTGGGGGGATGAGCTGATGGAGAAAGTAAAACAGTGTATTAGTTAGAAGCAGGATAGGCTTCTTTAAAGGGTTTTCGGGGATCATCTAAAGATGGATAGATTAGGGGACAGTTGGACAGATTTGGATAGGGAGTTCCACAGGATGGGAGAAGCTCTGGAGAAATTCTGTAGGTGAGCATGGAAGGAGGTGACAAGGGGGCTAGAGAGAAGGAGGTCTTGGGAGGACCAAAGAGAGTGGCTTGGTTGGAATTTTGAGACTAGGTTATTGATGTAGCTGGGGTAGAGTTGTGGACAGCTTTGTAAATTATTGTTAGTACTTTGAATTTTATTTGTTGGGTGAGCGAAAGCCAGTGCAGGGATTGGCAGAGAGGGGTGGAGGACACTGAACGGTTGGTAAGGTGGATGAGTCTTGCAGTGGCATTCATTATGGACTGAAGGGGGGGAGAGTGTATGTAAAGGAAGTCCAATGAGGAGTGAGTTGGAGTAGTCGAGATGAGAGATGACCAGGGAGTGAATTAGAAGCTTGGTGGTGTCATTGGTTAAAAAGGGGCCTATTCTACAGATGTTTCGGAGGCTAAGGTGGCATGATTTGGACGGGGATTGGATGTGGACCTGAAAGGACAGTTCAGACTCTAGCGTTACCCCTAGCACCCTGGCATGTGGGGATGGACTGATAGATGTGCCATTGATCTTGACAGAGATGTCAGGGGAAGGGGCACGTGGGGGGTGGAAAGATTACGAGCTCAGTTTTAGATAGATTCAGTTCGAGGAAAAGGTGTGATATCCAGGCTGATATGTCTGTTAGTAAATCAGTGATGTGTGAAGAGACTGATGGGATGAGCTGAGGGGTAGAGAGATAGATTTGGGTGTCATTGGCATATAAATGGTAGTGGAAGCAATGAGACACTATCAGCTAACCCAGGAAGGATGTGTAGATCGAGAATAGTAGAGGTCTAAGGACAGAACCTTGGGGAGACCCCAACGGTAAGCAGTGTTGGAGAGAAGGAAGTAGAGTTGTGACACTGAAGGTGTGGTGAGATAGGTAAGATTCG
This sequence comes from Lithobates pipiens, assembly GCF_037356315.1. Classification (NCBI taxonomy): domain Eukaryota; kingdom Metazoa; phylum Chordata; class Amphibia; order Anura; family Ranidae; genus Lithobates; species Lithobates pipiens. Next base: position 39,942,390 of record NW_027507903.1, read on the forward strand.
AACCAATGGAGAGCACATTCATGGATACCAAGCAAATTGAGTTTTTTGAGGAGAGGAGAGAACTGTATCAAAGACAGCGGAGAGGTCCAAGAGTAATGCCGCGTACACACGACCAGACTTTTCAACAGCAAAGGTCTGACGGAATGAATCTGATGGACAATTCGATCATGTGTGGGCTTCATCAGACCTTTGCTGTCCAAAAATCAGACAGACTTTAGAAATGGAACATGTTTCAAATTTTTCTGCCGGACCTATTATCGGGAAACCCATTAGTCTGTATGCTGGTCCAACGGACCAAATAAGACGCAAGGGCAGCTACAGCACCTGCCCGCGAGAATGTTTCTAGCGCGATCCTATCGCGCTGGTGCTCGGCTATAGGGTACTGTAAAAACACATTTTCCTATTGCAGCGAGCTCGAGAGAGAGGCGACAATGTCCCTAGGTCTGGTATGGATTTTAGGGGAACCACGTATGCCGAAAAAAGGGTGTGGGGGCCCCCCAAGGTCCATAGCAGACCCTAATGCGAGCACTCAGCTCATGCCAGGCCACATGCCCTCAACATGGGGGATGGGTTCTTTGGGGAAGGGGGGCCGCCCAAAGCACACTTGTCCCCATGTTGATGAGGACAAGGGCCTCTTCCTGACACCCCTGGCCATTGCTTGTTGTGGTCTGCGGGCAGGGGGCTTATCGGAATCCAGGAGCCCCCTTTAATAAGGGGCCCCCGAGATCCTGGCCCCCACCCTATGTGGATAAGTATGGGGTACATCGTACCCCTACCTATTCACCTGGGAGAAAAAAGTGTCAATAAAAAAAACACACTAGACAGGTTTTTAAAGTAATTTATTAGGCAGCTTTGAGGGTCTCTTTCGACTTCTCCCTCTCTCCGGCCTCCTCTCCCACTCTCTAGTTCTTCTCCCACTCTCCGGACTCTTTTCCTGCTATCCGATTCTTCTCCCGGGCTCCTCCGTTATCTTCTGCTCTTTTGCTAGTGGTGGCCCGGTCTTTTCCATCTTCTTCTTCCCTGTTCTCTTCTTCCGATGTTGACACAACGCTCTCTCCCATGGCAATGCTGTGTGCACAGTGCGCTCCTTATCAAGATGCTTTGGAGTGGGGGGCCTGCAGGGCGCCCCCCTTCCGCAAAGCACCCACCCCCCATGTTGAGGACATGCAGCCTGATACGGTTCAGGAGGGGGGGGGGGGTCGCTCGCTCGTCCCCACCCCCTTACCTGACCGGCTGGGCTGCGTGCTCGGATAAGGGTCTGGTATGGACTTTGGAGGGACCCCCACGCCATTTTTTCGGCGTAGGTTGGTTCCCCTTAAAATCCATACCAGGTGACAGGGCTCGCAAGGTGTCAATCTTGCTGATAAAAGTGGCGAGATTGTCTTCGTTTTATAGTCCCGTCGTACCTCATCACTTTAGTCCATGTGTGGGCAAGTCCATTCATTCGGAAGTCTGTCGTAACTCTGTCGAATGTCCATTGGGAAGACCGTCAGACCTAGTCTGCTGGAAAGTCGGGTCATGGGTGGGCATGTCCGTTCGTTCGGAAAGTCTGTCGGAACTCCGGCGAAAGTCCATCGGGAAGACCGTTGGGCCTAGTCTGCTGGAAAGTCCGGCCGTGTGTACGCGGCATGAGAGTACGGAATAATGACCATTGGTTTTAGCTGCTGGTGAGTCGTTTGTGAGTTTTAGGAGATCAGTTTCTGTTCAATGTTGTGGACGAAATCCAGACTGAATGGGATCAAGAAGGTTATTCTCAATTAATTTGGTTGTAGACTAAACGTTCAAGGAGTTTGGAAGCAAAAGGGAGTAAGGAGATGGGTCTTAGGTTGTTAAGATTGGTGGGGTCCAGTGAGGCCTTTTTTGGCATGGGAGTGACTAGAGCATGTTTCAGAGGGTTGGGGAAGATGCCAGTAGAGATAAGAAGTTGAAGATATGAGTTAAAGAGTGTAGGATGGAGTCAGAGGGTGACCGTAGTATTTGAGAAGGAACAGGGTCCAGCATGCAGGAGGTTAGAATACAAACTTGAATAGATTTTTTTTAAACTAGATTTTTATGTCACTTTAACCTAAGAAGTGCAGGAGCAACCTCACTACAAGGGATTATCTGCTTTCCCTAGAGATGGGATTTAAATGCTTTAAAGCTGAACTTCACTCTCTGAATTAACAATTTTCAATCTTTATGCTAGCTTTAGTAAATAGTGTCGTACATATACTGCAACTGCACTGCTTTGCTTCACAGCACAAATTATACCCTGTGTCACATTCGGCAGGCAGTACTGCCAAATACAACCCATTCAAGTATATGGGCTGTGACACAATCCCCCTGCAACTGTGTGTATCGCCGTCCAGTGATGCAGGCTTTACGGGGTTAAACATCATGTTACCTCTTACCCACTTCAATATCAGGCACTTTTACCCCTTTCCTGCCCAGGCCAATTTTCAGCGTTGTCACACTTTGAAGGACAATTGAGCGGTCATGCAATGCTGTACCCAAACAAAATTATGGTTATTTTTTGAGACAGATAGAGCTTTCTTTTAGTGGTATTTAATCAACACTGGTTTATTTTTATTTTTTGCTAAACCAAAAAAAAAATTAAAACATTTTTTTTGCTTAGTTTCTCTTATAAAATGTTGCAATTTTTCTCCTTGACTGATGTGCACTGGTGAGGCTACAGTGACGGGCACTGATAGGCTGCACTGATGAGGTGGCGCTGATATGCACTGATGAGGTGGCACTAATATGGAGCACTTAGGCAGCACTGATAGACAACAATAATAGGTGGAACTGATGAGGAGGCAATGATGGGCACTGGCAGACATCACCGACTGGCAGCATTGGTGGCAGGGCCGTCTTTAAGGCAGGGCAAAAGGGGCAGATGCCCTGGGCCCTGTCATTGTTGTGGGGCCCAAAACAGCTGCCTCATACTTGCCAACTATACTGGTTTAAATTCCCTCGTCCCTTGAAGTCCTGTGAAGTGTCCTACTAATGCTGCCCAGCTCTGCCCTTTTGTTGTGTACAGATGATTCACTTGCAGACCTGTGTTTACATGTAAATAAACTACATTCATATGTAAATAGCAGCAACAATACTAAGTAAATAGCTGCGGTCGGCTGCATTGATATGTAAATAAAGGTGGCATTCATATTTATATCATGCTCCCCTGCTGTGAGATGATGTGCTGTAACCTCTAGCAACTAGTCAGTGAACCGTAATGTGTGCTGTAACCTCTAGCAACCAGTCAGTAAACAGTAATGATATTCTGTAACTGCTGGCAACCAATCGCAATTGCTGTCTGATCTGATACAGTAAACTGATTTTAAGTCTAGCTTCTATTTATTGTATGTCTCAGAGCAGGTGGAGAGGGAAATTGCATGGGGGGGGGGGGGCCCAAGAAAAATTTTGCCCAGGGTCCAATCAATATTAAAGACGGTCCTGATTGGTGGGCACTGACAGGCATCACTGATAGGCACTGAAGGGCAGCACTAATGAGGCCGTCAATGTTAGGAATGCTAATAATCAGCATTTCCTATTCACACTGTGATCAGCTGTGATTGGACACAGCTGATCACATGTAAAGAGCCTACAACATAGGCTCTTTACCATGACCGGTGATGTGCTCTGTCCGAGGGACACACCTCACCACCGATCGCCATATTTTTTTATATCCGTCAATCAACTATAGGCCAGGCAGGAAGGTGTTAATCATGATTGTGCAGGTAAAAAAAAAATTTTTTTCTTATTTTTTTTTTCCCAGGAGTCTGCAGAGCATTGCTCCAGCAGATCGCAGGTGCAATGTCAGGCTACTGCAGATGCTTCCTCCAGCTCTCTGCCCATACTTCTGTACAGGCTTTCAGTTACAAATCTGAATAAATGAATATTCTGACTAATGAAGAAAACAAATGCACAAGTGCTTGATGCACCTAAACGCATTTGCCGAAACGTGGCTTAGGCGTGTTTTTGAAACTGCTTTTATCTCGCCTGGAGAAAAGCATTTACAAAAGACCCAGTGTGCACAAAACCTAAAAGAGTCTTTCTGCTTCCAGAGATAAGATAGGAAAAGTGTAAGCACTTCCTTTGCTGCAGAGCTGTCCAGCCTGGAACCCTCCCCTCCTCTGGCAATCATTAGTATTTTCAGCACTAGCAAGCAGCTCTGAATGCGCACAGCAATGCTGCTCAGTTTTCTATAAGTGTCACCATCTGCCTTCAGGAACTCTCATAAAACCAATGGGTGCCGGTCTGGCCCAGTGAAATCCAAGCCACTCTGAGTAATGGTCACCTATAACAGCTGCTGTGGGCATTCTAAGCTGGACATCTTTGGTCATAAACAATTAAAGGGACAAGTCTCAAAACATTATCTACATTGAGTTTGTATGTTCAGGAAGTCATGACCTCCCTGGATTTCTAGCAGGATCAATGGGCATGTATCAAACAGGTACATGTGTGTGGTGGGCACATAGGGTGGGCCCACAAGCCACATATATGCATCAAGGCGATTTGGTTTGCATATGTAGCGCTATACAAGTTATTCATTCATTCAATCGGCAGCAGATGTTTCTGTGCTGAAAGCGTGGTCACTGCATGCTCTAAAGCCTCGTACACACAATCAAATTTTGCAACAGAAAATGTGTGATCTCAGGCTGTTGGCAGAAAATACGACCGTGTGTACGTACGCTCCATCTCACAACTGTTGTCGGATTTTCCGCGGACAAATGTTGGATTGCAGGTTTTAAAATTTGTCTGTTGTCAGATTTTCCGAGCGTGTGTACACAAGTCCATCAGACATAAGTCCAAAGTACAAACACACATGCTCGGAAGCAAGGACGAGCTGGAAGCGGTCGATCTTGTAAACTAGCGTTTGTAATAGAGAATTAACATTTGTGACGTGGCAAATTATGAAATCTCCAAATACAGCGCACAATTCTCTTCTCCTTTAATGGGATAATAATGAAGCTGCTATGCTGGTGATACTGATGGAGTTATTGCAGACACATTTTCAAAGGCCTTTTTTTTTTCTAGTGATATCAAGAATAATATTATTTTTTATTTATTTATTTTTACCAAGTTACCACAACACCATTATCCTGTAGTTATTAAAGTGGTGTTTCAACCAAAAAAAAAAATAGCTTACAATTCATAAAAAACCTCTAAATGCCTGTTGCTAGGGGTCCCTCGTAGTCTGCCTCCTTCAGTGCCCGGACCTGTCACGTGTCCCAGATGACTGTGCAGCGTACCACAGCGAGCGGGGCCGCTTGTGCATGCGCACTGGGTGCCCGGCTGTGAAGCCACAGCCGGGTGCCCACAGTTAGGGCCGGTTCACACTGCAGGCGCGGCGAGGCAAGTCGGAGACCTGCGGCGACCTCAGCGGCGACTTGCAGATGACTTCTGTAGAGAAGTCAATGCAAGTCGCCCCCGAAGTCGCCCAGAAGTAGTACAGGAACCTTTTTTCTGAGTCGGAGCGACTCGAGTCGCTCCTCTCAGAACGGTTCCATTGTACAGAACGGGGGCGACTTGCGGGAGCGAGGCGAGTCGTGTCGCCTCGCATCGCCCGCTGTGTGAACCGGCCCTAAGTGGAGTGGAGCGGGGAACGAGGAGGGGCTTCGTTCCCCCGCATCGCTGGACCCTGGGACAGGTAAGTGTCCGATTATTAAAAGTCAGCAGCTGCAGTATTTGTAGCTGCTGACTTTTAATTTTTTTTTTTTTAGGGGGCACCCCACTTTAAGATCAAAGACACAACTATGTTGGTGTCCCTTGTCAATTTTATACATTGTATTTTGTTTCAATGTAACTGCCTACTCCCAAACTGTCATTTGAAGTAAAACACATAGCCAAGTATTATTCTACACAATTTTTTTTATTGTGCATTAAAAAAAGAAAACAATAAAATTAAACATGTTATCTGCCAATAGAACTTAACCAAAAAGTGCATTCTATGCATCCAAAAATATAGAAAATATAACAAATCAAATCATTATTCAACCAAACAAATAATGTCAAAGCAATAACTCCAAGGCCAATAATAAATAACACGTTATCTCCTCCAATTCCGCAACATGGCTGGTTGACGAACAGCCGTTCAGAAACAAACTGAAAAGCGCAAAATGAAAAGCCCAAATCAACACTCGCCAAACATCTACTAACATGAAATTAGCAGAAGGAGCCCAAAGGGTGGCGCTAAAGAGCTGAAAACCACGTAGTACGTCTAGTACGTCAATATGTTCGTGATTGTTGGGCAACAATTGTGTGTTCGTGTGTATGCAAGAAAAGTTTGGGCCTACACCCTTCAGACAAAATTCCACGGTTTTGTTGGCCAACAATCCGATCGTGTGTACGAGGCTTAAGAACAGAGATCCAACTGTCAAAAACAGTCCTTGGTCCCTATTAATGATCAGGAACCAGCGGGACCAGCTCCTGATCATGTGACCCCTTTGACAGCCAGTTAAAGGGATGTCAGGGTTGGTCATCCACAGACTGAAAAGCAGCAAATAAGACAAGTTCATTATTAGGGTTTAGAATCACTGCTGTGAATGTATTGTATGTAAAGCACTGTGCAAATTGTCAGCATTATATAAATACCTTTATTAACTACTTCAGCTACAGAATATTTAATCTAATTAAATATAAATTTTATTTAATTTTTTGTGATTTGGCACTGCATTGCTTTAACTGACAATTGCGCGGTCATGCAATGCTGTACCCAAATAAAAATGATGTCCTTTTTTCCCACAAATAGAGCGTTCTTGTGGTGGTATTTGATCGCCTCTGCATTTTTTATTTTTTTGTGCTATAAACAAAAAAAAGACCGACAATTTTGAAAAAAAAAATCAATATTTTTTCTATCTGCTATAAAACATATCCGTTAAAAAAAATAAAAAAATCAAATTTCTTCATAAATTAAGGCCAATATGTATTCTGTTACATATTTTGGATAAAAAAATCCCAAAAGGCATATATTGATTGGTTTGCGCAAATGTTATAGCATCTACAAACTATGGGATATTTATTTATTTTTTACTAGTAATGGCGGTGTTCAGCGACTTATAGCAGGACTGTGTTATTACTGCAGACAGTTGGACACTAATGCTGCGTACACACGATCGGACTTTCCGGCAGACTTGGTCCGGTGGACTGGAATCCATTGGAAAGAAAATGTGATCGTGTGTGGGCTCCAGCGGACTTTTTTTTTTCCTAAAGTCCAACGGACCTAGAAATAAAACATGTTTCAAATCTATCCGAGGGACTAAAAATTGGGAAAATCTTTTGTGTGTGTGCTAGTCCGACGGACCAAATGTGACGCAAGGGCAGCTATTGGCTACTGGCTATTGAACTTCCTTGTTTAGTCCCATTTACGTCAGCATGTTCAAAACGAACGGACTTAGTCCGGTCGTGTGCGGCCAAGTCCGTTCATTCAGAAACTCTGTCAGACCTCTACCGACAGTCCGTCGGGAAGACCGTTGGACCTAGTCCATCGAAAACTCCGGTCGTGTGTACGCAGCATGACTGACACTTTTTGGGGACCAGTGACACTAATTCAGTGATCAGTGCTAAAAATATGTACCGTCACTGTACTAATGACACTGGCTGGGAAGGGGTTCAACATCAGGGGTGATCAAAGAATTAAATGTATGCCTAGCTGGTGATTTTGAATACTGTGGGGGAGGTGATGCTTTGCAGGAACACAGGATCCATGCCTTCCCTACTGACAGATCGCCGTTCTGCCTTGGGTACTAAAAGATTCCAGCGAGTCCGCAGTACCCACAGATCTGTGTATAATCACAGCGGGAGCGGGTCGCCACATGCGCACCCCACACCTGGAAGTGCAGGCTCACGTATATATATATATTTTTTTTTTTTAATTATTATTTATTTATTTATTCCAGTTACTTTTATAGCGCCATCAATTTACACAGCACTTTTACATATACATTGTACATCAGGGGGGGACTGACAACTCATGGGGCCCCCGGGCAATAGGAGATTATGGGGCCCCCAGGCAATCAGAGATCATGGGGCCGCACAGTATACACAAACACACACATACAGTATACAATCACACAGTATACACAGACATGTTTCTATTGGCTGAGAAGGTACTGGAGAGGTGGAGCAGCTATAATCTCTGGATTTTTAGACCAAAAGGATGTCAGTAAGGGACATTTCAAAGACAGATGTAAAAAAAACACAAATTTTTATATACTGTCCCTGGTTTTACTGAGGCTGCCAACCCTGATGGGGTCCCCTAGTGGCATGGGGCCCTTGGGCAGTGCCCGAGTGGCCCAATGGTCAGTCCGTCCCTGTTGTACATTCACATCAGTCCCTACCCTCAAGGAGCTTACAATCTAAGGTCCCTAACTCACATTCATACATACTAGGGACAATTTAGACAGGATCCAATTAACCTACCAACATGTCTGGAGTGTGGGAGGAAACCGGGCTGCTTGGAGGAAACCCACACAGACACAGGGAGAACATGCAAACTCCAGGCAGGTCATGTCCTGGTTGGGATTTGAACCAGAGAACCCTACTTACTGCTAGGTGAAAGTGCTATATATATATGTGATCCTGCACACAGCGGACGCCCTGTAGCAGTAAAACTGCTATAGGGCGGTCATTAAGCAGTTAAACAAAATAAGTATAGACCAACGTACTGAAGTGTAGCCGATCCTAAAAACCTAAAGGTTCATTCACCCAGGGTGAAAATATCTCCGCTATCAGTAATATTGCACTCCACACCCCCATTGACTTTAAACACCCCTATAGATTGAATTCCTAGACTCCTGGCGCACCTTAGTACATTGGTAAATAATGGTATGGATGTTGACTAAGGAGGCTTTCCTCTCCATACTTCCACCTTTCCCCCCATACAAGGCTGGATAATCCGGAATGGCATGTTGACCTATGGCATATGAAGAGGAAAGAGTCCAAGATAACGCATGGCAATGTATAACCAGCTCTCTGCACAGCTATTTCCCCAGGAATGTTAAGTGGTGATGACTGACACATCAAGGTCACAGATTCCTCCCTATAATTACCCATCATGTCTGACGAGGATATGGAACGCCGTCATGTGGATCCGATTATCTCCCATTGATGTCTCTTTTATCTTGTCAAGCCACAACGCACAATTTTTATTAGGATCTATGAATGTACATTATATACGCCGATCTAATATTCACACTATAGTGAGGAATTCTACTAATAAAGAATCACCACTTCTCTATTGATGGTTAATGTTTAAAACAGAAAAAGGAACTACAATGTGAGGTTAATGTGTAAACCAGAAATAGTAAATGAATGATTCACAAAGTAAAAAAATAAAAATAAAAGATCGAAGTGGTTGCAAACTCTTCCTTCCCAGAGAAGTAACTGGCCTCAGGTGATACACAGAGTTGAAACTAATCCTCATACATAAGTTGTACCTGTTCATCTTCAGCCCTCTCTTCTCTACATCCATTCAAACTACAGAATTTAAACAGCTTGTCTGAGCATTCAGAAAGCAGGGGACACTGGGGTTTGGTTTACTGTAAGGCTCTGTTCACACCTGAGCGTTTTTGGGCGTTTTTCTGCTCTAAGCCTCAGCACTAAAAATGCCCAACAAGACAAATCCCATTCATTTTAATGGCCCTTGTTCACATCTGAGAATTGTGTCGCCTAAAGCAAAACGTCAGTCGCTCAAATAAGTACATGAGCTTCTTTGCTTCTTTTTTGGCAGATTACAGGTGTTTTACTGCTTTTAGATTGATGACCATTTAACCTAGAAAATGCCTGTACAAAAACGCTGCAAAACTCTGCAAAAATGCCCCAAAAAAGCCTGAAAAAATGCCTGTAAAATAGCAATGCCTAGATGTGAATGGAGCCTTAAGCCTCGTACACACGATTGGATTTTTCGGCTGGGAACTGTGTGATGACAGACTGCCTAAAATCCGACCGTTAGTACGCTCCATCACACAATTGTTCTCCAACTTTCGCCCAACAAATGTTGGATGGCAGGCTTATAAATTTTCGGCGGACAATGGTATGTTGTCAGATTTTCATATCGTGTGTACACAAGTCCATCACACAAAAGTCCAAAGTACAAACATGTATGCTCAGAATCAATGCTCACCAAACACGACATTAGCAGAAGGTGCCCAAAGGATGGTGATCAAGAGCTGAAATTCCATGTAGTACGTCTAGTACGTCACTACGTTTGTATTTGTTGGCCAACAATTGTGTGCCGTTAGTATGCAAGACAAAATCCAGGCACACGCCCTTCGGACAAAAGTCTGACGCTCTGTCTGCCAATAATCCGATCGTGTGTACGAGGCTTAAAGGAAATGTGTAAATTCTGTTTATAATGGTATTCTATTTTGTATGTATTGCACATTTCACTCACTGTGCACACGGCACTAATAATGTTTTCATTACATGTTTGCATTCTTTCAAGTCCTGATTAGAATTAGCCTGCCTATGTTATGCCCCTTGTTACCATACAAGCACAACTGTAATATTAATGTGATACCTACATAATCATGTGTATGAAAACCCTCAATTGTGTCAAATAAAACAGCAGTTATTTGGAAAAGATGCTGAGTGTATCTTTTTTTATCTCTGTCCCCTAATGCTGTAGTTACTATTAATTTGGAAACACTAATCAATATGAGGATAGGAGTTTCCTATCTATAAAATTTCCATAACATTTACTAAAACTGCAGAGTGCACAGTCTGATGCAGCTGTGCCTGGTAGCCAATCAGCTTCCAGTTTTCTTTTTTGCCAAAGCTTAATTGAAGAAGCTGAAGTTAGAAGCTGATTGGCTACCATGCAGAGTTGCACCAGATTTTGTATTCTCCCATTTTAGGAAATCAACCCCACTCTGTCCCAGTGATGGCTGAATGGATTTAAGGGACATCCCTCCCCCTTCACACAGCACACAGGAACAGAGCTGAAGTTGTCAATCACAGGCAATGTGCTGGAGCTCCCTCCCCCATCACCTTCTCACCTCTTGGTGTAAGGAAAACCTGTCAGAAGTTACATAGTTAGTTAGGTTGAAAAAAGACACAAGTCCATACAGTTCAACCTTAAAGAAATAAAAAGCAGTGACTGACTCATGCAGATAGGAGGGGAATGAGGCAGCAGGGAGAAAGGACACTAAAGCTACTCATAGATGATTCAAAAATCTTTCTTTGGGTGGCAATAAATGCATGTAAAAAATCAGACAGGCTGGTTGTACCCAAGTTGATCAATGGACTGACTTGGGTACAATCAGCCTGACCATAGATGGATTGAATCTCGAAGGTCCCTGCTAAACCAGCTTAATTTCGACCCATGTATGGCTGGCTTTAGTGCTTTGGACTGAGACAAGTACATACTATAGAGGGATATGCTTTGTTCATATTTCATGTCTGAGGTTTACAAACTGCATGTAAAATCTATAATACATTACTCTTGATTATACCATTGAAAGTGTTTTATCATATGGCCTCAATCACACGGGGTGTATGCATCCATGCCACATGTGATGGCCATGTTTACCCACAAAGATGTTCCATGCATCCCATGTGGCAGTCCCATTTAAGTAAATTGGGATGCAGCTGCTGCTCCCAATGTGACATCTGTGCGGGTGCATGGCCCCAAACACACCCAGGGTACACGGAACACCTGTGCATCCCTGTGCTGGGTAAACACAGCTCTGTGTGTCTTATGGATGCATAGAGCAGGGCTCGGGAGCAAGCATACACCAGTGCCCCCATACCAAGCAGCTTGTTATGGGGGCACTGGTCAAGGGGGTGGAGCCAGGAGTGCTGCCAGGGGACCAGCCAAGAGGATGATCCGGGCTGCTCTCTGCAAAATCATTACATACTGTAGAGCAGGTAAGTATAATATGTTTGTAAAGCTGCACGATTAATCGTTAAGAATCGAAATTGCAATCTTTTTCCCTTCCGATCTTCAAAACAGCATGTCACCATCTTTCTAACAAGTGCAGAGAGTTCTCACAGCTGGAAAAAAAATCCAGGCAGCCTGCTAAGTTTTATTACAACACGAAAATACGTAGAAACATGTAGATGAGGGAAGTTTAACCATTTAAAGTGGTTGTATCGTCAATTTTACAACTTTTACCTACAGGTAAGCCTATAATAAGGCTTACCTGTAGGTAAAAAGAATATCTCCTAAACCTGTATGGTTTAGGAGATATTCCCCTCGCAATGAGCTGATGAAGCGGCGCATGCGCACAGGGGATTCTCGGCTGAAAACCCGGCAGATGCCGGACTTTTCCGGAAAGAAGTCTCCCGCGCACATGCGCGGGCGTGACGACATCGCGGCTCCAGCCACTCACAGCACTGGACCCGCGATACCCAGAAGACACGCCGAGGTAACATGTCAGCTCCCTCACCGTGGACGATTCGGCCAGCAAAAGACAGATGAGAACTTTTCATCGGAAAATGCGACCGTGTGTATGCTCCATCAGAATTTAGCTGGCCAAATTCCCGCCAGCAAAAATTTGAGAGCATGTTCTCAATTTTCCAGACGGAAAAACTTTTTATCGGAAATTCCGATCATGTGTATGCAATTCCGACACGCAAAAACTCAGGCATGCTCAGATTCAACTACAAGATGGAAGCTATTGGCTACTGGCTATTGAACTTCCTTTTTCTAGTCCCGTCGTACGTGCTGTACGTCACGTCGTTCTTGGCGGTCGGAATTTGGTGTGACTGTATGTATGCAAGTCAGCTTGAGCGAAATCCCGTCGGAATTCCATCAAGAAAACCATCAGAGTTTTTTCTGACCAAAATTCCGATCGTGTATACGCGACATTACAGGTGTAGAAAAAAAATATTTTTGGGGGGTACACAACCGCTTTAAAGACCAAACTTTTTCTGACATTTGTTGCTTAGTAAAAATCATTACTTTCTTCTAAAAAATTACTTGGAGCACCCAAACATGAGATATATATATATATATTAGCATAGACCCTAGAGAATAAAATGGTGGTTGCTGCAATATTTTATGTCACACCGTATTTGCACAGCGGTTTTTCAAACGGAATAAAAAAAAAAATACACTTTCATAAAAAAAAAAAAAACTAAACAGTAAAGTTAGCCCAATTTTTTTTGTATAATTTGAAAGAAGATGTTAAATCCGCAAGAATCGTCATCTTTATACTAAGCAAAAAAATTGTGATTCTCATTTTATCCAGAATCCTGCAGCTCTACATGTTTGTTTTTTTGTTTTTTGTTTTTAAACCCAAACCTTTAATATGACTTTTACTCATGTAAGTATTGTGTGTTAGTAATTCATGTAACAAATATTATGTTGTTTCCTCTTCTTTTCTTTCATTTCCTATTGAAACATTTTTACTGACTCAAGTTTTTGCTACACAGCTGAGAAAGTGTTTTCTGTTAGAAAGTTATTTAGTACAATTAGCGGAGATCCCCAAATGACCGCGTCTAAAGGATTTGTCATACCCAGATTCAATGTAAGTGTTTCCAGAGGGGGGAGGTTTTTGTAAAATGTCTCATTCAGGCGTATTCTACAATTGGGGCTGATCACACTGCAGGGAACACAACACGAGACCCTACAGCAGATCTAGAACTCACACCGTTCTCTGCAAACTGTGCTGACAGTGCATGCTGAGCCTTGTAGTTCCCAAAAAGCAGAGCCCGAGAGGCTGTGTGCCTAGGCATAATCTGGCCCCCTCCTAAACCCTGGTTCACACCGGAATGATTTTCTGGAAGCACATCAATGCTGAGGATTCCCATTGTATCCTTAGGTGCCCATTCACATGTCGCTCATGGCTCGAAAGAGTTCATGGCCTTCATGGGGCAGAGTAATGCGTTTCTGGTTCCTATAGACTTGAATGAGAGCGCCTAAAGAAAAAAAATGGGTAACATGCATTTTTCAAGCTGTTTCTTGCCTCTCCTCCTAGTAACTATCGTCCTATTGGCTAATACAAAAAAGCTGAAGTTCAAAAAACGCTTGTAGAAAGCGCAAAAAAGGATAAAAAACAAAAATGCTAGAGAATGAACCTAGCCTAAAGCCCAGCCATACATGTGTGAAGCCTAGTACACACTATGACAAAATCTGATGAACGACCATCTGATTTTCCATGAATGTGATGTGTCTTGATGTAACCGAAAATTATTTGAAAGAGGAGCTCCTGTCTCCGCCCAAAAAACTGAAAGTCAGCAGCTACAAATACTGTAGCTGCTGACTTTTAACCACTTCCCGACCGCCTCACACAGATATACTGCGGTAGAAGGGCACGCACAGGCAGATTAACGTACCTGTATGTGGCCCTTTAGTGTGCATGCCCGTGCCCGTGCCGCCGGGAGCTCCGTGACCTTGGGTCCCGCAGACTCGATGTCCACGGGTTACCCGTGATCGTCTCATGGTGAGGAAGAACGGGGAGATGCTAATTTAAACAAGCATTTCCCCATTCTGCCTAGCAACAGTGTCACTGATCAGCTCTCCCTGTAATCGGGAGCAGTGATCAGTGTTATGTCACACATAGCCCCCCCCCCCACAGTTAGAATCACTCCCTAGGACACACTTAACCCCTTCAGCACCACCTAGTGGTTAACCCCTTCACTGCCAGTCACATTTTTACAGTAATCAATGCAATTTTTTAGCATTGATCGCTGTATTAATGTCAATGGTCCCAAAAATGTGTCAAAATTGTCTGATGTGTCCGCCATAATGTTGCAGTCATGATAAAAATCACTGATCACCGCCATTACTAGTAAAAAAAAATTATCAATAGAAATGCCATAAAACGATCCCCTATTTTGTAGAAGCTATAACTTTTGCGCAAACCAAACAATATACGCTTATTATGATTTTTTTTTTTTATACCAAAAGTATGTAGAAGAATACGTATCGGCCTAAAGTGAGGTAAAAAAAGTTTTTTTTATATATTTTTTGGGGATATTTATTATAGCAAAAAGTAAAAAATTTTTTTTTTTTTCAAAATTGTCACAAATTTTTTGTTTATAGTGCAATAAATAAAAACTGCAGAGGTGATCAATTACCACCAAAAGAAAGTTCTATTTGTGGGGGAAAAAAGGACATAAATTTTGTTTGGGAGCCACGTCGCACGACCGCGCAATTGTCAGTTAAAGCAACACAGTGCCGAATCGCAAAAAGTGCTCTGGTCAGGAAGGGGGTAAATCCTTCCGGGGCTGAATTGGTTAATATAAGAACACTTTCCTGCCACTGGATCAAGCTCTGTCCTCACCCAACCTGATTCTTCAATCGGCTTCGGGTCCAGGCGCCAGCATCTTGACTAATGAAAATGCGCAAACAGCTCTGCGCTTTGTGAATGGCCCCGCAGTCTTTTAGGACCTGTGATATGGGGGGGGGGGGGGCGAACGTTTGCTCAGATTCAGCCCGGAGTGGGGGAGCGGGTACCTTTCATAATTAGGTACCCACTCACCCCCCCCCCCCCCCAAAAAAAAGTACCAAACATAAAGGAGGAGGGGGGCAGGAGGAGAAAGAGTGCGAAATTCCTTGAACAACAAAGGCAAATGTAGACAAATACACCGATCAGCCATAACATTATGACCACTGACAGGTAAAGGGAATAGCTTGTTACAATGCCATCTGAAAATTGGTGGGCTGTATTAGGCAGCAAGTGAACATGTTGTCCATGAAGTTGATGTGGTGAAAGTAGAAAAAAAAAAAAAACATGTCCACTGCCAAAAGCTTCTACAATGGTCATATGAACCGGTCATCAGAACTGGACTATGTAGCAATGGAAGAAAGTGGCTTGGTCTGACGAATCACGTTATCTTATACATCATGAGGATGGCCGGGTGCGTGTGCGTTACTTACCCTGTTTCCCCAAAAATAAGCCCTAGCATGATTGTCGGTAATGGCTGCAGTATAAGCCCTACCCCCCCCCCCAAAATAAGCCCTAGTTAAAGTCCTTGCAGGTCTTATTTTCAGGGTAGGGCTTATTTTTGGGGAAACAGGGTAGGGCTTGTTTGGGGGGTAGGGCTTATATTGCAGCCATCACCGACAATCATGCTAGGTCTTAATTTCGGGGAAACAGTGTACCTATGGAAGAGATGGGACTAGCATGCGGTACAAGAAGACAAGTTGGCAGAGGCAGTGTGATGCTTTGGGCAATGTTCTGCTGAGAAAACTTGGGTCCTGCCATTCATCTAGATCTTGGATATGCAATTAGCGGACCTCCAGCTGTTGCAGAACTACAAGTCCCATGAGGCATAGCACAAAAAGGATATCCTCCCTTAAATAGAGGACTTTAAAGGCCACAGAAACTGAGGTGCGTAGAAAAAGATTTATTACATGAAAAAGAATGATACCAGATCAAAACAGATGATCAAACATAAAAAGAGACGCCTAGCTTCTAAGTACATGTGACAAACATAACAAACAGCAAAAATATACTCATCACATGGAATTACTTTGTTTTGAGCTAAATTATGTATGACCGTACTTATCCTTACTCTCTACCCCTGACGAAGGTGTTAAACTGGAAACGCGTCGGGTGCCAGGGATTACCATCCACTAGTGTCATTTTTATGTACTGTTATATTTTGCTGTTTGTTATGTTTGTTGCATGTATTTAGATGCTAGGTGTCTCTTGTTATGTTTGATCATTTGTTATGATCTTCTTTTTCATGTAATAAATCTTTTTCTACGCACCTCAGTGTCTGTGGCCTTTAAAGTCCAATTTAAGGGGGGATATCCTTTTTGTTCTATATACTCAGGGGTAGGGCCTAAGCACTGACTTTTGGACATGGTGGGAACCTCTTTTCTCTTCATGAGGCATAGCATGACACTGACATGACATGACAGCCACAAGCATGACGGCCAGAGGCAGAGCATGATGGGACTTGTAGTTCTGCAACAGCTGCAGGTCCGCTGATTGCATATCCCTGATCTAGATGTTACTTTGGTGTTCATGCCTCAATGGGTCAGGGCTATTTTAGCAAAAGAGGGTCATACTCAATATTAGGTGGGTGGTCATAATGTTATGGCTGATATATGAATAACTACATCTTCCAGGTCGCCCTTTGCGTCTGATCATGCACGGTATTTTCTAATCAATTATTTCTGTATGATTCCTCTACACAATAAACAACAATCTGATGGGGTTTTTTTTCACTTACGATATAAATTTTCTAGCTTGCACCTCCTTTTTTTTCATCTGACCAGTCGGAATTGGCTGTTAAAAGAACTATACTAACGGACAGATAATCGACCGATCGTTTATCCAATTTGTATCCAGTTTTCTTATCATATGCCTAATGCCCTGTACACACGGTTGGACATTCCGACCACAAAATCCGTCAGATTTTTTCCGACAGATTTTGTCAGAAACTTGTGTTGCATACACACGGTCGGACAAAGTTGTCGGAAAATCCGATCGTTCGGAACGAGATGACGTTCGTTGCGTACGACGGGACTACGTAGAGGCTAGTAGCCAATAGCTTTGGTCTCATTATTTAATCTGAGCATGCGTGGCACTTTGTCCATCAGAATTCTCTACAAACGATCGGAAAAAAGTCAGATCAGATTTTGTTGTCGGAAAATTTTAGATCCAGCTCTCAAACTTTTTCCGTCGGGATTTCCAACGGAAAAGTCCGATAGAGCCCACACACGGTCGGATTTTCCGACAACATAATCCAGTCAGACCTTTTCTGTTGGAATTTCCGACCATGTGTACAGGGCATTAAGGTTTCTTGGCTGAATGAAAAAAAAAACTGATCCCATTCCCCCATCTATACATCAAACATGCACTGGTCTAAATCATTTGGTGGAGGGGGGATTATGGTGTGGGGTTGTTTTTCAGGGGTTGGGCTTGGCCCCTTTAGTTCCAGTGAAGGGAACCCCTTATGCCCCGTACACACGAGCGGACTTTTCAACATCCAAAGTCCGACGGACTGATTCCGTCAGACTATTCGATCGTGTGTGGGCTGCAACGGACTTTTGATTCGCAAAAGTCTGACGGACTTTAGAAATGGAACATGCTTCAAATTTTTCCGACGGAACTCCGCCGGACCCGGGTCCCTTCGAAAAATTTGCTCGTGTGTATGCTATTCCGACGGACTAAAACCGACGCTAGGGCAGCTATTGGCTACTGGCTATGAACTTCCTTATTCGAGTCCAGTCGTACGTCATCACGTTCGAATCCGTCGGAGTTTGGTGTGATTGTGTGTGGCCAAGTCCGCTCAGTCGAAATGTCCGTCAGAACTCTGTCGGAACTCCAGCAGAACTCCGGCAGGACTCCTTCGGAAGTCTGTCGGACATAAGTCCTCTCGTGTGTACGGGGCTTAAGGCATCGGTATACCAAGACATTTTTGACAATCTCATGTTCCCAAATTTGTGGGAACAGTTTGGGGATGGACCCTTCCTGTTCCAACATGACTGTGCACCAGAGCACAAAGCAAGGTCCATAAAGACATGGCTGAGTGAGTTTGGGGTGGAGCAACTTGGCCTGCACAGAGTCCTGACCTCAACCTGATAGAACACCTTTGGAATGAATTAGTGCAGAGCCAGGCCTTCTCATCTGAAGTCAGTGCCTGACCTCACGAATGCCCTACTGGAAGAATGGTCAAACATTCCCATAGACACACTCCTAAATCTTGTGAACAGCCTTCCCAGAAAAAATTGAAGCTGTTATAGCTGCAAAGGTTGGGCCAGCTCAATATTTTGCCCTATGGACCAAGACTGGGATATCATTAAAGTTCATGTGCGTGTAAAGGCAGGTGTCCCAATACTTTTGACAATATAGTGTATGTGTGATGAAGCAGCACACATGCATTGCTGTGATTTTGCTTTCACCAGTTACAGTGCGCTATGGTCAGGGGGCTAGTCATTAGAATGGGCTGCCTACTGCATTTACTTTGGTGCCTCGTTACCATGCGTTTTGTCACACGATTTCGCCCGTGCTTTGCCAAGGTGTGTTGGGGTGCTATTAACAGTTAATGGCACAGCGCATCTGCCTAGCAGTAAGAAGGGTCACTGGTTCAAATCCCAACCACGACACTACCTGCCTGGCGTTTGCATGTTCTCCCTGTGCCTGCTTGGGTTTCCTCCGGGTACTCCGGTTTCCTCCCACATTCCAAAGACGTGCTGGTAAGTTAATCTGATCCTGTCTAAATTGGCCCTAGTATATGAATGTAAGTTAGGGACATTAGATTGTAAGCTCCTTGAGAGTAGGGACCGATGTGAATATACAATGTATATGTAAAGCGCAGCGTAAATTGACGGCACTATATAAAATACCTTAAATAATAATAATCTGCAAAAAAAAGATGCATGTGTCTTGGGAAGCGTGGGAACGCCCATGATTTGGTGTGTGTTTAGGCGTCACACAAGTTGAATGGAGCCTCATAAAGGGGAATGCCTATGGAGTCACACCAGTAGAGGGTGACATATACCATCTCCCATCTCCCAAAATCTGACATCTGGAACAGCAACATGAAATGTCCTCAGGAAACAATTGTGAATGTGAAAGTGCCGAGAGGGGAAATCAGATCTAATGGAAGAAGAGGGATTGGACTCCAAATAGGAAAAAGCACAGCGAGGAAATCCCTACTGATCAATTCCATCAATACTGCTTATTATCATTATTCAGGACAGCTATTACCTCCTGTATCTCTTCACCCTCCCTCTTAGATTGTAAGCTCTAAGGAGCAGTCCCCTCTGATTCCTACTATATTATAGTGTATTGTATTTGTACTGTCTACCCTCATGCTGTAAACTGTTGGCGCTATATAAATCCTGTATTATAATAATAATAATAGTATAGCACAAAACAATTTGCACGGTGCATTACAAAATAAAGGGAGACCGTACAGTTACAATACAATTCAAGACAAGAAGGTTAGGAGCCCTGATCACAAGAGCTGACAATCTAAAGGCAAATGGAAGTGATATAAAGTTAGTAATGATGTGGGGATGAGTTGTTGTAAACTAATGTCACACCTTTTGGATTCAGCATTCAAATGAAGCAATGCAGAAAACATACAGATATTCCAAATACAGTACATAGAAACTGGAAGATGAAACCTTCTGGTATGAGGATCTCAGGTCTGGAAAGATAATAGCATTCAACTGCCCCCCATCAACTACTATTAGTATTTCTATGATGAAGATATACCAGAACTGTACAAGTGTACAAGTGTACCTCGCTGGAGAAATACATTAGAAGTACATAATAGTGGATTTATCACTCATAGTATTGTTGGTAAATGTGAGACCAACTTAGGAAACATCGTGCTTGTGCAATTTTGATGTTTCTAAAAACAATTGTCATAAGAATTGATCTTAGACTGTACAGATAAAGGGGAGTGGGGGAGGAGGACGGGGATGAGGATGATGTTGAGGATAGAGGCTTGAATATGCAGTGATTGATATACTATAGGATAGTGAGGAAGATGAGGATGAAGATGATAGGAGTGCGAGCATGCGATGCTTCATATACTAGATGATCATGAAGATGGTGATAAGGATGAAGAGGATGATGATGACAATGAAGATAGGAGTGTGAGCATGCAGTGATATATACAGTATATGATAAGGAGGATGATGAGGATTGAGGTCATGCGGTCATTCAAATACTATACGATGATGAAGATTATAGGAGAGTGCAATCATTCACACTCGATATGATGATGATGATGAAATATGATCATGCAGCCATTCAAACACCATATGCTGATGATGATGATGATGATGAAGATAACAGGAGTGTGTTAATACACTGATTCATATACTATATGGTGATGAAGATAAGGAGTATGCAATTATTCATAAAGGATATAATGACGATGATGAAGATGATAGGAGTGTGCAGTGATTTCTATACTATGTGGTGGTGATGTGGATGATGATGATAGGAGAGTGGAGTGATTCATATATATGACGAGGAGGATGATGAGGAGGATAATGGTGATGATAGTGTGCAGTGATTCATATATTATATGATGATAAAGATGAGGATGAAGATGATAATGATAAGGATAGCAGTGTGCAGTGATTGCTATACAATACGAAGATGGTGATGGTGAAGAGGAGGGTGAAGATAGCAGTGTGCAGTGATTATGATGAAGATAGCAGTGTGCAGTGATTGTGATGAAGATAGCAGTGTGCAGTGATTGTCATGCAGTATGAGGAGGAGGAGGATGAAGATAGCAGTGTGCAGTGATTATGATAACAACAGCAGTGTGCAGAGATTATTATACAATATGACAATGATGAGGAGGAGGATGAAGATGGTAGCAGTGTGCAGTAATTGTAATACAATATGAAGATGGTGATGAGGATGGTAGCAGTGTGCAGTGATTATGATGAGGATGGTAGCAGTGTGCAGTGATTATGATGAGGATGGTAGCAGTGTGCAGTGATTATGATGAGGATGGTAGCAGTGTGCAGTGATTATGATGAGGATGGTAGCAGTGTGCAGTGATTATGATGAGGATGGTAGCAGTTTGCAGTGATTATGATGAGGATGGTAGCAGTGTGCAGTGATTATGATGAAGATGGTAGCAGTGTGCAGTGATTATGATGAGGATGGTAGCAGTTTGCAGTGATTATGATGAGGATGGTAGCAGTGTGCAGTGATTATGATGAAGATGGTAGCAGTGTGCAGTGATTATGATGAGGATGGTAGCAGTGTGCAGTGATTGTTATACTCACAGTTGCTGAGTTGCGGACGATCCTTTGTACAGCCCGAGCACACAGCCTCCTCTCTCTCTCTCTCTCCGGAGATCTGTAGTAGAATGTTTTGGGCTCTCAGCCTTAATGACTGTTCATTGGCAGAGGAGAAGCTCGTGACGTCATAGAAGCCAAGCCCCGACTCAGCCCTCTAAGTCATGCAGTGTATGGATAGGTGGGGGGATAGGTGGGTGCCAATGGCCATAGAACACACATTGTACCGTCCTCTGTAACCCGACACCCCGCACACCCCACACACCCGCCGAAGCATAGAGATCATTGCTCTGTATTGGGGACACACAGAACACACGGATAGAACCCGTCACCTGTTGTCTCTGTTACTGGAGGAGAGGAATGAGAAGGACGGATCCCGGCCGGTGTATGGGAGGATCGTCCGATCGTCGGACACAACCCCTTCCAGTGCCGGGATACAGAGCACAGCGAGTGACTGCCAGACACCTCTCTACAGAGACATCCCCGGGGAGGATAGGGAGCACTGCTCACCAATCATAGGGCACCAACTCATACCACCAAGATTCACCCGCTACTCATATCACCAATATTCACCCACTACTCATACCACCAACACTCACCAACTCGCAGCACCGATATTCACCAACTCATACCACCAATATTCACCCACTACTCATACCACCAATATTCACCCACTACTCATACCACCAATATTCACCCATTACTCATACCACCAATATTCACCCACTCATACCACCAATATTCACCCATTACTCATACCACCAATATTCACCCACTACTCATACTACCAATATTCACCCGCTACTCATATCACCAATATTCACCCACTACTCATACCACCAACACTCACCAACTCGCAGCACCGATATTCACCAACTCATACCACCAATATTCACCCACTACTCATACCACCAATATTCACCCACTCATACCACCAATATTCACCCATTACTCATACCACCAATATTCACCCACTCATACCACCAATATTCACCCATTACTCATACCACCAATATTCACCCACTACTCATACTACCAATATTCACCCACTACTCATACCACCAATATTCACCCACTACTCATACCACCAATATTCACCCACTACTCATACCACCAATATTCACCCACTACTCATATCACCAATATTCCCCCATTACTCATACCACCAATATTCACCCACTACTCATACCACCAATATTCACCCACTACTCATATCACCAATATTCACCCACTACTCATATCACCAATATTCACCCACTACTCATACCACCAATATTCACCCACTACTCATACCACCAATATTCACCCAATACTCATACCACCAATATTCACCTACTCATACCACCAACACTCACCAACTCGCACCACCAATATTCACCCACTCATACCACCAATATTCACCAACTTGTACCACCAATATTCACCCACTCATACCGCCAATATTTACTCACTCATACCACCAATGATGGAGAAGTATTCACCCACTATTCCTTCCACTGATACAGATGACGGGGCACTATTTCTACCACCAATGATGAGGAACTATTCCTCCTACTGATACCACCAATGATGGGGAACAATTTACCCACTAATACCACCAATGAAGGGGCATTATTCCTCCTACTGATACCACCAATGTTGGGGAACTATTCACCTATTGATACCACCAATGATGGGGCACTATTCACTCACTATTCCTTCCACTGATACCGAGGATGGGGTACTATCCCTTCCACTGACACCAACAATGGGACATTATTCCTTTCCCTGACATTAATGATGAGACATTATTCCTCCTCCCACTGACAGGGCTGGATCTTACCTGTCTGATGTGGGGGTGCAGTAAAATATGTCAGGGGGCAGAGGATGGGAGGTCAGCAGTGCAGTATATAGAAGCCAGTAGGGTAGTGTACAGGGGGTCAGCAACGCTGAGAATAGGGTCAGCAGTTTGTAGGGCAGTGTATAGAGACCATTCATTTGCAGGGCAGTGCATAGAGGTCATTCGTTTGTATGACAGTATACAACGGGTTATCAGGGCAATGCGCAGGGGTTAGCAGGGCAGTGTACAAGGTGTCAGCGGGGCAGAGGATGGGAGGTCAGCAGGAGAGTGTACATGAGTCAGTAGGGCAGTGCACAGGGGGTCAGCAGTGGAGTGTACAAGTGTCAGTAGGGCAGTGCAGTGGGTCAGTAGGGTAAAGGATAGGGGTCAGCAGAGCAGAGGATAGGGGTCAGCAGGGCTAAGGACAGTGGTGACCAGAGAAGAGGAAGGGTCAGGGCACTCAGCAGAGCTTCTCCTCCCACCCCCACTCTGCACACATCCCGGACACTCAGCAGATCTCCCCCTCCCCACACATCACAATAACTAAAGCCTCGTACACACAATCGGATTTTCGTCTGGGAATTGTGTGATGACAGACTGCCTAAAATCCGACCATTAGTACGCTCCATCAGACAATTGTTGGCCAACTTTCCACCAACAAATGTTGGATGACAGGCTAGGAAATTTTCGGCGTAGACAGATTGTTGTCAGATTTTCCTATCGTGTGTACACAAGTCCATCACACAAAAGTCCAAAGTACAAACACGCATGCTCGGAAGCAAGGATGAGCCAGAAGCGGTCGGTCTTGTAAACTAGCGTTCATAATGGAGAATTAACATTCGTCAAGTGGCTAATTATGAAATCTCCAAATGCAGCGCACATTCCAGTGGCGACCCTTCCATAGGGGGCGCATGGGCACCAGGCAGTCAAAAAAAAAAAATATTTTTTTATATATATATTTTTTAAACTGGCCCTTTAAAAAAAAATATAGAAAAAAAGGTCTATCAGTGCAGTGTGTTCGGACGCCGGACACAGTGCACTTATGGGAAGCGCCATGTCTATGCAATCACAAGATTGCAGACGCGGCACTTCATTTGCGGGCTTCTGTCCCGCTTTGAGGTGCATTTCGAAGCACCAAGTAGCTTCCGCCCGGCACTCGTATCTATTACTACGGCTGGGCGGTTTGATTGACATCTGAGTTATATTTCACTTCTTGTTTTCTCTCTCCCATTGCGCCTGAGAGAGAAAACCAGAAGTATGAGAAGCGGTCTCCTCCATGGCCGCTGCCAGTGCCTGTCTGAAGGAGACACCGCAGGAGAGGACACCACAGCAAGGTAAGTGCCTCTGTGTTGGTCTGGACCTCCCACAAACAAGGGGGAGGGGGGTGTGATGGGACACAGGCTGTATTTGATGAGACACAGGCTGCATTTGATGAGACACAGGCTGTATTTGATGAGACACAGGCTGCATTTGATGGGACACAGGCTGTATTTGATGAGACACAGGCTGCATTTGATAGGACACAGGCTGCATTTGATGGGACACAGGCTGCATTTGATGGGACACAGGCTGCATTTGATGGGACACAGGCTGCATTTGATGGGACAGTGAGGCTGCATTTGATGGGACAGTGAGGCTGCATTTGATGGGACAGTGAGGCTGCATTTGATAGGACACAGGCTGCATTTGATGGGACACAGGCTGCATTTGATGAGACACAGGCTGCATTTGATGGGACACAGGCTGCATTTGATAGGACACAGGCTGCATTTGATGGGACAGTGAGGCTGCATTTGATGGGACAGTGAGGCTGCATTTGATGGGACACAGTGGCTGCATAAGATAGGCACAGTGGCTGCATAAGATGGGCACAGTGGCTGTATTTGAATGCACAGTGTCTGCATAAGATGAACACAATGGCTACATAAGATGGTCACAGTAGCTGTATTTGATGGCACAGTGGGAGCATTTGATATGGCACAGTGGCTGCATTCGATTTAATGGGCACAGTGGCCGCGTTTGATGGGCACAGTGGCAGCAATTGATGGGCACAGTGGCTGCGTTTGATGAGCACAGTGGTGGCAATTGATGGGCATAGTGGCTGCATTTGATGGGCACAGTGGCTTTGATGAGAGTTTTTTTCAGAACTTGTTTGCACCCCCCCAAAAAAAATTTGAGCACCAGCCGCCACTGGCACATTCTCTTCTTCTTTAATGGGATAATAATGAAGCTGCTTTGCTGTGATACTGATGGAGTTATTGCAAACTCATTTTCAAAGGCTTTTTTTCCTAGTGATATAAAGAATAATATTATTATGCTGGTTATTTTTTTTATTTTTTATTTTTTGAGCAAGTTACCACAACATCATTATCCTGTAGTTTTTAGGATCAAACTAAAATACAACTATGTTGGTGTCCTTTGTCAATTTTACATTGTATTTTTTAAAATGTAACTGCCTACTCCCCAACTGTCATTTGAAGTACAACACATAGCCAAGTATTATTCTACACATTTTTTTTATTGTGCATTAAAAAAAAGAGAAAACAAATAAAATTGGACATGCTGTCTGCTAATAGAACTTAACCAAAATGTGCATTCTATACATCCAAAAATATAAAAAAAAAGATATAACAAATCAAATTATTATTCAACCAAAAAATAAAATAAAAGCCTCATGCATGTGTCCTGCTCCATAATATAGGGGGTCAACAATGCCAAGAGTTGGTGAAAGCAGGGGTCCATCATCCGGAGATAATCACGAAAATCATCCGGATTATTCTCCTGGAGCTCCCGCAGCAAAGGCATATGACATAATTGGTCACGATTAATAAAGCAACCAATTTTTGGTCCAAGAAATCCTCCTCCTCCTGTTCCTGGACTGGACTTGGGTCAAAGCAATAACTCCAAGGCCAACAATAAATAACACATTATCTCCTCCGATTCCGCAACATGGCTGGTTGACAAATAGCCGTTCAGAACGAACTGAAAAGCGCAAAATGAAAAGCACGAATCAACACTCACTAAGCTTCTACTAACATGAAATTAGAAGAAATAGCATAAAGGGTGGCGTATGACAACTGATCTTCCTTTTTATTAGCTCGTAGTATGTCACTACGTTTGTGTTTGTTGGCTGACAATTGTGTACCATTTGTATGCAAGACAAAATCCAGCCACACACCCTTCAGACAAAAGTCTGACACTTTGTCTGCGGAAAATCCGATTGTGTGTACGAGGCTTTAGATCTGATTCCCTTACAGACACAGCCTTTATTTGCACAGTGTGTAGCTGGCATAGCAGCTTCCATTCCAATCTGGGAATTTCACAGATCAGAACCGCAACATAACTGCCAGCTACACACAGAGCAGCATCTCTCTCTACTCTTCCTCTCTCCTGACCATGCATTTTCTCAATTATTGCAAAGCATTCTCTAATTGGATGAGGTGGAGAGTTGGGGGCAGTGGGGGTCACAATCTCTACCTCGTCCAATAAGAAAAAAGTTTGCATTACTTGTGAAAATGCAAAGTGTTCTCTGAATGGTGCACATGCCGAGCCACCTCCTGTGTTCATAATGCAGCATGGCATTGCAGGATGCTTACCCTTGGAACCTAGTAGAGATCTTAGTATTATCGGTGTCTACTTCAATGATTTCCCAACTTTCATAGGGATCTAACAGGTATGGCACAAACATAATGATCTTGATCCACGCCGGACTGATGTAACCATGTACATTTTGTCATACTTGGAATCAGTGTTAATTTTGGCAGCAAACTTCGATTTAGTTTTAGTCTAAGCCCTTGTACACACGGTCGGAGATTCCGACAACCAAATCCGACGGATTCTGTCTGTCGGATTTTGTCCGTCGGATCTTGTCCGAAACTGTTGCATACACACGGTCGGACGAAGTTGTCAGAAAATCCAATCGTTCAGAACGTGATGACGTTATTTCATTACGATGGGACTACATTCAGGCTAGTAGCCAATAGCTTTGATGTAGGAATTTGATCTGAGCATGCGTGGCACTTTGTCCGATCGGAATTCTCTACACATGATCGGAGTATGTCCGATCGGACCAGTTTGTCAGAAAATATTTCCAGCAAGTTGGAAAATTTGGTCTGACGGATATTCCGACGGAAACAGTCCAATGCATAACACACACAGTCGGATTATCCGACAAAACGGTCCAATAGGACACATTCCGACGGATTCTCCGACCGTGTGTACAAGGGCTTAGGACTAAAATGGCATTTTAGTTTTAGTCCCATTTTAGTCTTCTGCAATTGTTTTAGTTGTAGTCATATTTATTCGACTAAATCTCCAGGACATTTTAGTCTAAAGCTAATTTTATTCATCTAAAATCTAATGGGTGTAGTTAAGGGGGCGGACTGACCATTCGGCCACTCGGGGCACTGCCCGAGGGCCCCAGGCCATTAGGTGGCCCCATCAGGATTGCCAGCCTCAGTAAAACCAGGGACAGTATGTAAAAATCTGTGTTTTTTTACATCTGTCTCTGAAATGTCCCTTACCGACATCCTTTTGGTCTAATAATCCTGAGATTATAGCTGCCCCACCTCTCCAGTACCTTATTAGCCAATAGAAACATGTCTGTGTATACTTTGTGATTTTATACTGTGTGTGTGTGTGTATACTGTGTGGCCCCATAATCTCTGATTGCCTGGGGGCCCCATAATCTCCTATTGCCAGGGGGCCCCATGAGTTGTCAGTCCGCCCCTGGTGTAGTTAAATTGTAATACATTATTTAAGCATTTCTCTACAATTTCCAAACTCTTCCAAAAATTCCAAAACTTATATATTTATGGTATTGCGGTATGAACATGCACTACAGACCAGTGTTCATTTTTACAACAAATTTCAATTTAGTTTTAGTCTTAGCCCTTGTACACACAGTCGGACATTCCGACGGAAAATGTCCCATTGGACTGTGTTGTCGGATAATCCATGTGTGGGCTCCATCGGACTGTTTCCGTCGGAATATCCAACCGACAAAGTTTTAGAGCTGGGCTATATAATTTTCCGACAACATGGTCCGATGGGACTTTGTCCGATCGTTTGTAGAGAATTCCGATCGGACAAAGTGCCACGCATGCTCAGATCAAATTCCTAGACCAAAGCTATTCGCTACTAGCCTGAATGTAGTCCCGTCCTAACGAAATAACGTCATCACGTTCTGAACGATCGGATTTTTTGACAACTTTGTCCGACCGTGTGTATGCAACACAAGTTTCGGACAAAATCCGTCTGACAAAATCTGACGGATTTGGTTGTCGGAATGTCCGACCGTGTGTACAAGGGCTTAGCCCTTGTACACACGGTCGGAGATTCCGACAACCAAATCCGTCAGAGCAATTCCGATGGATTAATTCCGGAAGAGGTCCAGAAGTGATGTTGCATACACACAGTCGGACTAAGTTGTCGGAAAATCCGATCGTTCAGAACGTGATGACGTTATTTCGTTACGACGGGACTACATTTAGGCTAGTAGCCAATAGCTTTGGTCTAGGAATTTGATCTGAGCATGCGTGGCACTTTGTCCGTCGGAGTAGGCTGCACATGATTGGAGTATGTCCGATAGGAGCATTTTGTGGGAAAATTTTACCGGCAAGTTGGAAAAGTTGGTCCATCGGATAGTCTGACGGAAACAGTCCGATGCAGACCACACACAGTCGGAATATCCGACAAAACGGTCCGATAGGAAACATTCCGACGGAATCTCGGACCGTGTGTACAAGGGCTTAGTCTTTTAATTAAAATGTCCTTTTAGTTTTAGTCCCATTTTAGTCTTTTGACTAAAATGCCATTTTAGTTTTTTTAATTAAAAGTTGGGGGGCTTGGCATCAGCAATGGCGGTTCCAACGTTTCTCACGTGCCTTTCATTTGAAATACTGGATAGACATTTTGCTGTGTATCTGAAACAATCTATAATTATAAATACAGTTTTGGACGTGATTTACTAAAGGAATAATTCGAATACTTAAAGTGGAATTCTAGAATAACTCAAACTGTTGGAACTGCCATTGCCGACGCCAAGCCCCCCAACTTTTAATTAAAAATGCTAGCTGTCTGGCTGTGATTTAATCCAATGACTTTCGTTCTTGACGAGTCATTGGATTGTAACAAGTATGCAGGTCGGGAGTTTTGACTTCCTTCTGACTTGACTGTTGTGAATGTTTGGTCTGTTTCAGTCTCTAAGAAGATATTGAAACCAGAGGCAGCCAAACAACTAGCATTTTTCAAAGAGCCCCTGGATTTCTCCCAAGATAGATTTCTTTCAAACACTCCTTCAAGAAAAGGATCTCACTTCAAAACAAGCGACATGTTCTATTATGCATCAGGAGAGATTGAAATATGTCATTGATCCGTTGTTTTACAAATTCCAATGCTGCGCATTCTCCACTTTTGTATAACTTTATTCATGTCTTTTATAGCCGTTGTGTCTGACTCCTTCTATCTCTACAATCCTTTTTGATTCGTTCAGCGATTCTGGTTTGTTTTGCAGACAATGACACCTTCTGTTGCCCGGCAATGTGGTACATGAAGATCCAAGAAGGATAATGCAGACCTAGATCAATGCAGATCAAGAGTGAAATGATATATTATCCCGTCTGTAGTGTCCTTTGTTATTCTGCTGTTTGTCAAAAGGAAGTAGGGAAGGCTTGAGTCAGTCACTACCAGTACACGAGCTGAAACAGAACCAACTAAATAAATGAGGGCTTTAAAAAAAAAAGGACCTCATACACTAATATTATGCAATTGCAACTGTGACCTGGAGCCAATGAGGGTCAACGAGCCTACCTACCTACCTATGTGAACACACCTTTATCAACATATCGATTTCCTGCTGAGCAAGCTGAGTCCATGAAAACGGACAAACAAGTGTGAAAGAGCCCTTAGGTTCCATTCACACTTGTACTACTCCAAAGTTGCGCTGAATTTGGAACGCAACTTTGAAGCAACTTTGAATGGGGGCAACTTGGATACGACTTTGCCTTTGACCAGTGATAATGGACAACTGGTGCACACAAATTGCATTGTATAAAATTCAGGTACGACTTTCATGCAACTTCTGAGGGTTAATAATGAAGTCTATGGTCCTCAAGTTGCTTGAAAGTCAGACCAAAGTAGTGCATGAACTACAGTACTTTGAAGTTGCTGTAACTTTAGGTAGCGCAAATTTGAATGGGTATCATTGTAAAATATGGGGAACGACTTGACATGCAACTGTGATGTCCAAAGTCACATGACAAGTTACACACGTGTGAATGGAGCTTAAGGAGCTGATTATTCTGCCTTTTCTGGAGCCCACCACACTGAGCAGTCACACCATTCCACCCATGACCGCGATGCTGGCTGTCCTGAACTTTCTTGACAAGGCCTCCTATTAAGTGGTAGCTGGAGAGATGATTGGCGTATCACAGCCATTGATATAGCTGGTTGCTAATCAGGGGGCCAGGAAGCTAGTCGCTGCATCCTTAACCAGTTCCCAACCGGCGCACGACGATGTACGTCGGCAGAATGGCACGGGCAGGCAAACTGGTGTACAGGTACGTCCAGTTGAATTTGCCGCCCCGCCCTGAGCTTCGCCGGCGGCGCGTGCCGGTCGCGACCCCCGTGAGTCAGGTTGTGGGTCCCGCGGACTACCCACGATCATCTCACGGGGAAGGAGAACGGGGAGATGCCGTTTTAAACAGCATCTTCCTGTTCTGCCTAGCAACAAGTGACACTGATCTCTGCTTCCTGTGATTGGAGCAGAGATCAGTGTTCACTAATACACAGCCCAGCCCCCCACAGTTAGTAACACGCCCCTAGGACACACTGCCACCCACTGGTTAACTCATTCACTGCCAGTGCTATTTACACATGAATCAGTGCATTTGTATAGCACTGATTGCTGTATAAACGACAATAGTCCCAAAAATGTGTCAAAATTGTCCAATGTGTACCCCATAATGTCGCAGTCATAATAAAAATTGCTGATCGCCACCATTACTAGTAAAAAAAAAAAAATTAATAAAAATGCCATAAAACTATCTACTAAAATACTATACTAAATTTTGCACAAACCAATCAATAATCGCTTATTGCGATTTTTTTTACCAAAAATATATAGAAGAATACGTATCGGCCTAAACTGAGGAAAGAAAATGTTTTTTTATATATATCTTTGGGGGATATTTATTATAGCAAAAAGTAAAAAATAATGCGTTTTTTTCAAAATTTAGTTTCTAGCGCAAAAAACACACACACAGCTCCCGGTTCTCTTTGTGCCCCGAGTGATTGCGGGAGCCCAGCGGGGATCAAGACCGCCAGGCACTCGCATTGGCTCGGGGAGTGACGTAACATAACGGCAATTCGCGCAGCCGAGCCATGTTGCCGCAGTACAACTGCGATGGTTGGTCGGCTAGCGGTTAATGGCGTGGCGGCCCGGCCCCCTGCTTAGCATCCAGCTCTATATAGTGTGTTTACAGTGTGTTTAAAGAGAAAAAAAAACGCAAAAATGCATGAAGGTAAAAAACCTTCAGCCTTTACAACCACTTTAATTATCGCATGCATTTATTTAATTATTTCCATCTGTGAATTGAGTTTAACGTGTGTTCATTCAGTATTTACCGAGCCCTTTTTTTTTTAGCATTTTTCAGTAAATACATTAAAACAGTATAATGAATTAACAGTTTCAGGAAGGCATGCGATATTTAGGGAAAATGTGTCCGGACAACTAAATACTGCATGCAATCCGTTGTCCAGGTATACTTCTTATAAGATGTCATTGTTAAACTGGCCATACACAGTTAGAATGTTTGTAAGGAAATTACGAAAAATCATTTATCAGCACATTCTTTCTGGCCATCATTGAGTTAACTAATTTAGTTTAACCGCTTCCCGACCAACCGCCACAGTTATGCTGCGGAAGATTGGCTCCCCTGCGCGAACCTTCATAGCTATGCTTTGGCTTGCGAGGTCGGGATAGCAGGCGTGTGCATGCGCCCACTGCACAGCGGGGGTGCCAATGCTTACGGCCGCCGGTCGTGATGACCACCGGCCACAAGGGATCATGAGCAGGAAACAAAGAGCGAGGACGAGTGTGTGTAAACACACACTTCCCTACTCTGTTCCGACAGAAGTGACAGATCGTGTGTTCCTATTAGCTAGGAACTACGATCTGTCACTTCCTCTAGTCAGACCCCTCCCCCTTCAGTTAGAATCACCTCCCAGGGAGCACAGTTAACACCTTCACCGCCCCCTAGTATTAACCCCTTCACTGCCAGTGACATTTTTACAGTAATCAATGCATTTTTATAACACTGATCTCTGTATTAATGCCAATGGTCCTATAAATGTGTCAAAATTGTCCGATGTGTCCGCCATAATGTTGTAGCCACGATAAAAATTGCAGATCGCTGCCATTACTAGTAAAAAGAAGAAATAATAATAACAATGCTATAAATCTATCCCCTATTTTGTAGACGCTATAACTTTTGCACAAACCAATCAATATACGCTTATTGAGATTTTTTTTTACCAAAAATATGTAGAAGAAAACATATCGGCCTAAACTGAGGAAAATATTTTTTTCCAGAAAAGGGGATATTTATTATAGCAAAAAGTATAAAATATTGTGTTTTTCTTTTCAAAATTGTCGCTCTTCTTTTGTTTATAGCGCAAAAAATAAAAACCACAGAGGCGATCAAATACCACCAAAAGAAAGCTCTATTTGTGGGGAAAAAAGGACGTCAATTTTGTTTGGGTGCCACGTCGTGCAATTGTCAGTTAAAGCGACACAGTGCCGTATCATAAAAAGTGCTCTGGTCAGAGCACTTCCGGGGCTGAAGTGGTTAAAAGCCATTACAATTTTGTCCAGCCCTACTATTTGAATGGTATCCAAGATCAATTGAACAGATATGTTTTTTTTTCCCGAGCCAAAACTACATTCACAGTTAGAATTTAGTTTATTCCAGAATAATTTTCCATCCTGCTCCTTCAAATTTTCTCATCACTTCCATCAACACCCCACTAACCATTAGAAAATTGAATGGTTGACAATGTGACAGTAATATATATAAATATGGACTATGATATATATTAGACCAGGAGTCTCAAACTGGCGGTCCTCCAGCTGTTGCGGAACTACAAGTCCCATGAGGCATTGCAAGGCTGATGGGTTACAAGCATGACTCCCACAGGCTGAGAAATGATGGGACTTGTAGTTCTGCAACAGCTGGAGACCCCCGCATTAGACTCTCCTTTAAAGAGGAAGTAAACCCCTGCACGGTTTAGGAGATATCCCCTGTATCAGCATGTGCCAACGTCATCGGCACATGAACACTGAAGCAATGGAACGTCTATGGCGTTGCTTCAGCTAGTATGCCGTTACCGGCAGTAATTCATAATGAGCTAGTATGCTATACAGGTTTTATTTTTTATTTTTTAATGGTTTTGTGGGTTTACAACCACTTTAAAGTGTTTAAAAGTCATTGTAAATTGGCCCTGTTATATGAATGTGTGTTAGGGACCTTAGATTGTAAGCTCCTTGAGGGCAGGGACTGATGTGAATGTACAATGTATATGTAAAGCACTGCGTAAATTGACGCTGCTATATAAGTACCTTAAATAATAATAATAATAATAATTGTGAAATTGTTGGTAGGTGAGCTACTAACATATGCAAGCTATACAATCACTGTCAAAAGTTTGTAGAGTTCACCTCCGTAACATCTCTAAAATTTGCCGCTTTTTAACAAATGAAACCACCAAGCTCCTCATTCACTCCCTTTTTATCTTTCGCCTTGACTATTGTAACTCCCTTCTCATTGGCCTCCC